>NW_026947529.1:0-640000 GCF_034190915.1 Cavia porcellus
GAGCGGGACAATCCACAACAGAATGTAGTGGAAGAGAAGACCCAGCGCTATACCCCAATAAAGCAAGGGCACACAGAGGCCAAGGACACTACATGGGGGGATCTGAACAGCCTCACTGAGATGGAACTGATGCCTGAACCTGAGACATGCAGGCCCTAATGCTGTACAGAGCAGAGTCTGTGTGGCAGAAGACAGAGGACCAACAATTTAGAGATGCAAATTCAAATTTTTTTTATTCAATAAAGAGATGAGAAGAGAGAACAGAGGGCCTGGTGAGAATAAGGGAAGGGAAGAGTGATCAAGGGACAGGTGTGGGGCAGAACCTCACAACTGATATAGCACATCAGTGACCACTGATGAATGCATGGCTGCAAACTTAGGTACAACAGATAAACTTCAGTTCTGTCAGGTTCTATGGGTTAGGAATTCAGGAGGTGCTGCTGGGGGATCCACCGTAGGTTCTCCTAATCAGGCTGCAGAATCAGTGGAAGCACATCTGTGGCAAAATCTGTTCTCAGGCTCTCTCTCTCTTGCTAATAGTCAGGAACAAGGTTAGAATGGAGGTCTGATGTCTGCTCTGTCTCTTACCCTTTTTCTCTGCAAAGAGTCAGCCTATCCTCAGGGAAGATGCAGAGATAGCAATACAGAGAGGAAGAAAAAACAAAAGAGAGAGAAAGGAAGGAAGAACAGAGGAGGGAGAGATCAGGAGGTTGGTCAAAGGCATTTTATGTGTGAACCTTGATAGTCACATCCCATCACGTCTGCCATGTTCTGTTATTAAGAACAAGTAAGGAATTGGGGAAAGAGCTCAGGATAATGCACTTGCCTACCATGTGTGAGGACGGGCTCAATTTCAGCCTGGCTAATGCAAACCAGAACAAAATTCACTACCTGTGACCTATGGTCAAGGAATGGAATACTCAGGAGGTGACCATCAAAACGTGAGCTGTCAGCAGTTGAGCACGCTGGCCATGGGTGTAGTGACTCACACAGGTGTGAATGAGGCATAGTGCTGGTAGATTTGGGGGTGCATTTGCATCCATACTGCTTGCCTAGCCTGTGTGAGGTCCTGACTTGAGGCCATAGAACCAATACATAGAAGAAATTGAGATGCTTAGGGAACAAAATGATGGCTGATCTGATGAACTTCTGCCCCCTCATGATGACACCAGGCACACATGTCCAGGAGGTGAGTGTCATTTACACCACCATACAGAAGGATCTAGGCCTGTGTGTAATGTATTCACCTCCCTCCCAACCTTTCATCCATTTCATCTCTAATTCTGTACACTGTGTACACATGACATCAGGCCACAAATTTAAAAGTGTCATCTCTCACCTCTGATGATGTCCCTAGGAAGCAGATGCCAATATGACCTCCATAGCTCAGGGGGACAAACTGGAAAGGACCTGAGAGGCATGGTGTCTTTTCTAAGTTGACAAGGGAAGTAGGAAGGAGGAGTTGGGTCTAAAACTAGGTCTTCTCTGAACGGGGACCCTGGCTTCATTGCAGTTTTTCCTTTCCCATGGGGAAGCTTTGCCTACTGCCAAGGATCCATCACTTGGGTGGAGCTGTTGTCTTCACTCTGAAGAACACTGGGCAGTCATTCCATGTGCTTCCATGGTATCCAGAGCAAGAATCTCTGGGGGATTCCAGAATACCCAGTTCCACACAGACATTATGGAGGGACCTGGTGGATGCCTTAAATCATCAGTGTACCAGGTATTGGCCATGTTGAAATGACCAGAGCAGATACAAACACTGGTCTCTTGTGCTTCCATGTTATGAAGGCAACACAGGCACCCTGGAGAGCAGACCATGTACCACCCACATTATGGTGAATCTGCCTAACTTCTTGGCCTCTGTACATATGGACATAAAATAGGGGAAAGCGAGACTCACAAAGGCACACAGAAAGGGGCAACGCATATGCCCTGAAGGTGGAGGAAAGGCAGGCAGGATGCACTCCCACTATCCACTCACTTCTCAGATAGTTATAGAGCAGCACCCTGTTGAGCAACCATGATTAGAGTAACACTGCAGACTCCACTTGCTTTCTCACAGAGGCAACGGGCCACAAGGGTAGAAAAGGGAGTTGCATTTCAGGCTTCCTACAGAGTGGAGGACAGGTGGTAACAGCACTGTCCAGGGACCTCTGACAGCAAGTGAGGGCTGATTATGGTTAGCACACAGGATACCCTGGGAGGGCCATTTGGGAGGGAAGCCAGACCTGTAGTGCTGCTTACACCTGTCCTCCTCAGGATCAGAGTTTCTCTTCTTGGATCCTGGTAGGTGCTGCTAAGCAAGGTGGTACAATCAGCCCAATCTAACTTGATTGAGTTGGGTCAAGCCTAGCTCACTGAAAATGAGAACTGCAGTGAGAAGGAATTGTCCTGGGTCTGTTGGTTTCTGAGGAGGACATGGGACACTTTAGAGGGAGAAAGACTCTCAGACTTGGGGCCTCCTGCAAGACAGAGGCATGCAGAAGTGAGTGGGGTCAGGGAGAATGGGAAGTTTTCCTGGGGTGCATTTGTGCACAGAGCTGTCCCTGACAGGCCCTGGGAGGTTTTGGGTCCTGCAAGAAGCAAGGACAGTTGGTGATTTTTCTAAAGCAGGGCTGGTACTGGACTGAGCTCAAGGTCTACTTACAGATCTTGTGCCAGCTCCACATCCAATGACTTCAACAGCTCTAGGATCAACCTGAAAATAAAGGGCAGATAAATGGTCTGGTGGAATTCCAAGGCAGGCCTGTTGCTGGCTCCATGGCAGGTGTCCTGAGCTCCACTTAGGGCTCAAGTCCTGCAAAGCACCTGCCCTTTGCTTGCCCTTCCCTTTACCTCTTCTATTTCTCTCAGTTTTCCTTTCTACTCTTAAGTCTACAGTTCTTTGAAACATTAAATTCTAAGGTAATTTTAAGTTAAGATTTCATTAGTTTCCACATGTTCAGTTGAGTCACACGTAAGCACATCGTCAATTGGTACAATCTTCACATCTGTCGAGTGCCAGCTTTCTGCTCAGTGTTGGACCCATCCATACCCCTGTTCTCTCCTGCTAGTCCCCACCCAGTGCTGACCTTTCTCTCACTGTGATTTACTACCTTGGGTCTTTCTTTTTCTTTTAATTTTTATTTTGCAAGTATACAACAGAACAAGTCAGAATAAAGCCAACTAAGATTGTACAGTGAAATTGGTACAGAACTTCACAGCAGGTTACCGGAACAACAGTCATAGGTATCACAGTATATTTTGTTATCTTTATAATAGTTGTTCTTTCAATCCTGTATATCAAAATGAGATGTAGAACTTATCAAAACAGAATATTGAATAGAGCAGTACCATTAATCAGAAAAGAGCAAAACAGTAATAAAAGTATTTGCCGTCAAAGAAATAGTAGAAGGAAGTCCCCCTTATTTGCTATGGTCAACCTCCCAGGAGATGCTCAGATTTCTGGTTCCCACTTGCTAATGGGCAGGGAGGAGGAGGGGAAGGAGGATAGGGGAAGTGGGATATTTGACTCTAGGCCATGTAGCAGTAGGTTCACTATTGTTAGCAAGGAGGCAGAATGGTCATTTGTTTTCACAGCGTCCTCAGTTCCAATATAGCATGGATTTCAGGAGACACTGCTAGTTCTCCTCCTGGAAGGACTGCAGTGGGCCACACTACCACTGCTTACCAGTGAGCAGAGGTGCTGGCTTGGCTTCCCAGAGTCCTAAGTTCCAACATGGCGTGGATCTCAGGAGACACTGTTAGTTCTCCCCCCTGTAAGAGCTGCAGTGGCCCACACTTACCAGCGAGTACCCTGGGTCTTTCATATCAGTGCATTAGATTCTGCTTGGCCAAACATTTCTGGAGGAGACTGGCTGCTACTGCTCTTTGAAAGAAGAGAAAATCCTAGAGAAAAAAAGTCTACAGGGAAAATGTAGAGACCATTGTGTATGTACTAATCTTTTCATTTTTGAAAATGTTTTCCATGATTTCAGTGATACAAAGGGAGCTACAAAGGGCTGATTCATTGCATTTGAAAAACAACAATAATGCAAAAACCAAAACAGGAAACCTTTATTTACAACCAAGAGTCAGATAGATGGTTTTTATTACAAGTGTGAAAGAGGTTTCATGAGTCCATTTTGTGAAGGAAATGGCAAATTCTTCTAACTCAAAGGGAATCACCAGACATGGCCAACACCAGACATGAGCCTCCTAAACTGGTTTCATCCAGGCACACATCCCTGAAATGTGTTGTTCCCCCATCCACTGACACATTTGAAGGCAGGTGCTGAACAACAATGGGAAGGGCAGAGCACAGCCATATCTCCCAGCTCCCATCAGAGCTCTAAACAGCCTTCCCCAGTACTCCTAGGACTTAGAGTTTTCTCCCACACAGAATGCTGCACAAATTTTCAAGAGTTTGATTCACAGTACTCTTTGAAGCAGGAATGAGCTGGGACCCTTGCTAGCCTCCGCATAGAGTACACACAAGGAGAGCTGTCGGGACGATGCTGTTCACTGCAGCCGGGGGGAATTTTGTCCTGGCCCCAGGGCCACAGAGGTGCAGGGCTAAGGATGACAAACTCATGGCATGACAAGGTTTCCCCAGGGCCAGCCAGTACACTGGGCATCTCCACTGCAATCCAGAACCTCCCGAAGCCAAAGACAGCACTGTGCAAGGGTATTTGGATATCAGGGTGGCAAGTCAGGTGATGGAGAGCCCTGCCTGACACAGCTGTGCAATGTGTCCCTCTGGAGCTAAACCTGCAGCAGATCCCACTCATTGCTTTCCTCATGTCTGGCAGCGAGGACATCAGACAGAAGCATAGCAACATACTTGAAGTTTACTCAAAATAAAATCATTTAGCTTCCTTTCAAGAATGACTGATGACTTCCCTTCAAGAAATTCCCTTCAAGAAATGACTTCCCTTCAAGAAATGCACTAGTCTGGAAAATCAAGGCTGAGAACATCACTGTGCATTTTGTATAAATAAACTGACCCTTTACAAGATATGGTGGTAATGCACGTGGGTGGGTCTGCTATGATAGAGATGTGGACTCTCATGCATACAGGTTTCATAACTGCAATAGAAATTTTCAATTAAATGATGCATGCTCATGTCTTTCTGTTTGTATTGCACTGCAGGAAGGGGGATCCAAGCAGCAACCTAGATTTACTGCGCTGCCTCAGAAAACCTAGTTCAAAACCCACCACACAATTCAATCACCCAACAATGAAAGCTCAGCAACGTGGTTCCTACTTGTTGTGGCTGGTAGTTGACAATCTTGAGGTGTTTCTATCTGTGCCAGCCATCTCTGACTCTCTTAGTTTCTGTTGGCCAGGGTGTGAATCAGACTATCTGTTTACAAGAAAGTTCTGTCATCATTTCAGGACCAGTGGCAGCCTTTCATTTACTGGAAATAATTTTTCAAGTTTGGCCATAAGAAACATATACCATGTGCTTCACAAGTTGAGGGGAAATGAGATTGTTTGAAACACCTACAGGAAACTCATTTTGTCTGTAGCAGACCCACTTGCTGCTGAAGTCCATATTTTCAAGGTAAAAAGCCATGAGTCACGTGTTGTTGCACGATATGCTAAAATGCACAAAAACTTCCCCAAGTTCAGTTTCTTCTTTAATTCCCTCATTCTACCAAGCCACAGAATGGATTCTGAGCATTCAAACACATAGGGTTAGAATTGCATTAGAGATCTGTAAAAACTTCAGTAAACTGGAAAGTGAAAAGACAAAGAAAGGTTTTTGGCCAAATGCACCTCTAAATATATGCTTAAAGCAACAAAGAAACCAAGAAGAAGATAAAGAAGTCAAAGACAAAGAAGTCCAAGAGAACGACAAAGACAAAGATGAAGAGATGAAGAAGAAGAAGAAGAAGAAGAAGAAGAAGAAGAAGAAGAAGAAGAAGAAGAAGAAGAAGAAGAAGAAGAAGAAAGGGTAGAAGAAAACAAGAAGGGGAAAGAAAGAAAAACAAAACATTATGCCAAAGTGTGGGGTTTTGTCTCCAATGCCTCAACCTCCTTTTAAAAGGAAAGGATCAAAATTTGCAGAATGGAAGGGTCACTGTGGAAAATGGCCTTTGCACCAAGGCACTGATGGTGTGTCTGGACCACTATGAATGTCCAATACATGGCAAAGCCTGGAGCCTGGTGGAGGCTGAGGCCAGGACCCAGGAGTTGAGGCCCCTGGGGCTGAGGTGGTAGGGTCTTTGTTGCACCCTGGGGGCTCTGCCTTATTGGGCCTGCAGGGCTGCAGCATGGATGCTGTGGTAGAAAACGGTGTAAGGCAGAAGGTACTCGGCTACTCTGCATGCTGCACACTCCCTGCGTGGCCTGAGCACAGGAAGATTCCAGTCCTCCTTGCTGGAAAAAGAGACTCTGAAGAAGATTCTGGGTGTCCTGTGCCAGACACAGATGGTCACAGTGACTTCTCAGGTAAGGAGGGCAGGACACCCACCACAGCACGATCCACATGGCAGGTTTAAAAGTTAGTCATGAATGATGTGTTGCCTTTCTGAATAAAAAGACTCCTTATTTTATATATCTATAAAGTGAAGCTTGAATGTTCTTCCATATGCTTATCCTACATTACACATAAAAGAAAATTAAATCATCCATTTCCACTCACCTATTCAAGAAAATACCAACTATTTATTCTGAACTGAATTGAACAGAAGAGCAGCAATATTGAATGGAGCACTATAAATAATGCAATGGAAAAGCCATAAAGGCATCCCTCCCAGGATGAGGGGTCTGCCACTGACCAGCTCCTCGCTCCTGTCCTCATCTGCTGTGCAGGCTTGTGTCTCTTCACTGCTGGGTGGAGAGAGAGCCAGGACACAAGCTCTCTTCCATCTCAGGAAAGATCAGGGACATGGCCTAGGACATGGCCTTCTTTTAGCATTTTCAGTGGCTGTAATTTATAATTAACTCAGCAGCTGTGCTGTGGAACATTCATGGTATCTAATTGTCCACATTTTACCTGATTAAGAAGAGAATATGGTGTCTGTAAATCTCATTTTTATAATGACCCTTAGGAGTGGAATTTCCAGGTTAAATGTATATAAGATAAATTGAGGGTCACAGATTTTTCACCTGAAGCCTCAGCATAGAGCTAGAGCCTGGTAGAAGAATACTGAGTCTGCTCACATCTCTGTGGAAATCTGAAGTCACAGAGATGGTCCAGGCAGAGGTTCAGGACACCATGTCTCCTAGCAGGAACCATGGCTAAAAAATACCCAGGTCCAGGCTGTCTCCTCCATCAGTGAGTTCTCAGGAAAGCATCACACACTGCACACTGGACAGGGGAGAGCTGGAATGGTTCCAGAGCTCCTTCCTACATGCCTGTCTCACTCAGGGGAGCTCTGTATGAGGCCAGTCTGTCACAAACCCCAACATGACTGAATGTTTTCCACCCAGGTGCAGATCTGAGCTGCCACATGTGGACTCACCGTAGCAATGGAGCAGGACAGATGTTTACAGGGAGCAGGTCAGGAGATGGGGACACTGCAGGCAGGTCAGGGTATGAAGCCTTAAATAAGAGACCAGGCCCTCACCAGCCCCACTTTCCTCCATCAGTAACCAAACCCTGCAAGAGTGTGCATTAAAAACTGAGTAAGGGAAAGGAGTTACAAAATTACATATTATAGAGATAGTTTGAAGATACAAAAGTAAATGTTAGCATCTGAAAGTAAAATGACATGTGACCCTTAATGGATATGTGGTGAGCATTGATGTCCCAGAACCACATGCATCAGAATGAAATAGTCTGATGAACAGAGCAATAAGGAGCACAGGCAATGGGTAAAAATCACAGCTTCTTAATAACAACAACAAAGCTGGGATACAAAAAGTGCACTGGTGAATTTTATCCAGTATATAATAAAGAATAAATACTGATTGTTTTTCAATTCTTTGATCAAGTTGAAGGAAAACCCACCATCAACTTCTTTTAAGTGACAAAGTTAAAGTTATCCTGAGAATGAAGCCAGACAATAATGTCTTAAAAATAATGTAAATGAAAACACTCTGTTGGCTAATATTCCTACCAAACATAAACAAAAGTGTTCAGCTAAATGTTTGCAACGTTAACTCACCAGCATATTCAAAATTAACCAACATTATCAACACTGGGCTCAATCTCAGTGGTGCAAGAATGGTCCCTCTCTAACAAACTATCTGTTTCCACTGGTTTTAACATGTATCTTACTATATTCTACTATATGTGATAGTATAAAGAAAATTTTTTAAAAGGCAAGGAGATAATATAGAAACCATTGTTCATTTTCTGTTAACTGGTTCTAAATACCCTGTAATTCTTTCATTCTGTTGAATGGCTTCACACTGTCTTGATATGCTTGATGCTATCGTATATGAAGTTATACTCAAATAATTCAAGGAATGAGGCACTCTGGTGACTACTATTATGTTAGATTATCTGGGAGTGAAACACAATTATGCTTAAATTGTTCCATTCTGACCAGTGTTGTTCTATTACAATGTCATCTTTTATCTCAATCTCCACCCTTTTTTAAATTAAAATTTTTTATTTTTTTCAATTAAGGAAAACTAAATTTAAAAATAGCAGGATATATTATAGTAACTATTTGTTTTCCTATTAACCTGATTTGAACCCCAGTATTGCTCTCCACATCTTGTTCTGTCTGATTTTACTATATTCTATTTTGTTTGATAGTACCAAGTTTGAGGGTATAGACAACCACTTTGAAGGCAATAAGATTTATTATGATGCCCATTATAGTTTGACTATTATCTTCTTTTGAAGTCTTGCAAGGTTTCCAGTGTAGGTTTGATTGGTCTTGTTCTGTACTGTTTTGATCAATTCTATTATATCTGATGATATAGCAACTCTTTTCAAAAATAGCAAGAGGCACAATGGTAACCATTTTTGATCATCTGATATTCTATTTTTGCATCATGTACTATGCCCATCCTTCTGTTCTAACTGTCTCTGTTTTGTTTAGTCATGTTAGGATTTATTCTCTTCAAAAAAATGTAATAAGAACTGTGGGAGTAAAAAAACTCAAAACTTGTAACTGTTATTGTAAAAAAGAGAGGAAAGGAAGGTGGTCTAAGGGATATAACTGCATGCTTGAGTCTGTAGGATGGAAAATCATATTACTGAGCTTTTGTTGGATCACTGAACAGAACTTTCTGCAATCTCACTGTATGAATGTCAACTTTATATGCTTTAATTTTATAATTTGTACAACTGTTTCTAAGATGACTGAAAGGATTTTTGCCCAGATAGGACACTGTAGCCAGGAAAGCCACAACCGGAAGCAGGAAGCCCCATCTTCCCTGCCCCTAGGAAGTTACCTGTGATGCCATCTTCCAGCCCCTGGAAATTTACATATGGTGCAAAACCTAGGACCAATGGGCTACTTGTGTATCCCTAATGCCCGCCTTAGGTTCCACCCCAAACCGAGGCTATTTATAGGCCCCCATGCGACGTGTCCGCTGGAGAGATTGCTGGACGCCAGCGGTGAGGGTGCTGGTCATTTCTCTCCATGTTCTCAGAATAAAGGCCACTTTTTATTTTATATTTCTCATCTTTTGTTAATATTTTTCATCTTTTGGAAATAACCCTAGCAATGACAATATGTAACCTATTAACTAGTGATTTCTTACTGTATTTTTTCTTGAAATTCTGTATTACTTGTACCCTTTTACTGCTTTGTTTTTTATTTCCTTTCTTCTCTTTAATTAAAAAAATAATCAAACCTGGAATGGATATCTTTTATTTATTTTGGCTCTGGAGATGAAACTCATGACCTCACACTTGCCAGGCAGGTGCCTTAAGCCACTGAGCTAAACACCCAGCCCACCAATGGATATCTTCTACACCTTGTCATCTTCAGAGTAGTTGCCTCTGCTCTTGAACTTGATACCAGCAAGCATACCAAATGTGAATAAAATCAGTCAAGGCCAAATAACATTGAAACAATCCATCTTCAAAGAACATCAGTCATAGAAGACAATATAAGTAATATAGGGATTCAGTTTTAGTTAATAGGAAATTAAGGATAATTACCATGGTATAAACTGCTATTTTTGGGTTATCTCTCTGTGCCCTCAAATCTAATATGAGTAGACAGACCAGAACAAAATATAACCAAACTAAACAGAGCAACAAGACTTTAGCTTTTAAATCCTGATACACTTTTAAGTATGTCCTCTGCCTTCTTTTTTTAGGCAATTCCTCACCTTTCTCCTTCTCAGGATATTATTATTCACTGTTCAGAGTGATATTAGTCTAGTCTCTTATGTTCCCTTTCAGCATATATAAAGATAAAGGCAGCTACTACAAAGACAATGAGAGACATTATGGTAGTCATTATCGACTTCGCCAAAATCAGTGTTGAAGATCGAAAAAGCAAGCTTGATTAGTTCTATAATCTTCAGTATATATTCAATGTGTGTGAGGATGGGAACAACTATTTGGAAGAAAACTAGAGACAGTAAGATAGACAGTGAACATTTCCAGTGGGCTTGCTTTGAAATCTGTGTTTCCTTAACTTGTTTTCTTATGAACTGTTTTGCTCTGTTTTGCTATGTTTAATCTTACCCTCTTTAAGAAAAAAAAAGTGTGTAGGACAGATAGGCATAGTAATAACTTTTTGGTGGATCATTGAGGTGAACCATGACAGTGTCATTATTTGAATATCAGTTTGTATGCTTTAAATTTGTAACTTGAACAACTACTTCTAAGATGACAATATGATACTAATCAACTAGTGATTTCTTATTGTTTATTTTTCTGAAATTCTTTATTATTTCTACACTTTTTTCCTCTTTAAATAAACAACATTAAAATTCACCATAAAAATACAAAATTTAAGTTTTAAAGACAAAATATTAAGTACGGAGGCACTATCCATACTTGAAAGTGAAAAGCCCATTTCAGTTTAGGATGTTTAGTTACAAGATGCCATGTTGAAGCACAAAAACATCTAGATTAAAAAATCTAGAGAGGTACAAGTGTTTAACTGAAAACCAAATGCAACATGTGCACCTAAGGAGAGCCCCACCTCAGATTTGTCATTTCTGGAATATTTGTGAAGAAATATTGACATCTAATTTCTGTATTGATTATTTCTTCAGGTCTCCTTGGGGTTTTTAAAGTAAACTTAGATCTAAACTCTCTGAACAGTGATGCTTTTTCTATGTATTTAACAAGAAAGATGGCTATATTTCTCACATAGTTAATCCACATATCATCTCTGCCTAGTGAACTATTTCAGATATGTAACAATGATCAAGCATGCTGAGAGTATTCCCATAACACATAGGATGTATCTCGTGTGAGTTTTTTCATGTATTTCACTTACAATCTGGCTGGTGAAAGTGTCTCCACTTGCTTACATAGCCAGTGGTTCTTCCCAGTGTGAATTCTTTCACGTGTTTTGCAATGACTATATGCAGTAAAAGCTTTGCCACATTGTTATATACATAGGCTTTCTCACCAGTGTGAAGTCATAGATGTATTTTACAAAATCCATGTGTGGTGAAAGCTTTCCCACATTCTTCACATACACACAGGGTTTCTCAACCATGTAAATTTTATAATGTATTGGACAATGAGCATTTCTGCTGAAACCTTTTCCACATTCCTTACATATGTAAGTTTTCTGCCCACTGTGAAGATTTTCATGCATTATGCAATATGTACATGTGCTGAAACCATTCTTATGATGCCTATATACACTGGTTTTATATTGAATGTGAACTTTCATGTTTCTTACAATCTCCCTGTGTTTTAAAAGCTTTCCCACATTGCATACACACATATGGTTTCTCTCCAGTGTGAATTCTTTCATGAACCTTACAATGTGCACTTGTGTTAAAAGCTTTCCCACATTGCTTACATACATAGGGTTTCTCTCCAGTGTGAATTCTTTCATGTTGCTTACAACAATCAGGTCTGGTAAAAGCTTTCCCACATTCCTCACATACATAGGGTTTCTCTCCAGTGTGAATTCTTTCATGTTCCTTACAACATCCAGGTCTGGTAAAAGCTTTCCCACATTCCTTACATACATAGGATTTCTCTCCAGTGTGAATTCTTTCATGAACCTTATAACTTGCATGAGTGTTAAAAGCTTTGCCACATTGCTTACATACATATGGTTTCTCTCCAGTGTGAATTCTTTCATGTTTCTTACAGTATCCCCATGTGTTAAAAGCTTTCCCACATTGCTTACATACATATGGTTTCTCTCCAGTGTGAATTCTTTCATGTTTCTTACAATCTCCCTGTGTCTTAAAAGCTTTCCCACATTGCTTACATACATAAGGTTTCTCTCCAGTGTGAATTCTTTCATGTTTCTTACAACATCCAGGTATGGTAAAAGCTTTCCCACATTCCTTACATACATAGGGTTTCTCTCCAGTGTGATTTCTTTCATGATTCTTACAAGCTCCCTGTGTTTTAAAAGCTTTCCCACATTGCTTACATACATAGGGTTTCTCTCCAGTGTGAATCCTTTCATGTTGCTTACAACAATCAGGTCTGGTAAAAGCTTTCCCACATTGCTTACATACATAGGGTTTCTCTCCAGTGTGAATTCTTTCATGTTGCTTACAACAATCAGGTCTGGTAAAAGCTTTCCCACATTGCTTACATACATAGGGTTTCTCTCCAGTGTGAATTCTTTCATGTTTCTTACAACATCCATGTCTGGTAAAAGCTTTCCCACATTCCTTACATACATAGGGTTTCTCTCGAGTGTGAATTCTTTCATGATCCTTACAAGTTCCCCGTGTTTTAAAAGCTTTCCCACATTGCTTACATACATAGGGTTTCTCTCCAGTGTGAATTCTTTCATGTTGCTTACAACATTCAGGTCTGGTAAAAGCTTTCCCACATTGCTTACATACATATGGTTTCTCTCCAGTGTGAATTCTTTCATGTTGCTTACAATGTCCAGATTTGGTGAAACCTTTTCCACACTGCTGACATACATAGGGTTTCCCTCCACTGCAATATTTTTCATGGATCTGAACATCGTGGTGTGTTTCTGTTTCTTTCACATTCACATTACCTTCTGCAGTACAAAGGAATACTTCTTTACACTGCTTCCAAGATGTATATCCATAAGATTTCCCTAGCTTGTCATTTCTGTAAAGACAAAATCACATATAGGATTTATAACCATATTAATAAGCTTTTCTTGGAGAGTTGAACAAAACTGTTTGCAGTCTCACTGTTTGAATCCCCAATTCATATGTTTCACTTTTGTATTTCATAACTATTTCTATGATCAGCATTTGTAATCATCATCTTGCAATTTCTTATTGTTTTTTTCACTTTGAAAGCAGTATTATTTATACTTATTTTATCTTATTTAATCTTTCCTTATATTAAATTTAAAAAAAGAAAAATTCACAGTGAAATTGGTCTCCATTTAATGACTGCATTAATATCAAGTTCTGTTTTTAATGCCTGCTAAGAAATTCTGACCATGAAGCAACAGAAAGGCCTTGTAAGATATGTTGAAAACAACCAAGAGACTGGTACACATTTGGAAATCTTAAAAGTTGGTACTTTGAAATGCATAATCTTTAGCTTCACTTTGGGCATGGGTACATATATGTATCACATGCAGATTATTCTCATATGATTCCCCATCACAATCTCCCTTCTGTCCTTAACCTGAGGTCCCCTTTTCCATATGGTCAGTCTTACTTTTCTCTAACAACCCTGTTTCATTTCTTTACACATTTTGTATTTTGGTTTCTCATCTAAAAGAAAGCCAGTGACCTTTTAGGTTTTATAGCTGAGCTATTTCACTGAATTGATGGTTGAAAGACCCATCTAATTCTTATGGCAAGTGACATTATATTATTTATTTTTTGACATTGCATAACACATTGTTTTCCATTCTGGGCTGGGAATGAAGAACAGGTCTTAGCATAAATCTATAGCTTTTTTAAAATCTATTTTAAGAGATTTTCATAGATCATTAAGCTGTGAAGTTTGAACTTGAAATTGCCATTCTGCAAAATCTGATTCCTAGTGTGCTGGGTTTACAAGAATGCACAATCACAGAGAGTCTATTAACATTTTCCTTCTCTACAAATCCAGTGATAGATAGATAAGCTTCAAGGTCTGATCTGTTATACCATGATTTGCTTTGTATATGAATAAGCATGTATCAGTATTTTATGCAGATTTTGTCATTTTGAAAATATTCAGGACAAGTATGAGGGGATCAATTTCTAGAGACAACTGCATACTGATATTCAAAATGAGTGCACTAACATTCCAACTGCCTACTAAGAATATTAGTCAGAATCGACGATTGTCTAGAGCGTGGCTTAGAAACATGAGCACTCAGTTTTATTTCAAATTCTATTGCAATCTTAGCAATTATTAGATAATGAATGTGTTGTATTCACATGTATATATGGGTAGAAAAACTGAAGGCAGAATGTCATAACTCAAAATGTATGCCTTTCGTATACAACTATATGCAATGTCATACATTTTCATGATTTAATTCCCTCATATATACACTAGC
Source organism: Cavia porcellus (assembly GCF_034190915.1). Taxonomy (NCBI): domain Eukaryota; kingdom Metazoa; phylum Chordata; class Mammalia; order Rodentia; family Caviidae; genus Cavia; species Cavia porcellus. The sequence goes on from NW_026947529.1 coordinate 14,548, forward strand.
TTATACATCTTTGGGGAATATTACTGACATTAAATTGAATGGTGCCTCATTTCTTTGGTGGTCACTTTTCTGCTGACTCACTAATTACTCAGGAACATTCCTCTCCTTGTGAGTGTGAATTACCTTAAGTATCTCCAGTACATTTTGCCTTCTTTTTCAGCTTCCTTGATGTCCCCAAGTCCTCCTGAATTGTAGACATAGAAATACCAGGACTCAGTTGAGTAATGCATACAAATTAATAGATTTTGTTTAGATTTATGATATAATGTGTCCAGGTCTGAGATATTTTTAAAAATATTTTCATATTCTTTTTAATGAAACAGCACTAATGAGCAACAAACAATATTCTGACAGCATGAGTGCCAAAAAGGTTTCATCCTTACCTATTGCAGCCATGTTCCTAAAGATTTCACCCATCACATCTCTGTAGAGGTTCTTTTGGGATGGACTTAGCAAAATCCACTCCTCATTGCTGAAGTTCACAACCACAACCTCAAAGGTCACTGCCTCCTAAAGGATCATACATATATTTCTCAAAGGAAGGTTGAGACCCCAGGTTTGGGATATCTTAAATTCTCTCCTACAAATCTGAATCAAAATCAAAGTGTGGTGGTGCATATCTATAAACCCAGCACTCAAAAGGCAGAGAGAGGAACGCATCAGTGAGGTCAGGGCAATTCTAGGCTCCACAGGGTGTTCAAATCCACCTGATATACATACAGAAAGCTTGTCTCAATAAAACAAAACTAAACTAAACAAATAAATCCAAACAAAACAGCTGAATGAAAACTGATTTGTTCAAATTTAAATCCATGTCTTGGTCATTAATTTTGTGTTTATACACATTTTTGAAGACAGCAAATTTGATGCTAGATTGCAATTCACTGCTAATGTAACAGCCAAATAGGAGCACTGATTCTTGTGCTGAGTCATGGCAAGATTCCCTGTGCACTTTCTCTGAAGCAGAGCTCACAGTGAGAAGCCTGCAGGACCAGCAACCACAAAGCACAGAGGCAGATACATGTCTCATCAATTGCCTGGGAAGCCAAGCAAGCACCTCCCCTCCCCGGTCAGCGGTGGCAGTCTGGAAAAATGCAGCCCTTCCAGGGGGATAACCAGCAGCAGCTCCTAAGGTCCCTGCCATGTTGGAACTTAGGACACTGGAAAGCCAAGCAAGTACCTCCCCTCCCTGGTGAGCAGTGGAGGTCTGGAAAACTGCAGCCCTTCCGGGGGGATAACCAGCAGCAGCTCCTAAGATCCGTTCTATGTTGGAACTTAGGGCGCTGTGAAACCAAACAACCAGCTTGCCTCCCTAGTAAGCAACCCCAAACCTACTGATGCACCACCTAGAATCAAACATCCCACTTCCCTACCCCTCTTCTCCTGTCACCCCACATTAGCAAATAGGAACCAGAATTCTGAGCATCTCATGGGAAGTTGAACATAGCAAATAAGGGGGACTTCCTTCTACTATCTCTTTGAAGGAAAATGTTTTTATTATTGTTTCACTCTATTCTGATTAATGGTACTGCTCAATTGAATATTCTGTTTTGATAAGTTCTATAATGTTCTGTATTTCATCTCATTTTGACATATGTGATTAAAGAACAACTATGACAAAGATAACAAAATATACTGTGATACCTATTACTGTTATCCCAGTAACCTGTTGTGAAGATGTGTACCAATTTCACTGTGTGATCTTAGTTGACCTTATGCTGCCTTGTTCTGTTCTATTTTACCAATTTCAAAATTAAATAAAAAATCTCAGTAATCACTTTGATAGACTACAGATGATGTCTGTTCAAATCTCATTTAGGCCAATGAGTACTTTGTTCTTAATATACTTAAGCAGCATTTTGAAACATGAATTTAGTTTCATAGAACAAAACATAAATAACATCAAATATTGTATATAAATAATAACTCAAGTGTTAGTGGAAAACAGCTGTATTTTAAAAATATGTATATAAAATGAAACCAGGCCCAAGCTGTAAATTATACCTCACTGTCACCAAGTGATCACTTTCAATTCAAATATAAGAAATATATCTTGGGAGGCTGGTGAAGGATTTCTTCCTTGAATTTGGGGCTAGCCTAAGTTACAGAGCTGTCTAAAATAGACAAACCCTGATTGAGACACCAAACAGACAAAGTGAAACTTAAAAAGAGACTGCATAAGACACCTTTGGTTTCTTTTAAAAAAAATTATAGCCATACAATACAGAAAAATTCCAACAATATTCAACACTTTCTCAGAAACAATGTGGGTATCGTCCTTACTACACAGAAAACATTTTCATAGTTGCGTATTTAGCTCAGTGGCATGAACACCTGCCTGGAAAGCATAGGTCATGCATTTGATCCTTGGTACAAAAAAATTGAAAATTTCAGCTTCATGACACTGGGGCATAATTCGAGATAATCAAATTAGATCTCAAGTATGGAACACAAAAATTATGGGTTGACAGGGATGTGGAATACTGATTGTTTGTTGCCAGAGCTAGTGTTGATCACCTCAATGAAGCAATCAGAACCCAACTTTACTTCATACTTACTCTAAGAACTACCTGAATTTCAGTGAAGACGCTCTCTGTTGTATGTCCTGCTATTTGCTGCCTGTATCCTGTCAGCCACTTCCACATCTTTTCCACACTCCTCTGATCCATCCTAAGCAGGAAACCCTTCATGCCTAACTACAATATCACTGCAAAATTTCTATTTAGGGCTTCTCATTTACACTACTTAGATAAGTCCATTGTACAGAATTTCCATATTTAAATTGTCTATTAACAACCAAGCTACTAAATCAGCTCTTAATTCAGAGGAGACACCCCTATTCCTTTACATTCGGAAGGATATCACATGTATATTTCCATGCAAATGCGTAAATTTTGGAATTTTTCGATGAGAATTTAACAGGTAGCCCTTTCTGGAATTTGTCCTTCACAAATTTTTACCCCGTCCTTGATAACACTTTCATATTTGCTTCATATTTCTCAGAATTCAAAACTCTATGGCTATTCTCACAAACCTAGTCTGTGCCACCTAAATAATTAAGTATGATCAGAAATTATTTTGCACTGATCTGTATAATACACAGGAGTTCACCAGTTGTTTCAGAAGCCTTTCTCTGCTGAGCCACAGTACTACATGTCTCTGAATTCTCAGGACCTTTGTCATTACCTGTCATGAGGATGGAAATAGGAGAACATACTATAAATTTAGGAGATCACTATAAATACAAAGAAGCCCAAGTTTAAGTTGAGCCATTGTGGCTATGAGGCCCGGCATTATAGACATTAATAAACTCTGGACATTCCAGATCTGCTCCTCTGCAGAAAGAGGGCATAGACCTAGCTCATTAGTGCTCTACAAACTACAAAAGCATCATAGTCAGGGTCTTCCCAAGCTCCGCCCAATGACTAAGATAGTGGACTTACCAGGCTAGCAGTGAATTTCAAAGATGATTCTTGAGTCTGCTGCTGAAATAGTGAAGCCAGGGTTCTGGGGACCCCAAATTACCCTTGCCAACAGCAAGAGGCAAAAGGGATAGTGAATGAACCATGGCCAAAGCTGGAGAACCTCAGGAGCTGAAGCTAACTAAATACCTGAGGCTCCAGACACTGGAACTACTCCTAAACACTTGTAACCTGTTTTGCCCAATCCACGCTATTTCTGGGCGCCTATCCACAACCTCACCATTCCATGGCTACAGGATCTCTCAGGTTCTTTGCCAAGCAGGCCACAGGACATCAAAAGTACTAAATGAGATCCAGCAAGCATTTTGCTACCACTGTTGTACTCAGAACAGGTAAATCATGCTGAGCCACCAGAACAGACAGAAGTCACAGCCAGCAGTGTCCCACCTGATTGGACAGTTCATATAGCCTGCCCCTTCATCACTGATTGACTCCTGCTCTACTGTCGTCCTTCTGAGTCAAAAATAAACAGGGAAAGGAGCCCCTCCCTGCAAGAGAGGATCCCAAATAACAGACTGCATTGCAGAGACTTCTGGAGCTGCCATTCTTCTACAGTGGTGATCTCAGCTCGACAGAGGAGTGTTTGTACTGAAGAGCTTTCCTCAGGCTTTTAATTTTCAAATCCATTTGATTTCAAGGAAAAAAGAACACATCAACTAAAATTAAATTCCAAAACACGTCAATCAGGGGGCAACAATGGTATATACATTGCACACTGTTATCCCCAGAACATTCACCCAGAGCACAAGACATCTGTAATGAATTTTCTAAACAGTGCCGGTCCTGAGTTATTTAAATACTATTGGCATGAGACATGGCTAGGTCCCCCAAGGAGCCCATGCAGGAGACCAGATACCTTGCAACTATGGAGAAGACTGACACCTCATGCTATGGGCCAAGGCTCAAGATAAATGATAAGCAAATTCATCCATATCCTAAGGATTGATATTCTAAATAGTTCCCTAGCACTCTGAGGAAGTCAGGAGTCACCATTTAAAGAAATGTATCCTTATCCTAAAGACTGACATTCTAAATAGTTCCTATCATCCTGAGGAACTCAGGAGTCACCCTCCCAAACCCCTAAGGGAAGACACACAGCTGCCTAAGAATGCCTGCTTTCTATGTGACTCCCTTCCCCCTTTGTTCCCAATTAAATCAACTTTACCTGAACTTATAATCTTATTGGCTACCATAACTCTGTGCCACCTTATGCCCATCTGCATTGTGAGTTCCTAGTTTTCCCCACCTTAAACTCACTTCACCACATGATTTTACTCTATAAAGGTCCCTAGAATGGACAGTCTTTGGCAACCTGCTCAGGATACCTTCTCTCTGTCAAGCACCTTTTTTCTCTGAATAAGTATATTCTTCTCTTAATTTCTCTTGTTCCTAAAATTCATTCTTTGACTTTACAGGACAAAATCCTAATATCAGACATAGTAGACCGGGAGATTCATTCCAGGATAACAATATTAGTATAAACTTTTTTCTTTCTTGAAGTCAGAGAAATCAGTAGTAGTTTGTATCACACATTGTTGATCTCACCATGCCATGGATACTTGCATTGAAGGCTTTAACCCTGCCTTTAAGTGCTGCTTCTTTTTCTGAAACTGAACTGATCTGTAATTTTGGTTATGGTATGGACCATGCATTAAGGAATTGACTCAAAATATTTCTTATGAATGGTTTACCAACAGCCATGGAGGAAGACAGATAGCAAAAATTATTGTTTTGATTTCTTCATTCAAACCGAAGGATGTACTTGAAAGAGCTTTGACCTTCAAACACTTACAGGACTTCATGGTTGTAGTTCAAGGTGGAAGAATGAGAAATCAGGGATGCTTACTCATATGGCCACTTCCTCTTTTCTCCTTGAATACAACTTCCTGTTTCTTTCCCAGGAGCCTAAAGAAAATTCCCATCAGCTCCTAGCATGACATCAATGTCCCCTCCAAGCACCACATCCTGTCAAAAGTCACATATACCCTATAACCCCATAGTCATTCGGGGGAGGGTGGGGAGCCAAACCCTTGGTAGCTGTGAGCTCCTCTCCAAATTCTATAAATAAAAGGCCACTTTTACATTTCTTATATTTTGCTTCTCTATTGTGCTAATTTACCTCCTTGGTAGTCTTTGTAACCTAACCCACTTTAAACCTATCTCATCACATGATTTTATTCTATAAGGTCTCTAGAAAAGACAGAGTCTTTTACTAGAGGCTCAGAATCCCTCCTGTTTTTCTCAGATAGAAGCTTTCAGATAGGATTTTTGGTGTAGTAAAGAAGAGAATACAAAGTCAAAATGGCCTTTATTCTAAGAATATGGGGAGAACCCCATGACCACTGGGGGTCTGGCTTTTTCTCTGGAAATATGTAGGTGGCATACATATAGTTTGTGGCGTGGGTGGTGCTTAATTAAAGGTGGCATTGCTGATATGCAAGTAGCTGATTGAGATTCTTTTCTGGCCACAGGTAGGTTGAATAGGGGAGAGGAAAGTGACTTCAAGGTAAAAGTCCCCTGGTTCCACCTCCCAATTCGAAAAAATCCTATTTAGAGCAAAATACTTTCACTTTCTATCTCTCAATAAATATATTCTGCTCTTCAACTCTGTTGTTCTTAAAATTCATTCTTGCACTTTAGAGAACACAAATTCATACCAGACATAGAAGTTCAGGAATTTCATTCCACTATATCATGGTATGGTTGCCTGTATTTCTAACTAACTCAGCTGCCTGTAACTTTAAGAATTGTTTATCAGTTTGACTTGGGGTAATTGGAGCAAACAAAATGTTCTTAATGAATATAGGGAAATATATCACTAAATTGAATAAAATGATTATCACAGTTTTTCTAGCTAGCATCAGCCAACATTTTCAACTTTCAAGTATGTGGGAAAACAAAAAATAAAAACAACTCACAAAATAGCAATCCTGTAGGGCACAGTACATCATTTACTGTAATTGCCATGTTATCTGCAGGTATTTCATAGACCACAAAGGAAACATGAAGCCTATTAATTAACAAGTATCAGTTTCAGTAAATGTGCTCATAGCACTGCATCACTGACAACTGCAAGTTTTTTTTTTTTGTATGAGGGATTGAACTCATGGCCTAGTGCTCTCCAGGCAGCTTCTTGTATCACTGACCTCAATCCCCAGAACCAACAACTTTAGATACTAAATATGACTATTAACAATGTTTAATTTGCCATTGACATAGTTATAAATTTTGTAAACTTACATTTTCACACATGAAATGATTTTCTTGCCTTGCAGTTTAAATTACTTTTTTTTATAGGTACCAGGGATCAAAGTTACAACCTAGCACTTTCCAGGCAGACATTTCTGCCTGCTGAGCTTAAAGCCCTGGCCTGTATTAATGAATATTTTAAATGTATAAACATCACTTTATCCATTCAAATACTATTGTGATTTTAGCAAAGGATGTCAATGTAGACAGAAATCGATATACAATCAGAGGGAAACTGGAACCTTCAAGAGTCAATGCAGAAAACTAAATACAACAATCACTGCAACAGGCACAGCTGAAGAAAGCCAGAACTGAAGATGAAGATGCAGTGACCAGGTCTACATGCTCCTGAAGAGAAAAGCAACAGCTTGAAATGTACTACAGTTACCACCACCTCCTCCAGGAAGTCCTGCTAGGCATCAATTACCATAATCAATGACCAGAACAACTGGACTATTGTTCCCACAAAATGCCTTGGTTCTTCCCACATACCTTTTCTGGCTGACTTGTTCTCCTGATGAGTAATATTAGTTAAGCAGCTATAAGTTTATAGGTTGAATGTAGTCTGAGACACACACTGTACCCACATTGTGGCTTTCCTGTATAAATGACCCCTGACAATAGGTCTGTGGCCAAAATACTGAAGACCACTCCTGAAAATTCAAGGCTAGTCTTCTCTCTTTTTTTCTAAGAAAATTTTTGAACTTCTTTTGGTTTGTGACTTCATTTCTCAATGTTGTGAGCCATTAAACTAGGTTCATTTGACAGCAAACAGGGCAGGATTATATTTTTCTTATTTCAATTTAATTATGAAATTCTGCTAAAGGCCATGTTCCAAAGCCTGGATTTCAAGCTGCTTGTTTGCCATGAATTTAAGATTTCCATGCACTTTTAAAAGTCCTCATTCTAGTGAACTGCAAATGTATTGGAGGAAGGAGGTCATTGTTGTGCTGTAGCACAGTAGGTGCCATTCCTAAATCTGTTTTTGTCACTGCCTCCTGGATGCCACTACATAGCCTTCCTTCTTCTCCAGCATCATTCAATAAATCCCATTTTGCATAAGTCAACTTTCACTCAGCTCTATAATATTTTTAATAGTCTTTCTGTCACCTTGGTTGTATATGTTTTTCATTTTAGTTTTTTGATTTAAAGACATAGTCTCACAGGAGTTCTGGCCAGCCTACTCACTATGTAGGTTAGCCTGTCTTTGAATACATGGCCATTCTCCTGTTTCAGTCTCTTCATCACTGGGGAAAAGAGGTGGGCATTATAACACATGGCATTTGTCTTTTTTCTCCTCTCCTTTTCACTATTATTCTTTCATTTCAGTGGCAATGTCATTTAATCCTGTTGTTTGCTTGTGTCAGTAAAGGTTTCTGCAGCTTGAGTTGAGTTTGTGAACAACAATATAGGAAGACAAGCAAACCAATTGGGAAATGTGGAATTTCATTAGCTGGTCTCAGGACCAGTTGTATAAAAAAAACCCATCCCCATTTCAGGATCTAAAGAAGAGGCTTTGAACTGGAAAGTTACAGATACTTTAAAAGATAGAATCACAAAAAGATCCTGTTGGAAATCATTTAGCTAGCATCTTATAATAATTTTTGGATGACAACTGTATTCTGCTTCTTTTGTTGAGCAGGTTAATTTTTTTCTTTGGGTACAGCTCATTTTGCTTTTCTCCTGGGTCTTCTACCCTGAGTGACTTTTCCATTTTTCTGGGTGAAATACAGGGCACTAGTTAAATGCAAAGCTCAAGATGGCATCTATTATGCCAATCTACAACACAGCTAAGTTACAAACCTCAATATTTTCTAGGGTAAAACCACACATATCTGTAATCCCAGGACTCAAGAGGCTGATGCAGGATGGCTGCTTTGAGCTTAGGGCAATTCTGCACTCCATAAAGTGTTCAAATCTAGCTGATGTACGTACAGAAAACCTGTCTTAATAAAACAAACTAAACTAAACAAATAAAACCCACATAACAGCTGAATGGAGACTGATTTCTTAATATCTTAATTCCAAATCTTGGGGATTAATTGCTTGTACATACACATATTTTGAGACAGCAAATTTGATGCCATAATGAAACTCAAAGCTAATGTAACAGCCAAATATGAGCACTGATTCTTTTGCTGAGTCACTGCAAGAGTCCCTGTGTGCTGGGTTTGGTGGCTCAAGCCTGTAATCCCAGCACTCAGGAGGCTGAGGTGGGAGGATCCTTGCGAGTTTGAGACCAGCCTGGGCTGCAAAGTGAGCTCAAGGCCAGCCTGAACTGCATAGTGAGACCCCTTCTCAAAAAAAGACAAAAAAAAAAGAGTCGCTGTGCATTGTCTATAATGCAGAGCTCATAGTGAGAGCCTGCAGTACCAGCATCCTTAAAGCACAGAGGCAGACAAATATCTCATCAATCACTTTGATGTAAGACCTATGATATCTCTTCAAATCTCAATTAGGCCACTGAGTCCTTTTTTCTTAATATACTTAAGCAGCATTTTGATATTTGAATTTGGTTTCACAGAACAAAACATAAATAACATCAAATATGGTACATAAATAATAACTCAAATGTTCATGGAAAACGGTTGTATGTAAAAAACGTATAAACAATGAAACCAGGTGCAAGCTTCAAATTATAGCTCAGTGTCAATAAGTGATCACTTTCCATTCAGATATAAGAAATATATCTTGGGAGGCTGATGCAGGAGAACTGTCTTGAGTTTGGGGCTAGCATAAGTTACAGAGCTGTCTGAAATAGAGAAACCCTCACTGAGATACCGCACAGAAAATGTGAAACTTGAAAAGTGACTGCATAAGACACCTCTGGTTTGCTTTAAAAAGTTATAGCCATACAATATAGAAAAATTCCACAATATTCAACATTTTCTGAGGAACAAGGATGATACCATCTAAAACATACAGAAAACAGTTTCAGAGCTGGGTATTTAGCTAGCAGCATGAAAACCTAACTTGCAAGCTTGAGATCATGAGTTCGATCCTTGGTACAAAAAAAATTCAAATTTCACCTTCATGATACTGGGTCATAATTCAAGATAATCAAAACTAGATCTCAAGTGAACAACGCAGAATTCATGGGTTGACAGGGATGTGGAATACTGATTGTTACCAGAGCTTGTGCTATTCACCTCAAGGAAGGTATCATAATTCAACTTTAACTTCATGCTTACCCTAAGAACTACCTGACTTTCAGTGAAGACCCTCTCTGTTGTATGTACTGCTATTTGCACACAGTGTCCTGCCCCTCACTTCCACATCCTTTCCATGCTCATGTGATCCACCCTAAGCAGAAAAGCCTTCATGCCTTAACTACTGATATCCCTGCACAATTTCAATTTAGGGCATCTCTTTACACGAATTAGTAAAGTCCATTACAGAGCATTTCCATATTTAAACAATGTATATGATCAACCAACCTATTAAATCAGCTCTTAATTCAGAGATGACACCCATATTCCTTTCAATTCAGAAGGAAATCACGAGTATATGTTCATGCAAATGACTAAATTTAGGCATTTTTCAAGGAGAATTTAACAGGCAGCCCTTTCTGGAATTTGTCTTAGCAAGCACACTTTACCCTGCCCTTGATGACACTTTTATATCTGCTTCATTTTTCTCAAAATTCAAACCTCTATGGCTGTTCTCACAAACATAGTCTATGAGCACATGTGTCACATAAAGAATGCTCAGAAATTCTTTGCACTGTTATTTATCATACACAGGAGTTCACCAGGTGTTTGGAAAGCCTTCCTCCACTGAAGTATATCAGTATACATCTCTGAATTCTCATAATCTTTGCCAACACCTGTCATGGGGTTGGAAATGTGAGAACATAGTATAAATTTAGGTGATCACAAAATACATAAATGCATAACTTTAAGAAGAGCAGTTGTGGCTACGAGGTCCTGCAGCACAGACAATTATAAACTTCTGGCTTTCAGATCTGTGGCTGACAGGAATAAGAGCAGAGACCTAGCTTATTACACCTGCATCCAGCTTGAAACCACATTGGAATCAGGGTCTCCTCATGCCCTGTCCTGGGCCCAGACTGTTGGAAGAGCAAGGGCAGCAGGCGATTTCAAAAATGGCCTTGTGGCCTGGTTGTATCACAGTGGTGACAGCGTTCTAGGGACCCAGAACTGTCCTGGCCCCAGCGAGAAGTAAAAGGGAAACAGGATGACTCACTGCTAGCACTCATGGACCTCAGGGTCTGAGGCTAAGCACACAGGCTCTAGACAGCACAGCTGCTTCTCACCACTTGTTTCTTTTTTTTTTTTTTTTTTTTTTTTTTTGGTCTTTTTCCTTTTTATTGGTACCGGGGATCGAACTCATGACTGCCTGTTTTTATGGCAGGCACTTATGCAGCTGAGCTAAACCCCAGCCCCTTCAAACCACTTCTAACTGGTCCCAACCTGATTCCACCCCATTTATCTGCTCCTATGCCATAACATCACCATTGCGTAGTTTGGAGGTCTCCCAGGTTCTTTCTAAGCAGTCCAAAGTGAATAGAAGCAAAAAATAGTGGTCTAGCAAACATCTAACGTTCCCTTTTTTGCCCTGGCTTTGCAATTGACGCCATGACACCGGAAGAGACCGCCTACCTTGGCCCGCCTGATTGGACAGTTTTTACAGCCAGCCTCTTCATCACTGATTGGCTCCTGCTCTCCTGCCTGCCTTCCCCACCAAGAATAATTACAGAAAAAAAAACCCACCCTGGAACTGTGGATACCCAATGAAAGATGGTGGAGGCCTCTGGAGCTGGCTGTCTTCTGGAATGTTGACCTCAGCTCGTCTGATGGGTATTTGCACTGAAAGTCTTTGCCTCAGTCCTTGTTTTTTCTCCCAAACGCATTTTATTTGAAAGTTAAAAAGTAAAAAAGTGGTCCAGGGATTTAGCTTAATCGCCTGCCTGGCAAGCTAGAGGTCCTGCATTCCATCCAAGATCTGGCTACCACAAACTGTGCTGCTATAAACGTGGGTGCACATATATCATTGTGGTATGATGATTTTTATTCTTTTGAGTAGATACCCAGAAGGAGAATAGCTGAGTTGAGTGGGACCTGTAGACCTAGTCTGTGTGGAATCTCCACACTGATTTCCATAGTGTTTGCCTTACCACTAACAATGGAGAAGGATTCCTTTTTCCCCCACAACCTCTCCAGCATTCGTTATTGCTTGATTTCTTAACAGTAGGCATTTTTTTTTTCTGGGGCAAGGTGACATATCATGTTATTTAATTTGCAATTGTTTAATGTCGAGTGATGCAGAACATTTTATCACATATTTATTTGCTGTTTCTATTTTTTCATCTGAGAACTGTGTATTTCACCTCAGATGCACATTTTTGGATTGGGTCTTTAAATCTGGGAAGACTGAAATTTTTTAGTTTTCCGTGCTCTCAATAGTAATACTTTGTCTGAGGAAGAGTTGGCAAATATTTTCTCCCACATTATGGGTTGTCTTTTCACTCTGTTAGTGATTTCTCTTGCTGTTAAAAAGTTTTTCATCAGGGTGAGATTCTCACTTAATTGTCTTTGATTTTTGCTGTTCAATCCAAGTTTTCTTCATAACGTCTTTTCTCACATCAATGTCTGCCAGAGCTTTACTTACTCTATCTTGCAGCAGATTTAATGTTTCTGTTTTAATATAAGATCTTTGATCTATTCTGATCTTAGCTTAATACACGTTGAAAGATAATATTCAGAACGTATAGAGCCAGTTTTTGCAGCACCATTTATTAAAGAGGCTGCTTTTCTTCCTATTACTTTGTTTGGCACCTTTGTCAAAGATAAGATGGTTTAGTGGTCTGGAGTTGTTTTTCCGTCTTCTAATTTGTTCCTTTGATCTTTGGGTCTGGTTTTGTTTGTTTTGTTTTTTGTCAGTACCACATATTTTTTTTTAATCACAATACCTTTATAGTATAATTTCAAGTCAGGGATTTTGATGAACCATATCTTTCCTTTGTTGCCCAGCATCACCTTTGCTACTCTAGGTCTCTTCTGGTTTCAGATGAAGTTTTGAATAATTTTGTGTTATTCTTTGAGATATGCTACCGGGTTTTGATTGGGATTGCCCTGAATCTATACAATAGCTTTGGAAGTATGGTCATTTTCACTATATTGAATTTCCCTACACAAGACTATGGGATAGCTCTTCATTTTAGAATATCGTCTTCAATCTCCTTTTTGAGAGTACTGTGGTTTACAGTATAGAGGTCCTTTACATTCTTTGTTAGATTGATTCCTAAGTATTTCATTTTGTTGGATGCTATTGTAAAAGTTATTGTTTCCTTGATTTCTCTTCATGAGTTTTTTATTCTTGTTTATGAAATCTAGTGATTGTTGAGTGTTGTCTTTGTAACCAGCTATATTACTGAATTTTCTTCTTAAACTATTAGTCTTTTGGTGGAATTTTTATGGTCTTCTAAGTAGAGTATCATGTATTATGCAAATAATGATAGTTTAACATTTTCATTTCCTATCTTTATTCTTTTTATTTCTTTCTCTTGTCTAATTGCTCCAGCTAGTTTCCAGGACTATATTGAATAAGAGTGGAGGCAGTAGAAATCCTTGTTTTGTTCCTAATTTTAGAGTGCAAGCTTTCAGTTTTTGTCCACTTAGTATGAGGTTGACTGTTGGTTTGTAATAAAAGGCTTTTATCAGATTGAGATAAAGATCATCTCTCCCGATTTTTGTAGGTTTTTTATTATAAATATGTGATGGACTTTGTCAAAATCTTTTTCTGCATCTATTGAAATGATCAAATGATTTTTGTTTTTGGATTTCTCAATACGGTGTATTATATGTACGGATTTATGTATGTTGAACCACCCTTGCGTCCCAGGGAATAATTTCACTTGATCATGTTGTACAATCTTCTCGATGATATTCTGCAGTCTGTTTGCCAGTATCTTATTGAGGATATTGCTTCAATTTTCACTAGGCAGAATGGTCTGTAATTCTCTTTCCTTTTTGGATTGTTCTCTGGTTTTGGTATCAGGGTAATGCTTGCTTCCAGGAATGAATTGAGAAGTACCATTTCCCATTCAATTTCATTAAATTTTGAGAAGTGGTGGTGTTAGGTCTTCTCTAAATTTCTTCTTTATCCCTGCCATTTCATGGCTACCCCTGCTTTCTTTCAAGGATCAGTGGACACTTTCCATAATGGGCTGCAAATATTTTCAGGATTAAGGTTCAATCCTCCAGGAATAAAAAATCCACTGGTGTCAGAAAATATTCTGAGTACAGGCCAGGACAGGACACAATAGAACAGAGAGTCGGAAGTCTGTGTTAGAGGCAGCAGACTTCATCTTAATGATTTTCACTCGTTTCTATTAATTTTCCACCTAGAAACCCAGTATGTGAAAACAAAAGGATCATAGTTACCGTGTAAAGTGAGGACATTACATTTAAATGATAGTAATGGTCTGCAACAGAGTAAGGATGAAATAAAAGCTAGCATCAGTTCTCCAAGACAAGCTTGCTACTCATTCAGACTCATATAATTTCTGAATTCTGAAAGTGATCATATTGCCAAGCATGGGGGTGATAATTATTGCTGAAATGGAACCAAATTCCTAATCCAATTAAACATTTCCTTCTGGTGAGGCAGGGACACCCGAGGACTTCACACTCTAAGTTCCCCTTGCCACATAGTTCCCTTGTCACTAATTGGCACTCAGCTCTTTGTTGTACTCTACTCAAATAAAATAGGGCACCATGATGAAAAAACGGGGCAAGACTCCAAGATGACAAATGGCGCAAGACATCTTTTTTAAAAGAAGTGCTTTTATTTTAGCTGGCCCAGCGACACACTGCAGATGGAATTTGCAAAGCTTTGCAACTGAGTTAGAGTTTTGACTGATTTTTATAGTTCATTTATGATTAGCTCATTGATCATTAAGTACATAGTGATGAGAAACAGAAATAAGGTGGGCCTTTGTTCTCCTTTGCTTGAGGACAGAGGCATTTCACAGTGGGTGGTTAGCCAATTCATAGCCCTTGGTCTGCCAATTCCAGGAATAATTGTCTCTCATAAAGGGAACAGTGGTTGACACAGCATCATTTGTCTCTAACAAGGGGAACAAAAGTTGACATAGCACACAGGTCACTAAGGTGGGGGGATGACGCATTACAGCACAGCAGAACCACGTGGTCAGTTAATTTATAACTATGTGTTTGGTGTTCGGTTACTAGGGTATTGAGCTCAGTATAGAATGACAATATTACTAATAACTATATGTTTAAATAACTATTTTTGTTAATTATCTTTTAATCAATTATTTTAATTTTTAGCATCTTAGTATAACATTACTAATCTGTTTATGTGCAAGGTCCAATTGCTAAACAAGTAAGTAAGATAAACAGAGGTCTGGAGGCTGCTATGATTAACGTTGTCAACCAGGGAGATAGAGAAAACCATCCCTCAAACCAATTCTGTTCAGTTTGTCTGGCTTGTTCTTGATCCTGTTGCTGCCCTTTAAGGCTGGCCATACTTTGTCTGATAACCCCAGAATGATTGGCATACAAACAACAATTTTTTCCTAATGCCAGACAAAAGCCTCCTTCCTTTAGGAACAGGAGATCTAGACCCCGCCAGTTTTGTAAGACCATCTCAGTCAGTGAACTTAAAGAATCGTCTAATTTGGAGACAGAGTCACTAAGGGCTGCTAAATCTTGGTATATGAGTACATGTAAGTGTCTATAATTTTGGTCTTTTGACTATTAGGCTGGACACTCTTAAACCTATTGACCTTGTTATCTCAATTTTTAGTAATACAGGTAATAATGCAGGATTTTTTTTGCTCTTACTGGACTCTTTAAGTCAAAGCTAGGGAACAAGTGACTCTTACCATTATCTCTAGGGTACCAATACACTTGGGGAAAGATATGGACTAATATGTAAAGCTCAGGGCACTGGGTAAACAGGTGATGCATGGAACAAGGAGTTATATAAGAAGAACAGGCAAACCAGGCTCCATTGGGAGCAACAAGGTGTTGATTAGCAGGACAGGAAAAAGTATAAATCAAAGCTGAAGAGGTAGGATTACAGAGTGCAGCATTAGGGGAAGTGTGCAAGGAGTAAGAGGCAGAGTAAATACAGATTCCTGGAGCACCCTGTACATTGTCCAGTGTGAGCAGGGGCTTAGCATCCCACCAACAAAGGTGTCATCTGTACAGGAATTTAAAAGTTGATTTGCCATAAGCAATGTCCAGAGGCAAGAAGGGGCTAGAGATGTCACAGAAATCGCAGAGGGCAAAAAGGTCTCAGGAGCAGGAAGTCTAGAGGAGGAGAACAGAAGATTGGGTCTCAAAAGTGAGGAAAAAGTTAAAGACCCCCTTTATTTCCCTGGCAAGGAGATACAAATTTACAACCCAAATGTCTACAAAATATTTCATCTCTACAGATTGTGAACACCTTTAATCAGAGACTGGCTGTTGCTTTGGGGGACAAAGATACCAGCGAGTGGACTGTAATTTTTTTGAATACATAGGTCCCTGTAAGTCTCTATTAGCAACCAATCAGGCAGCATGACATGCAAACCCAACAACAATTTTTTGTCTAATTTTTGCTGGGATGTTATCTAATAGGGAACATAAATTTATCTTAATTATCTTATAGACAGTAGCATTGGCTTCCAATAATTTACCAGTGAAATAGTCAGTAATTGTAAGTTTTAAACAGTGGGTTACAAGGTATCTCCTAGGGGTCTCCATAAGGAATAACACCTAAGAACAAGATTATCAGATACATTTGGCAATCTTAAGCTTTAAAGAATCCTTGGAGGGAACAACAGTCCACTTATCTGTAGGTTGATTGTTGTCAGAGGCCAGAACTGGCTTGAGGTGGCAATGATGAATTGAGGCAGGCTTTTTTGTGACTTTGAAGGCAGTCAGAGTGCTGAGGACCACTGTGTAAGGGTCTTCTCACCATGGTTTGAGGGACTCACGGTGATGTCTCTTGATGAGTAGTGTCCTAGGTTTCATGGCAGGACGTTTATCCTCAAGATGGGCTGTAGGCAGAGGTTGTTGTTCTCGGAATAACTGATGTGTGGAAGTCAGAGCTAGTTGAAGGGCCTGGAGGAACTTAGGAAGATCTTGATTAGCCAGATCAGCTAATTTTTTTTCAGAAATCTTAGGAATAAGAGGAGGAGTTCTCCCACATAGAACATTAAAGAGGAAACAACTGTAACATAGGGGGTACATTGTTCATGCAAGAGGGAAAAAGGAAGGAGACTCACCCAGTTCTCACCAGTTTTGAATGTCATCTTAGTTACTACCATTTTTAAAGGCTGGTTTATCCTTTTTATTTGTCCTCAACTTCAAGGCCGGTAAGCACAATGGAGTTTTTAATCAATCTGCAAAGCTTGGGTTAGTTTTTCAGTTATCTGGGCTATAAAACCCGGGCCATTGTCAGACCCCATGGATAAAGGGAGGACAAATTGGGAAACCTGCTATCAGGGCTGACTCAAGACTTATTAGGAAAAGCTACCTACCAGTACTCATTCCCTTAAAGTCCAGGTATTTTTATTTTTGTAAACTCTGATTCTCAATGTTTTTCAGGCATAGTCCCATGATACCAAGTGGTTTTCATTTGTTGTGGTTGCTTAACATTTACCAACTGGCACTGAGGGCCTCTAAGGCTCACAGACTGAGTAAGCTTCGATAACTGAGGGATAAAGAAATGATCTCAAAAAGGGCAGCGAGTTTTGATCCTCCCATGTGAGTGGACTGATTGGCTTGTTGGATGAGTTTTTATCTCAAGGCCTCGCAGAGGAGGACTTGAGTATGAGGCAGTTGGTACCAGCCCCCAGGGATATCAGACTTTGCTTGGAGTTGAGCTACCAAATGTAAGTCTTTTTGAGTGCAAAGGGGCTCTGACAGAGTGGGTGGAATCAGTAGCAATGCCGGGATTGTCTCAATCCCCACTGATTTTGTGGCTGCTTTTTGGGGAGCTGCATCTGTTAGATTATTTAATAGCCATATTCCTTGGCATCCAAATGGCAGTTAACAAATCCAAAACTTGGGGAGCATTTTTATCTTTTGGCCTCCTTAAGTCAGTGAACCTCATTCCTGATAAATGGCCCCATGAACATGGGCAGTAGCAAATGCATATCTGCTATCAGTCTGACAACTTGAGGGCCTCATTGAGGGCAATGAGTTCAGCCCATTGGGCTGATGTTTTTGGCTCTAAGGTTTGTTCCCATAGAATCTGAGAGTCTGTGACAGTGGCTCCCATGAGCTGCTTACCTTGATATATGTGGCTGCTTTCATCAGAGAAATATGATGGAACTCAGGACGGTGGCTCATCTGTCAAGTCTGGTCAAAACCCCATGAAATGATCAGAGGGGCAAGGAGAGGTCATCATCAGGCAGCTGAGTATCTGGGTTAAAGACACTGTCCCCTTGAAACTGATGGTAGTCAGATCTAGAAGTAATGCCTGATAGGCAGCCATCCGTCCGGTGAAGCATTGATGAGAGTCTCCAGTGAATGAGAGGAGATAATTAAAAGTTGTTGTCCAAATGTCACCTTTTGGGCCATTTTCACCAGGAGGGCCACCGAGGCAATCATCTGCAGGCAAGGCAGACATTGCCCTGCCACATTATCAAGTCTCTTGGAAAGATAGGCAATAGGCTTTTGCCATGGTCCTGAACTCTGGGTCAGTACTCCTTTTGCTATCCCTTGTTTTTTATCAACATAGAGGGAAAGAGGTTTTTGCAACTTTGACACAGCCAGAACTGGGGCTTCTGTTAAGGCTGATTTCAATTGCGGAAAAGCCTGGTCTCGTGAGTCTGTAATCTAAAGCAGGCAATATCCTATGGCTCCTAGAAATTTTTATATTTGTTTTTTATTCACAGGAACTGGAATCTGTTGAATGGCTTGCACCAGCTGGAGGAAAGAGTCAGTTTTAAGAAAACTCTAATAACTAACTGAGGGGCATTTTTTAAAATCTCTTAATTCTTTGCAACTTTTGCTTAATATCAGGTGCTGACAGTTACAAAGGTATTATTAATGGCCCTTGCCTTTTTACGTGCTACCAGATCTACAGGTGTATAAATGTAATAGGCCTCTAGCAATCTCTCTAGAAACCCCGAGGAAGACTCATCATCTAATTGTCTCACCTCTGTTACCTTGGACAAATTGGTGGATTTTCTGGCAGCCCTTAAAGGCTTCTGAGAACAACTGGCAATACTGAACGAGAGCCTTATTACCTCTGGTTGTCCCATTGAGGCAGGACAAAGGGAAAACATGGTTCTGGCATTTGGGATTAGAGGACAGGTTTTTATTTGGAATGCACACTGCTTTTTATCCCACAACATGAAGGTTTTTTTCTTCTCTCTCTCTCTCGCTTTTACTGTAAACAAAACCTGTAAAATCTGCTGGCAGTCATCCCAAGTGGGGTGATGAATGGAGAAGACAAATTTCAAAAGAGAAATAAGGCCCCGAGGGTCCTTAGAAAAAGGGGGGTGGGGAAGAGGAGTACAGGAATTCTGAACGCTGATGGCTTCTAGTCCGGATGGGACTGAGAATTACAGTCCTTTTTAATTTTTATTTTCATAGGCAAATATATTTTATATATGGTCAACACTGACTTTTTATCATTATATAAACTTGGGATGACAAAGGGCTCTAGTTTGTCCTCCCCTTTTTAGAATACAATCTCATTTTAATGGAAATATTTTGCAGTAAGGTTTACTGATCCAATACTGTCAAATACTGAACACATTTGTTTTTCTGTTTCTGTTTATTACCAATTACCTTTTTTCTAGCTTTTTAGACAACATTAAAAATTTTAACAAAATCCTTGAAGTGACTTTCTTAGTAGTCTAAAATATATTAAATCATTTTATGTCTTTTTACCATCTTAAAATGTTACACTTTAAAAACTGTAACTTTTTAAACTGGCTCAATAACAGTATGACCTGGCTTTATTTGGTAATACCAATAGGATTTTAAAAGCAATATATATATATATATACATATATATATATATATATATATATATGTGTGTGTGTGTGTGTGTGTGTAAATATATATGTATTTTTATATATTTACATTTTAACCAGAAAAATACTTTTAAAGACATGCCAAGGTTGTACATAATCAGGTGAGAACTAAAACATTAAACAAGGCGCCACAAAAGACAAGACCAACATTAAAGACAAAAACAAAGGATTTTCTGTCCATGGTTCGGTGACCTACAGGGAAATAAATTTTCATTAATACCTTTAAGTCCACTAAGCTGCATGGAACCTGCAACAGTAGTTTAAGAGAAAAAAGAAATCTACATGTTTGTACTGAGGTAACACATTCAAATGAACAAATGGCTCCACCGTAAAAATATGCCAAGCACAAAACCAAATGGATAAAAAAAATCCCAAATCACAAATGGCCTAGAAGCCCTGTCCCGGAGGGCATCCCGCTCCGGTGCAGAAGGAACCAGCCAAGCTCTCTGCAACTTCAAAGGTGCGCACTCAAATTACAAAGAATAAAAGATCCAAATACTTACAGATGTTTCAAGCTGATCGATTGGTGAAAAAATGTGGGGAGGGGTGCCCATGTAATCCCGGAGTGCCCCCAAATGTTGTACTCTACTCAAAAAACAGGGCCCCATGATGAAAAACGGGCAAGACCCCAAGATGACAAATGGCACAAGATGTCTTTTTTAAAAGAATCGCTTTTATTTTAGCTGGCCCAGCGACACACTGCAGATGGAATTTGCAAAGCATTGCAACTGAGTTAGAGTTTTGACTGATTTTTATAGTTCATTTATGATTAGCTCATTGATCATTAAGTACATAGTGATGAGAAACAGAAATAAGGTGGGCCTTTGTTCCCCTTTGCAGAGGTAAGAGGCATTTCACAGTGGGTGGTTATCCAATTCATAGCACTTGGGCTGCCAATTCTGGGAATATTTGTCTCTCATAAAGGGAATAATGGTTGACACAAGATCATTTGTCTCTTACAAGGGGAACAAATGTTGACATAGCACACAGGTCACTAAGGTGGGGGGAGAGGTGACGCATTACAGAACAGCAGAACTATGCAGTCAGTTAATTTATAACTATGTGGTAGGTGCTTGGTTACTAGGGTAATGAGCTTAGTACATCATGACAATATTACTAATAACTATATTTTTAAGTAACTATTTTGTTAATTATCTTTTAATCAATTATTATTTTTAGCATCTTAGTATACCAGCATCCTGTGTAGTTAAAGACCTGTCACCTCTAGAAAATACAAAGTGTTTCCCAGAGACAAACAGCAGACACATTGCTTAGGATGGAAGGAAGCAATTATAAGGAACCATAAGGAAAATGTGAAGGTGACGTATATATCACCACTTCTGTGATGATTTTCAAGGGGCACATGTATGATAAGATTCCTAGAGGTTTGTTTGTTTTAGTTTCAGATTTGTTTATTTTTGGTACCAAGAACCAAATTCAGTAAACTGTGCTTGCCAGGGAGCACTTTGCCAATGAGCTACATCTCTGACCCATGTCAAGTTTCATCCAATTTTGTATTTAACCCTGTTAGTTCATTGTATGTCAATTATAATGAAATAAAATTGCTTTTAAAACACTTCTGATCTGAGCTATCCACAAAAGGTTTATTTACTTATAGATTTACTGACAAGCAATTTTGTTTTTTATAGATTTATTTCTAAGCAGTATTGTTTATTTATAGATTATTTTATACATCTGTTTATTTATAGATTTATTTAATTTTGCTGTGCTGAAGATTGAATCCAGTGCCTTGGTCCTTTTATCATAATTTATTGCCAGACAGGGCCTTGCTAAGTTGCTAAGTTGTTTATATTGGGCTGCAATTTTATTACATTTATTAGCATTTTCATATACTTAAGTATAACAAATGTAATTGAATTGAGTAATCTCAAGTAAATCAATAAATACAGCTTAACAAACAATAGCTGGGTGTGATTGTACATGCGTGTAATCCTGGCACTTAGGAAGCTGAGGCAGGAGGATTATTGCAAGTTCTAGGTCAGCCTAATTTACATAGTGAATTGAAGGCCAGCCTGAACTACACAGTGAGAGATTTAAAAAATAAATTAATAAAATAAAATTAGATAAACTGTGGACTAAGGAAAGGAATTATCTTCTATTCCAGAGCATGGGCATCTTCAGAGGATTTACTTTCGAAGGTGTTATCGTTTGTATCTGGGTGTCCCACCAAAGCCTCATGAAGTCAAAGAGGCAGCTAAACCTAGCATCTGTGACTGGTTCATTGTGTAGTGCTGTGATTGGTGATGAAAGTGCTTCACCTTCCCAGGGTTTTAATTATTGGAGGAAAAGAGGTCTCACCAGTTCATTTTGTGAGAGAAGTGAGAAAGTCTTGTAATTCAAAAGGAAATCACCACCTGTGGCCAACAGGTGCAGAAAACATTTGGCCTCCCAAAGTTGATTCATGCAGGCACATGTCACTGTGATGTGCTGTGTCCCATCCAATGGCACATTTTAAGGCAGGAGCTGAACAGCAATGAAGAGAACATGGGGGACAGAATCCTGTACCATAGCTCCCATCACAGCTATATACAGAGCCATCATTAGACCTCACAGGACTAAGAAGAGAGGTTTCTCCAACAGAGAATGCTACACAAATTTTCAAGATTTCTTTTCAAGAGATTGATTCACAGTACTGTTTGAAGCAGGAAGGAACTGGGAACCTCCCTAGCCTTCACGTAGGGCATGCACAGGAGAGCTGTTTGGAGAAGCCATGCATGATTGTTGGAGGGAACTCTGGCCAGGGGCTTTGAGGTGCAGGTCTAGGGGTGAAAAATTCAGCACACCAAGGTTTTTCATGGGCTAACCAGTGCGCTGGGAGTCTACACTGCAAATCAGTTCTTCCAAACACCAAGGACAACACCGAGCAAGGGCATTTGGATGCCAGAGTGGCCAGTCAGGTGAGAGGCAGCCCTGACTGACACCCTGAGCAGAGTATCCCTCTGGAGCTGAACCCCCAGCAGGTCCACCTCACTTCCTCTTTAGGTCTGTCAACAAGGACATCACACAGTAGCACGGCAACACAGTTGAAGTTTGCTCAAACTAAATCGTTTAGCTTCCTTTTGAAGAAATGATTGAAAATGCACAAGTGTGAGAAAAACAAGGCTGAGAACAGCATTCTGCATGTTGTGTAAATAAACTGATCCTTTACAAGTCATGGAAATAATGCCTGTGGATGAGTCTTCAGTGGCAGACGTGTGAAACCTCATGCATGCAGGTTTCACAATTGCAAATGAATAACTCCCAATAAATGATACATGGACATGACTTCCCTTTGGCAATGCACTACAGCAACCTAGATTTACTGAGCCACCTCAGTAAACCCAAGGCAAAACCCACCAAATGATTCCATCACCCAAATGTGTGGGTTCGGCAGCTCTGCTCCCTGCTTGATGCTGCTGCTGGTTGACAATTTCAAAGTGTTTCTATCTGCACACGCCATCTCTGCCCACTTAGCTCATGATTGCCTGGGTGTGGATCAGACTATGTCTTTACATACAACCCCACCATGATTTCAGGATGGGTAGCAGTCTCTTGTTTACTGGAAATTATTTTTGAAGTTTGGGTGTAAGACTCCTTAGACCATGTGCTTAGCAAGTTGAGGGGAAATGAGATTGTTTGAAGTAAATGTAGGAAACTCATTTGTCAGTGGCAGATTCACTTGGTATTGAAGCCCATATGTTACAGGTAAAAAGGCATGATTCAGCGTTTGCTGTACAAAATGCTGGAAGGCACAGCAGTGTCCCCAATTTTAGTTTCTGCTTTCCTTCCCTCATTCTACCAAGCTTGAGAGTGTATTCTCAGCATTCAAGCACATAGGGTTTGAACTAGAGTAGAAATCTGTAAAAACTTCTGTTATCTGGGGAGTGAAAAGACAAAGAAATGTTATTTTGGCAAAATGCAGTTCTAAATATATTCTTTAAAAAACAAAGAAGCCAGAAAAAATAACAACGAAGAAAAATGTAATGAAAATATTGTGTTTTGTTCCAATGCCACTGCCTCAGTCGCAAAGATAGAAGCAAAATTTGCAGAGTAGAAGGGTCACTGAAGACAGTGGCCTTCGTGGTCTTGATCCCCAGAGGTGCAGATTGGGTGCCCTGCCCACTAAGCCAGATGAATTCAGGATAGCACCTGAATCCTGGTGGAAGCTGAGACCAGGACCCAGCAACTGAGGCCCCTGGGGCTGAGGAATCAGAAGTTTTGCTGCATCCTGGCTGCTCTGCCTTCCCTTGTCTGCAGGCTCCAGCATGGATGAGGTGGGGGAAAAGGGTGTAAGGCAGGCAGTGCTAGGCTCCTGGGCAAGCTGCACATTCTCTGTGCTGCCTGAAAGCAGGAAGATTCAGGACTTCCTTGCTGGAAAAATAGACACTGAAGCAAATCTGTTGTTGTCCTATGGCAGTAACAGGCACAGGTCAGCATGGTGGCTTTTATGGTAGGAAGGGCAGGGACACCCACCACAGCAGGATCCTCATGGCTTTATTTGTTGTAATTTTTAGAAGTTAGTGGTGAGCGATGTGTTGGCTTCCTGAATACCAAGCCTCCTTATTTTATATTTACAGTGATATTTGAAGTGTCTGTATTGTGCATAACTTTCAGTATATATAATGAAATTAAATCATCCATTTTCACATATGTATTCAAGAAATTACCCACAATTAATACTTACTTATTTGAATAAAATGAATATTGAAAACAACACTACAAATAATGCAATGGAATGGAAAAATGGAAAAAAACACCAAAAAGGCTTCCTCCCAGGTTCAGTGCTCTGCTCTCCAGGAGCTCCTCTCTTCTGTCCTCACCTGCTATTCAAGCCTCTTCATTGCTGAGTGGAGAGAGGGCCAGGCTATGAACTCTTCTATCATCTCAGGTAGGATCCAGGACATGGCCTAGGACATGGCCTTCTTTCAGCATTTTCTGTGACTATAAATGTATAATTGACTGAGCACCTCTGCTATGGTACATTCATGGTTTCTAACTATGAACACTCATAACTGAATAAGAAGAGATCACAGGTATCTCTCAATCTCATATTTTATAATGAGTCTGTAGAAGTGGAATTTCCAGGTTAAATGTATATAAATTAAATTTCCTGATCATAAAATTCACACTAAAACTCACCATAGAGTTGGAGCCTGGAAGGGGAAGTCCAGGGCTCCTCAGATCTCTGTGGAAATTCAAATAGGAGGAAGATGGACCATACCAATGTGGAGGACACCACGGCATCTAGTAGTGTACCATGGGCAAGAAAGTCTCAGGTCCAGGACTCCTGATCCACCAGTCAGCTTCTCAGCAAACAGCATACACTGAATGCTGAAAAAGAGAGGGCTGTTGTGGCCCTGCTATCCAAGCTCCTCCCTGCAGTCCTGAGGCCCCATGTCTCACTAAGCGGAACTCTGTACAAGAATATCAGCATGTTTCAGAGCCTACCTTAACTGAATGTCTTCCATCCAGGTGAGATCTCAACTGCCACATGTGAATTCACCACAGCTGTGGAGCAAGACATTTATTTTTAGGCAGCAGGTCAGGAGGTGGGAACACTGCAGGCAGGTAATGGTACAAAGCCTGAAATAAGAGACCTGGACCTAGCCTTGCCCCAGTGTCCTCCAGGAGTAACTGCACCCTGCAACAGTGTGCTTTAAAAAACTAAACAACTTAACAAATTACTCACAAAAATATATACTGTAGGGGTAGTTTGAAGATACAAAAGTAAATTGCTACATCCCTAAGTAAAATGTGACGTGATCCTTGATCAGTACATGATCTCCTATATTGTCCCTGACCCACACCCTCAGAAGAAAACACACCATTTGACATAGCATTAACAAACACAGGCAATGAGTCAACAATCATAACTGCTTAATAACAACAACAAATGCCAGGATATGATAAATATTCTGATGAATTGTTTGAAGTGTTTAGTTAAGCATAAATACTGGATCTGGCCATGTTGGGACTTAGGCAGCTGAACAAGAAACCAATTCTCCTGCCTCCCTGGCCAGCACCCCTGGTGCAAGCCAGGAGGAGAACCAGTCAACATCTCCAGTGAGCCTACTGGTGCATGGACTGAGAGCCATACATCTCACTTGCCCACCTTTGGTTAGCAAGGAGAGCATCTCTTGGGAAGATGACTGTGTGCAATATAGAAAATATGGGGGATTTCTTTCTATCTTGTGTTTGAAAAGAAATGTTGTCTTTAATTTTTTGCTGTGTTCTGATTAATTGCTTTTCTCTATTCAATATTATCTTTTGACTGGTTTTAAAATGTTCTGTGTTTGTTTGGATTTCACTATAACTAACTGAATGGAAACCAATTGTGAAGATAATGAGATGTACTATGGTACATATTACTGTTATCATGGACCCTGCTGTGAAGTTTTGTATCAATTTCACTGCATTGTCTTCATGTGCTTTGTTCTGTTTGCTCTGTTGTATTTTACTATATCAAAATAAAATTTTGAAAAAGAATAAATACTAATTATTTTCATGTCTTTCAAGGGAAGGGAACCACCACCAATTCCTTTCAAGTGACGAAGTCACCCTGAAAATGAAGCCAGACCATAATGCTCAAAAAAAATGGTAATGTTCTAATGGCAAATATTCTTAATGAACATACACAAAAATATTCAACTAAATGCTCATCAGCTAAATTCACCAGCACATGCAAAATTTAAACACCACAATAAACACTGGATTCACGGTCAGTGGTGCTAGAATGGTTCCACTTGCACAAATCATTCAGTGTCACTTGCCACATTCACAGTATGAGGCACAGATAAACCCTCAAGAGATTTGGAAAAATCATTTTGAGAAATTCAAAAGTTCACCATCCTTTCATGATAAGAACCATTCACACACCATGTGTAGGAGGAATGAATCTCAGTACAGCAAAGAACAGACATGACAAGCCCATCGCTGACATCATGCTCAGAGGCTGACAAGCTGCAAGATTTGCTTCTCAGGCCAGGAACACGACCAGGCTTTGGACTCTTTTCAACACACTACTTGAAGTCCTAGTCCTATAATTGAGTCAACAATAAGAACCAAAAATTTACCAAATCAGAAAGGAAGAATTAAGAGGTGTCTCAGTTTCCTGAGGACACAACATTTCATATAAGAAACTTAAAACTACACTGAAAAACTTTTAGAACAAATGGAAAAATAAATTCAGTTTCAAGGTACAATATCCATATGTCATAATCAATTCATATCTATGTGCTTAAAAACAAACTGCAGACTCAAATACAAGGAGCACAATTCATTTCATAATTCATCCAAAAGAATTAATACTCATGTAAAATTTAAACCAAACTCACCTGTTCTTGGAAAATTGTAGAAATTGAAGCAATGAGTGAAGTGGCACTAAGAGAAGAAAAGACAGATTGTGATGGTGGATGGGAAGAATTCATGTTGTTGTAATGTACATGCTACCCAGAGCAACCAGGTGTTTAAATGCCATTCCTGTCAAAATACCAGTTCCATTTTGGCACTGATAGAAAAAACAAAATGAAAATGCACAGGGAAGGACAAAGAGTCATCATATAGCCATGGAAAAAACATTAAAGTAGAGGCAACAAAATACATAGTTTCCTGGTATATAATAATGTGACAACAGTCAAAAGGGTCCTATATTGCAAGAACTGGACCACAGATTAAAAAGGCCTGCCGAGTAGAGAAAAACTCATGCAGTCACCAAGAATTTTGTTTTGTTTCTCCTTTTCCTTCCCTTCCCTCCCCTCCCCCTCCCCCTCTGCTTCCCTTCATTTCCCTTTCCTTTAGTTTTCTTTCTTTTTCTTTTTCAGTTTTTGGTCAAGTTTTTCCTATGGCCTAAGCTGAACTCAGAGTGTGTTGCAGACTTGTCTGGAACTCCCAGGAATCCTGCTGCCTCAGCCTCCTGAGTGCAGGCATTGCAGGCATTTTCAACATTCCATGCTCAGCCAATGAGTTTTTAACAACACTGTGATGAAACCAGGTCTGGTGGTGTGTTTGTAATTTCAGCAGTCTGGAAGGCTGAGGCAGCAACATCACCAATTTAAGGAGAGCCTCAACAATATAGCCACTTATCCAGAACATGGATGAAAATAAAAACAATTTTAAATGTGGAAGGCCATGGAGCTAGGTGCAAATCTCAGTATTCAATCCATAGAAACTGAATGCAAAACAAAACAACTTGGAAAGTCCAATGGTAGAAAAAATAATATTTTACACTGTCCTGGCCTTCTGGAGGGCAGTGTGCCCAAGTGCACTAGGTTTCACACTTTTCTTGTGGTTTGACTTCAAACAATCATTAAAATCCATTAGGGGAAAAAAAAAGAGAGAATGTGCTTCAAGGACACCAAGCCTCAGTCCCAGTGCAGAAGGCATTTGCAGTGATATTCTGAAGAACATGATGACCACAGTTACAAAATAGAGAATCTACAAAGATTGTTAATGGGATTTTCAATCCTACTTACTTTGAAAAAACTGCCAGTTAGGAAGTTGGGAGATGGCTTAACTAGATCCACTCTTTCTGCAAAGTGTCTAAAGATCAAAGCCAAATATTTCTTTGTATCAATGCACAAAATTATTGCTGATTACCAACTCAAGATATTACCTGCAATTCTAGCACTCTGGGAGAGGGAGGGAGATTGAATAAGAAAAGGTTTAAGCATGGCCTGGGAAACTCACAATCGTAGTGAGATCATGCTTTAAAATTTGTAAAGAGAATAACAAATTTTACAAATGTATGAAAATATAGATCATTAAGAAATCATTGTGCACAATACAGTAGCCAATGTTATTCTCTCATTATTATTCTGTATTTTATCTTTTTATAGACTTAACAATAGCATCTTTTATGTGGTCCTTATTAATATGTACTTGAGTTACACTAAAATAAGACAAGAAAGTCTTTTCAAAAAACAGTAATCCTTTGCTCAAATCCTACTTCCATATATAAAGTTAGTACAAAAATAAAAAGAAACATCAAATTCTCTTTATACTAAGCTCTCCAAATCCTAAGAGTATATATTCAGTAGCATATCTACATTCATCTCAGTTCAAAGATCAAAAAAGTTGAAACAGTTCAACTTCTTGGCAGTAGATCAATGTCTACCTCATGGTAAACCTAATGCTCAGTGTGCTGACTAAAGTACATATGTAAGAAAAATTCACCAAGATTTGATTTGTTGATTTATAGATGGTTTTGTGTCTTTTTAAACCTTTTTAAATGTATCTTTTGTTTTGATTTATTTATTTATTTTTGAGACATGATTTTGCTAAGAAGTTTAGACTTTCATTGAACTCACATTGTAGCCCAGGCTGACCTCAACTCACAGCAATCTTGCTGCCTCAGCCTTGTAACTTCTCACATTAGAGATGTTTACTACCAAGGATGGCTTTCATTTACTTTCTAAATTTTTTCCAAAATAAAATTACCCAAGGATTATGTGATGTGTCATAGTTTATCCAGTGAGTTTTACAAAATGAAATCAGAAAGCACTGAAAATGCACTGAAGGAGACTCAAAATCCTCACCAAGACTAAACATACTGTAACATAACATAACATAACAACCACCTAACTCTGATTTTAAATAATCCTTCCAAGGGTACCTTAACAGTTTGTAAGTTAACCATACACAAGACATATAATCTGGAAATTTCACATCTAAGTACTTTTTCTTTTAAATAAAAGTCTATGTCCACTCAAGACTGTGTATAAGAATGGCTGTGGCAGCTGGCTTTCCAGGGCCAACCCAGAAACAGAACAAATGGGATCAGTAGATGAGAGACAGATGCATGAACAAGTTGCAGTTGGCAGGTTCAGCCCCGTGAGAGTGTGTGGTGGCTCCACCACCAATAATTAGCAGTACGTGGAGAGCCCAGCACAGAGATGCTACTTGAAGGAGACCAACCAAGAGCATCCAGACTGAACAGGCTCAGTGCCATCACCTCTAGGAAAGGCAAACTACCCAGCAGGGACACAAAGCCCATGGTCTGTTTAGGATGAGAGAACAGGAAGTGAAAACAGTGACTAGGAGACAAATTCCCCAGGAGGGGTGCCCATGTGTCCTTCATCAGCAAGGGATGATAATGTCCATGGCCTTGCAAAGCCTCCCCTTGCCCTCACCACCTGCTGTCCCACACAAAGGAGGTCAGAGTATGGAGCACTACAGTGTGTGGCTGAGGTAAACATCTCAGGATGAAATGATCATTCATAGGCATGTGAGAGTAAAACTTGCTATGAATCCTCCTTTCCTGCACAGATGGGTGTTATAACATGAAACATTTCATATCCTTCAAGGAAAATTATTATGGGCCTTCTGGGAACATCTCCATGCTCCTTGGTGATAATGAAATGAAACTAACATAAGTCCAGAAAAGACAGTCAAAATAAAATTTGAGGAATCTCTAAATGAAGAAACTGTGCACCTCATCCTCAAGGGAAAAGGTCATTTGGATGGAAAAGTCTAAAAACACACACATTTTGCTAGTTTTTTAACTTGCTGTTTCTAAGGAGGACACAGATTAGCTCACAATAAAAACAAAGGAGGCATCAGAAGGGGAGCCTCAACTGTGGACTCCAGCACATGACCTCACTTCCTTGGTGACAAGTCCAAACAGAACTCTGAAGGCTCTGGTCACCAGGCACTGTGGTCTGGTGATAGTTGGCTTTCATAGATGGCTGGTTTGAGAGAGTGAACAAGGAACATGCTACGCTGCTTTCCCAGGGCTAGTGGCCCAGCATCAGGACCCTGTGTCAGGGAACCACGAGGAAACATATGGAGAGGATGGTTCACTTGGTCCAGATGCTTCAGGAAGCCCAACTGGAAACACCCAGCTGCCAGCAACTCAGGTCAGTACTCATTGGCACACAGAGGTTCCCAGAGGCACCCAGAGACAAGAGGAAGCCCAGAACACATATCCTTAGGCTCAACCACCAGTCACTCATAAACACTGAGTCCAGGACTAGTTCAGATACAGGGAAGTTAAGTTCTCATCTGAGCAACCCTGCAGAATGTGGCCACCTGTGTATTCAAGTCCTGGCCATGTGCAAGCACCTCAGTCTCAGTTTACAACACTGAACTGTGGGGTGCTGAGTGGATCCAGAGTGCAGGCTCACTGAGGATGAAATAGGGGTTCCATGCCAAGGGATTAGCTGTGGCCTTGGCCCCATGAAGACTTGCTACAGAGGCTGTCCTGATTCCCAGGGATGACCTTCCACCCCCCTCACTGACACACACACATGGGGAAAACTGTTCTATTCATTGGAAAGGAGATTGGAGAGTCACTCAAGGTGATTCAGGGTATGCTCAGGGCAGGAATTCTTAGGGATGGCAAAGTGTCCATGGCCTACATGTATCATTGCAAAGTGGGTGGGTGTCATCAAGCCAAAATACACATGAAGACATGCTGTGTGAAGACACTTTTCTGAGTATTGTCCATGATCTTGTAAGCAGAACAGGTGCAACCACTGCCCTTTTGAGTTTTGATGTTCTTTGGAGGCCACAGAGTCAGAATTGGCAGAAGAACAGATATTATTCACCTCAAGGAAGTCTTTCTGTGCCCAAGGCCAACCTTATAAGTGGTTATAGACCATGTAGGAGGAGTTCTACAGAGACCAAGAGAACTGGGCAGAAGATCTTTGCCTGACCTAGACACTGCAGAAAGGCAGGATAGAGATCGATGACTCCTCACTTCTCAGGTATTCATGGAGCACCAGCACTGAGGCCTTGAGTGGAAAGACATGGCAGATATCAGCCTTTGCCTTTGTTGAGCTGACCTGCAAGGGTAAGAGTATGGAGAAACTGTCACGCTTCCCTAAAGAAGGGAGTGGTGTCATACCAGTAAGCAAGGATTGCCTCCCATGGAGCATTCTTTCAGCCTCTCGGGGATCCAAAGGCCCACACTGCCACACTGTAGTTGGTAGAGGGTGAGAGTGGACAATGAACTTGCTGGGCTAGAGACCCATGTGCCTCTTCCTAAGGTAACCTGTGTAAGTAGTGTTAGAAGAGAGGCCAGACCTCTTGCTTTGCTATCTCCCTTTTAGTTCCAGATCTGCATCTCTCATGCTTGACTCCTCACTGGAGCTGAACTCCCAGGTGGATCCCCAGGCCAAGCTTCTCATGGGCCATCTGGAGCCTCCTAAGTCCCTAGTGTCTAAGTCACAAGGTAAGGAGCCCTGGGATGTGGGTTGTAGCCTTGAGAGGATGGAATGTGCTATTGAACTCAGCAATGTGCCCAGATGATGGGAGACACAGGAACATGATCCCCTCAGCAGTCAGTGTGGGGATGCAACCTGGAAGGCTTTACTGGGGCTGTGTTCATGCACACAGCTGCTTTGACAGGCAGTGGGAAGTTCTGGCCCTGAGAAGTCCCTGGAAAGTCAGTGATGTTTCCTTCTCCTGCACCTGCAGAGGCAATTCCAGTGCATGCTGAATTTGCACCCGCAGAGCTCGTGCCAGGTCCACCTGCAGCTCCCTCACCAGCTCTGGCACCACAGCAAGAGCAGGCACATGTTTTCCTTTCTCAACCAGCTGCAGAGCTGGATCTCCTGTTGGCTCCCCAGCAGGAGGCATCTCTTGACCTCTACCTGCAGGCAGCTCTTGACCCACACCTGCCATTCCCCTCTCTTCCAGATTTACT
This sequence comes from Cavia porcellus, assembly GCF_034190915.1. Lineage (NCBI taxonomy): Eukaryota > Metazoa > Chordata > Mammalia > Rodentia > Caviidae > Cavia > Cavia porcellus. The sequence continues at coordinate 46,949 of NW_026947529.1, forward strand.
TATTATTCTATTTATTATTATTCTATTCTGGGCTGGCAGTGACAGAATCAGTGTAAATGAAATTTAAGGGTTTATTCTTGTTTCAGTTGATGAGTTTGGTACAATTTAGTGCATTCTCCATATTGTGAAACCTTCACCAGTATCCTCTTCCAGAATATTTTCGTCAACTAGCTATGCAAATATATTTTCTTTTCTTTTCCTTCATACTAGATCCTGGCCACCACTCATTCTAGGTCCTTGTAATTTACCTGTCCTACCTTTTCCACATCACTGCAGTTGTGTTTCTCCTCTGCCTTACCCTGCTGTAAGTAACTGTTTAATCTCGCATTGTTTGAGAAGGGAAAATCCAGACAGACTGCATCAATCTCTCATTCACATATTCATGAACTCTTGGCAGGGCATAGAAAAAGAATTCAGGAATTTTTTGTAATTCTTAGGATTCTTTGTTTTCTTAATTACGTTCCTGGCTTTATAAACAAATACACATCAAAATTTCTCCACATTTAATTACGTGCAGGTCATTTCATATGTATTTCATATGAAGAAGACTAACACACTTTCTTTCATTACAGAGCAGCACCATGTGAGTGTCACACCCATATTTATACTTTAGATATTTCCAATGATAAATTATTAATTTTAATTTGAGTGCTTAACATGAAAACAATCACAAAAGTAAAGTATTGTAGTTGTAATATAACCACTAAAATGTGAGGCACTGTGTGTTCCAAGGAAAGTCTGTAACCCAGTATGGAAAGTGCAGTGTCGCAGGCAGCATGTCCATTGAATTCCCCTGTGGTTTATTTCCATGCAATGTCATGAATATGGCTGCCTATGTCCTCTTCTCTGGACAGAGTAAATTTGCATAAAGTCTGGCTCAGCATGTCACCACCTATAAGTTTTAGTTCTTACCCAGTAGTTCAGTCAAAGAACAAGACACATGAACACAGCCCAATTAAGAATGGGCTGTGTTCATAAGAAAAGAAACATAATGGTCAACAAGGCAAACAAGCTGGAGAAATGAGCACTGGGAAACAGCAGTGTCATTAGGTCCCAGGCAGTAAAAACCAGCCCAGAACTCAAATCCACCAGGCTCCTGGCCATGCTGGGGTAGATGGTGGTGACCCAAGAGCTCTACATGACTCCTCAGGAGCTGGGGTGCTGTCTTCAGTCACAGATCTGGTGTGTCATGGTGTAAACCCCTGCAGCCTTCATAGAGGCCAGCCAATTGGTTGCTCCATGCTATAAATGCTCCAGGCTGAAGTTATTCCCCCAAGTCCTGGCTGCACTGTGCTGCCACTGGGGGCTGGGCAGCAGGAGAGGTTAGGTCACTGATTCAGCAGCCACTGGGTTTCCCACAAAGAAATAGCTGTGCATGTGGGTGCCCCAGTGTGAGCTAAGGTGTAGCTCCTGAATTCAATGGATGATAGAAAGTTTTCCCATGGTCTTTGAACCAAGTGGGCCTGTAAAGTGTCACAGGCTTGGGGCAAGGCATCATTGACAGTGAGTGGTGAGTTCTAAGTCCAGGCTTTATCCTGCCCAATTGACTGCATGTGACAATGACAATGTGAGGTAACATGAAGATGATGGCCTTAGTAGGGATGGTATCAAATTACAGGCAGGTGTGGATGGGGACAGTGCCCAGGTGAAGAGAACCCCATGTGACCCTCTAGTGCCTCAGCCCAGAGCATGCTAGAAACTCCACAGTAAAGGAATATGTGTGTTATTCCATTCCCGATGGGCATTTCAGAACCAGTGCCCAGTGAGGGACAATGCCAGGTCCAAGGCACAGGACATGAGCAGAGTGAAGAGGATGGGGTAGAAACCTAAAGGAGAAAAACCTCCTAGCACAGGAGCCAGCTGACTCCCAAAGGCATTATAATAGCAGCCCCCAAGCTCCTGGGACCTGAGCCTAAACATGTGGAACTGATTTCAAGCAGCATCTCAAGGGATACACACACATGTGCACACACACACACACACACACACACATGAACACACAGTGATGCCATGGGCAAGCACTGGGTTGCTCAGAGGAAAAGTGATCTGATTTATTCAATCTACATGCCTCAAATTCTCACCTTATTCCTGGGCTGAACTAAGCTGGCACCAACACAGAACAGGACAATATGTCACTGGCCACCCAGAAGCTGGAAGGCTGGAGGAGAGGGACAAACCACTGCAGAATGTAGTGGAAGAGAAGACCCAATGCTATATCCCAATAAAGTAAGGGCACACAGAGGTCAAAGTCACTATATGGGGGCATCTGAACAGCCTCACTGAGATGGAACTGATGCCTGAACCTGAGACATGTGGGCTCTAATGCTGTACAGAGTTGAGTCTGTGTGGCAGAAGACAAAAAACCAACAATTTAGAGATTCAAAGTCAATCTTTTTTTAGTCAAGAAAGAGATGAGAAGTGAGAACAGAAGGCCTGGCGAGCATAAGGGAGGGGAGGCGTGGGTGAGGGACAGGGGTGGAGGCAGAACCTCACATCTGCTATAGTGCATCAGTGACCACTGATGAATGCGTGGCTGCAAACTTAGGTACAAACAGGTAAACTTCAGTTCTCTCAGGTTCTGTGGGTCAGGAATTTAGGAGGTGCTGCTGCAGGATCCACCATAGTTTCTCCTGACCAGTTTCCACATACTTTCTCCTGCACACTCAGCGGAAATACTCCTGTGGCAGAATCTATTCTCAGGCTCTCTCTCTTGCTAACAGGCAGGAACAGAGTTAGTATGGTGGTCTGATGTCTCCTCTGTCTGTTACCCTTTTTCTCTGCAAACAGTCAGCCTCTCCTCAGGGAAAATGCAGAGATAGTCAGAGATTTAGAGAGGAAGACAGAATGAAACAGAGAGGAAGGAAGGAAGAACAGAGGAGGGAGAGAGCAGGAGGTTGGTCACAGTCATTTTATGTGTGAACCTTGAAAGTCAAATCCCATTACATCTGCCATGTTGTGTTATTAAGAACAAGTAAGGAATTGGGGAGAGAGCTCAAGATAGAGCACTTGCCTACCATGCATGAGGACCTGGGCTCAATTTCATCCCAGCTATTAGAAACCAGAACAAAATTCACTACATGTGACCCATGCTCAAGGAATGGGCTACTCAGGAGGTGGCCATCAGATGGTGAGCTGTCAGCAGTTGAGCACCCTTGCCATGGGTGTGGTGACTCACACAGGTGTGAATGTAGGCACAGTGCTGGTAGATTTGGGGGTGCATCTGCATCCATAGTGCTTGCTTAGCCTGTGTGAGGTCCTGACTTGAGGCCACAACACCAATCCATAGAAGAAATTCAGATGCTTAGGGAACGTAATGATGGTTGATCTGATGAACTTCTGCTCCCTCATGATGCCACCAGGGAAACATGTCCAAGAGGTGAGTGTAATCTCCACCACCATACAGCAGGAACCAGGCTTGTGTGCACTGTGTTCACCTCCCTTCCACCCCTTCATGGAAGTCAACTCTAATTCTGTATACTGTGTACACATGACACTAGCCCACAAGGTTTGAAAGTGTCATCTCTCACTACTGATGATGTCCCTAGGAAGCAGATGCCATAGTTCAGGGGGACACATTGGAAACGAACTGAGAGGCATTGTGTCTTTTCTAACTAGACAAGGGAAGTAGGAAGCAGGAGTTGGGTCTAAAACTAGGTCTGCTCAAACCGGGGACCTTGGATTCATTGTTGTTTTTCCTTTCCCATGGGAAAGCTTTGCCTCTTGCCAAGGATCCATCACTTGGGTGGAGCTGTTGTCTTCACTCTGAAGGACACTGGGCAGTCATTCCATGTGCTTCCATGGTATCCAGAGCAAGAATCTCTGGAAGATGCCAGGTGACCCAGCTCCACACAGCCATCATGCAGGGAGCTGATGGGCACCTTAAATTATCAATGTACCAGGCATTGACCATGATGCAATGACCAGAGCAGATGCAAACACTGGTGTCTTGTGCTTCCATATTATGAAGGCCACACAGTCACCCCGGAGCACTGACCAGGTACTACCCACATTACGGTGAGTGTCCCTAATTGTTGGCCTCTGTACACATGGACATTAAATAGGGGAAGCAGAGTCCCGCGAAGGCACACAGAATGGGGTGATGCATCCGTAAATGAACTGAAGGTGGAGAAAAGGCAGGCAGGATGCACTCCCACCATCCACTCACTTTTCAGATAGTTATAGAGCAGCACCCTGTTGAGCCCCCATGATTAAAGTAACACTGCAGACTCCACTCTCTTTCTCACAGAGGCAACAGGCCACAAGGGTGAAAAAGGGAGTTGCATTTGAGGCTTCCTGAAGAGTGGAGGACAGGTGGTCACAGCACTGTCTAGAGACCTCTGTGAGCAAGGGCTGATTATGGTTAGCACACAGGATACCCTGGGAGGGCCATTTGGGAGGGAGACCAGACCTGGAGTGCTACTTACACATGTCCTCCTCAGGATCAGAGTTTCTCTTCTTGGGTCCTGGCAGGTGCTGCTAAGCAAGGTGGTACAATCAGCCCAACCTAATCTGATTGAGTTGGGCCAAGCCTAGCTCGCTGAAAATGAGAACTTCAGTGAGAAGGAATTGGCCAGGGTCTGTTCGTTTCTGAGGAGGACACGGGGCACTTTAGAGGGAGAATGACTCTCAGACTTGGGGCCTCCTGCAAAACAGAGGCATGCAGAATTGAGTGGGGTCAGGGAGAATGGGAAGTTTTCCTGGGGTGCATTTGTGCACAGAGCTGTCCCTGACAGGCCTTGGGAGGCTTTGGGGCTTGCAAGGAGCAAGGACAATTGGAGATTTTTCTAAAGCAGGGCTGGAACAGGACTGAGCTCAAGGTCTACTTACAGATCTTGTGCCAGCCTCACCTCCAATGACCTCACCAGCTCTGGGATCAATCTGAAAATCAAGGTCAGATACCCGGTCTGGTGGAATTCCAAGGCACGTCTCTCACTGGCTCCATGACAGGTGTCCTGAGCTCCACTTAGGGCTCAAGTCCTGCAAAGCACCTACCCTTCGCTTCCCCTTCCCTTTACCTTTTCTATTTCTCAGTTTTTATTTCTACTCTTAAATCTATCGTTCTTTGGAACATTAAATTCTAAGATAATTTTAAGTTAAGATTTCATTAGTTTCCACATGTTCAGTTGAGTCAAAGGTAAGCACATCATCAATTGGTACAATCTTCACATATGTTGAGTTCCAGCTTTCAGCTCAGTGTTGGACCCATCCATGCCCCTGTTCTCTCCTGCTAGTCCCCACCCTGTGCTGACTTTTCTCTCACTGTGATTTACTACCCTTGGTCTTTCATATCAGTGCATCAGATTCTGTTTGGCCAAACATTCCTGGAGGAGACTGGCTGCTACTGCTCTTTGAAAGAAGAGAAAATCCTAAGAAAAAAGTCTACAGGGAAAATGTAGACACCATTGTGTATGTACTGATCTTTTCATTTCTGAAAATGTTTTCTGGTATTTCAGTGATACAAAGGGAGCTACAAAGGGCTGATTCATTGCATTTGAAAAACAACAATAATGCAAAAACCAAAATAGGAAACCTTTCTTTACAACCAATAGTCAGATAGATGGTTTTTATTACAAGTGTGAAAGAGGTTTCATGAGTCCATTTAGTGAGGGAAATGGCAAATTCTTCTAACTCAAAGTGAATCACCAGACATGGCCAACAAGCACACAAAACACTGAGCCTCCTAAACAGGTTTCATGCAAGCACACATCCCTGAAATGTGTTGTTTCCCCATCCAATGACACATTTTAAGGCAGGTGCTGAACAACAATGGGAAGGACGGGGGGGGGGGGCAGAGCACAGCCCTATCTCGCAGCTCCCATCAGAGCTCTAAACAGCCTTCCCCAAAACTCCTAGGACTAAGAATCGAGTTTTCTCCCACACAGAATGCTGCACAAATTTTCAAGAGTTTGATTCACAGTACTCTTTGAAGCAGGAATGAACTGGGACCCTTGTTAGCCTCCACATAGAGTACGCACAGGAGAGCTGTCTGGATGATGCTGTTCAATGCAGCTGGGGGGAACCTTGCCCTGGGCCCAGGGCCACAGATGTGCAGGGCTAAGGATGACAAACTCATGGCATGACAAGTTTTCCCCAGGGCTAGCCAGTACACTGGGAAACTTCACTGCAATCCAGCACCTCCCAGAGCCAGAGACAGCACTGGGAAACGGTGGCCGGTCAGGTGATGGAGAGCTCTGCCTGACACAGCTGTGCAAAATGTGTCCCTCTTGAGCTAAATCTCAAGCAGATCCCACTCATTACCTTCCTCATGTCTGGCAGTGAGGATGTCACACAGAAGCAGAGCAACATACTTGAAGTTTACTCAAACTAAATCATTTAGCTTCCCTTCAAGAATGACTGATGAATTCCCTTCAAGAAATTCCCTTCAAGAAATGACTTCGACCTTCAAGAAATGCACCAATCTGGAAAATCAAGGCTGAGAACATCACTCTGCATTTTGTATAAATAAACTGACCCTTTACAAGATATGGTGGTAATGCACGTGGGTGGGTCTGCTATGGCAGAGATGTGGACTCTCATGCATACAGGTTTCATAACTGCAATAGAAATTTTCAAATAAATGATGCATGTTCATGACTTTCTGTTTGTATTGCACTGCAGGAAGGGGGATCCAGGCATCAACCTAGATTTACTGAGCTGCCTCAGAAAATCTAGTACAAAACCCACCACACAATTCCATTACCCAACAGTGAAAGCTCAGCAATGTGGTTCCTGCTTGTTGCGGCTGGTAGTTGACAATTCTGAGGTGTTTCTATCTGTGCCAGCCATCTCTGACTCTCTTAGCTTCTGTCTGCCAGAGTGTGGATCAGACTATAGGTTTACAAGAAAGTTCTGTTATGATTTCAGGATCAGTGGCAGCCTTTCATGTACTAGATATAATTTTTCAAGTTTGGCCATAAGAAACCTATACCATGTGCTTCACAAGTTGAGGGGAAATGAGATTGTTTGAAATACATACAGAAAACTCATTTTGTCTGTGGCAGACTCACTTGCTGCTGAAGTCCATATTTTCGAGGTAAAAAGCCATGAGTCAGGGGTTGTTGTACGATATGCTAAAATGCACAGAATCTTCCCCAAGTGCAGCTTCTGCTTTATTTCCCTCATTCTACCAAGCCGCAGAATGGATTCTGAGCATTCAAACACATAGAATTAGAACTGCAGTAGAAATCTGTAAAAACTTCAGTTAACTGGAAAGTGAAAAGACAAAGAAAGGTTTTTGGCAAAATGCACCTCTAAATATATGCTTAAAGCATCAAAGAAACCAAGAAGACTAAGAAGTCCAAGACAAGGACCAAGACAAAGATGAAGAGAAGAAGAGGAAGAGGAAGAGGAAGAGGAAGAAGAAGAAGAAGGAGGAGGAGGAGGAGGAGGAGGAGGAGGAGGAGGAGGAGGAGGAAGAGGTGGAGAATGAGAAGGAGAAAGAAAAGGAGAAAGAGAAGGAGAAAAGCAGGAAAAAGAAAGAAAAACAAAAAGTAATGCTAATGTGTGGGGTTTTGTCTCCAATGCTGCAGCCTCATTTAGAAAGGAAAGGATCAAAATTTGCAGAATGGAAGGCTCACTATGGAAAACGGACTTAGTCCCAAGGCACTGATGGTGTGTCTGGCCCACTATGTAAGTCCATCCCAGCGCAGAGCCTGGAGCCTGGTGGAGGCTGAGGCCCGGACCCAGGAGTTGATGCCCCTGTGGCTGAGGTGGCAGAGTCTTTGCTGCACCCTCGTGGCTCTGCCTTATTGGGCCTGCAGCGCTGCAGCATGGATGCAGTGGTGGAAATGGGTGTAAGGCAGGAGGTGCTGGCTCCTCTGCATGCTGCACACTCCCTGCTTGGCCTGAACACAGAAAGATTCAAGACATCCTTGCTGGAAAAAGAACTCTGAAGAAGATTCTGGGTGTCCTCTGCCAGAAACAGATGAGCACAGTGAATTCTCAGGTAGGGAGCGCAGGACACCCACCCCAGCGGGATCCACATGGCTTTATGTGGTGGGGGTTTAAAAGTTAGTCATGAACGATGTGTTGCCTTTCTGAATAAAAAGACTCCTTATTTTATATATCTATAAAGTGACGCTTGAATGTTCTTCTATATGCTTATCCTACATTACAGATAAAAGAAAATTAAGTCATCCATTTCCACTCACCTATTCAAGAAAATACCAACTATTTATTCTTAAGTGAACTGAACAGGAGAGAAGTAATATTGAGTGGAGCACTATAAATAATGCAATGGAAAAACCCCAAAGGCATCCCTCCCAGGATGAGAGGTCTGCCATTGACCAGCTCCTCTCTCCTGTCCTCACCTGCTGTGCAGGCCTGTGTCTCTTCACTGCTGGTGTAGAGTGGCCAGGACACAAGCTCTCTTCCATCTCAGGAAAGATCAGGGACATGGCCTTCTTTCAGCATTTTGAGTGGATGTCATTTAAAATTAACTCAGCAGCTGTTCTGTGGAACATTCATGGTTTCTAACTGTCCTCACCTTAACTGACTAAGAAGAGAATATGGTGTCTATCAATCTCATTTTTTATAATGACCCTTAGAAGTGGAATTTTCAGGTTAAATATATATAAGATGAATTTTAGGGACACAGATATTTCACTGAAGCTTCAGCATAGAGTTAGAGCCTGGTAGAGGAAGACTGAGACTTCTCATATCTCTGTGGATATCTGAAGTCAGAGAGATGGTCCAGGCAAAGGTGCAGGACACCATGGCACCTAGCAGGAACCATGGCTTAAAAGGGCCCAGTCCAGGCTGCCTCATCGATTAGTGAGTTCTAAGGATAGTGTCATACACTCCACACTGGACAGGAGAGAGCTGGAATGGTTCCAGAGCTCCTCTCTACATGCCTGAGGCCCCCTATCTCACTCAGGGGAGCTCTGTATGAGAAGGTCAGTGCATTACAGAGCTCAAATTCACTGAATGTTTTCCACCTGATTGCAGATCTGAACTGCCACATGTCGACTCCCCATAGCTGTGGAACAGGACAGGTGTTTACAGGGTGCAGGCCAGGAGATGGAGGCACTGCAGGCATGTCAGGGTACAAAGCCTTAAATAAGAGACCAGGCCCTCACCAGCCCCAGTTTCCTCCAGCATTAACCAAACCCTGCAAGAGTGTGCATTAAAAACTAAGTAAGTGAAAGGAGTTACTCACAAAATTATATATTGTGGAGATAGTTTGAAGATACAAAAGTAAATGGTAGCATCTGTAAATAAAATGAGACGTGACCCTTAAAGGATATGTGGTGTCCATTGATGTCCCCAAAGCACACGCATCAGAAGGAAACAGTCTGATGAACAGAGAAATAAGGAGGACAGGCAATGGGTAAACATCACAGCTGCTTAATAACACCAACAAAGCCAGGATACAACACGTGCACTGGTGAATTTTATACAGTATGTGATAAAGAATGAATACTGATTGTTTTTCAATTCTTCCATCAAGTTGAAGAAAAAACCACCACCAACTTCTTTTAAGTGACAAGTCTTCCTGAGAATGAAGCCAGACAATAATGTGTTAAAAATAAAATAAATGAAAACACTCTGTTAGCTAATATTCCTAATGAACATATACAAAAGTATTCAGCTAAATGTTTGCCACATTAACTCACCAGCATGTTCAAAATTAACCAACACGATCAACACTGGGCTCAATCTCAGTGGTGCAAGAATGTCCCCTCTCGCACAAACTATTAAATGTCGCTTACCACATTCACAGCATAAGGCACAGCTAACCCCTGAAGAGATTTGGAAAAACAGCTTTGAGAACCTGAAAAGGCCACCATTTTTTCATGATAAAAATCATTCATAAACTGTAAGTAGGAGGAATGGACCTCAGCACAGCATGACAAGCTCCATCCTTGACATGATGCTCAGGGGCTGACAAGCTGCAAGCTTAGCTTCTAGGGTCAGGAAGGAGACAAGGCTTGCAACTCTTTTCAACATACAGTACTCGAAGTCCTGGCCATAGAATTTAATCCAGAAAGAGAAAGCAAAGCCTTCCAAATCAGAAAGGAAGAATTAATTGTTGTTGCAGTTCTCCTGAGGGTGCAGCATTGTATATAAGAAATTTAAACTCCATTGACAACCTTATAGAACAAATTCACAAATCACTTAAATTGCAGGATACATGAGCAACATGCCCTAATCAATTCATTACTATGTACTACAAACAAATTGTAGCCTCAAATACAAAGAACTCAATTCATTTCACAAATAATCAAAAATAACTAATGATTAGGTTAAATTGAAGCAAACTCAAATCTTCTTGGAATACAATAAGTAGAAGAGCACTAACAGAAGAAAAGCCATACTGTGATGAGGGATGGGAAGAATTCATGTTATAATGTACATGCTACCCAGAGCAACCAGGTGTTTCAGTGCCATTCCTGTCAAAGTATCAGTGCCATTTTCCTAGAAACATAAAAAAATATGAAAATTCACAAGGAAGTACAAAGAGTCATCCTATAGCCATAGAAAGAACATTAAAAGTAGAGGCATCAAAATACTAGTTTCCAGGTACTATAAAGTAACAGTAGTCAAAAGGGTTTTACACTGGAAGAAAAGGACCACTGACTAAAAAAGCTTGCCCAGATGCACACCAAGTGACAAAATCACTAGGAATTTTATTTATTTCTTCTTTCCTTTCTTTTCCTTTCCTTTTCTTCCCTATTTTTTCATTTTCTTTTTATAGTCAGGGTCTCCCTGTGTCATTGTAGCCTGAGCTGAACTCAGAATATGTTGCAGGCCTGTCTGGAACTCCCAGAAACCCTGCTGCCTCAGCCACTTGAGTACAGGCATTACAGGCATTTTCACCATTCCTTGCTCAGCCAATAAGTTTTTAACAACACTATGATGAGACCGGGTCTGGTGGTGTGGCTTGTAATCATAGCAGTCTGGAAGGCTGAGTCAGGAGCATCACAAATTCAAGGTGAGCCTCAGCAATTTAGCTATTTATTAAGGACCTGGATCAAAACAAGAAAAGTGTTAAAAGTTGAAGACAAAGAAGCCAATGCAAAGCTCTGTATTCAAGTCCTAGAAATTGAACAGCAACAAAAACAAAAACAAAAACAAAAAAACTTGCAACTGACACTAGGAGGGAAAATAAATTTTTACAATGGGCTGGCCTTCTGGAGGGGAGTGTGCCCCAAGTAGCTTTAACCTTCCCACCTTTCTTGTGATTTGACTTCAAACAATCATCAAATTCCATGAGGAATCAAAAAAAAAAAAAAAGAAAGAAAGAGAATGTGCTTCAAAGACACCAAGCCTCAATCCTAGTGCAGAAGGCATTTGGAGTAATCTTCTGAAGTGCCTGCTGACCACAGTTAGAAAAGCAGAGAATCTACTAACAGTGTTAATGGGATTTTCAGTCCTATTCACTGTGAAAGAAGCTGCAGACCTGGAAAGTGGTGGACAGCTTAACTAGAGTGACTCCATCTACAAAGTGTCTGAAGACGAATGCCAAATATTTTATTGCATGAATACACAACACTGCTACCAATTGCCAACTCAGGATAATATACACCTGTAATCCCAGCACTCTGGGAGAGGGAGGAATGATGAGAGGAAAGGTTTAAGCCTAGCCTGGGACATTTAGAAAATTAGTGAGACCATGTCTTAAAATTTGTACCAAACCTAAGCTTTTACAAATGTATGAAAATATTGATCTTTAAGAAATCTCAGAAATCACTGAACAAGGTACATTAATCACTATTAATCTATACATATTTTATCTTTTTATAGGCTTAAAAAGTGTATCTTTGTATGATTCTTATTATTATTTCAAAATAAAAATAGTAATCCCTTGCTCAAATTCTGGTACTAAATATAAATTTAGGACAGAAAAAAAAAATAAACCAGAATGATCAAAATCTCTTCATACTGAACTACCCAAATCCTAAGAGGATATATTCAGCAGCATATCTACAGTCATCTAAGTAAAAAGCCTTTAAAAAATTGAAAGAGTACAAACACCTGGAAGCACATCAATGTCTCCATGATGGTAAACCTTATGCTAGGTGTGCTGACTAAAGTACACATGCAAGAGAACCTCACGAAGATTTCTCACTAGAAAGTCTATTTTTGACTTTTCATTTTTATCTTTTTTTGCTCTCTTTCTTCTTTCCTTTTTTCTTCAGACATGGTTTTGCTATGCAGTTCAGTCTGACCTTGATCTTCCCTTGTAGCCTAGGATGACCTAAAACTCCCCACAAACTTTCTGCCTCAGAGGTCTGGAATGACAGGTGTACAACAACATCCCTGATTGTGTTTTCCTCTTTAAATTTTCTCCAAAACAAAACTCCTCAAAGTTTTTGATATTCTCAAAGTTCATCAGGTTGGTTATAAAAAACCAAATCAGAAAGTACTGAAAACACCCTGAAGGACTTTCAAAATCCTCACCAACATATAACATAATATAACATAACAGAGCATAATATAGTATAGCAAAATAACACAAAACAAAATAAAAAAGGAACCACATAACTCTGCTTTAAACATCTGCTTCCAAAGATACAGCAAGAATTTCTAAGTTATCCATACACCAGCAATATGATGCATTTTCTTTGAAATAAATGTCAGTATCCACTCAAATGCTTGTGTAAGAATGAGTGTGGCAGCTTCCTTTTGAAGTCTGACCCAGAAACATAAAAAATGGCCATCACAAGATGGGTGACAGGTGCATGTGCTTGGTTCAGCCACATAATAGTGGGTGGTGGCAGCACAAAGAGAGCCCAGTATGGAAACACTGCTTCAAGGAGACCAACCAAAGAGTATTACAACTGAAAAGGCTCAGCACCATCCCCTCTAGGAAAGGGAAACTACCCATCAGGGACACAAAGCCCATGGTCTGATTGGGATGGGAGGAAAGGAAGTGACAGCAGCAGCTAGGACACAAGTTCCCCAGGAGTCCTTCTTCAGTATGGGGTGATGATGTCACCTCCCCTTCTACTCATCACCTGCTGTCCCCCATCCCTGGAGGTCAGAGTTTGGAGCACTACAGTGTATAGCTGTGTTGAACATCTAAGGATGAATAAATAATCATTCCTAAGCACGTGAGAGTAAAACTGGCTATGAATCCTCCTCCCCTGGATATATGGGGTTTATAACATGAGACCTTCACATTGTTTGGTAAAATTATTATGGGTATTTTGCTTCCTAATAGAACTGAAATGAAACTAATATAAGCCCAAGAAAGGAAGTCATCCTAACATTTGACGAATCTTTAACAGAAGACAATGTGTCTTTCATCCTCTGAGACAATGGATCCTTTGGATGGACATTTGTGTTTGGCACCCAGCCTGACACATCTGAAGCATCTACATGTTTGCTGCATTAAAATGTTCAAAGTGCAGCAAAGTCTAAATGTATACACAGTTTTCTAGCATTTTAACTTGTTGTTTCTAAGGAGGACATAGATTTGTTCCACAACAAAAATAAAGGTGATATCATAGAGGAAGGCCAAATTGTGGACCCCAGTGCATGACCTCACTTCCTTGGTGACAGGTCCAAACAGAACTCTGAAGGCTCAGGTCACCAGGCACCTTGGTCTGGTGACAGTTGGTCTTTACAGACAGTTGGCTCAAGACAGTGAACAGGGAGCAGGTTACGCTGCTTTCCCAGGACACGGGACCCCAGCCTCAGGATCCCGCATAGGTAGACCATGTGGGAATGGCTGAAAAAATGGTTCACTCATCTCAGAGCCTTCAGGATGATTGCGGGCAAATGCCAAATGACAAGGGCATTAAAGGACAGGGCTCACTGTCCGCAGCCTTCTGGCACCCAGAGGCAGTAGAGAGACCAGGACAGGTGTCACAAGACTCATCCACAAGCCACTCAGACTCACTGAGTCCAGCAGAGTAACATTAAGGCCTGACTACCACTGTGAATCCCCCTACACAATTCCTGCCCTAAGTCAAGTGTGACTGGGTCTGACAAGCCCTGAGGGCAGATCCTTGTGGGCTGGTGCAGGTCCTGGGAGGATGAAAGCCTGGGCCACTGTCAGGTTCCCACCCAAGACTGGGCTGGCAGAGCAGAAGGGCAGCACCCCTGTCTAATCCACAGTCTTCAGATTCATCTTCTGTCTTCCTGGGTAGAAATATGGGACAGAGCTGTCTGTCTTACAGAAACATAAGATTATCTGTGTTCACAAAGAAAAACCAGTGTTGTCTCAGAGCCTCAGAGTCTCTGGCTTCCTGCCAGAAGCTGTACTCTGCCTCATCAGAGTGGCATAGAGGAGAACAGTCTAGAGGCGGTCACAAAGCTATGTGTTCCATGGCCTTGCAGCAGACTCTGGGACCCACAACAGGTGCTGGCCCAGGCACAAAGTGTGTGTACAGAAAGGACTATAGAGACTCTCAGATGACAGAAAGTTATCTTTGGGTCAGTGCTACACTGTACTTAACTGTCAGCATTTGCATGAAACTCTAGCCAGGGTTATTGACTCTCTGATTATCCATGGAAATTTTAAAAATGTTTTCTAAGGAAAGTAGAAGAGGAAACAGTTATGTACAGCTATGTTTCACTGCAGTACACTGACAGCTGTGAACCCAGCAGACAGTGTCATGGGGCTGGGGATATGCACATCACCACCTCAATAATGCCAAAGTTTCTACAAATGCTGGAGGTAAAATATGGAAATACTTTAACAACATAAACAGTTGAAATAAAATATCCTGAATATGCACTTAATATAGCAAATATAAACTAGGTGTGGTGGCTCTTGGGTGGAGCCCAGTACTTGAGACACTAAGAAAGGAGAATTGTTTGAGACCACTCTGGGTTATAATGTGACCTAAAAGCCAGCCTGAACTTCATAACAACATGCTTCCTCAAAAAGATAAAACATCAAATCTAATGAACGTAATAGTGTACTAGTGATGGCCTTGTGACATTAGCATGACTATCATATTTGCACTGACCTGTAGTCTACTGGAAAACCTAAGTCACAGCTGACTTCACAATAAAATTTCACATCATATATCAAATGGAGTACACTATTGAGTATTTGTTGTTCGTCATTGGTATTTGGTGGTGATGGAGCAGTGCTTGCTGCTGCTCTCCACAGAAAAGTGACTATTGCTGCAGTAACAGGAATCTGCATGAATCACTGCAATATATCCTTAACTCTTTGGGGAGGAGACCCACTAAAGGAAGCACTGCACTAATGAGAATTACTAATTTTAGTCTTTTGAATACTTTAAAGCTGAATTCAGTAGTAGTTGAACTACTTACCTACATTTCCATCAAAAAGATTAAATAATTCCTTTTCTCCTGTAGTCTCCTGAATGTTCTTTAGATCTTATGGTGAGGGGTTCTCTCTGCAATGAAATGATGTCCCTATTTGCATTTCTCTATTGTGCAAAAATGCTCAATAGTTCTTCAAGTATTTCTTCGCACTTTGTACATATTCTGAAAAATGTGCATTCCTTTCATGTTCCTATTGGTTTTACATGTCAGCTGTCAGGGAGTAATAGGCAAAATTTCTCTCATTCTGTAGTTTATTTCTTCATCCTTTTGGTTTGACTTTTTTGTGGCTTGTATGCTTATGCAAGAGGATTAAAATCTTACAAGGTCCTTTTTGCTTCTTTTGTCACCCTATCTTATTTTCTACACAAAACAGCAGGAATAGTATTTTAAAAATGTATTTTAATAGCTCTATATTCAAAACATGGAATGTCTGGCTCTTTCATGTTTCACTATGTTTTACTCCAATAGAGGCATATTTGAGACTGCTGCACAAATTACCAAAAAAGTACACTTCCCGAGTAAAAGAAAAATCACAATTTGCAGTAGTGATTATTTTACCCTATCGTACATTTATATTCTTGACCTCAACGTACTTGTTTCTTAAACTTCAAATGCAGGCATAAAAAGAACTGTTTCACACTCTGCTAAACTATATAGCAATTGCGTCCCAAAGTCAGCTTCAAAGCCATCATCATCCCATCTCATTCTCTCCTGATGCTTGAACTAAAGAAATCATCTTTAGCCTAATCTTTATAGGTAACTCCTTACCAATGCAATTATTTAAATACAAAATGACCAAAAAGTGCATACTTTTTGTTAGTTCTTATAAAATAACAAGGAATATAAAAGTTACAATTCTACTGTATTCAATACAAGAATGAATGTGTTAAACTGACAACTGCCCAAATGATGCTCAGGATGGTCACTGCGAAAACAAATGTGTTTCACAAGTGATTCTCCGGAATAACTGCATATGGCCAACTGATAAAAAGACAACTACTGATGTGCAATTGTGAGTATTAAAAAACGTTAATGCTGGGGAAGAAAGGGAGGAGATTTAAAGCATTAAGCAACCTCTGCAGAACTTGAAGATATATTTGAGACAAGGTCACTCTAATTGTGTAGGTTAGACTCAACTTCCTCTTCCACTAATTTAAGCCTGCTGAGGTGCTAGCATTACAAGCATGCATCAATAGGGCCAGCAAGATTTACTGTCATGGTAAAATGAGAAAGTGCATGTACTCGGGATATATTCTTATAGATTCAGTATTCTATTATTATCTGTAATACAAACTCCAAATATTCCCATTGATGGTAAGCAGAAAAATGCTGCAGGGGATCTGGCCACATGCTGTAGTGCATGGAGGCTAACAATGTACTTCACAGTGTCTTTTACTTTGTGAAATATATCAGGTTCTTCAGGTACAAAATAGATATAGTTTTAGTGGTGATTACATAAGAGGTGAGTAATTTATTTTCCCAAGAATAATTGAGACTTGGGCAAGCTATCTTCACTGGATTAGGGGTATTTATGCAATGTTCACTTGTGTTTTCATGACACCACAGTTTTTAACAATATAATTCCTAAGCAGATTTTGTATTCAACAACACTGAATTAAACACATTACGAATTACATGAATATTAAAACGGAAGTGAAAACCACAGGCCACAGGAAACCAACTGGGACTCATGGCCCAGTGTATGTGTTTAAAGATAATCAGTACACACCACAAACGTCATACACTGGTCCTTATAAACAAAGTGATATGCCATTGTATAAATTCACAATTCAGTAAAACAGAACACAATCTGAATCTTAATTTAGCAAATTTACTTTTTACTGTGGTGACAGCTCAAAATTAGGTTTCCCTTCATGCCATTACTTCAGTATTTTAGGAAAAAACAGTAATAATTACAAAATATACAATGCATTCACAGCATCAAGGACTAAAATAAAGGCATTTGCATGATACAACCAAAAACAACCTTTACCCCCCAAACAACTCCATATTTAAGAAAAATTGATTTCAAAGTATGGTTACTCATAAATCATGCCAAATTTTATAATTTCTGGAGATATTGATATATATATTGTGATGTGCTATTGGAGACAAGTTACAATTCTGTCAGTATGGCACAATCAGAAACTCACAGTAGTATGGTTTACATTTGGTAAATGTGGGGAAACCTTACTAGCAAATAAAGATGTAATATAAACATAACAATTAAAATTCTGATGGTTAGAAAACAAAGGTTTACTTAAATGACAAATATTGGCTCCACTGAGAAACAAAATCAGGCAACATAATTTACATGGTATGATATCCAGTGATGCTAGGAAATCAGCAGATGTCTTGTCACAACTTGGAAAACATAACATTCATTAATGTACAAGTTATGTGAAAAGAACACAACTTTTTCAAAAACACATGCTCCAAGCTTCTACAAATGTATATCTTAATGCCAAATATGGCATCAACTTCAGAAACATCATTTATGAAAGAGAAAATGAAGCATGTGCATCAAAAGATTAAAACAAAGCCATGTTAAAATTACAATTCCCCCCCAAAAAATAAGAGACTAGACTAATATCACTCTGAACAGTGAATAATAGTATTGCTCAATTTTATATCATAATGCTACAGAATTAGCATTGGGTTTCTTAGTGTCACTTCTTCTTCAGAGTATCTGTCCATTACATTATGCATTATATTATTTGTTCCAATAAATAGGTTATAAATTCTTCCCATGTGTGAATCTCTATGTGTATATCTATCCTTTCTGTATTATGGGGGAAAACAGATCAAAATAAGACAACAAAACAAATTCCTAGAAAATCATGATATGAAGGAGACATATAAGACCACAATATTAGGTGATATACAGTACTTACTATGCTTTCTCTTGTTATTTTCAATAGAATTCTCCACATCATCAGGGACTATATAATTAATCATAACATTATATAGCTATTTTTATAAAAACACAACTTTGAAGACGTTGTAGGATGTGACAGCAGTTAATAATCAAACCTGATGTAGAACCCGTGGTTTCTGCCAGGACCAGCAAGTCAGGCCAAGGCACGGAATATCATCCAAGTCTGGAGGAACTCCCTTCCTCACCTGGGGACCAGATGGTGGCCGACTGTGACCAGTGAGTTCGGACCAGCGAGTCAGAACCAGGGAGTCGGGCCAAGGCACAGAATCCTTTTTCAGTCTGGGGAAACTCTCTTCCTCACCTGGGGATGAGCCCGCAGATTCCTGCCGGGACCAACGAGTGGGGCCGAGGAACAGATTCCAATTCCAGTCTGGGGGAACTCCCTACCTTGCCAACAAGTTCAGCCGAGGCATGGAATCCCATCCAAATCTGGGTGAACTCGCTCCCTCATTTGGAACAATATTTGAAGCTTGAAAATACAGCAAAATGACAAAATGAAAGACCAAAATGCAATTTCAAACATCCATCCCATCCCAAAAAAGCCTAGAAGCCATGTGCATAGAAGAAAACACATTCCACATAACTGAAATACCTGAAATACTAGTAACTGAAATAAAGAAGCAACTTTGGGAAGCATTAAAGAAATTCAAACTAGAAATAATCTCGTAGGTAAAAAAACAAATGTTAAAAGAAATGAAGGAGATTCTGAACACATCTAAAGAAGACACAGTTAAAAAATTGGAGGAACTAAACAAAAAGATAGAATCCCTGGATGAACTCTATAAGAAACAAACAGAATACATAAAGCAGATGCAAAGTGATATACAGGAAATCAAAAACTCCACTCAAAGTTGTAAAAACTGCCTCAATGAATATGAAGATAGAATATCAGACCTTGAAGACAAGATTGTAGCCAGTGAACAAGAAAGGAAAGATCTTTTAAAAATGACAAGAAACCAGGAAATAACTATTGAACACCTGCAAAATGATGCAAAGTGGGACAACATAAGGTTGATAGGGATAAATGAAAAAGAAGGGGACAACGTAAAGGATGTCAAGAGGATATTTAGAGAAGTAATAGCTGAAAATTTCCCAAACACGAGATTGGAAACTGATATCAAGATCAATGAAGCATATAGAAATCCAAATAGCCATAAGCAGAATAAATCTACACCCAGACATATAATAATGACCATCCCAGAAATTGAGCAAATGAATAGAATATTAAAAGCTGTCAGAGAGAAGAGACAGATCACCTATAAAGAAAAACGTATCAGAAGCACAGCAGACTTCTCATCACAAACAATGAAGTCAAGAAGAGCATGCAACAAACTATTTCAGATCCTAACGGAAAATGATTTCCAACCTAGACTGATGTACCCTGAAAAACTGTCCTTCAAAATCGATGGAGAAATAAGATACTTATATGACAAAGAAAAGCTGAAAAACTTCATGATCACCAAGCCAACTCTGCAAAGAATACTGAAAGACCGCCTAGGTACATGTAGGGAAAAAGCACTAAACAAAACAGTGAGTTAAAAAGAGCAGAAAGATAAAGATGCAACAGCAGAAAGATAACATGTCAACAATAAACCAATATATAACAGTTCTAACCATTAATGTAAATGGTTTCAATGGACCATTAGAGGAAACCAACTGGAAGAATGGATTAAGAAACAACATCCAACCATATGCTGTCTACAAGAAACCCATCTAAACCCAAAAGGATATTCACAGACTGAAAGTCAAAGGATAGAAAACAATACTTCATTCAACAGGAACCAAAAAATAAGGGAGGGGGTAGCTATTCTGTTTGCAGACAATGTGAACTTCAAGCCAATAGTGATCAGAAGGGATAAAGAAGGTCACTACATACTGGTTAGGGGAAAACTCCAAGAGGAAGAGAAAACTATCTTAAATTTATATGCACCAAACTCCAGAGCACCCAGTTATATAAAACAAGTACTAACAAAAATGAAAAAATCAAATTAGCATTAACACAATTCTAACAGGAGATCTTAACACACCATTGACACCAATGGACAGATCAACCAGACAGAAAATGACAAAGAAATAAAAGAACTGAATCATACCTGTGAACAAATGCACTTAACACATATACAGAGTATTCCACCCAACAACAGCAGCATACACATTCTTCTCAGTATTACATGGGTCATTCTCTAAAATAGACAATATATTAATTCACAGAGCATATTTAAATAAATGCAAAAGGGTTGAAATTATCCCTTGCATGCTATCAGACCATACCCACTATGGAATTAGAAATTAATAAGATACTGCAAAAATCCTACAAACACATGGAAACTGAATAACACTCTAAGTAATCAGTGAGTCACAGAGGAAATTAAAGAAGAAATTAAACAATACCTACAAACAAATGAAAACACAAATACAATGTACAAGAATCTGTGTGACGCAATGAAAGCTGTCCTCTGAGGAAAATTTATTGCACGAGTTCCCACATTAGGAAAACAGAACGAATACAAATAAATAACCTGATGTTATACCTCAAACATCTAGAAAAAGAAGAGCAAGTCAAGCCCAAAGCCAAAAGAAGAGAAGAAATTATAAAAATCTGAGCAGAAATCAATGCAATACAGACTAAAAAAAAATCCAAAAGATCAATGAATCAAAGACCTGGTTCTTTGAAAGAATAAATAAAATTGAAAAGCCCCTAGCCAACCTTATTTAAAGAATGGAAGAAAAGTTCAAACCCATGCAATAAGGAATAACAGATGTGAAATTACTACAGGCCCTATTGAAATACAGAAGATCATCAACACCTATTTCGAAAACCTCTACTCTCAAAGGTTTTATAACACAGAAGAAATAGACAGATTCCTAAAGCATATGAAGTACCAAAGCTAGGTCACAAAGATGTAAAACTACTGAATAACCCAAATTCTATTAATGAAATTGAAAACATAATAAAATTGTTACCTGCAAAGAAGAGCCTAGGCCCAGACGGATTCACTTAAGAATTCTACAAGAAATACAAAGAAGACCTAATGCCAACTCTCCTCAAATTCTTCATTGAAATGGAAAGGCAAGCAATCCTTCATAAATTGTTCCTAGAAGCAAATATTACTCTAGTACCAAAACCAGAGGAGGAACCAACTGAAAAACAGAACTACAGACCAATCTCCCTAATGAACAAAGATGCAAAAATCCTCAATAAAATATTGGCAAATAGGATGCACCAAATCAACAAGAAGATCATATACCATGACCAAGGGGGATTCATCCCAGGCATGCAGAGATTGTTTAATATATGTAAATCAGTAAATGTAATACACCATATCAATAGAGCCAAAAGTTATAATCCCATGATCATTACTATAGATGCAGAAAAAGCTTTTGATAAGGTCCAACATTCATTTATGATAAGAACCATGCAGAAAATTGGAATAGATGGTCCTTACCTCAATATAATTAAGGCCAGCAATGACAAAACAGCACCCAGTACCATACTAAATGGTCAAAATCTGAAGGCCTTTACTTTAAAATCAGGCACAAGACAAGGATGTCCCTTATCACAGCTCCTATTTAATATAGTACTGGAAATACTGGGCAGAGCAATTAGAAAAGACAGATAAATAAAAGGCGTAAGGATAGGAAAAGAAGAAGTTAAATTATGATTATTTGCAGATGACATGATACTTTATATAGAAGATCCCTGAAGTTCCATTGAAAGACTCCTAGATATAATAAATGAATTCAGTAATGTAGCTGGATACAGAATCAATACTCAAAAATCAATAGCATTCCTATACACTAACAACAAAGTCACATAGACAGAAATAAGAGAGGCCACACCCTTCACACTAGCAACCAAGAAAATGAAATATTTAGGAATTACTCTCACGAAAGAAATGAAAGGCCTATACAGGGAAAATTATAACACACTGAATAATGAAATTGAAGATGACCTCAGAAAATGGAAAGACATCCCTTGCTCTTGGATAGGAAGAATAAATATTGTGAAAATGGCCATTCTCCCAAAACTTTTATACAGATGCAATGCAATCCCAATAAAAATACCATCAACATACCTCATAGAACTTGAGAAATCACCCCTAAAATTCATCTGGAATGAGAAAAAACCTAGAATAACAAAGACAGAGGCAGCAAAAGCAAGGCAGGAGGTACCACAATCCCTGACTTGACTACAAAGCAACTGTAGTAAAATCAACATGGTACTGGAACCAAAACAGAGCTGAAGATCAGTGGAATAGATGAGAAGATACAACCACAACTACAAACACACTCAAGTACCTTATTTTGATAAAGGGGCCAAACATGTTCACTGGAAGAATGACATTCTCTTTAATAAATGGTGGTGAAAAACTGGCTCTCCATATGCCTAAAACTAAAACTAGACCCATGCCTATCACCATGTACTAAAGTAAAATCTAAATGGATCAATGATCTGAATATTAAAACAGAAACACTAAATCTATTGGAAGACAAATTGGGTAAAAACCTTGAAGACATAGGAGTAGGTAGAGAATTGATGAACAGGACTCAAACTGCATGGGAAATGCTTCCCAGAATCAATAATTGGGATCACCTCTTATTCAAAAGTTTCTGCACATCAAATGAAATCTCCAGTATAGTGAAAAGAAAACCCACAAACTGGGAAAAAATCTTAGTGAACTGCCCCTCAGAGGACTTCTGTCTAAAACATATAAAGCATTTTAAAAAAGGAGATCACCAAAATTCAAAGACCCAATCCAAAAATGAGCATCTGAGATGAATAAACAATTTTGAGATGAAGAAATACAAATGACAAATAAATACATGAAAAAATGTTTACCATCCATAGTCATTAGAGAAATGCAAATTAAAACCACACTGAGATTTCATCTCACTCCTGAAAGAATGGCCAAGATCAAGAAAACCACCAACAACAAATGATGGAGACGCTGTTGGGACAAAGGAACTCTCTTGCACTTTTGGTGGGAGTATAGACTGGTACAACCATTGTGGAGCTCAGTCTGGAGATTTCTCAGAAAGTTGGGACTGGAAGCACCTTTTGACCGAGCTATTCTACTGCTAGGCATATTCACAGAAGAACGGAAAGCATCATTCCACAGTGATATATGTGCACCCATTTTTATAGCAGCACAGTTTGTAATAGCCAGATCTTGGAAACAACCTAAGTGTCCATCAACTGAGGAATTGATAAAAAATGTTATGGTGTTTTTATACAATGGAGAACTACTCAGCTATAAAGAATGATCACATTGACACATAAATAAATGTACACAGACTGAGACCATACTCATAAGTGAAATAAATCAAATTCCCATGTATAAATACCAAATATATTCCCTAGTATATAAATGATAATAAATAGAAGTATGTGGTAATCATGATACCCAATCATATTGTTTGAATCCATATAATGTTTTCACTCATTAAGTGCAATGGTTTTACCGTGGGTTTTTCGATTTTAGTACCGAACATAGCTTTTCTAAGGAAAATAACACATCATAAAAGCTAGTGCTGATTTAATATCATCTCCTTTAGAACTCCCATCAAGTTGTTCTATATGTTTCCACTGGATTTAACATGTTGTATCTTAATATATTTTACTGTGATAGTATAAAACAATTTTTTTACAGGCAAAGAGATAATATAGAAATTGTTGTTCATTTTCTGTTAACTGGCTCTAAATACCCTGTAATTCTTTCATTGTCTTGAATGTGATTGATTCCATAGTATACGAAGTTATACTCAAATAATTCAAGGAAAGAGGCACTGTGGTGACTACTATTATGTTAGATTACCTGGTGGTGAAACCAAATGATGCTTTAATTGTTCAGTTCTGACCTGTGTTGTTCTATCACAATGTCTCTTTTATCTTGATCTCCACCCTTTTTAAAAAAATTATTTTATTTTTTTTTCAGTTAAAGGAAAACTAAATTAAAAAATAGTGCGATATATTATAGTAACTTTTTTTGTTTTCCTATTAACCTGATTTTAACCCCAGTATTGCTCTCCCCATCCTGTTCTGCCTGACTTTACTATATTCTATTTTGTTTGATAGTATCAAGTTTGAGAGTATAGGCAACCACTTTGTAGGCAATAAGATATACTATGATACCCATTATGGTTTGACTATTATCTTCTTTTGAAATTCTGTAAGGTCTCCAGTGTAGATTTTATTGGTCTTGTTCTGTACTGTTTTGATCAATTCTATTATACCTGATGATATAGGGAACTCTTTTTAAAAATAGCAAGAGGCACAGTGGTAACCATTTTTGATCACCTGATTGCGTCAAGTACTATACCCATCCTTATGTTCTAACCAACTCTGTTTTGTTAACTCACTTGAGGTTTTGTTCTCTTCAAAAAAAAGTAATAAGAACTATGGGAGTAAAAAATACCCAAAAGTGTAATTGTTATTGTGAAGAAGAGAGGAAAGGAAGGTGGTCTAAGGGAAGTAAGTGCCTGTTTGACTGTGTAGGAAGGAAAACCATATTACCGAGCTTTTGTTGGATCATTGAACAGAACTGTCTACAGTCTCGCTGTAGGAATGTTCACTTTATATGCTTTAATTTTATAATTTGGACAACTGTTTCTCAGAAGACAATATGTAACCTATAAACTAGTGATTTCTTACTGTATTTTTTCTTCAAATTCTGTATTATTTGTACCCTTTTACTGCTTTGCTTTTTTATGTTCTTTTTTTCTCCTTAAATAAAAAAATTAAACCTGGAATTTATATCTTTTATTTATTTATTTTTTGGTACTGTGAATCAAACTGATGACCTCACACTTGCCAGGCAGGGGCTTAAGCAACTGAGCTAAATCCCCAGCCCCCCAATATATATCTTTCACATCTTATCACCTTCAGAGTAGTTGCCTCTACTCTTGGACTTGATACCAGCAATCATACCAAATATGAATAAAATCAGTCAAGGCCAAATAACATTCAAAGAAACCAGCTTAAAATAAGATCAGTCATACTAAGACAATGCTAGTAATACAGGGTTTCAGTTTTAGTTAATAGGAAATTAAGGACAATTACCATCATGGTATAACCTGCCATTTTTGGGTTATCTCTCTGTGCCCTCAAATCTAAAATGAGTAGACAGACCAGAACAAAATATAATCAAACTAAACAGAGCAACAGAACTACTGTAACTTTTAAATCCTAATACACTTTTCACAATGTGCTCTGCCTTCTTTTTTTAGGCAATTCGTCACCTTTCTCCTTCTCAGGATACTGTTATTCACTGTTCAGAGTGATATTAGTTTAGTCTCTTATGTTCAATTTCAACATACATAAAAATAAAGATGTCTACTACGAAAAGAATGAGACACATTATGGTAATCATTATCAACTTTCCCAAAATCAGTCTTGAAGATCAAAAAAGTCTGTATCATCCTGTAATTATTTGATTAGTTCTATAATGTTCAGTATATATTCAATGCTTGTGAAGATGGGAACAACTATTTTGAAGAAAACTAGAGACAGTAAGATAGAAAATGAACATCTCAGTGGACTTGCTTTGAAACCTGTGTTTCCTTAACTTGTTTCCATATGAACTGTTCTGTTTTTTCATGTTTAATCTTACCATCTTTTAGATAAAAAACAAGTTTGTAGAACAGATAAGAATATTAATAAGTTTTTGTTGGATCATGGTGGTGAGCTGTTTGCAATGTCATTATTTGAATATCACTTTGTATGCTTTAATTTTGTAACTTGAACAATTACTTCTAAGATGACAATATGTAACTAATCAACTAGTGATTTCTTATTGTTTATTTTTCAGAACTTCTGTATTATTTCTACACTTTTTGGTTTTTTTCTTTAAATAAAAATAATTCACAAAAATATAAAAATTAAGGTTTAAAGACAAAATATTAAGTACATAGACACTATCCATACTTGAAAGTGAAAAGCCCATTTCAGTTTACCATGTTTAATTACAAGATGCCATGTTGAAGCACAAAGACACTTTAAAAAATCTAAAGAGGTAAAAGTGATTAACTGAAAACCATACAAAATATGTACTTGAGTAGAGCTCCACTTCAGATTTGTCATTTCTGGAAAAGTTGTGAAGAAATTTTGACATCAAACTTCTATATTGATTATTTCTTCAGGTCTACTTGGAATTTTTAAAGTAAACTTAGATCTAAACTGTCTGAAGTATGCTGATTTTTCTATGCGTTTAACAACAAACATGGATTGCCATATTTCTCACATTGTTAATGCACATAGGAAAAAGTGAACTATTTCAGATATGTAACAATGATCATGTGTGCTGAGAGTATTCCCATAACACATAGGATTTATCTCTTGTGTGAGCTTGTTCACGTATTTCACTTACAATCTGGCTGCTGAAAGTGTCTCCACTTGCTTACGTAGCCAGTGGTTCTTCCCAGTGTGAATTCTTTCATGTGTTTTGCAATGACCGTATGTGGTAAAAGCTTTGCCACATTGTTATATACATAGAGTTTCTCACCAGAGTGGAGCCATTGATGTATTTTACAAAATCCATGTGTGGTGAAAGCTTTCCCACATTCACATAAACAGGGTTTCTCAACATTGCAAATGTTTTCATGTATTGGACAATGAACATGTCTGCTGAAACATTTCCCACATTCCTTACATATATAAGTTTTCTGCCCAGTGTGAAGTTTTTCATTCATTATGCAACATGTACTTGAGCTCAAAAAATTCTCATGATGCTTATATACACTGGTTCTATCATTGCTTACATACATAGGGTTTCTGCCCAGTGTGAATTCTTTCATGTATTTTACAGTTTACCCGTGTGTTAAAAGCTTTCCCACATTGCTTACATACATATGGTTTCTCTCCAGTGTGAATTCTTTCATGTTTCTTAAAATCTCCCCATGTGTTAAAAGCTTTCCCACATTGCTTACATACATATGGTTTCACACCAGTGTGAATTCTTTCATGAACCTTACAATATGCACGTGTGTTAAAAGCTTTCCCACATTGCTTACATACATATGGTTTCTCTCCAGTGTGAATTCTTTCATGTTTCTTAAAATCTCCCCATGTGTTAAAAGCTTTCCCACATTGCTTACATACATATGGTTTCACTCCAGTGTGAATTCTTTCATGAACCTTACAGTATGCACGTGTGTTAAAAGCTTTCCCACATTGCTCACATACATATGGTTTCTCTCCAGTGTGAATTCTTTCATGTTGCTTACAAGCTCCATGTTGTGTAAAACCTTTCCCACATTGCTTACATACATAGGGTTTCTCTCCAGTGTGAATTCTTTCATGTATTTTACAGTTTGTCTGTGTGTTAAAAGCTTTCCCACATTGCTTACATACATATGGTTTCACTCCAGTGTGAATTCTTTCATGTTCCTTACAATATCCAGGTCTGGCAAAAGCTTTCCCACATTGCTTACATACATACGGTTTCTCTCCGGTGTGAATCATTTCATGTATTTTACAATTTGCCCGTGTGTTAAAAGCTTTCCCACATTTCTTACATACATATGGTTTCACTCCAGTGTGAATTATTTCATGTTGCTTACAAAGTCGAGATTTGGTGAACCCTTTTCCACATGGCTGACATACATAGGATTTCTCCTCACTGCCATATTTTTCATGGATCTGAACATTGTGGTGTGTTTCTGCTTCTTTCACATTCACATTACCTTCTGCAGTACGAAGGAATACTTCTTTACACTGATTCCTAGAAGTATGTCCATAGGATTTCCCTACCATGTCATTTCTGTAAAAAAAAAAATCACATATCGGATTGATAATCATATTACTAAGTTTTTATTGGAGATTTGAACAAAATAGTTTGCACTCTCGCTGTTTGAATCCCCACATCATATGTTTCACTTTTGTATTTCATTAACTATTTCTATGAGCAGCATATGTAATCACTGTCTTTAGATTTCTTACTGTTTATTTTCACTTTGAAAGTGGTATCATTTCTACTTATTTTTTTTTAGTCTTTCCATACATTAAATAAAAAAAGAAACATTCACAGTGAAATGGGTCTCAGTTTAATGACTGCATTAATGTCAAGTTCTGTTTTTAATGCCTGCTAAGAAACCCTGACCATGAAGTAACAGAATGGCCTTGTAAGACATGATGAAAACAACCATTCCCAAAAGACTGGTACACATTTGGAAATCTTAAAATTTGGTACCTTTTGAAATGCAGAATCTTTAGCTTCACTTTGTGCATGGGTACATATGTGTATCACACACAGATCATTATGATATGTTTCCCCATCACAATCTCCCTTCTGTCCTTAACCTGTAGTTCCCTTTTCCATATGGTCAGTCTTACTTTTCTCTATTAACTCTTTCATTTCATTCCACAATTTATGTTTTGGTTTCTCATCTAAGAGAAACCCTGTGAACTTTTAGGTTTCATAGCTGAGCTATTTCACCGAATTGATGGGAGAAAGAACCACCTATTTCTTATGGCAAATGACATTATATGTTTTATTTTTTGACATTATATAACACATTTTTTTCTTTTCCATGCTGGGAATGAACAACAGCTATTAGTATAAAACCTATAGCTTTTTAATATGTTTTAAGAGATTTCGCTGATCATTAAGCTGTGATGTTTGAACTTGAATTTGCAATTCTGCAAATTCTGATTCCTAGTGTGCTGGATTTACAAGCATGCACAATCACAAAGAGTCTATTAACATTTTCCTTCTCCACAAATCCAGTGATAGGTAGATAAGCTTCTTCAAGGCCTGTTCTATTATAACTTGATCTGCTTTATATATGAGTAAGCATGTATCAGTATTTTATGTGCATTTTGAATTTTTAAAAATACATCCAGGACAAGTATGAGGGGATCAATTTCTAGAGACAACTGCACACTGATATTCAGAATGAGTGCAATTAACATTCTACCAGCCTTCTAAGAATTTTACTCAGAATGGCTGATTCTTCAGAGCATGGCTTGCAAACACAAGAACTCCATTTTATTTCAAATTCTATTGCAATCTTAGCAATTTTTAGATGATGGGTGTGTTGTATTCACATGTATATATGGGTAGAAAAACTGAAGAGAGAATGTCATAACTCAAAGTGTATGACTTTCATACACGTCTATACGCAATGTCATACATTTTCTTGATTTAATCCACTCATTATACATACCCTAGCTTATACGTCTTCGGAGAATATTACTGACAATAAATTGAATGGTGCCTCATTTCTTTGGTGGTGTTTTTCTGCTGACTCACTAATTACTCAGGAACATTCCTTCTCCTTATGAGTGCGAATTACCTTAAGTATCTCCAGTAAATTTTGCATTCTTTTTCAGCTTCCTGGATATCCCCAAGTCCTCCTGAATTGTAGACATAGAAATACCAGTGCTCATTAGAATAATACATACAAATTAATAGATTTTGTTTAGTGTTATGATATAATGTGTCCAGGTCTGAGCTATTTTTAAAAATACTTTCACATTGCTTTTAATGAAACAGCGACATACAACATTCTGACAGCATGAGTGACAAGAGTATTTTGTCATTACCTATTGCAGTCATGTTCCTAAAGGTTTCGCCCATCACATCTCTGTAGAGGTTCTTTTGGGATGGACTCAGCAAAGTCCACTCCTCATTGCTGAAGTTCACGACCACATCCTCAAAGCTCACCACCTCCTAAAGGATCATACATATATTTCTCACATGAAGGTTGAGACACCAGGTTTGGGATATCTTAAATTCTCTCCTACAAATCTGAATCAAAAGCAAAGTGTGGTGGTACATATCTAAAATGCCAGCACTCAAAAGGCTGAGGCAGGATGGTTTCAGTGAGTTCAGGGCAATTCTAGGTCCTGAACTCAAAAGGCTGAGGCAGGATGGTTTCAGTGAATTCAGGGCAATTCTAAGGTGTTCAAAGCTAGCTGATATACATACAGAAAGCTTGTCTCAATAAAACAAAACAAAACTAAACAAATACAACCAAACAAAACAGCTGAATGAAGACTGATTTCTTGAAATTTAAATCCATGTCTTGGTCATTAATTTTGTGTATATACACATTTTTGAAGACAGCAAATTTCATGATAGATTGCAACTCACTGCTAATGTAACAGTGAAATAGGAGCACTGATTCTTGTGCTGAGTCACTGCAATAGTCCCTGTGTACTGTCTCTAACGCAGAGCTCACAATGAGAAGCCTGCAGGACCAGCATCCACAAAGCACAGAGGCAGATAAATATCCCATCAATCAACTGGGAAGCCAAGCAAGCACCTCCCTTCCCTGGTAAGTGGTGGTGGTGTGGTGGACTGTGGCCCATCCAGGGGGCAAACCAGCAGCAGCTCCTTAGATCCATGCCATGCTGGAATTTAGGACACTTGGAAGGCAAGCAAGCACCACTTCTCCCTGGTAAGTGGTGGAGGTCTGGCAGAATGCGGCAATTCCAGGGGGAGATCTAGCAGCAGCTCCTGAGATACCCGCCATGTGGGAACTTAGGACGCTGTGAAACCAAACAACTGGCCTATCTCCCTACTAAGCAATAGTGAACCTACTGATGCACGGCCTAGAATCAAACATCCCACTTCCCTAACCCTCTTCTCCTGTCACCCCCCATTAGCAAATGGGAAACAGAAATCTGAGTGACTCCTGGGAAGCAGACCATAACAAATAAGGGGGACTTCCTTCTACTGTCTCTTTGAAGGCAAATATTTTTATTAATGTTTTGCTCTTTTCTGATTAATGGTATTGCTCTATTCAATATTCTGTTTTGATAAGTACTATAATGTTCTGTATTTCATCTCATTTTGATATATGTGTTTGAAAGACCAACTATTGGGGCTGGGGATTTATCTCAGTGGCATAAGCATCTGCCTTGCAAGGAGACAGTTGTGGGCTCAATCCCCAGTACTGATAAAAGGAAAAAGACAAAAAAAAAGAACAACTATTATAAAGATAATAAAATATACTGTGATACCTATTACTGTTAACGCAGTAACCAGTTGTGAAGTTGTGTACCAATTTTACTGTATGATCTTAGTTGGTCTTATTCTGCCTTGTTCTGTTGTATTTTACCACTTTCAAAATTTAAAAAAGAAAAAAATACTCATCAATCACTTTGATAGGCTGCAGATAATGTCTCTTCAAATCTCATTTAGGCCAGTGAGTACTTTGTTCTTAATATACTTCAGCAAAATTTTGAAACATGAATTTGGTTTCATAGAACAAAACATAAATACCATCCAATATGGTACACAAATAATACCTCAAATGTTAGTGGAAAATACTGTTTTTAAAAAATAAGTATATAAAATGGAACCAGGCCCAAGTTGTAATTTATAGCTCACTGTCACCAAGCGTTCACTTTCAATTCAGATATAAGGAATATATCTTGTGAGGCTCGTGAAGGACTTCTTCCTTGAATTTGGGGCTATCCTAAGTTACAGAGCTGTCTAAAATAGAGAAACCCTGACTGTGACACCCCACAGACAAAGCGAAACTTGAAAAGAGACTGCATAAGACACCTTTGGTTTGTTTTTAAAAATTATAGCCATATAATATGGAAAAATTCCAACAATATTCAACACTTTCTGGGAAACAATGTGGATATCTTCCATACAACAAAGAAAACACTTTCATATTTGGTTATTTAGCTAAGTGGCACGAACGCCTGCCTGGAAAGCATAGGTCATGAGTTCGATCCTTGGTACAAAAAAAATCCACATTTTACCTTCATGACACTGAGGCATAATTAGAGATAATCCAAATTAGATCTCAAGTATGGAACAGAAAATTCATGGGTTGGCAAGGATGTAAAATACTGATTGTTGCCAGAGCTGCTGTTGATCACCTCAAGGAAGCAATCAGAACCCAACTTTAACTTCACACTTACTCTAAGAACTACCTGAATTTCAGTGAAGATCATCTCTGTTGTATGTCCTGCTATTGACTTTCTGCATTCTGTCAGTCACTTGCACATCCTTTCCACGCTCTTCTGATCGATCCTCAGGAAGAAACCCTTCATGCCTAACTATTGGTATCACTGCAAAATTTCTGTATAGAGCTTCTCCTTTACATCACTTAGTAAATTCCATTGCAGAGCATTTCCATATTTAAACTATGAACAACCAAGCCAATAAATCAGCTCTTAATTCAGAGATGACATACCTTTTCCTTTCCATTCAGTAGGATATCACGTGTATATGTCCATGCAAATGCCTAAATTTCAGCATTTTTTGATGAGAATTTAACAGGTAGCCCTTTCTGGAATTTGTCCTTCACAAAATTTTACCCCGTCCTTGATAACACTTTCATATTTGCTTCATTTTTCTCAGACTTCAAAACTCTATGGCTGTTCCTACAAACCTAGTCTGTGAGCAAGGGTGCCACCTAAATAATTAAGTATGCTCAGAAATTATTTTGCACTGGTCTGTATAATACACAGGAGTTCACCCGTTGTTTGGGAAGCCTTTTTCCACTGAGGCACACTACTACACATCTCTGCATTCTCGAGAACTTTGCGACTACCTGTCATGAGGATGGAAATATGAGAACATAGTATAAATTGAGGAGATCACTATAAATATAAAAAAGCCCAAGTTTAAGTTGAGCCATTGTGGCTATGAGGCCCTGCATTACAGACATTAATAAACTCCGGACATTCTAGATGTGCTACTCTGAGGATCGGCTCTCACATGACATCAATCTCCCCTCAAGCACCACATCCAGTCAAAAGTCACATATACCCCATAACCCCATAGTCAGTTGGAAAAAAAAAAGCCAAACCCTTAGGGGCTGTGGGCTCCTCTCCACATTCTTTAAGTAAAAGGCCACTTTTACATTTCTTATATTCTGCTTCTCTACTGTACTAATTTATCTCCTCAGTAACTTCAGTAATCTAATCCATTTTAAACCTATCTCACCACATGATTTTATTCTATAAAATTCCTAGAAAAGACAGAGTCCTTTGCTACCAGCTGAGAACCCCTCCTGTTTCTCCCAGACAGAAGCTTTCTGATAGGATTTTTGGTGTAGTAAAGAAGAGAATATAAAGTCAAAATGGCTTTTAATCTAAGAATATGGAGAGAACCCCATGACCACTGGGCATCTGGCTTTTTCTTCTGGAAAAGTGTGGGTGGCATACAAGTAGTTTTTGACTTGGTGGGTGGTTAAAGTTGTCATTGCTGATATGCAAGTAGCTGATTGAGATTCCTTCCTTGCCACATGTACCTTGAATAGGGATAAGGAAAGTCACTTCAAGGTAAAAGTCCCCTGGTTCCACCTCGACTTCCAAAATATCCTATTTAGAGCAAAATATTATCACTTTCTTTCTCTCACTAAATATATTCTGCTCTTCAACTCTGTTGTTCCTAAAATTCATTCTTGTGTTTTACAGAACACACGCTCATACCAGACATAGAAGGTCAGGAACTTCATTCCACTTTATCATGGTATGGCTGCCTGTATTTCTAACTAACTCAGCTGCCTGTAACTTTAAGAATTGTTTATCAATTTGACTTGGAGCAATTGTAGCAAATAAAATGTTCTTAATGGATATAGGGAAATATATCATTAAATTGAAAAAATGATTATCACAGTGTTTCTAGCTAGCATCAGCCAACATTTTCAACTTTCAAGTTTGTGGGAAAAAAAAATAAAAACAACTCAGAAAATAGCAATCCTATAGGGGACAGTATATCATTCACTGTAGTTGCCATGTTATCTGCAGGTATTTCATAGATCACAAAAGAAACATTGAACAAATTAAATACCAAGTATTAGTTTCAATAAATGTGCTTATAGCATTGCATCATTGACAACTGTGATTTTTTTTTTCTGTATGAGGGATTGAACTCATGGCCTTGTGCTCTCCAGGCAGCTCCTTGTATCCCTGAGCTCAATCCCCAGCCTCAACAATTTTAGATACTAAATATGACTATTAACAATGTTTAATTTGCCATTGACATATTTAGTATAAATTTTGTAAACCTACATTTTCACAAATGCAATTATTTTCTTTCCTTGCAGTTTAAATTACTTTTTTTTTTTTAGGTACTAGGGATCAAAGTTACAATCTACCACTATCCAGGCAGGCGTTTCTGCCTGCTGAGCTAAATCCCTGGCGTGTATTAATGAGTATTTCACTTTATTCATTCAAATAGTACTGTGATTTTAGCAAAGGTTTTCAATTTAGACAGAAATTGATATACAATCAGAGAGGAACTGGAACCTCAAAGAGTCAATGCAAAAAACTAAACACAACAATCACTGCTACAGGCACAGGTGAAGAAAGCCAGACCTGAAAGTGAAGATGCAGTGACCATGTCTACATGCCCCTGAAAAGAAAAACAACAGCTTGAAATGTACTAAAGTTACTACCATCTCCTCCAGGAAGTTCAGATAGGCATCAATTACCATAATCAAAGACCAGAACAACTGGACTATTGTTCCCACAAATGCCTTGGCTTTTTTCACATACCTTTTCTGGCTGACTTGTTCCCCTGATGAATAATATTAGTTAAGCACCTACAAGCTTATAGATTGATTGTAGTTTGAGACCCACAGTTTGCCCACATTGTGACTATCCTGTATAAATGACCCCTGACAATATGACTCTGGCCAAAACACTGAAGATCACTCCTGAAAATTCAGAGCTATTCTCTCTTTTTTTCTAAGACAATTTTTGAACTTCTTTTGGTTTGTGACTTCATTTCTCAATGTTGTCAGCCATTAAATGGTGCATTTGATATCAAGCAGGGCAGGATTATATTTCTCTTATCTCAATTTAAATATGAAATGTCTGCTAAAGGCATTGTTCCAAAGCCTGAATTTCAAGCTCTTTGTTTGCCCTGAGTTTAACATTTCCATGAGCTTTTAGAAGTCCTCATTCTAGTGAATTGCAAATGTATTGGAGGAAGAAGGTCACTGCTGTGCTGTGGCACAGTAGGTGCCATTCCTAAGCCTGTGTTTGTCACTGCCTCCTGAATGCCACTGCATGCCACTACCTGGCCTTCTTTAGTCTGCAAGCATCATTCAATAATTCCCATTTTACATAAGTCAAATTTCACTCAGCTGTATTTTTGTTTGTTTTCAATAGTCTTTCTGTCTACTTTGTTGTTGTTTTTTTCATTTTAGTTTTTTGATTTAAAGACATAGTCTCACTTTGGAGTTCTGGCCAGCCTTGCACTCACTATGCATGTTAGGCTGTCATTGAACACAAGCCCATTCTCCTGTTTCAGCTTCTTCATTGTTTAGGAAAATAGGTGGGCATTATAGCACATAGTGTTTGTCTTTTTTCTCCTTTCTTTTTCACAATTATTCTTTCATTTCAGTGGCACTGTCATTTAATCCTGAGGTGTGCTTGTGTCAGTAAAGGTTTCTGCAGCTTGAGTTGAGTTTGTGAACAATAATATAGGAGGCCAATATACGAACCCAATTGAGAAATGTGGAATTTCATAGCTGATCTCAGGACCACCTGTATACAAAACCCCCACGCCCATATGAGGATCTAAACAAGAGGCTCTGAACTGGAAAGTTACAGATGTTTTAAAAGATAGAATCACAAAAAGATCCTGTTGGAAATCATTTAGCTAGAATCTTATAATAATGGTTGGATGACAACTGTATTCTGCTTCTTTTGTTGAGCAGGTTAATTTTTTTCTTTGGGTACAGCTCATTGTGCTTTTCTCCTGGAACTTCAACACTGAGTAATTTTCCATTTTTCTAGGTGAAATACAGGGCACTAGTTAAATTCAAAGCTCAAGATGGCATCTATTATGCAAGCTACAATACAGCTAAGTTACAAGCCTCAATATTTTCTAGGGTAAAAACACACATATCTATAATCTGAACACTCAAGAGGCTGAGGCAGGAGTGCTGCTTTGAGGTTAGGGCAATTCTGTTCTCCAAATAGGGTTCAAATCTAGCTGATATACATAGAGAAAACTTGTCTCAATAAAACAAAACTAAACTAAACAAATAAAACCAAACAAAACAGCTGAATGGACACTGATTTCTTCCAATCTTAATTCCACATCTTGGGGATTAATTTTTGGTATATACACATTTTTTGAGACAGCAAATTTAATGCTCTATTGCAACTCACAGCTAATGTAACAGCCAAATAGGAGCACTGATTCTTATGCTGTCACTGCAAGAGTCCCTGTACACTGTCTCTAAAGCAGAGCTCATAGTGAGAGCCTGCAGGACCAGCATCCATAAAGCACAGAGGCAGACAAATATCTCATGAATCACTTTGATGTACTAACAATGATATCTCTTCAAATCTCATTTAGGCCACTGAGTCCTTTGTTCTTAATATACTTAAGCAGCATTTTGATATTTAAATTTGGTTTCATAGAACAAAACATAACATCAAATATGATACATAAATAATAACTCAAATGTTCATGGAAAACTGCTGTATGTAAAAAATGTATAAACAATGAAACCAGGTACAAGTTTCAAATTAGAGCTCAGTGCCACCAAGTGATCACTCTCCATTCAGATATAAGAAATATATCTTCGGTGGCTGATGCAGGAGAACTTCCTTTGTTTTGGGGATGGCCTAAGTTACAGAGCTGTCTGAAATAGAGAAACCCTGACTGAGACACCCCACAGACAATGTGAAACTTGAAAAGTGACTGCATAGTACACCTTTGGTTTGCTTTAAAAATTATATCCATATAATATAGAAAAATTCCACAATATTCAACATTTTCTGAGGAACAATGTTGATATCATACACAGTACACAGAATACAATTTCAAAGCTGGGTGTTTAGCTCAGCAGCATGAACACCTACCTAGCAAGCTTGAGATCATGAGTTCGATCCCTGTTACAAAAAAAATTCAAATTTCACCTTCATGACACTGGATCATAATTAGAGATAATCAAAATTAGATCTCAAGTGAAGAACACAGAATTCATGGGTTGACAAGGATGTGGAATACTGATTCATACCAGAGCGGGTGTTTTTCACCTCAAGGAAGAAATCAAAAGACAACTTTAAATTCATGCTTACCCTAAGAACTACCTGACTTTCAGGGAAGACCCTCTCTGTTGTATGTCCTGCTATTGGCACAATGTGTCCTGCCAGTCACTTCCACATCCTTTCCATGCTCCTCTGATCCACCCTAAGCAGAAAATGCTTCACGACTAAGTTATTGATATCCCTGCACAATTTCAATTTATGGCATCTCCTTTACACCACTTAGTAAAGTCCACTGCAGAGCATTTCCATGTCTAAACAATGTATATGATCAACCAAGCTATTAAATCACCTCTTCATTCAGAGATGACACCCATATTCCTTTCCATTCAGAAGGATATCACGCATATATGTTCATGCAAACGACTAAATTTAGGCATTTTTCAAAGAGAATTTAACAGGCAGCCCTTTCTGGAATTTGTCCTTAGCAAACACACTTTACTCTGCCCTTGATGACACATTTATATCTGCTTCATTCTTCTCAAAATTTAAACCTCTATGGCTGTTCTCCCAAATGTCGTCTATGAGCACATGTGTCACATAATGTATGTTCAGAAATTCTTTGCATTGTTCTTTATAATACACAGCAGTTCATCCAGTGTTTGGGAAGCCTTCCTCCACTGAGGCACATCACTACACATCTTTGAATTCTCAGAACCTTTGCCTCCACCTTTCATGTGCATGGAAATACGAGAACAAAATATAAATTTAGGTGATCACAAAATACATAACTGCATAAGTTTAAGGAGAGCAGTTGTGGCTGTCAGGTCCTGCAGCACAGACATTTATAAACTTCTGGCTTCCAGATTTGTTGCTGACAAGAATGAGGGCAGAGACCCAGCTTATTACACCTGCACCCAGCTTGAAACCACATTGGAATCAGGGTCTCCTCATGCCCCTTTCTGGGCCCAGACTGTTGGAGGAGCAAGGGCAGCAGGCGATTTCAAAAATGGCATTGTGGCCTGGTGGTATCACAGTGACGACAGTGTTCTAGGGACCCAGAACTGTCCTGGCACCAGCGAGAGGTAAAAGGGACAGAGGATGACTCACTGCTAGCACTAGAGGATTTCAGGATCTGAGGCTAAGCACACAGGCTCTAGACAGCACAACTGCTTCTCACCACTTCTTTTTTTTTTTTTTTTTTTTTTTTTTTTTTGTCTTTTTCCTTTGTATTGGTACCAGGGATCGAACTCATGATTGCCTGCTTTTAAGGCAGGCGCTCATGCCGCTGAGGTAAACCCCCTGGCCCCTTCTCACCACTTCTAACTAGTCTCAACCAGATTCCACCCCATTTCACTGCTCCCATCCCATAACATCACCATTGCGTAGTTTGGAGGTCTCCCAGGTTCTTTCTAAGCAGTCCACAGAGAATAGAAGCAAAAAATAGTGGTCTAGCAAACATCTAGCGCTTTCTTTTTTGCCCTGGTCTTGCAATTGACACCATGACACTGGAAGAGACCGCCTACCTTGGCCCGCCTGATTGGACAGTTCTTACAGCCCCAGTCTCTTCATCACTGATTGGCTCCTGCCGCCCCCCCCCCCCCGCCTGTCTTCCCCACCAAGAATAATTACAGAAAATAAACCCACCCTGTAACTGTGGGTCCCCAATGAAACATGGTGGAGGATTCTGGACCTGGCTGTTTTCTGGAATGTTGACCTCAGCTCGTCTGATGAGTATTTGCACTGGAAGTCTTTACCTCAGTCCTTGTTTTTTCTCCCAAAACCCATTTTATTTGAAAGTTAAAAAGTTAAAAGTTAAAAAATACCACCAACAATGGAGAAGGGTTGCTTTCCCCCCCACAACCCCTCCAGCATTCGTTATTGCTTGATTTCTTGACAGTAGGCATTTTTTCTGGGGCAAGGTGACATATCAGTGTTATTTAATTTGCAATTGTTAAATGACGAGTGATGCAGAACACTTTGTCACATACTTATTTGCTGTTTCTATTTCTTCATCTGAGAACTTTGTATTTCACCTCAGATGCACATTTTTGGATTGGGTGTTTAAATCTGGGAAGACTGAAAATTTTTAGTTTTCCGTGTTCTCAATAGTAATACTTAGTCTGAGAAACAGTTGGCAAACATTTTCTCCCACATTGTGGGTTGTCTCTTCACTCTGTTAGTGATTTCTCTTGCTGTTAAAACGTTTTTCAGTAGGGTGAGATTCTCAATTAATTCTCTTTGATTTTTGCTGTTCACTCCATGTTTTCTTCATAAACTCTTTGCTTACATCAATGTCTTCAAGAGTTTTACTTACTCTATCTTGCAGCAGATTTAATGATTCTGTTTTAATATAAGATCTTTCATCTATTCTGATCTTAGCTTAATACACATTGAAAGATAATATTCAGAATGTATACAGCCAGTTTTTGCAGCACCATTCAGTAAAGAGGCTGCTTTTTTCCCAATGACTCTGTTTGGCACCTTTGTCAAAGATAAGATGATTTAGTGGTCTGGGGTTGTTTCTCCATCTTCTAATTTGTTCCTTTGATCTTTCGGTCTGGGTTTGTTTGGTTTTTTGTCAGTACCACACCTTTTTTTTAAAATCACAATACCTTTATAGTACAATTTCAAGTCAGGGATTTTGATGAACCCTCTCTTTTCTTTGTTGGCCAGGATCACCTTTGCTACTCTATGTCCCTTCTGGTTCCAGATGAATTTTAGGATTTATTTTGTGTAATTCTTTGAGATATGCTATGGGGTTTTGATTGGGATTGCACTGAATCTGTACAATAGCTTTGGAAGTATGGTCATTTTCATTATATTGAATTTCCCTATTCAAGACTATGGGATAGCTCTTCATTTTAGAATATTTTCTTCAGTCTCCTTGTTGAAACAACTGTAGTTTATAGTGTAGAGGTCATTTTCATCCTTTGTTAGACTGATTCCTAAGTATTTCATTTTGTTGGATGCTATTGTAAAAGTTATTGTTTCCTTGATTTCTCTTTCCATGAGTTTTTTATGCTTGTTTATGAAGTCGATTGATTGTTGAGTGTTGCCTTTATAACCAGCTATATTACTGAATTTGCTTCTCAAACTAGAAGTCTTTTGGTGGAATTTTTAGGGTCTTCTAAGTAGAGTATCATGTCTTCTGCAAATAATGATAGTTTAATATTTCCTTTCCTATCTTTATTCCTTTTATTTCTTTCTCTTGCCTAATTGCTCCAGCTAATTTCCAGGACTATATTGAATAAGAGTGGAGACAGTAGACATCCTTGTTTTGTTCCTGATTTTAGAGTGAAAGCTTTCAGTTTTTGTCCACAGTGTATGGGGTTGACTGTTGGTTTGTAATAAAAGGCTTTTATCAGATTGAGATAAAGATCATCTCTCCCAATTTTTGTAGGTTTTTTATTATGAATAGGTGAGGGACTTTGGCAAAATCTCTGCATGTATTGAAATGATCAAATGATTTTTGCTTTTGGATTTGTCAATACCATGTATTATATGTATGGTTTTATATATGTTAAACCACCCCTGCATCCCAGGGAATAATTCCACTTGATTGTGGTGTAAAATCTTCTTAATGATATTCTGCAGTCTGTTTGCCAGTATCTTATTGAGGATTTTTGCTTCAATGTTCACTAGGCAGAATGGTCTGTAATTCTCTTTCCTATTTGGATTGTTCTCTGGTTTTGGTATCAGGGTAATGCTTGCTTCCAGGAATGAATTGAGAAGTACCATTTCCCATTCGATTTCATTAAATTTTGAAAAGTGGTGGTGTTAGCTCTTCTCTAAATTTCTTATTTATGCCTGCCATTTCATGGCTACCCCTGCTTTATTTCAAGGATCAGTGGACTCATTCCATAATGGGCTGCAAATGTTTTCAGGATTCAGGTTCAATCCTCCAGGAATAAAAAATCCACTGATGTCAGAAAATATTCTGAGAACAGGCCAGGACAGGACACAACAGAACAGAGAGTCGGAAGTCTGTGTTAGAGGCAGCAGATTCATTTTCATGATTTTCACTCATTTCTATTAATTTTCCACCTAGAAACCCAGTATGTGAACACAAGAGGAGCACAGTTACTGTGTAAAGTGAAGACATTACATTTAAACGATAGTAATTGTCTGCAACAAAGTAAAGATGAAATAAAAGCAAGCATCAATTCTCCAAGACAAGCTTGCTACTCATTCCGACTCATAAAAATGCTGAATTCTGAAAGTGATCATATTGCCCAGCATGGGGGTGACAATTATTGCTGAAATGGAACCAAATTCCTAATCCAATTAATCATTTCCTTCTGATGAGGCAGGGACACCGAGGACTTCACACTCTAAGTTCTCCTTGCCGAATAGTTCCTGTGTCACTAATTGGCACTTAGCTCTTCAGGATTTTAATATTCCTAGAAGTCATATATTTCCTAAAGCCTGGTGATCCATTTGTTAACACCTTTTTGGCTGCAGAAATGTGTAGGATATTACTACGATCACTTCTATATGTATACACTGCATCCATGTGTGTTGGAACCCATGAACCAAATCTGGTTCCTGGATCCTTTCTCTCAGGTTCTGAAAATGCTCTCTGGCTCCTTGACCTCATAAAAAAGTTACCTTTCCCTTTTTACTTTTTTGCAAGATATTTATGCTTTAGAAATAGTGAAAACAAAACTTCCCTCATGGAAAAAATGAGATTAAGAATATATTTATATTAAATTCTGTAAGTCAGGTATTTTGTACCTGTATAACAGTAAAGAAATAAATATCTAATATAATTCAGTTAGCTGTATGTTCTGAATAATCTTCCAAATGCATCAACTCATTCTTCAACTAATTATGTAAATGAGTTTTTAATCTATGAAAACCCTGACAATTTTTTAGCATTTACCTGTTTAAGTTTGACTCCAGCAATTCTTTGGAGATCAAAACCACTTAATTTCCTGTACAATCCATTCTCTGCCAAGCAGGCATAAGTGTCATCTGGTTAGGAATTCATGGTTAAAACAAATGAACTGCTAGAAACACCGAGACTCATGTTACATAGTACTTAGCAAGTGGATGGAGGCCTCCTTTATTATCTACCAATTTCACTTATAAGTACTGACTTAGAAAAGTTATGCAGAATACTCACAATGATGTATAGAGGTGTATAATCATGGTTTCTGAGAAATCACTATAATACTCCTCAATATGTTAATAAGGGAGCATATGTTAAGTTAGCAATATATTTGTTGATAATAACCCTTCCATCTACAAGTAAAGAAAATTTAAATGAAACAAAATTTTCAGGAAACTTACAGTTATCCTATCTGGAAGTTAATTTTCTGTTGGGGCCTATGCCTAAATATCTAGCCCCCCAAAAAGTGCATAGCAAAGGACCAAAACAGTGAGAAAAGTGGCATTGTCTTGAGGGCAACAGGAAGAGTGAAATCTTCAGAACTCATAACTCTGCTAACTAGCCAGCCACCTGTCACTAGGCAGCCCATATTTAATCAGAACAAGCAAGGAAGTGAGTGGATAATGGTAAAAACCTGAGCAGGCCCCTGGGAGAGGTTCAAGGAACCCACAGAGCAACAAAAGATTCTAATTAAGAAAAACTATCCAAGAAGTCTCCAGGTGGCCTTGGCTGTGGCCTATCTTGTTCCTTGCAGTGTCTCCTCATTCTCAATTCAATCATGCCCAGGCCACACCACAGCCCTGCACATGTATTCATCTTCAACCCTTTCCAACAACTCTCTCTTATTTTGTTTTGTTGACTCCCAGGATGGGTAGCCAGCTTAAGGTGGGGAAGCATTGAGGAGAACTCCAATTTAAACTCATCATAGTCCATCAGTTCATAACAGTAGTCATTTAACAGTATAGTCAGCAATTGTCAGAGGATGTTAGTGATCCTAGCTTCCCCCACAGCCAAGCATTTATATTGCACTATATCTTCCAGAGGCCAGACTTTCCTACAGGACGTCCAAAGCCAACCTAACATGAGACCTGCATTAACTACTGTCTTAGTTATTTTTTACTTGTTTCTGAGACAAAATACCTGAAGCCCAAATCGAGAAAGAAAAGGTGCATTTCTTCAGTTTGTGGAGGTTTCAGTCCACACTCAGTTGGCTCCAAGGCAGGTGGGCATGGCTGGGCCTCAGTTCATGGCAGGTGCAAACAGCAAGCAGGAACCAGCAAAAAGCAAGACACACTTTCTTCCTGCCATTATATTACATCCTGGCTCCACCCCTATGTGGGTGTAGCACTAACACCATCAATCCATGTACTACACAATGAACCATCACAAATGCACAATGCAAACTCATGAAGCCTGGGGGACACAGGCATAACCATGACATTCCAGCCATGGCCCCCAGGACTCATGTACATCCATTATACAAAAGACATTTATTCCACTTCCAATAGTTGCAAACGTCCTAGATTTCAGCATTGCTGAACAGTCTAATTCCCAAGTCTCCTCCAAGATCTAAGGCAAACTCTTAACTGTAACCCCTGTACAAATGAAACAAGGTTAAACATTTCTCAAATGCAAAGGCACAAGGTAAACATTACCATTTCAAAAGTTACAAGAAGGGGAATATAAAGCATTGGAAACAAAAGTCCAGCAGGGTGAACATTAAGTATTCGAATTCCATGTTCAACATCAGAAGCAATCTGGTTACAAACTCCAAAAGGCTTGGGTAGTTCCACCCCCATGACACTTCCAGTGATATTAACTCCCGCAGCTTTTCTCTTAAATCTTCTATCACACTTTTTTCACCTTCCCTTGGAGCATCCACATTCCTGCCTTTTCCAAACTTCTGCAGTCTCCACCACACCTTTGGCTTCACCCTTACGTCTTCACAAATTGCCCCCTCAGGGGCACACTTTTTGGCC
Organism: Cavia porcellus; assembly: GCF_034190915.1. Taxonomy (NCBI): domain Eukaryota; kingdom Metazoa; phylum Chordata; class Mammalia; order Rodentia; family Caviidae; genus Cavia; species Cavia porcellus. The sequence goes on from NW_026947529.1 coordinate 90,925, forward strand.
TCCCAGGCACTTTGCAATTGAGGTGGATGCCATCTTGACTCAGAATTTGTGCATTTTCCTTGCATCTAAAATCAGCACCTTGTGGATGCCACCAAGGTTTGCTGCTGACTGGAGCAGTACCTAGGATTTTCTGTCTTTTGGCTATAGGGCTCAGTTGCCTGGATTGCAGGGCTCTGTTTACCTGATTGTGAGGAAAAGTTTATCTAAGTTGCCACCCTTCTGGAACCTCAAGTGGCCTCTGTCATCATTCTGGAACATGGCACTCTGCAGCTTTTCCCTCTGAGCATATTCTTTCACTTTTGCAGTGAGGCTGCACAGGGTGGGGACCGCCTTTCTATGATGTCCCGGGGCCATCTTTCTTATCTCTCTGTTTCTCCTCAGGAATCAAAATCTCAACTCTGTCTTTGCAATCCACAGTCTTCCTGGAATTTTCCTTCTGGCCAAACTCACAGCATTGTACACTATCCTGCTGATCTCTTTGCTTTTGATATGCAACATAAATCTGGCTAAAAGCCCCCAACAATAGCCATGCCACAGCCTCAAGGTTTGATTGCTTTTTAATTTCTTTTTCAAGATTAATCAGTCCATTGCCCTTTGTCTCAGTCTCAGGAAATCTCTGGGCAGGAGCAAAAAGCAGTCAAACCTTCTGCCAAGCCATAACACATATCATGTGGAGTCCAACAACCAATGCAGTCCTTCTTCCCAACAGAAACCTCCCAAGCCTGGTCTTTACCATCAGGCCCTCTATCAGCCTTCTGGTCTCCTGAGCTCTGACCAGAATCCCCTCTACAGAACAGCCTAATCTGTTCCAGCTCTACACATCCAGGCGACATGTCCAAACCTTTCCAAACTCTGCCCACAAGCCATTTCCAAAGCCTCTCGAAAAACATGGTCAAGTATAGTCACAGCAAATGACCCCACTCCTAGGTACCAAATTCTGTCTTCATTACTTTTTACTTGTTGTTGAGACAAAATACCTGATGCGCAATTTGAGAAAGGAAAGGTTTATTTCTTACAGTTTTTGCAGGTTTCAGATCACACTCAGTTGGCTCCAAGACAGGCAGGTATGTCTGGGCCACAGTTCATGGAGGCTGCAAACAGCAAGCAGGAACCAGCAAAAAGCAAGACACACCTTCTTCCTGCCATTGAATTACATCCTGGCTCCACCCCCGTGTGGGTTTAGCACTGACACCATCAGTCCAAGCACTAGACAATGAATCATCACAAATGCACAATGCAAACTTATGAGGCCTGCGGGACACATGCATAAACCATGACAACTACAGTCAGTTACTTACTTCCTACCAAGGTCACTTAGGTCTTCTCAGGAGTTATCTTAGAACCATGCATAACACCTCATGGCTCTTCTGTCAGTGTCAGCCACTTAGAGTCACAGCCATTGTTTGACCACATTGCTCTCTGTGAAAACTTGGGAGATTTTTCTCCTGGTGACTCTTCTTAGGCACACCTTGCATTGAAGGTGACTTTCTTTTGTGGTCTCATCATCTTCTTGATGAGACAACCAGGGATTCACTGAATATCTTAGGATGATGCAATCAGAGGTTATTTTATATCCTGGGTCTCCACCACCCTTGAAGGGCTGGGGCCAATATATTGGCTATATATTTAGCCCATCTGTTTCTCTAAGTTTTGGCTTCCAATCCTTACCTGTCAAACATCCAAAAGAAGATTTTGGTAACAATAGAGTATATTAGAGGCAGTAAGTTTAACATTACTATTTTATCTTAACATGAAACAACTTAGAACATTAAATGAATCCTATTTTCTTTTCTCCAAGGACATTTTAGCATTTGAATACCTACAGTATTAACAGTTGCATATTTTACATAATATATCAGGAATCAGAACCATACATAGTATTGCATCATGACAATCATGAGATTCTTGTAATAATCTAAATTTCTGTTTTGACATAAAATATCCCTTTTAGTCAATCACCATCATCTAATACACAACGACTTTTTTTATGTATTATTGAACAACTTGTTGATCTTTAGTTGAATGTGAATCTCACAAGTCTTTGTTATCAGCAAAGGTGTGCACATGAGACAAAAATCTGTTACAATAAGTAATCCCCATTTTACAATCATGGAGTCTTATGCATCCAGAATTATGAATATATGCAATACATCATATAGTTGATTACAATCAACTGTCATAACCATGTGAAACATTTATACAAGCATCATCAAACCAAAAATATGTATTACTTCATTTGATAATGACCAATGTGAACATTTAGGAATACATTTCATAAATTTATGTGAGGTGTCTCATATAATGCTCTGGAGATGATTTAGGTCTCTAATCAATGGACAAAAACTGGTTAAAAATGTTACCAGACAGCTGCTTTCTTATTTATCAATCAGAGCTTGGTCCACTAATCTCGCTGCTAAGGGACTTTGTTTATTTATTTATCATTTAAAATTTATTATTATTTAAAGAAAGACAAAACAAAACAGAAAGAAGGCATAAATAGCACATACATTTAAAGAAAAGAATAAACAGTAATAAATCACTAGTTTATGTTTACATATTGTCCTCTTACAAATAATTGTTCAAGATACAAAAGTGGAACATATAAATGGGAATTCAAACAGGGAGACTGCAAATAGTTCTGTTCAACTATCTAATAAAAACTAAGTAATATGGCAATCAATCCTATACATTTAAACATGTATGTATTTATCCATATATTCATTTATGTTGAGTTTAAACAAACCAAAGCAGATTAAAATCACTCTAATTGAAGATTAATCATATTGCTTGATTTCACATCATGACCCTATGGAATCAGCACTGGGTACTGTAGTCCCCTTTGTTCTCCTTCAAAGTATTTGTTCATTTCATCATGTGTCATAAGATCAGTTCTTGTAAATTGTTGATAGGTTTTATGGAAGCGTGCATCTTAACATGTGTTACTATTCTTTCTATATTAGAAGGAGAAACAGAACAAAGCAGGACAGAGTGAAACATAATCCTAGAGACACATAAAACTAAAAAGACATATAAAACTGCTGTACAAGGAGTTCTACCATGGTTATTGTGTTGTCTCTTGTTACCATCAATAAAAATGGCTATATCATCAGATAAAGTATAATTGAATATATCAGTGCATAACAGTATTAACAGAAATAGAACTTTGTAGACAGTGTAGAGCTACAAAAACAGATATTTATCAAATCAGAATGGGTATTATAGTGAATCATTGCTATTTTCAATATAGTTGTCTACACTCTGATGATACTATCAACCTAACGGTTTTGAATAAAATAGTCAATAACAAGAAGCAGTCAAACAAATCAGATTTAACTAAAAGCAGTAATGATATAACAGTATAAGTTATAGAGGGATCTGGTTTAAGTTAACAGGAAATTAAAGTTGATTACTGTGGTATATCCTGATATTTTTGGGATAGCTGTCTGTGCCCTAAGATCTAGTGCTTATATAAAAACTGGGAGGGAATAAGTTCTATCTAAGCAGAGTGGTACAAGTAATATGGGTTTTAATTCCTGATACACTTATAACAATATCTCCTTCTGTCTTTTTAAAGACTATTCTTCCTCTTTCACTCCCCAGGGTGTACTGTGTATTTTTGGGCCTCCCCAACACCCTTGTTTTTATATTGTGGGGGGCAACCTGCTATTTATCTAAATGTTTCTGAACTTTCTCACTACTGGCCTTGATCTCTAGTTGTATTTCTTTACTTACTAAAGCCTGTCTTTCCAACCTACCAATAAATACTGGTCCAGTTGCCCCTATTACTCTCTCATTCCCTATCACATTGAGTTCTATTTTCTTATATTCAATTTTGGTCCAAATACCCTTCTTCAGGTCAATTATCATTCTTATAAAGAGCATCTCAGTTGGCCCTATTTTTTGATCCACTCTGCCTGTGATTTTCTCTTTTTTTCCTTAATTTAGTGTATATAGAACATCTGCATTAGAAATTATATCCAACCTTCCCTGTCTCATTTCTGTTGTTCTCTTTTTCTGTCATCAGTTGTCTATTTGTCTTCTTCACTTTGCTTTTTGCTCCATTCATTGTGGCCTCTCTACCACTGTTCCTGAAATACTGGTGAATTTCTTTCTCTTTAGAATGTCCTATAGTATTCTCAGTAGGGTTGGATTGATGGTTGTGAATTCTCCCAGTTCCTCTTTATCTTGGAAGCATCTTGTTTCTCCATTAATTTTTAGGAAAATTTATCAGGATACATCAATCTGGGCCATATGTTATTTTCTTTCACAACTTGGAATGATTCACTCCATTTTCTTCTCGATTTGACAGTTTGTGCCGAGAAGTCTGATGTAATTCTGATGGACTTGCCCTTGTAAATGATCTGTTTCTTGTCTCTGACAGATTTTAATATTCTGTTCTTTTATTGGATTTCTGGGATCTTGATTATTATATGCCTATGTGTAGTTCAGTTTTGGTTTAGGTGGCTGGAGTTCTGTACACCTCATACACCAGAGTATCTTTTCCTTTTCCAATGCTTGGGATGTTTTCCTTATTTTTGTGAATAGCCTTTGTAGATCCTTTGTTTGTACTCCTGCTTCTTCATTTACATTCGTTATTCTTAAGTTATACATACTTTTGTCATCATCTACCCTTTGTATTTTTACTACTTGTTTCCTTGTTATTTTTAAGAAATTTTTCCTTTCATGGTCCCACAGTGCAAACCTGTCCTCTAGTTTGAACAATCTATCCTTAGTTTCTTGCAATTAATTTTGCCAGCTTTCAAAGGAGCTTTTAAATTCATGGTTGTCTCTTTGAACCAACTTCCTTTCTTCTATCTTTTCTCTATTTTCCTCATGAAACAATTGTCCCCTTTTTTTGTTTTCTTCCCTTTTTCCATGTTTTTTGTTGAGAGGTGCTTAGCATTTTTAAAATTATTCTATTTATATCTTGCTTTCCTTGGTTAAATACTTCACCTTTCAAATTATGCGTTCCTGAAGATATTGCTTTATGTTTACTGGGCCCATGTCTGATATTGCATGTTTATTGCTCTTATTCTCCTTTGCTGGATCCATGTTCTCATGATTGGGGAATGGGAACCCTTTCTTGTTGCTTCCTCTTATTATTTTTTATTCCTTCCATACAGGTGTATATGGGAGGTCCAGGTTCTTTCTTTGTTGGTTACAGTTTGTCTGAAGTGCTGATTGTATGTTCCCACCCAGTGCAGTGTACTATGTAGATACAGACCAGGGAAGTCTATGCTGGGCCCACCCCTCTGGATTAATCAGCCTGCTGAAGGCTTCATGGCATTAGGGTGAACTGACAGGCATCAGGACTGGTATGGGCTAGCCTATTGGTCTCAGCCTGAGGCATGACACAGGTCAGGTGCTTTCCATCAATCCCACTTGAGAAGGGAGAAGCTGACTGAAGTCACTTCAGCCCCTTGTTCTGGCCAATTTGCCCCATCCCAGAATGTCATCTCTTGGAGCTCTATGTAAGGGGTTTATTCTCCTCACTCACCACAGGTCGATGCAGGGTTCCCTGCCATCTCAGCTTGTCATTTAAGATCACTGGCTCCCATCCTCAGTGCAAATGCATCTCCAGTAAGATTAAAATTATGAGCTTTTGTGTAGTTCCATAAATCTTGGCTGCATGAGATCAAGTGTAGGAGTGGCAGCAAGTTCAAGTGGCAGCACCGAGACTGTAGCTGTTTCAGGAGAAGCACTGGGACAGTATTTTTAAATGGTTTCTCTCAGCTTAATTTATTCCAGGCTTGGGAGGGTCTATCTCCCTCTGCCTGGGTCTCACTATGCTGTATTATTTTTGGAATCTAAGTTAACATCTCAGAGAGTCTCTGTAGCCTGCTGTTACCTATCCACCATCTTTTCTCCACCAGGACTTTGTTTATTCATCGTAATAATATAATTTCTAAATAATGAGACTATAAATCAGTGTTGAATAACAACATATTGCATTCATATACCCAATCTTTGTGACATTTCGAGCAGCTGGCAACCAATGTGAATCCATGCCTCATAAATTCACAACCCAAACATGTCTTTGATCAAACAATGCAAACTTTGAAAAAAAGAAAAGTTACTGAGCTTAAAATGAAAGGAACAGCTGTTTGCAGAGTGGACAAAGGGACAAACAGACAGATGATCAGTGTGGATTCAAACAAGCACAGAAATCAGCACACAACTTGTCGGGGTCTGTGAGAATATTTAAGTTCCCCAAAGGCCATTTATGTACTTGTACCATGCCTCTTTGTTAAACTAGCTGCCGTCTTAAACCCCATGCTCCCAGTGCTGGAACACCTGTTCACCTCAAGCATTCCATGCCCTCAGCATGTTTCCCAGATGTTCTGTGCCTGTATGTGTATTTTTGCTTTCTGCTTTACAGGTATGAACAATGACTAGCTCAGCAATTCCCAGCAACTGCTTAAAAATGGACTGGACAAACAGGCAACTGATATATGGACAGATTGATAAACATCTTATGAAATCGGAGTGCACTCAAGCATATCCTTAATCAAGCCAAATTACAATACCTTCTTACAAATTTCAAATCTACAACTATGAATCAACCAAATGGATTTGCTTTAGACCAACTAGTAGAGATCTTATGAAAAGGATCAAAGGCCTGATTCAGGGAGATTTGAAATGGTGGAATTGCATTTTGTAGCCTGTGATGCCAACTCATTCCATACAAGGCAAACACAATTAGCAGAAATCCAGACAAGACCTTAGCAAAAACACAGAGGATGTCCCTTCCCCAGATCAACAGAGGCATCAGCTCTAGCCCACATGGGTCTTGGGGAGTTTTGTATCATACAAAAGCGTTTGTCAGAGATATATACTGGCAAGAATGTATTTGAATCAGGGAAGAAAACAGCCTCATTGAGACAGACAACTGACCTAAAGTAAATAGCGCCATGAAGAGAATAGTAAAACCTGTGCAGGAAGTGCATTTTTCTTTTTTAATTGTTTAAAGAGAGGAGATATTCTTTTCTTATTTTCTATTTAAAATAGACTAAACAAAACAGAAAACAGGTAGAAAAGATATATGCTTTCAAAGACAAACTAAACTATAAAAAATCACTGGTTGATGTTTACATATTGTTCTCTTACAAATTAGTGTTCAAGATACAAGAGTGGATTATATAAAATGGGGATTCACGTGATTCCCCATTATGTGGCCTTGAAGCCTTACAAAATTTTCACTTATTAATTGGAATGGCTTTATTCTGGGATGCTTGATATGGAAATATTTGAAGCTATAGTATATTAAATTATATTCAAATATTTCAAGGAAAAAGACAGACACTATGGTAAATACTATTAAGTCGGGTTATTTGTGTGAAGCACTAGGTTGCTGAAATTGTCATGCTTTAACCTGTATTGTTATGTTGTTATGTTCTCTTTTATCTCAATCTCTCCCTTTTTCATCAAAAATATTATTTAGTTATTTTTTAAGATTTTCAATTAAGGTGAAAAATTAAAAGAAATTAGCAGGATATATTATAGTAATTTTTTGATTTCCTATTAACTTGATCTGAAGTCCTATAATACTCCCACTATCTTGTTTTGACTGATTAGACTCTGTTCCATTCTGTATGATAGTATCAAGTTTAAGAGTATAGGCAACTACTTAGAAGGCAATAAGATTCACTAAGATGCCCATTCTGATTTGACTATTATCTCCTTTGGAAGTTATGTAATGTTTACAATGTTTAGGTTTTATTGGTCTTATTCTCTACTGTTTAGTTCAACTTTGTAATACCTAATGAGATAGACAATTCTTTATAAGGAAGCAAGAGGCATTATGGTAACAATTGTTGATAACCTTTTACTCTGTTTTTACATCATGGGCTATGTCTATCCTTGGTTTTGACTGATAGCTTTGTTTTGCTATATTTGACTTTATTCTCTTCCAAAAAAAGTAATAAGAACTAAGGAGTAATAAAACCCAAAATGTGTAAATTGTGTTGTAAAAAGAGAGGGAAAAAAGTGGTCTAAAGGATACAACTGCAAGTGTGTTCAGGGATGTTAAATAGATGACCGTATTAATATTTTTGGTTGGATCATTGAAGACAACTGTTTACAGTCTCACTGTTTGAATGTCCACTTTGTATGCTTTGATACTGTGACATGAGCAACTATCTCTAAGATGATAATACATAATCTATTAACTGGTGATTTCTTAAAGTTTTTATTTTAGTCTGTATTACTTGTACACTTACAACACTTTGTTTTGTTTTGTTTTTTCTCTTTTTCCTTTTAAATAAAATTTTTTAAAAAGTGGGGATTCAAAGAGCAATGGATTAAAATCATGACTGTGCACTTGCAAGGCAGGCATTCATGCCACAGAGCTAATTCTACAGCCCTGTGTTTGCAGAGGAAACAGCAGAGGACAGCAAAAAGGAAAAGTAAGCCTTGGTAAGTGGCAAGATAGTAGTGATTAAATCAATTCTAAGGACTATAGGTGTTCCAGTACGTCTCAAGAGATGAGAGGGAATAGTATTGACAATGGAAATAAAATATCACCAAGTTAGTGAAGTAAAAGAGAAACATCAGCTCCAGTAGCAAACTTGAAAAGGAAAGGTGGTCAATAGTTAAAGAGAGGCTTCGGCATGCATCTCGTATGGGAATAGCAGCAGACACCAAATTGCAGTCAAATCCTTGATTTCCACAAATAACATGACAAGCTCTAGAGGAGACATAAGACAAGACAGTTGAGCTACAGATTCAGAAACATTTAGTTGAATGGGTAAGAGAGATCACAATTGAATCAACAATATGCCTGTATAAGCACCATTAATGACATCAGGAATCACAAGAGTGGCTGTTTTTGATGCATGTGAACAGGAAAGAACCAGGCCAGCTGTCCCAGGAAGTAGGGGATCATGAAAAGTAGTAGGGACCTTATAAAACTTACCAGCGATTTCCAAAGTAGTGTCAGGTTTCATAGAAACGTCTTTCAAAGCATTTTTGTAGTCTGGGTTTGCATTTTTGTATGTTAATTGAGTTCAGATAGGTATATACTGTTATCATAATTATTTTTGGGAACTTAGGTTGTGCATCCTACATTTTTCTTCACATCAGAACATCAGTAAAAGACTTGAGAGACTTTCAAATTATTTTCCAATGAAAAATTACTGCCTCTGTGAGTGCATCCTTTAGTGACAATTTAGGTACACAGAGGCCACACAGCATAGGTTGCAAAGGCTCATGTTCAGGTGACTGGCAGCACCATGCAGGTTCCTAACACACCTACTTCTTACCCATGCAACACACAATGTAATGGCTTGATAGTGCTGGAGAAGCTATCAACAGTCCTGAAAATCAAGCTATTGATATAGCTGGGTTTCTCTCCAAGAGAAAAATGGCATATAACATTAGGTAACTAAAGAAATTTCTCCTGTCTCAAAAATGTCACATCTTATCCTTTCCCATCTGTTATAGTCAGGTTTTGTGAGGAAAGAAACTTAACATGGAACTTATAATTAATAAGATAATTTAAAAATATTTATCCCAGAATGTCAGATTTAGAGAGATGTAGAGCTTTTCAGATACTAGAGACCCAAAAACCCAACTGAGTACTTGAATGCTATGACAATATCCAGCACAAGTAAAGCTGAAAAATTTTATTCCATGGCAAGGACAATCAAATATTTACCTGGAGACTTAGAGGCACTTACAATGTGTCATGAAAGTCTCTGTTAAGGTAGTGCACTAGGAAGGCTCAAAGTTCAGTGTTGGTAGCTAGAAACTCTGTTCCTTTGGTCATAGAATCTATGCCACAAAGTTGAGTGATCATTCCTGGAGCCAAGGCATGAAGCTCAAGGTAAGAAGCAGAGATCTGCAAAAGAGGATAGTAGCCATGCACAGCAATAATGAGGACCTGAGCTTCTTTGATGATGATGATGATGGCTGAGATCATATCTGGAAAACCATTGCTACCTGCTTCTCCATGAGAATCAACATCCCAGCTCCTTGCCCTGTAGTTCTCCTTTAATGCTCTTTTAAACAATCCATCAATGGATATTCTGTCCCAAAACCATGAAGACTTCATTCACTGGGTAATCCAAGTTGACCATTACTAAGCAGGCCACAGCACCAGAGCAGTTCTTTAGATACTTAAAATCCAAACAGGCTTTATATCACTTCATATATTAAAGTGATCATCTGGTCTGCTTCACATAAACAACAGTGAGAAAACCTGAGGCTCATTCTAATGAAATAATCAGGAACACAAACCTTCACAAAGTATGTTTTACATCTGCTTTGACAAACCTCTCCCTGGAAATATGTGATATGTTTCTATCTGTGTGTCCTACACACTACCTAACTGGGGCATTTGAATGAAACTATAGTCAGGGTAATTGACCCTCTGATTATCCATGGAAATTTAAAAAATCTTTTCTAGGGAATGTATAAAAAGAAACAGTTATGTACAACTATGTTTCACTGCAGTACACTGACAGCACTGAACCCAGGAGAGAATGTCATGAGGCTGGCATCACCACCTCAACAAGGCCGAGGTTTCTCCAGATGCTGGAGGTAAAATAGTGGAAATACTTTAACAACAAAAACAATTGAAGTAAAATATACTCAATACACTGAATATATCAAATCTAAACTAGGCCTGGTGGCTCATGCATGGAACCCATTACTTGAGACAATGAGGAAGGAGACTTGTTGAGACCACTCTGGTTTAAAAAGTGATCTCAAAGCCTGCCTGGACTTCATAGCAACATGCTTACTCAAAAAGCTAAATATATCAAATCTAAGGAACATAATAGTGTACTAGTGATTGCCTTGTGACATTAGCATGACTTTTATGTTTATACTGACCTATTGCCTACTAGGAAAACCTAACTTACAGCCCATTTCACAATAAAATATCACACCATTTACCAAAGGGAGTGCACTGGTGAGTATTTATTGTTCATCATTGATATTTGGTGGTGATGGAGCAGTGCTTGCTGCTTCTCTCCACAGAAAAATGACTATTGCGCAGTAACAGGAATCTGCATGCATCACTGCAATATGTCCTTAACTCTTTGAGGAAGAGACCCACTAAAGGAAGCACTGCACTAATGAGAATTACTAATTTTAGTCTTTTGAGTACTTTAAAAACTGACTTCGGTAGTAGTTGAACTGCTTACCTACACTTCCACCAACAAAGTTAAATAGTTGCTTTACTCCTGCAGTCTCATGTACGTTCCTTAGATCTTGTGGTGATTTGTTTTCTCTGCAATGAGATGATGTCCCTATTTGAATTTCTCTATTGGGCAAAAATGCTCAATAGTTAGTCAGGTATTTCTTGGCTAGTTGTACATATGCTGAAAAATGTGTGTTCCTTTCACGTTCCTATTGGTTTTACATGTTAGCTATCAGGGTGTAACAGGTAAAATTTCTTTCATTCTTTAGTTTATTTCATCATTTTGTTTGACTTTTTGTGGCTTCTATGTTTATGCAGGAGGATTAAAACCTTACAAAGTCCTTTTGCTTGTTTTGTCACCCTATCCTATTTTCTACACAAAACAGCAGCAATAGCATTAAGAAAAAATGTTTTTTAATACCTCTACGTTCAGAACATGGAATGTCTGGCTCTTTCATGTTTCACTATGTTTTACTCTAATAGAGGCATATTTGAAAGTGCTACACAAATTACGATAAAAAATACGCTTCCTGAGTGAAAGTAAAATCACAATTAGAAGTAGTGATTCTTTTGTTCTATCATACATTTATATTCTTGACCTCAAAATTCTTGTTTCCTTAAACTTCAAATGCAAGGATTAAAACAACTGCTTCACACTCTGCCAATTCATCTAGCAGTTGCCTCCCAAAGTCAGCTTCTAAGCCATGATCATACCATCTCATTCTCTCCTGATGCTGGGACTAAAGAAGTCTCCATTAGCCAAACTTTACAGGTAACTCCTTACCAATGCAATTGTTTAAATACAAAATGATCCAAAACTGCGTACATTTTGTTAGTTTTTATAAAATAATAAGGAACATAAAAGTGACAATTCTACTGTTTTCAGTACAAGTATGGGTTAAATTGACAACTGCCCCAATGATGCTCAAGATGGTCACTACATAAACAAATGCGCTTCCCAAGTGATTCTTGGGGATAACTACTAGGTGGCAAGTGATAAAAGGACAACTATTGATGTGTAATTGTGAGTATTAAAAAATGTTGATGCTGTGCAAGAAAGGGAGGGGTACTAAAGCTTTCAGTTACATCTGCAGAACTTGAAGATATATTTTGAGACAGGGTCACACTAATTGTGTAGGTTGGACTCAAATTCCTCTTCCACTAACTTAAGCCCCCTGAGGTGCTAGAATTACAAGCATGCATCAATAGGACCACCAAGATTTACTTTCATGATAAAATGAGAAAGTGCATGTACTCAGTATATATGTATTATAGATTCAGTCTTCTATTATTAGCTGTAATGTAAACTCCAAATTTTTCCACTGATGTAAGCAGAAATGTGCTGCAGGAAATCTGGCTACATGCTGTAGTGCATAGAGTCTAATAATGTACTTCAAAGTGTCTTTTACTTTGTGAAGTATGTCAGGCACTTCAGGTACAAAATAGATAGTTTTAGTGGTGATTACCCAACAGGTGAGCAATGTATTCTTCGAAGGATAATTGAGACTTGGGCAAGTTATCTTCACTGGATATGGGTATTTAATGCAATGCTCACTTGTGTTTTCATGACACAACAGGTTTTAATAAAATAATTACATTGGAACTTAAGCAGATTTTGTATTCAACAACACGCATTAAACACTTTACAAATTACTTGAATGTTAAAATGGAAGTGAAAACCACAGGCCACAGGAAACCAACTGGGACTCATGGCCCAGGGTATGTGTTTAAAAATACTCGGCACACACCACAAACATCAGGCACTGGTCCTTATAAAGAGATATACCATTGTATACACTCACAATTCAGTAAAACAGAACACAATCTGAATCTTAATTTAGCAAATGTATTTTTACTGTGTTTACAGCTCAAAATTTAGGTTTCCCTTCATGCCATTACTTCAGTGTTTTAGGAAAAAGCAGTAATAATTACAAAATATATAATGCATTCACAGCATCAAGGAATAAAATAAAGGAATTTGCATGATACATCCAATAACAATCTTTTTCCCCCAAAAAACTCCAGATTTAACAAAAATTCATTTCAAAGTATGGTTACTCATAAATCATGCCAAATTTTATAATTTCTGGAGATATTAATATATTTTGTGATGTGTCAATGTCGCTCCCGGCCGGCAGGAAAGACACACGACAAAGTCTGGCAGTGGACAACCTTTTCTTTTATTTTCTCTCCGTACAGCCTGCCCTGGGACCGCTCCCAGCTGAAGCCTCCTCTGGTCCGCTCCCCGCGGCTCCTTTTGGGCTTCGCTCTGAAGCCTCTACCGGTCCGCTCTCCGCGGCTCCTTTTGGGCTTCTACCTCCGGGCTTCTACTTCCCCCCAGGGGTGGCACCAGTATATATACGGATACAGTGTCCAATCATGTTAAAGTAAGCAAGGCAAGCTGATTGGCTAACATCATCAGTTGCTAGGCAGACTATATTGTTGAGCGGGTTGTTTACGCGGTAAGCAGGAAACTAACGTGCTCGATGGGAGGGGTAATCTACCTCAGGCTTTGCTCTTTCCTACAGGCCTCACGTCCGCCGCGCATGGCGAACTATCACAGACGCGGCTCCCAACATCTCCCCCTATTTTATTTTAAATGAATACGCGCATCGCAGCCCGTCCTGGATAGAGTACAGAGGCCTACGCCCTGTATCTGAGGCCCACTGCAGGCCTTTGGGTTGGAACCCAGGTGGCCGTCCCAGGGTCCACCAAGGCCTTGAGGCCCTCGTCCTTTTTTCCAGGGCCAGGAACGAACTGGACGGAACCTGGATGCACATAGGCATGCACTCATGCCACTCCATGTGACCCCCTTGGAGTGACATCTAGTTCTGGGCGGAATCTAGCAATCCAGCGGCTTTCGTGCGATATGGGGTAGGGCCTGGCTTAGGTCGAGTCGTGCTGGGGAGGCACGCTCTTACCCGTCATTGACTCACCTACCCTGCTGTGTATTGTCACCTTATGGAGGAGAATGAGGGATGCCTGCCATATCTAGACTCGGTCGTGGGCCAATCGAGCAAGCCATGCGTATGCCTGAGGGTCATTTTGTCCATTTTGGGCTATCGCTATTTCTATTCATCTTGTTGGCTGGTCTGTGATGGATCTCCGGTAGGGCAGGTCTGATCTTCAGTCGAGGGCTTTGTTGCCCGTGTCAGTCTCTCCGGTACCCACAGTGGTTCTCGTCCCGGTTCCTGTGGGAAGACACAAACCGCACCTCGGTTCCAGCTGACCACTGGATCCGGGCCCATCCATTGTCCTGTTAGGACATCTTTCCGTTTCACCCACCCTTTATGGTTGGGGGAAGGGTTGCAGTGCTCCACGGCTGGGGAGCAATTATCATTATTTAAATTTAAAAAATTGTGTGTGAATAGTGCCATGGATAATCGTGCCTTTGGGGCCAGGCCTTGGCCTACTCCCCCTTTTTGTTTTTTATTTTTTATTTATTTATTTATTTATTTTTTAATTTTTGGTCTTTTTTGTTTTTGTTTTTTTTTTTTTTTTATCGGTACCAGGGATCGAACTGGCGATTGCCTGCTTACAAGGCAGGCGCTTATGCCGCTGAGCTAAATACCCAGCCCCTGTTTCCTCGACCGGCGTTTTTCTCAGCCTCCTCTGCAGAGAACTCTGCGTACCAGGCTCGCCAATCCAGGTAACTACCCGAGGGCAGACACGCCTTTGCCAGCTGAATCCAGTCCGCGGGGGTGAGGGGCCCAGAAGACAGGTTCTCCAGCATGGCAATGGTGTAAGGCGCAGTCGGCCCAAAGGTTGTAACTGCATTTTTAAGTTCTCTAATCTGCTTTATCTCAAAAGGCTCCCATGCATTACGTCTCTGGCCCATAGCTACTTGTACAGGAAATATCCCGTAGGGGCCACTATCTATCCCAGGTGGTGGATGTACCTCATGAAACAAACGTCCCCCCTGCCAAAGCCGCCTGTAAAAATACCGACCCACCGGCGGCGGAGCATAAGACGGCGGCCGTGATTGGGCGGAAAATGGGGGCCTGTGCATCACTTCCTGTTCTGGAGAAAGGGGAGGGAGCTCCCAGGCGGCTGCCTCATGGCGAGGGATCGCCTCCGGGAACAGCCCCCAAGGTGGGGCGGAAGGCTTCGCCTCCCTCTCGCGCCAGGGGGCGCTCAGGAGCTCTCTACTCCTCTGCAGACCAAGTTGAGCGGAGCGCAATTCGCGGCGCAACACTGGGAAAGAACCCTGTGACTCCTTATCGAGCGACTTAGGCTCCTGACAGCTGGTCTCTTTGGCCTCCTTGCCATTCAACTTTCCTTCGTCCTCGGAGTCAGACGACTCCGAGGCTAGAGCCCCGTCCTCCTCCTTAGCATCTTTGTTCCCCTTGACGGACCCCTCTCGGGAGCTCCCTGACTGGGCCTGCTCAAATACCCTGCGTACTTTTGTAAGCTCTTGAGAGCTTTCTCCGCAACCACCCTCGCTCTTAGTGTTGCTACCTAGCATGTTTCCCATTTTTTAATATGTTACTCACCGCATGAGGCCCAAGGAAACCGCCACTTACGCGTGAGCCTGAGGGGAGTCTAAAAGCCCTGTAGGTGCGCGCCACCCAGAGCCCAGGCTTATCCCCAACTCACCTGTCTCGCAGCTCTGCGTTGGAGCGTTGTCCACTACCACGTCTCGGGGGTGATCAGTCCCCGTACGGGCCACAAAATGTGGATGTCGCTCCCGGCCGGCAGGAAGGACACACGACAAAGTCTGGCAGTGGACAACCTTTTCTTTTATTTTCTCTCCGTACAGCCTGCCCTGGGACCGCTCCCAGCTGAAGCCTCCTCTGGTCCGCTCCCCGTGGCTCCTTTTGGGCTTCACTCCGAAGCCTCTACCGGTCCGCTCTCCGCGGCTCCTTTTGGGCTTCTACCTCCGGGCTTCTACTTCCCCCCAGGGGTGGCACCAGTATATATACGGATACAGTGTCCAATCATGTTAAAGTAAGCAAGGCAAGCTGATTGGCTAACATCATCAGTTGCTAGGCAGACTATATTGTTGAGCGGGTTGTTTACGCGGTAAGCAGGAAACTAACGTGCTCGATGGGAGGGGTAATCTACCTCAGGCTTTGCTCTTTCCTACAGGCCTCACGTCCGCTGCGCATGGCGAACTATCACAGACGCGGCTCCCAACAGTGATGTGCTATTGGAGACAAGTTATGGTTCTGTCAGTATGGGGCAATCAGATATTCACAGTAGTATGGTTTCCTTTTGGTACATGTGGGGAAACATTACTAGCAAAGTAAAGATGCAATAAAAACATAACAGGTAAAATTCTGATGGTTAGAAAAACAATGGTGTATTTAAATGACAAATATTGGCACCACTGAGAAAGAAAATCAGGCACCATAATGTACATGGTATGATATCCAGTGATGCTAGCAAATCAGCATGTATCTTATCTCAGCACAACATAGAAAACATAACATTCATTAATGTACAAGTTATGTGAAAAGAACACAACTTTGTCAAAACCACACGCTCCAAGCCTCTATAAATGTATATCTTAATGCCAAATATTGCATCAACTTCAGAAACATCATTTATGAAAGAGAAAAAGAAGTGTGTGCATTAAAAGATTAAAGCAAATGTAGTTTTAAAATTACAATTCACCAAAAAATAAGAGACTAGGCTAATTAATATTATTGCTCGATTTTATATCACAATGCTACAGAATTTGCATTGGGTTTCTTAGTGTCTCTTCTTCAGAGTATCTGTTAATTACATCATGTATTATATAATTTCCTCCCATAAATAGTTTAGAAATACTTCCCATGTGTTATTTTCTATGTTTATATCTATCCTTTCTGTATTATGGGGAAAAATAGATCAAAACAAGATAACAAAACAAATTCCTAGAAAATCATGATATGAAAAAGACATATAAGACCACAATATTAGGTGGTGTAAAGTACTTACTATGCTTTCTCTTGTTATTATCAAGAGAATTGTCCACATCATCAGACATTATATAGTTAAGCATAACATTGCATAGCTATTTTTATAAAAACACAACTTTGAAGATATTGTAGGATTTGAAAGCAGTTAATAATCAAACCTAGAAAGGATATCTTTTATTCATTTATGTTTGTGGTACTGGGGATCAAACTCACGACCTCACACTTGCCAGGCAGGTGCTTAAACCACTGAGCTAAATCCCCAGGCCCCCAATACTTATCTTTTACATCTTGTCATCTTCAGAGTAGTTGCCTCTACTCTTAGACTTGAGACCAGCAAGCTTACCAAATGTGAATAAAATCAGTCAAGGCCAAATAGCATTCAGACAAAACAGCTTCAAAAAAGATCAGTCATAGTAAGACAATATAAGTATCACAGGGCTTCAGTTTAAGTTAATAGGAAATTAAGGATAGTTACCATGGTATAACCTGATATTTTTGGGTTATATCTCTGTGCTCTCAAATGTATTTTGAGTGGACAGACCCGGAACAAAATATAATCAAACTAAACAGAGCAATAAGGCTACTATAGCTTTTAAATCCTGACACACTTTTAACAATGTCCTCTGCCTTCTTTTTTAAGGCAATTCCTCCCCTTTCTCCTTCTGCGGATACTATTATTCACTCTTCAGAGTGATATTAGTCTAGTCTCTTATGTTCAAATTCAGCGTACATAAAGATAAAGACGGCTACTATGAAGAGAATGGAAGACATTATTGTAGTTATTATGGACTTCCCCAAAATCAGTTCTTGAAGGTCAAAAAGCCTTCATCATCCTGTAATTATTTGATTAGTTCTATAATATTCAATATATATTCAATGCATGTGAAAACAGGAACAACTAATTGGAAGAAAACTAGAGACAATAAGATAGACAGTGAACATCTCCAGTATACTTGCTTTGAAATCTGTGTTTCCTTAACTTGTTTTCTTATGAATTGTTCTGTACTGATTTGTCACGTTTAATTTTACCCTCTTTAAGATCAAAAATAAGTGTGTAGGACAGATAAGCATATTACTAAGTTTTTGTTGGGTCACTGAGCAGAACTGTTCACAGTGTCATTATTTGAATGCCACTTTGTATGCTTTAATTTTTTAACTTGAATGGTTCAACATATGCAAATCAATAAATGTAATCCACCATAGCAATAAAGCCAAAAATAAGAATCACATGATCATTTCTATAGATGCAGAAAAAGCCTTCGATAAGGTCCAACATTTATTCATGATAAGAACTTTACAGAAAATTGGAATAGATGGTCTTTACCTCAATATAATAAAGGCCATTTATGACAAACCAACAGCCAACATCATATTAAATGGCCAAAAATTGAAAGCCTTTACTTTAAAATCAGGCACAAGACAAGGAGGTCCTTTAACACCACTCCTATTTAATATAGTACTGGAAGTACTAGCCAGAGCAATTAGGCAAGAAAGAGAAATAAAAGGGGTAAAGATAGGAAAAGAAGAAGTTAAATTATCATTGTTTGCAAATGACATGATACTCTACATAGAAGACCCCCTAAACTCCATTGAAAGACTCTTAGATACAATAAATAAATTCAGTAATGTGGCTGGATACACAATCAATACTCAGAAATCAATAGCATTCCTATACACGAACAACAAAATCACAGAGAGGGAAATAAGAGAAACAACACTCTTCACATTAGTAAGCAAAAAATGAAATGTTTAGGAATTAGTCTTACGAAAGAAGTGAAAGAGTTATACAGTGAAAATTATAATACACTGAAAAAGGAAATTGAGGATGATCTCAGAAAATGGAAAGACATCCCTTGCTCATGGATAGGAAGAACAAACATTGTGAAGATGGCCATTCTCCCAAAACTGTTAAACAGATTCAATGCAATCCCAATAGAAATACCATCAACATGCCTTATAGATCTAGAGAAATCACTCCTAAATTTCATCTGGAACCAGAAGAGACCTAGAATAGCAAAGGCAATTCTAAGCAGCAAAGACAAAGCAGGAGGCATCACAATCCCTGACTTGAAGTTATACTACAAAGCAACAGTAGTAAAATCAACATGGTATTGGAATCAAAACAGAGCTGAAGATCAATGGAATAGATTAGAAGATACAACCACAACTACAAACACACTCAACCACCTTACCTTTGATAAAGGAGCCAAGCAGGTTCATTGGAAGAACGACAGTCTCTTTAATAAATGGTGCTGGAAAAACTGGCTCTCCATTTGCCAAAAACTAAAGCTAGACCCATGTCTATCACCATGTACTAAATTAAAATCTAAATGGGTCAAAGATATGAATATTAAAACAGAAACACTAAATCTATTGGAAGACAAATTGGGTAGAAACCTTGGAGACATAGGAGTAGGTAGAGAATTCATGAACAGGACTCAAACTGCACAGGAAATACTTCCCAGAATCAATAACTGGGACCACTTCTTATTAAAAAGTTTCTGCATGTCAAAAGAAATCTCCAGCATAGTGAAAAGAAAACCCACAAACTGGGAAAAGATTTTAGTGAACTCTCTCTCAGACAAGGGACTCTTGTCTAAAACATATAAAAAATTTAAAAAAAAACTCAGACCTCCAAAATTCAAAGATCCAGTCCAAAAATGGGCATCTGAGATGAATACGCAATTCTCAGATGAAGAAACGCAAATGGCAAATAAATACATGAAAAAATGTTCATCATCATTGGTCATTAGAGAAATGCAAATTAAAACCACACTGAGATACCCTCTCACTCCTGAAAGAATGGCCAGGATCAAGAAAACCAACAACAACAAATGCTGGAGAGGCTGTGGGGAAAAAGGAACCCTCCTGCACTGTTGGTGGGAGTGTAGACTGGTACAGCCTTTGTGGAGGTCTGTCTGGAGATTTCTCAAAAAGTTGGGATTGGAAATCCCATTTATTCCAGCTATTCCACTTCTAGGCATATTCCCAGAAGAACTGAAAGCATCATACCACAGTGATATATGTGCACCTATGTTTATAGCAGCACAATTTGTAATTGCCAGATCTTGGAAACAACCAAAGTGCCCATCAACTGAGGAATGGATAAAAAAGTTGTGGTATTTCTATACAATGGAGTATTATTCAGCTATAAAGAAAGATCACATTGAGATATTTATCAATAAATGGGCGCAGCTTGAGACCATACTCATAAGTGAAATAAATCAATCTCGCATGTGTGAATACTGAATAGTTTCCCTAATGTAAGTAATGATTCACATATATAAAAATAAGTGGTAATCATGATTCCACATTTTTTGGCCTTGAAGCCTTATAAAGTTTTCACTTATTAATTAGAAAGGCTTTATTCTGGGCTTCTTGATATGGAAATATTTGAAGCTATAGTATATGAAGTTTTATCCAAATATTTCAAGGAAAAAGATAGACACTATGGTAACTACTATTAAGTCAGGTTATTTGGTGGTGAAGCACTAGGTTGCTGAAACAGTCATGCTTTGACCTGTATTGTTATATTGTTATGTCCTGTTTTATCTCAATCTCTCCCTTATTATTTAAAAAAAATTATTTAGTTAATTCTTATGTTTGTTTTAATTAAGGGGAAAATTTAAAAAATTAGGATATATAATAGTAACTCTTTTTGATTTCCTATTAACTTGTTTTGAAGTCTTGTAATACTCCCACTATCTTGTTTTGACTGATTAGACTCTGTTCCATTCTGTATGATAGTATCAAGTTTGAGGGTATAGGCAACTACTTTGAAGGCAATAAGATTCACTAAGATGCCCATTCTGGTTTGACTATTGTCTTCTTTGGAAATCTTGTAATGTTTACAATGCCTAAGTTTTATTGGTCTTGTTCTCTACTGTTTTGTCCAACTTTATAATACCTAATGAGATAGACAATTCTTTTTAAGGAAACAAGAGACAACGTTGAAAACCATTGTTGATAACCTTGTACTCTGTTCTACATCATGTGCTATGTCTATCCTTGGTTTTGACTGACAGCTTTGTTTTGCCATATTTGACTTTATTCTCTCCCCCCCAAAAAAGTAATAAGAACTAAGGAGTAATAAAATCCAAAATGTGTAAATTTTGTTGTAAAAAAGAAGGGGAAAAAAAGAGCTCTAATGGATATAACAGCAAGTGTGTTTAGGGGTGTTAAATCGCTGACTATATTAATGTTTTTAGATCATTGAACACAGCTGTTTGCAGTCTCTCTGTTTGAATGTCCACTTTGTATTCTTTGATACTGTGATTTGAGCAACTATTTCTAAGATGATAATATGTAATCTATTAACAGGTGATTTCTTACTGTTTTTTTTTTTGTAGTTCTGTATTATGTGTACCCTTACACCACTTTGTTTTGTTTTGTGTTTTTCTCTTTTTCCTTTTAAATAAAATTTAAAAAAAATTTTTAACTTGAACAACTATTTCTAAGATATATAACTTACTAACTAGTGATTTCTTACTTATTTTTTTTGAAATTCTGTATTATTTCATCCTTTTTCCTGTTTTTCTCTTTAAATAAAAACATTACAATTCACCAAAAAATATAAAAATTAAGTTTTAAAGACAAAACATTATAGACATTAAGTACATAGACATTGTTTTGCATTAAGAACTGTTGGTCAGCTTGAAGTCAGCTGGATTACATCAGCTTGGCATTGAGCAAAGATGCTCCACCTGAAGAAAGTTGCCATGATAAATAGGTGGAGAAGAAGGGAGGTGATGAGTGTTGAGGCATTAAGGAGGCATCGTGTGTTCTCCTATGAGTTCCTTTCTGAGCTGTTGTTTGTCCTGGAGAAGCCTTGCTCCTCAAATCGAGCATTGCTTCTTAGCTCCAGATGGGAAGACATGTGCTGCTTGGTCTCCAGGATGAGCTCGTCACAATGCTTCCTGGCATGTGCTCGACTGTGCTTATCATCGGAGGAACTTTGGGCCTCCATGTCACTGAGGATGGCTGTGGTGTCTTTTAGCATAGCCCTGCTTTTTGTTGTGAGTGTGACTTCTCAGCTCCAGCATAAAACACTCATCCCACTAGCACAGCTTCTTCATCTTGCTGGCATAGACTTCTAGCTTCCACCGCTGAACCTTGAGTCTTCCCGGCAAGGATCCATAAAAGAGACTCCATGAGCCCTTCTTGTGAGCTCTGGACCACCAGGTGCATTCATTGGAGGCATTGTCCTGAGCTCCGGATATTTATCTGGACTCATGTGGTACATTGCTTTGGGGTTTAGGCTCTTGACAAAATAATCTATGTCTTGGGTGTCGCGGATAGACTTCATGCATTTTCCTGTGTTAAATCCCATTGTCTATTATAAAAATAATATTATAAACTCCTGTCTTGATCCAGTTGTTCTATGTACACAACCCCTGACTACAACAGTCACTATCCGTACTTGAAAGTGAAAAGCACACTTCAATTTAACATGTTTAATTACAAGATGCCATGTTGAAGCACAAAGACACTTTAGAAAATCTAGAGAGGTACAAGTGATTAACTGAAAACCATACAACATGTGCATTTGAGGAGAGCTCCACCTCAGATTTGTCATTTCTGGAAAATTTGTGAAGAAATGTTGACATCAAACTTCAGTATTGATTATTTCTTCAGGTCTCCTTGGGATTTTTAAAGTAATCTTAGATCTAAACTGTCAAAACAGTGACGCTTTTAATAGGTATTTAACAACAAATATGGATTGCTGCATTTCTCACATTGCTAATCCACATAGGATCTCAGCCCAGTGAGCTCTTTCAGATATGTAACAATGATCAAGTATGCTGAGAGTATTCCCATGACACATAGGATTTATCTGTTGTGTGAGTTTCTTCATGTATTTCACTTACAATCTGGCTGCTGAAAGTGTCTCCACTTGCTTACATAGGCAGTGGTTCTTCCCAGTGTGAATTCTTTCATGTGTTTTGCAATGACTGTATGTGGTAAAAGCTTTGCCACATTGTTATATACATAGGGTTTCTCACCAGTGTGAAGTCATTGATGTATTTTACAATATCCATGTGTGGTGAAAGCTTTCCCACATTTTTCACATACACAGGGTTTCTCAACAGTGTAAATTTTATAATGTATTGGACAATGAGGATTTCCACTGAAACCTTTCCCACATTCTTTACATATATAAGTTTTCTGCCCAGGGTGAAATTGTCATGCATTATGCAATATGTATGTTCGCTTAAACCATTCTCATGATGCTTATATACAATGGTTTCATCTTGAGTGTGAACTTTCATGTTGCTTACAATGTCAATGTTGGGTAAAAACTTTCCCACATTGCTTACATGCCTATAGTTTCTCTCCCGTGTGAATTCTTTCATGTTTCTTACAATATCCAGTATTGGTGAAACCTTTTCCACATTGCTTACATATATAGGGTTTCTCTCCAGTGTGAATCCTTCCATGCTGCCTACAATATGCACGTGTTTTAAAAGCTTTCCCACATACATAGGGTTTCTCTCCAGTGTGAATTTTTTCATGATCCCTACAATATGCACGTGTTTTAAAAGCTTTCCCACATTGCTTACATACATAGGGTTTCTCTCCAGTGTGAATTCTTTCCTGTTGCTTACAGTTTCCAGGTTGGGTGAAACCTTTTCCACATTGCTTACATGCATAAGGTTTCTCTCGAGTGTGAATATTTTCATATATTTGACAATGAATGTTACTGCTAAAAGCTTTCCCACATTATATATGGGATTTCTGCCCATATATGCGATTTCTGCCCAGTGTGAAGTTTTTCATGGATTATACAATAAGTACGTGTGCTGAAAGCTTTCTCACAGTGCTTACATTTATAACGTTTTTCTCCAGAGTGAAGACTTTCATGTACTTGACAATAGGTACGTGTTGTAAAAGCTTTCTCACCTTGCTTACATATGTAGGGTCTCTCTCTTCTGTGAATTCGTTCATGTTTCTTACAAATTCCATGTGTGGTAAAACCTTTTCTATATTGCTTACATACATAGGGTTTGTCTCCACTGCAATATTTTCCATGGATGTGAAAATTGTGGTGTGTTTCTGTTTCTTTCACATTCACATTACCTTCTGTAGTACAAAGGAATACTTCTTTACACTGATTCCAAGATGTATGTCCATAGGATTTCCCTAGCTTGTCATTTCTGTAAAGAAAAAAATCACATATAGGATTGATAACCATATTACTAAGTTTTTGCTTTAGAGTTGAAGCAAACTGTTTGCAGTCTTGCTGTTTGAATCCCCACTTCATATGTTTCCCTTTTTTATCTTGATTAACTATTTCTATGAGAACCCTATGTAATCATCATTTTGCGGTTTCTTAGTGTTTATTTTCATTTTGAAAGTAGTATGATTTCTACTTATTTTGTTTTGTTTAGTCTCTCCTTACTTTAAATTAAAAAAAGAAAAATTCACAGTGAAATGGGTCTCAGTTTAATGACTGCATTAATGTCAAGTTCTGTTTTTAATGCCTGCTAAGAAATTCTGACCATGAAGCAACAGAATGGCCTTGTAAATATGTTGACAACAACCATTCCCAAAAGACTGGTACACAACTGGAGATCTTAACAGTGGGTACTTTTTGAAATGCAGAATATTTAGCTTCATTTTGGGCATGGGTACATATGTGTATCACATAGAGATCATTCTGATATGTTTCTCTATCACAATCTCCCTTCTGTCCTTAACCTGTAGTTCCCTTTTCCAAATGGTCAGGCTTACCTTTCTCTATCAACTCTTTTTCATTGTATTCCACAATTTATATTTTAGTTTATCATCTGAAAGAAACCCTGTGACCTTTTAGGTTTTATAGCTGAGCAATGTCACTGAATTGATGGGAGAAAGACCCACCTATTTCTTATGGCAAATGACATTACATTATTTTTTTACATTGTATAACACATTTTTTTTCCTTTTCCATGCTGGGAATGAACAACAGGTATTAGCATAAAATCTCTAGTTTATCTATCTTAAGAGATGTTCACTAATCATTTAGCTGTGAAGTTTGAACTTGAATTTGCCATTCTGCAAAGTCTGATTCCTAGTGTGCTGGGTTTATAAGAAAGCACAATCACAGAGAGTCTATTAACATTTTCCTTCTCCACACATCCAGTGATAGATATTTAAGTTTTTTCAAGGCCTGATCTGTTATAACTTGATCTGCTTTGTATATGAGTAAGCCTGTATTTTATGTGTATTTTTAAAATTCTGTATTTTACGTGGATTTTGAGTTTTTAAAAAATATATCCAGGACAAGTATGAGGGGATCAACTTCTAGAGACAACTGCATACTGATATATAGAATGAGTGCACTTAACATTCCACCAGCCTACTAAGAATTTTAATCAGAATGGCTGATTCTCTAGAGCATGGCTTGGAAACATGAGCACTCAGTTTTATTTCAAATTCTATTGTAATCTTAGCAATTTTTAAATCATGAATGTGTTGTATTCACATGTATATATGGGTAAAAAAACTGAAGTCAGAATGACATAACTCAAAGTGTATGCCTTTCATACACATCTATAAGCAATGTTATATATTTTGATGGTTTAATTCCCTCATTATACATACCCTGGCTTATACCTCTTGGGAGAATATTACTGACATTCAATTGAATGGTGCCTCATTTCTTTGGCAGTCATTTTTCTGCTGATTCACTAATTACTAAAGAACATTCCTTCTCCTTGTTAGTGTGAATTACCTTAAGTAGCTCCAGTAAATTTTGCATTCTTTTTCAGCTTCCTGGATATCCCCAAGTGCTCCTGAATTGTGGACATAGAAATACCAGGACTCATCAAAATAATATATACAAATTAATAGATTTTGTTTAGATTTATGATATAATGTGTCCAGGTCTGAGCTATTTTAAAAAATATTTTCACATTCTTTTTAATGAAACAGCACTGATGAGCAACAAACAATATTCTGACAGCATGAGTAACAAAAATATTTCATCTTTACCTATCACAGTCATGTTCCTAAAGGTTTCACCCATCACATCTCTGTAGAGCTTCTTTTGGGATGGACTCAGCAAAGTCCACTCCTTATCGCTGAAGTTCACAACCACAACCTCAAAGGTCACCGCCTCCTAAAGGATCATACATATATTTCTCAAAGGAAGTTTGAGATCCCAGGTTTGGAATAACTTAAATTCTGTCCTGCAAATCTGAATCAAAAGCAAAGTGTGGTGGTTCATATCTATAATCCCAGCACTCAAAAGGCTGAAACAGGAAGGCTTTGATGAGGTCAGGGCAATTCTAGGCTCCACAGGGTATTCAAATCTAGCTGATATACACACAGAAAGCTTGTCTCAATAAAACAAAACTAAACTAAACAAATACAACCAAACAAAACAGCTGAATGAAGACTGATTTCTTCAAATTTAAATCCATGTCTTGGTCATTAATTTTGTGTATATACACATTTTTGAAGACAGCAAATTTGATGCTAGATTGCAACTCACTGCTAATGTAACAGTGAAATAGGAGCACTGATTCTTGTGCTGAGTCATGGCAAGATTCTCTGTGTACTGTCTCTAAAGCAGAGCTCATAGTGAGAAGCCTGCAGGACCAGCATCCACGAAGCACAGAGGCAGATAAATATCTCATCAATCGACTGGGAAGCCAAGCAAGCACCTCCCTTCCCTGGTAAGTGGTGGTGGTGTGGCAGACTGTGGCCCATCCACGGGGCCAACCAGCAGAAGCTCCTGGGATCCATGCCATGTTGGAACTTAGGACACTGGGAAGCCAAGCAAGCTCCAACTCTCCCTGGTAAGGGTTGGCAGTTTGGTAGAAAGTGGCCCTTCCAGGGGGAGAACTAGCAGCAGCTCCGGAGTTCTGTGCCATGTTGGAACTTAGGATGCTGTGAAACCAAACAACCAGCCTGTCTCCCTACTAAGCAATAGTGAACCTACTGATGCCTAGAATCAAACACCCTACTTCCCCTACACCTCTTCTCCTGTCAACCCCCGTTAGCAAATGGGAACCAGAAATCTGAGCATCTCCTGGGAAGTTGACCATAGCAAATAAGGGGGACTTCCTTCTACTATCTCTATGAAGGCAAATATTTTTAGTACTGTTTTTCTCTATTCTGACTAATGGTACTGCCCTATTCAATATTCTGTTTTGATAAGTTCTATAATGTTCTGTATTTCATCTCATTTTGATATACGTGATGAAAAGAATAACTATTATAAAGATAATGAAATATACTGTGATATCTATTACTTTTATCCCAGTAACTTGTTGTGAAGTTGTGTAACAATTTCACTGTACAATCTTCGTTGGCCTTATTCTGCTTTGTTCTGTTATGTTTTACCACTTTCAAAATTAAAAAAAAAGAAAAAAAATCTCATCAATCACTTTGATAGACTACAGATGATGTCTATTCAAATCTCATTTAAGCCAGTGAGTACTTTGATCTTAATATACTTAAGTAACATTTTGAAATATGAATTTGGTTTCATAGAACAAAACATAAATAAAATCAAATATGGTACATAAATAATAAAATGTTATTGGAAAACAGCTGTATTTTAAAAATATGTATATAAAATAAAACCAGGCCCAAGCTGTAAATATAATTCACTGTCACCAAGTGATCACTTTCAATTCAGATATAAGAAATATATCTTGGGAGGCTTGTGAAAGAGTTCTTCCTTGAATTTGGGGCTATCCTAAGTTACAGAGCTGTCTAAAATGGAGAAACCCTGAGTAAAACACCCCACAGACAAAGTGAAACTTGAAAAGGGATTGCATAAGACACCTTTGGTTTGTTTCAAAAAATTCTAGCCATAAAATACAGAAAAATTCCAACAATATTCAACACTTTCTGAGAAACAATGTGAATATCTTCCATACAACAAAGAAAACACTCTCACAATTGGGTATTTAGCTTAGTGGCATGAATGCCTGCCTGGAAATCATAGGTCATGAGTTTGATCGTTGGTACAAAAAAAAAATCAAATTTCACCTTCATGACACTCAGGCATAATTAGAGATAATCTATATTAGATATCAAGCATGGAACACAAAATTCATTGGTTGAGAGGAATGTGGAATACTGATTATTGCCAGAGCTTGATGTTCATCACATCAAGGAAGCAATCAGAACTTTAACTTCATACTTACTCTAAGAACTACCTGAATTTCAGTGAAGACCTTCTCTTTTATGTCCTGCTATTGGCTCCCAGCATCCTGTCAGTCACTACCACATCCTTTCCACACTCCTCTGATCCATCCTAAGCAGAAAACCCTTCATTCCTAACTACTGATATCACTGCAAAATTTCTATGTAGGGCTTCTCCTTTACACCACTTAGTAAGCCCATTGCAGAGGATTTCCATATATAAACTGAACAACCATGCTACTAAATCAGCTCTTAATTCAGAGATGACACCCCTATTCCTTTCCATTCAGAAGGATATCATGTGTCCATGCAAATACCTAAATTTTGGCATTTTTCTATGAGAATTTAACAGGTAGCCCTTTCTGGAATTTGTCCTTCACAGATTTTTACCCTGTGCTTGATAACACTTTCATATTTGCTTCATTTTTCTCAGACTTCAAAACTCTATGGCTGTTCTCACAAACCTAGTCGGTGAGCAGGTGTGCCACCTAAATAATTAAGTATGTTCAGCAATTATTTTGCACTGTTCTGTATAATGCACAGGATTTCACGAGCTGTTTGGGAAGCCTTTCTCCACTGAGGCACATTAGTACACATATCTGAATTCTCAGGACCTTTGCCACTACCTGTCATGAGGATGGAAATATGAGAATATACTATAAATATAGGAGATCACTATAAACACTAAAAAGCCCAAGATGAAGTTGAGCAATTGTGGGTATGAGGCACCAGAGATCTGCTATGCTGAGGAAAGAGAACAGAGACCTAGCTCATTACTGCTCTACAAGATACAAAAAGCATTATAGTCAGGGTCTTCCCAAGCTCCTTCCAATGCCTAAGATTGTGGAGTTACCAGGCCTGCAGTGAATTTCAAAGATGATACTTGAGTCTGCTGCTGTCATAGTGAAGCCAGGGTTCTTGGGATCCCAAATCACCCTTGCCAACAGCAAAAGGCAAAAGGGAGAGTGAGTCAGCCATGGCCAATGCTGGAGGACCTCAGGAGCTGAAGCTAATGAAAAACCTGAGGCTCCAGACACAAGAACTACTCCTAAAATCCCATAACTCGTTTCAAACAATCCAACCTATTTCTGGGCTCCAATCCACAACCTCACCATTCCATGGCTCCAGGATCTCTCAGATGCTTTGTTAATCAGGTCACAGGACATCAAAAGTACTAAATGAGATCCAGCAAGTGTTTTGCTACCAGTATTGTACTCAGAACAGGTAAATCATGCTGAGACACTGGAAGAGACAGAAGTCACAGCCAGCAATGTCCCGCCTGATCGGACAGTTCATATAGCTTGCACCTTCATCACTGATTGACTCCTGCTCTACTGCCCTCCTTCTGAGTCAAGAATAAACAGGGAAAGGAATCCCTCCCTGCAAGGGAGGATCCCAAATGATAGACATAGTGCAGAGACTTGTGGAGCTGCTTTCAACAGTGGTGAACTCAGCTTGACACAGGAGTGTTTGTACTGAAGAGCTTTACCACAGGCTTTTAATTTTTAAATCCATTTTATTTCAAGGAAAAAAGAACAAATCAGCTAAAATTAAAATTTCAAAACATGTCAATCAAGTGGCAGCACTGGTATATCCAATGCACATTGTCATCCCCAGATCATTTACCCAAGAGCACAAGACATCTGTAATCAATTTTCCAAACAGTACTATTACAGCCACCTGAGTTATTGAAATACTATTGGCATGAGACAGGGCTAGATCCTCCAAGGAGCCCATGCCAGAGACCAGATACCTTTCAAATATGGGGAAGACTGACACCTCATGCTATGGGCCAAGGTTCAACACAAATGATAAGCAAACTCATCCATATACTAAGGACTGATGTTCTACATAATTTCCTAGCACTCTGAGGAAGTCAGGTGTCACCATTCAAAGAAATGTATCCTTTTCCTAAAGACTAACATTCTAAATAGTTCGTATCATCCTGATGAACTCAGGAGTCACCCTCCCAAACCCCTAAGGGAAGAGTCACAGCTGCCTAAGAATGCTTGCTTTCTATGTGACTCCCTTCCTCCTTTGTTCCCAATTTAATCAACATTAACTGACTATTAATCTTATTGGCTACCATAGCTCTGTTTCATCTTATGCCCATCTGCATTGTGAATTCCTAGTTTTCCTCACCTTAAACTCATTTCACCACATTATTTTACTCTATAAATGTCCCTAGAAAGGACAGTGTTTGGCAACCTGATCAGGACCCCTTCTCTCTCTCAGGTAGCTTTCTTTCTCTCAATAAGTGTATTCTTCTCTTAATATCTGTTGTTCCTAAAATTCATTCTTTGACTTTAGACAACAAAAAACTCATATTAGACATAGTAGACCAGGAGATTTATTCCGCTATAGCAATATCAGAATAAACTTTTCTCTTTCTTGAAGTCAGATAAATCAGTAGTAGTTTGTATCACCCAATGTTGATCTCACCTTGCCAGGGATACTTGCATTGAAGGCCTTTATCCCTGCCTTTAAGTGCTGCTTCTTTTTCTGAACGTGAACTGATCTATAATTTTGGTTTTGGTATGGACAATGCATTAAGGAAATGACTGAAAATATTTCTTATGAATGGTTTACCAACAGCCGTGGAGGAAGACAGATAGCAAAAATTCTTTGTTTTGATTTCCTCATTCAAATCGAAGGATGTACTTCAAAGTGTTTTACCCTAGAAACAATTACAGGACCTCATGGTGGTAGTTCAAAGTGGAAGAAGGGGAAATCAGGGATGCTTACACATATGGCCACTTCCTCCTTTCTCCTTAATTACAACTTCATCTTTCTTTCCCAAGGGCCTAAAGAAAATTCCCATCAGCTCCTAGCATGACATCAATTTCCCCTCCAAGCACCACATCCAGTCAAAAGTCACATATACCCCATATCTCCATAGTCAGTCGGAAAAAAAAAGCCAAACCCTTGGGGGCTGTGGGCTCCTCTCCACATTCTTTAAGTTAAAGGCCACTTTTACATTGCTTATATTCTGCTTCTCTACTGTGCTAATTTATCTCCTCAGTAACTTCAATAATCTAACCCACTTTAAACCTATCTCACGACATGATTTTATTGTATAAAATCCCTAAAAAAGACAGTCCTTTGCTACCAGCTCTGAACCCCTCCTGTTTCTCCCAGACAGAAGCTTTCTGATAGGATTTTTGGTTTAGTAAAGAAGAGAATATAAAATCAAAATGGCCTTTATTCTAAGATGATGGAGAGAACCCCATGAAGACTGGGGTCTGGCTTTTTCTTCTGGAAATGTGTGGGAGGCATACATATAGGTTTTGACTTGGTGGGTGGTTAAAGTTGTCATTGCTGATATGCAAGTAGCTGATTGAGATTCTTTTCTGGCCAAAGGTAAGTTGAATAGGGGAGGGGAAAGTGACTTCAAGGTAAAAGTCACCTATTTCCACCTCATACTTCCAAAATGTCCTATTTAGAGCAAAATACTTTCACTTTTTTCTCTCAATAAATATATTCTGCTCTTCAACTCTGTTGTTCCTAAAATTCATTCTTGCACTTTAGAGAACACAAACTCATACCAGACATATAAGGTCAGGAGTTTCATTCCACTATATCATGGTGTGGCTGCCTGTATTTCTAACTAACTCAGCTGTCTGTAACTTTAAGAATTGTTTATCAATTTGACTTGGAGTAATTGTAGCAAATAAAATTTTCTTAGTGGATATAGAGAAATATATCATTAAATTGAAAAAATGATTATCACAGTTTTTCTACCTAGCATCAGCCAACATTTTCAACTTTCAAGTATGTGGGAAAACAAAAAATAAAAACAACTCAGAAAATAGCAATCCTAAAGGGGACATTATATCATTCACTGTAATTGCTATGTTATCTGCAGGTATTTCATAGATCACAAAAGAAATATTGAGCCTATTAAATACCAAGTATCAGTTTCAATAAATGTGCTCATAGCACTGCATCATTGACAACTGTGATTTTTTTTCTATATGAGGGATTGAACTCATGACCTTGTACTCTCCAGGCAGCTCCTTGCATCATTGTGCTCAATCCTCAGCCCCAACAAATTTAGATACTAAATATGACTATTAGCAATGTTTAATTTGCCATTGACATATTTAGTGATAAATTTTGTAAACCTACATTTTCACAAATGAAATTATTTTCTTTCCTTGCCATTTAAATTACTTTTTTTTTTTTTAGGTACCAGGGATCAAAGTTACAACCTAGCACTTTCCAGGCATGTGTTTCTGCCTGCTGACCTAAATCCCTGGCCTGCATTAATGAATATTTTTAAATGTTTAAACGTCACCTTATCCATTCAAATAGTATTGTGATTATAGCAAAGGATGTCAATGTACACAGAAATTGATATACAATCAGAGAAGAACTGGAACTTCAAAAAGTCAATGCAAAAAACTAAATACAACAATCATTGCTACAGGCACAGCTGAAGAAAGCCAGACTTGAAGGTGAATATACAGTGACCATGTCTACATGCTCCTGAAGAGATAAACAACAGCTTGAAATGTACTAAAGTTACCACCACCTCCCCCAGAAAGTTCAGATAAGCCTCAATTACCATACTCAATGACCAGATCAACTGGGCTATTGTTCCCACAAAATGCCTTGGCTCTTTCCACATACCTTTTCTGGATGACTTGTCCCCTGATGAATAATATTTGTAAGCAGCTATAAGCTTATAGGTTGATTGTAGTTTGAGACCCAAACTGTACCCACATTGTGACTATCCTGTATAAATGATACCTAACAATAGGTCTGTGGCCAAAACTCAGAAGACCACTCCTGAAAATTCAGGGCTATTCTCTGTTTTTCAAAGAAAATTTTTGATCTTCTTTTGTTTGTGACTTCATTTCTCAATGTTGTGAGCCATTAAACTTGGTGCATTTGACATCAATCAGGGCAGTACTATATTTCTCTTATTTCAATTTAAATATGAAATGTCTGCTAAAGGCCATGTTCCAAAGTCTGCATTTCAATCTGCTTGTTTGCCATGAGTTTCAAATTTCCATGAGCTTTTAGAAGTCCTCAGTCTAGTGAACTGCAAATATATTGGAGGAAAGAGATCACTGCTGTGCTGTAGCACAATAGGTGCCATTCCTAAGCCTGTTTGTCACTGCCTCCTGTATGCCTCTACATGGCCTTCGTTTCTCTACAGAATCATTCAATAATTCCCATTTTACTTAAGTCAAATTTTACTCAGCTCTATTGTTGTTTTTTTTTATTTTTTAATAGTTTTTCTGTCTCCTTCATTGTTTATTTTTTTCATTTTAGTTTTTTGATTTAAAGACATAGTCTCACTTTGGCGTTCTGCCCAGCCTTACACTCACTATGTAGGTTAGGCTGTCCTTGAGTATATGGTCATTCTCCTGTTTCAGCCTCTTTATTGCTGGGGACAATTGGTGGGCATTACAACACATGGCATTTGTCTTTTTCCTCCTCTCCTTTTCACTATTATTTTTTCATTTTGGTGGCACTGGCATTTAATCCTAGTGTTTGCTTGTGTCAGTAAAGGCTTATGCAGCTTGAGTTGAGTTTCTGAACAACAATATAGGGAGCCAAGCAACCCAACTGAGAAATGTGGAATTACGTTAGGTGGGCTCAGGACCACTTGTATACAGAACCCCCACCCCCATTTCAGGATCTAAACAAGAGGCTCTGAACTGGAAAGTTACAGATGTTTTAAAAGATAGAATCACAAAAAGATCCTGTTGGAAATCATTTAGCTAGAATCTTTTAATAATTTTTGGATAACAACTGTATTCTGCTTCTTTAGTTGAGCAGGTTAATTTTTTTCTTTGGGTACAGCTCATTTTGCTTTTATCCTGGGACTTCTACTCTGAGTGATTTTCCATTTTTCTGGGTGAAATACAGGGCACCAGTTAAATGCAAAGCTCAAGATGGCATCTATTATGCCAAGCTATAACACAGCTAAGTTACAAGGCTCAATATTTTCTAGGGTAAAAACACACATATCTATAACCCCAGCATTCAAAAGGCTGAGGCAGGAGTGCTGTTTTGAGATTAGGGCAAACCTGCGTTCTATAAGGGGTTCAAATCTAGCTGATATACATAGAGAAAACCTGTCTCAATAAAACAAAACTAAACTAAACAAATAAAACCAAACAAAAAGCTGAATGGAGACTGATTTCTTCAAATCTTAATTTCATATCTTGGGGATTAATTTTTTGTATATACACATTTTTGAGACAGCAAATTTGATGCTATATTGCAACTCACAGCTAATGTAACAGCCAAGTAGGTGCACTGATTTTTGTGCTGAGTCACTGCAAGTGTCCCTGTGCACTGTCTCTAAAGCAGAGCTTATAGTGTGAGACTGCAGGCCCAGCATCCATAAAGCACAGAGGCAGACAAATATCTCATGAATCACTTTGAGTACTACAAATGATATCTCTTCAAATCTCATTTAGGTTACTGAGTCCTTTGTTCTTAATATACTTAAGCAGCATTTTGATATTTCAATGTGGTTTCATAGAACAAAACATAAATAACATCAAATATGGTACATAAATAATAACTCAAATGTTCACCAAAAACTGCTGTATGTAAAAAATGTATAAACAATGAAACCAGGTGCAAACTTCAAATTATAGCTCAGTGTCACCAAGTGATCACTTTCGATTCAGATACAAGAAATATACCTTGGGAGGCTGGTGCAGGAGAATTGCTTGAGTTACAGAGCTTCCTGAAATAGGAACACAGAGCCTTGACCCCCAGCTCCCATCAGAGCTATTCACAGGAGTCCCTGGACCATGCAGGGCTAAGAACAGAGATTTCTCCCAGAGAGATACTTGCACAACTTTTCAAGATTTCTGTTCAAAAGTTTGATTCACAGTACTGTTTGAAGCAGGAAGCAACTGGGACCCTCCTTAGCCTCCATGTAGAGGGTGCACAGGAGAGCTGCCTGGAGGGTGCTGTGCATGGCTGCTGGAAGGAACTCTGCCCTGACCCCAGGGCCACAGAGGTGCAGGTCTAGGGGTGACAATCTCATGGCAACACAAGGCTTTCCAAGGGCCAGCCAGTGCATAGGGAGTTTCTACTGCAATCCAATGCTTCCCAAAACCAGGACCAGCATGGGGCAAGGACATTTTGATTTCAGTGTGGCCAGTTAGTTAATGAGCAGCCCTGCCTGACACAGCTGTGCAAAGAGTGTCCCCTCTGGGGATAACTCTTGAGCAGGTCCAACTCACTGCCTTTTTCAGATCTGGCAGCAAGGATGTCAAACGAAAGCACGGCAGCTCGAAGTTTGCTCAAACTAAATTGTTTAGTTTCCTTTGAAGAAATGATTGAAAATGCACAAGTCTGGAGAAACACGGCTGAGAAAAGTGCTCTGCATGTTGTTTAAATAAATTGGCCCTTGACAAGACATGGGAATAATGCCCATGAATGGGTCTGCACTGCAGAGGCATAAAATCTTGTGCATGCAGATTCCATAAATGCAAAAGAAAAATGTAAAATAAATGATATGTGTACATGATTTTCCTTTGACATTGCATTGCAGGGAGGGAAATCCCTGAAGCAACCTGGATTTACCCAGTCACATAAGTATACCCAGGGCAAAACCTACCACACCATTCCATCACCCAACTGTGAAAGCTTAGCTGCTCTGCTCCATGCTTGTTGCTGCAGCTAGTGGACTATTGCTGGTGTTTCTATCTGCACAAACCACCTGCCCTTCTCTCAGCTTATGGCTGCCATGGTGTGGGTTGGACTATGTGTTTACATAAAA
The DNA here is from genome assembly GCF_034190915.1 of Cavia porcellus. NCBI lineage: Eukaryota > Metazoa > Chordata > Mammalia > Rodentia > Caviidae > Cavia > Cavia porcellus. The sequence continues at coordinate 126,866 of NW_026947529.1, forward strand.
TCCTATCATTATTTCAGGATGGGTGGCAGCATCTTGTCTAGTGGAAATTATTTTTCAAGTTTGCGCATAAGAAATCTTAGACAATGTGCTTATCCAATTGAGGGGAAATGAGATTGCTTGAAATAAATGCAAGTAACTCATTTTGTCAGTGGCAGATTCAGTTGGTACAGAAGCCCATATTTTGGAGGTAAAAACACAGGAGCCAGGGTTTTCTTGTCAAGATGCTACAAGGCAAAGAAATATCCCCAAATATAGTTTCTGCTTTGGTTCCCCCATGCTACGAAGCTGCAGAGTGGATTCTGAGCATTCAAGCACATGGGTTTGATCTGCAGTAGAAATTTGTAAGAACTTCACTTAAGTGGGGCATGAAAAGACAAAGAAAGATTTTTTGCAAAATACAATTCTAAATATATGTTTTAATAAATAAAGAAACCAGAAAAAAAGAACAAAAAGAAAAAGTAATGACATTTTGTCTTTTGTTCCAATGCCATAGCCTCAGTCAGAAAGGAGAGGAGCAAAATTTGCAGACTGGAAAGGTGAATGTGGTCAGTGATCTTGGTGCATGTGGGGCTGAGAGTGTACCCCAACCACTCTGCCAGCTGAATGCATGGAAGCACCTGAAGCCTGGTGGAGGCTGAGGCCAGGACTCAGGAACTGAGGACCCTGGGGCTGAGGAGGCAGAGCCTTGGCTGCACCCTGGCAGGGATGCAGCATGGATACGGTGGGGGAAAGGGGTGTGAGGCAGGCAGTGCTGGGCTCCTCTGCATGCTGCTCACTCCCTGGGCTGCCTGGCAGCAGGAAGATTCAGGGCTTCTTTGCTGGAAAAATAAACACTGAACCAAATCTCTTGCTGTCTTCTGGCATTAGCAGGTACAGATGCACACGGTGGCTTCTATGGTGGCTTCTAGCACCACTGCACCATGGAAGGGCTCTGCATAACCTGATGTGTTAGAGATAGTGATAAACAGAATGTTGCCTTTCTGAATATCAAGACTCCTTTACACACACACCAACACACACACACACACACACACACACACACACACACACACACACACACAGATAGATAGATATTCAAAGTATGTACTGTGCATTTCATTATATATAATGTAATTAAATCATCCATTTTCACTTACGTATTCAAGAAATTAGCCACTACTTATTGTTAACTAAACTGAATAGAAGTAATATTGAATAGAGCACTATGATTAATTCAATGGAATAAAAAATGGACAAAAAAGAAATAGGCATCCCCCCAGGATCATGGTCTGCCATTGATGAGCCCCTCTCTCCTGTCCTCATCTGCTGCATGGGCCTCTGTGTCTTCACTGCTGGGTAGAGAGAGGGCCAGACCATAAACTCTCTGTCATCTCAGGTAATACTGGTGACATGGCATGAGAATGGCCTTCTTGCCACAATTTCAGTGACTGTAATTTTATAATTGATGTAGTAGCTCTGCTGTGGTACATTCAGTGGTTTCTAACTATTCACAGCCAAGCTGAATAAGATGAGAATATGGGTGTCATCAACCTCATTCTTCATAATGAAGCCTTAGATGTTGAATTTACAGGTTAAGTGTATAAAGGTTGAGTTTCGTACTCACAAATTTCACACCTGAAGTTTATGCATAGAGTTGCAGCCTGGAAGGGGAAGCCCAAAGCTGTGCAGATCTCTGTTGAGATCTGAAGGTGGGGAAGATGGACCAGGCAAAGCTGCTGGACACCATGACACCTAGCAAGAACCATGGCAAGAAAGTCCCAGATTCAGGCCTGCTGATCCATGAGTCAGCTTCTCAGCAAAGCAGCACAGCTTGCAGGCTGGACAGGAGATGGCTGGAATGGTCCTGCTGCCAGAGCTCCTCCCTGCAGGCCTGTAGCCCCTATCTCACTCAGGGGACCTCTGTTCAAGAATGTCATCCTGTTACAGAGCCCACTTTGACTGAATGTCTTCCACTCCGGTGCAGATCTCAACTGCTGCATGTGGACTCACCACAGCTCTGGAGCAGGACAGTTACTCACAGGGAGCAGTTCAGAAAGTGGGGACACTGCAGGCTGGTCAAGGTATGGAGCCTGAAATAAGAGATAGGCTCAGGACTGCTACAGTTTCCTTCAGTAGAAGCAGCATGATGAGTATACTTTGCTTAAAAAACTAAATAACAAAGTAGTTACTCACAAGAATATACGCTGTAGGTGTAGTTTGAGGATACCAAAGAGAATGGCTGCATCCCTGAGTAAAATGAAATATGACCATTATGGGTGTGTGGTTTCCTTTGGTATAACTGACCCACAGACATCAGAGACAGACACACTGATGAACAGAGCAAAAAACAGAAACAAAAATCAATATCCAAAAACCAAAACAAACCCTTGGAAAGTAAAACTTCAGGGAAAATAATGTTTTACCCTGGCCTGGCCTTCTGGAGGGCAGTATGCCCCAAGTAGCTTTAACTTTCACACCTTTCTGGGGGTCTGAATTCAAACAATCATCAAATTCTGGGAGGGGTTAAATAAAAAGGGAATGTGCTTCAAGGACACAAAACCTCAGTCCCACTGCAGAAGGCAATTGGAGTGATGCTCTGAAGTGCATGCTGACCCCAGTTAAAAATCAGAGAATCTAAAACAGTGTTAATGGGATTTTCAGTCTTACTCTCTGTGAAAGAAACTGCAGGCTAGGAAGGTAGCAGATAGCTTAAATAGATTGACTCTTTCTGCAAAGTGTCTAAAAACTGAAGCTGAACATTTTATTCCATGAATACACAACATTGCTATCAATTGCCAATGCAGGATAATGTACACCTGTAATCCCAGCACTCTGGGAGGGTGAGGAAGAATGAGGAAAGATTTAAGCCTAGCCTGGGAAACTTGGAAAATTAGTGAGACCATATGTTAAAATTTGTAAATAATTTTACAAATGTATGAAAATATCAATCATTTAGAAATCCCAGTGCAAGGTACATTAACCACTATTAATCTATAATTATTTTTACCATTTTATAGACACAGAAAGAGTATCTTTACATGATTCTTATTATTATTTCAAAAAAGATGTAATCCCTTGATCCAATTCTCATTCAAAATATAAATTTAGGACAGAGAAAATAGGAATGATCAAATTCTCTTTATACTGAGCTACTCATATCTTAACAGGGTATATTCAGCAGCATATCTGCAGTGATTTCAAAAAAAACTTTAAAAAATTAAATAAATGCAAATACCAGGCAGAACATCAATGCCTGCATGATGGTAAATCTTATGCTAGTTGTGTTGACTAAGGTACATATTCAAGAAAATCTCACAAAGATTTGATTTCTCAATTGACAGGTGACTTGACTTTTCATTTTAATATTATTTTTGTCTTTTATACATTCATTCATTCATTCATTCTTTTTCATTCTATTTTTAGAAAGGGTTTCACTATGCAGTTCAGGCTGGTCTTCATCTTACTTTGTAGCCCAGACTGACCTCAAACTCACTACAATCCCCCTGTCTCAACCTTCTGAGTACTGGAATGACAGGTGTGCACCAACATCCCTGACTGGGTTTTCCCTTTTAAATAATCTCCAAAACAAAATTAGTCAGATTATGTTATATTCTTATATTTTCTCAGGTTGATTATTCAAAATCAAATGAGAAAGCACTGCAAACATGCTGAAGGAGTTTCAAAATCGTAACCAACACATAACATAGTGGAACATAACATAGCATGGCATAGTATAGCATAATAAAACAAAACAAAACAAAAACCAACCACTTAACCCTGTCCCAATCAACTGCTTCCAAAGATACTTTAAGAATTTCTAAGGTAGCCATACAACAGAAATATGATCCAGTAATTTCACATTCAAGCACTTTTCTTTGAAATAAAAGTGTATATACACACAAGAACATGAATAAAAATGGCTGTGGTACCCTGCTTTCAAGAATCAAGCCATAAACAGAACAAATGCCCATCAGCACATAGATGACACATGCATGAACAAGTTTCAGTTGTTTGGTTCATCCCCATAATAGCAGGTAGTGACAGCACAGGAGGAGCCCAGCACGGAGACACTGCTTGAAGTATTCCAAGCAAAGAGCATTGCCACTAAACAGGCTCAGCACCATCACCTACAGGAAAGCCAAACTACCCAGGAGGGACACAAAGCTCATGTTCTGTTTGGGATGGGAGGACAGGAAGTGATAGCAGCTGCTGGCAGACAAGTTCCCCAGGAGTGACACACATGTGTCCTTCATCCACATGGGGCAATGATGCTCATGGCCTTGCAAAGCCTTCCCTTGCTCTCACCACCTGCTGTCCCCCCTCACAGGCTGTCAGAGTATGGAGCACTACAGTGTGTGGCTGAGGTAAACATCCAAGGACTCATAAGTAATCATTCATAGGCATGTAAGAGGAAGACTTGCTAGGAATCCTCCTCCCCCGGGCATGCGGAAGTTTTAACATGAAATATTCACGTCCTTCAAGGAAAAATATTATGGGCAATCTGGGAACATCTTCATGCTCCCTAATGGAATTGAAATGAAACCATATGCCCAGGAAAGGAGGTCACCTGAAAATGTGACATATCTCTAAGTGAAGACACTAAACACCTCATCTTCAGAGACAAGGGACCCTTTGGATGGAATTGTGTACTTGGCACAATGCCTGCCACATCTTAAGCATCTACATGTTTGCTGCATTTAAATTTTCTAAGTGTAGCAAAGTGTAAAACCACACTCAGTTTTCCAGTTTTTCACCTGCTTTTTCTAAGGAGAACAGATTTATAAAAATAAATTGGGCACTAGATGTGGCAGCCCAGCTATGGACCCTAGCGTATGACCTCATTTGCTTGGCAACAGATCTAAGCCGAAATCTGAAGGACCTGGTCACCAAGCACCTTGGTCTGGTGACAGATGGCCTTCACAGGCACTTGGCTAGAGAGAGTGATCAATCAATATGTTATGCTGCTTTCCCATGCCTCAAAACCCCAGCCTCAGGACTCGCCATGGGAAAACTACCTGGGAACAAATGAGTGGATGGTTCATTCAGCCAAGATACTTCAGGATGCTCACCGGGAACTGCCCTACCATCAAAGGCAGCACAGAACAGGATTCACCAGGCCCAGTCCCCAGGCACCCAGACAGAAGAGGGAGCCTAGGCTAGATGTCCCTAGGCTCTGCCACTATCCACTCAGAGACACAGACTCCAGAACAAGAATATTTAGGCCTGGCCACCACTGTAAGTCTGCATAAACAATTCCCTCCCTAGGTCATCAGTCTGAGGGGGTCTGAGGACAGGCACTGAGGGCAGATGCTCCTGGGCAGGGACAAGGAAACTGAGCCTGGGCCACTGTCATGTTCGCATTCCCATCTAGGACAGGGCTGGCAGGAGGAGAAGGGCAGTGGCCATGTTTATCCACAGCCTCCAGAGTCATCTCCTGTCCTTCTGGGTAGATGTCTGGCATAGTGCTTTTTGTCTTTGAGGAACATAAGTTTATGTTGTTTAACAAAGTAAATCCTGTGGTTTCTCAGAGCCTCAGGCTTTCCCCAGGCTTCAGGGTTCTGGCCCAACAGAACTGTACACAGGACATGGCCATGGAGCTGGCCCCTGGGCCCTGTGTGACATGTCCCTGCTCCAGACATGGTACCCAGAATAACAACAGATATATACTCTGGTGCAGGCTGTGTCAGCAGAAGGGAATGTATAGCAGCCCATAGAGTACTGAGGGGAATTTAGGGTCAGATTAACCGTTTAAGCACATCCATCCAGGACTTGTCAAACACTGCACCTGTGGTCCTGCTCTCAAGGAATCTAGACTCCAAGTGTTCAAATACCATATGCTCTCTACTCAGCGTCTACCTTGTCACAGGTAAGGTCATTGTACACACATTGGTGGAGAAGAGGAAATGCGACACAAACACAAAGTCACTTCATTTCTTGGAACGATTGCATTCTGCCCTTGTATCTCATTTTCAGCCCTAGGCCTGGTGTCCATGGACCATTAGCTGGCTGCCTCCCCACCGTATCCCCAGCTCTTACACATAATCAACTCACCAGAGATGTGCTCACGTCAAATGTCAGTGCACTCTGTCCATTTCTCTGGCGCTTGTCTTACAAGAATTTTCAGGCACCATATTTCCTTTCATAGGAGCCTCAGGGCTAAATGAGCACAAGAAAAGAACAGTTAATACAGTTGCGCACCTTCCATGGCTATGGAAGAGTAGCTTAATTGCTTCCTGTGGACATTCTATTAGGAAACTGGGGAACATTCTGTGGGGCCTCATTAATGGATCTGGACATCTAGAATGATCCTCCATTTACTCATCTCTAAAATTGGAGGCCTTCTTAAAACTCATAGGTTTTGTTAATGCATAGACTTCTTTTCTGCCTCTCCTGTTATTAAGGTGATGTGAGCATGGTAGTATTCCTTAGTGAGTCCTGTAGCACAAGCCTCTGTGGACAATTTAGAGTGTGGGCTTTGCCTCATCTCCAACCCTTCTGAGAAGTCATGTGCACGACACCAATTCCATGTCTCCCCACTGTCTCATGACAGATTGGAAGTCAACCAGCAGAGAGCCTGGCAGATGTCTGTACAGCAAGCCAGTTGCAGGCAGATGGACCTCACAGCCTAAAGGAGACTCTAGACTTAGCCTGCCTGGAGAGCTGCCCCAGGTCAGGCCGTTCCTCCCTGGCTTCCTCCGTGGCCGACATCTCAGACCTGCAGGCAGCAAAGCTGAGCATGTGAGTTCTTACCTTAGTAGCCCAGCGAGACTTGGCCACCTGCAGATTCAGGTCCTGGCCATGTGCAAGTTGATCATTCAACCCCAGTTTACAATGCTGAACGATGAGGTGCTGAGTGCATTGAGAACTCAGGGTCACTAGGGATGAAATGGGGGCTCCATGCAAAGAGGTTAGCTGTGGCCTTGGCCCCATGAAGGCCTACAGTAGAGGCTATGCTGATTCCCATGAATGATCTTCCATCCCCTTTACTGACCAACACTTGGGGGAAGCTTTCTATTCTTTGGAAAGGAGATTGGAGTGTCACTATATGGGTCTCAGGGTTTGTTCAACACAGGAAACCCTGAGTACAACAAAGAATCCATGACTGTCAGATATCATGGAAGAGCAAATAGGTTTAATTATGCTACAAATACACATAAAGACACACTATGTGCAGACACATTTCTGGGTATTGGCTGTGACCTTGTAAGCAGAGCACATGCAACTCCTGCCCTTTTGAGTTACAATGTTCTTTGGAGGCCACAGAGTCACCATTTGCAGCAGAACAGATATTGCTCACCTAAAAGCCATTTTTCTAGACCCCAGGCCTCACTCAGTGTGGGTACAGACAATGCATAAGTGGGTAAGCAATGGATCACTGCCTAAGCTAGAGACTGCAGAGAGGCAAGACAGATACCAACTGACCTCTCACTTCTCAAATATTCGTGGAGCAGCAGCCCTGATCCATTGAGTGCAATGACATGGCATATAGCAGTCACTGCCTTCACCAAGCTTACTGCAATGGGGAGGCACAAGGAGAGGTGTCAGAAAGTACAAGTGTGATACAACTATGCAAGGTCTCCCTCTCACAGAGACTTCTTCAGCCTCTAATGGCTCCTTGGGCCCAAAGTGCCCCACTGTGGGTGGGAGAGGCTGTGGCTGGATGCTGTACAGACTGGGCAAAAAGCCTACACCCCTCCCACAGATGAGTTGCCCAGGTATATCAGGCCTCTCACTCAGCTGGCTCCCTTCTGCCCCAGATCCACATCATCTATGCTTGAGTCTTCATTTGAACTGTACTTCCATGTAGATCCCAAGGCTAAGGTTCTTCAGGAACAGGTAGAGCACCCTGAAACTCCCAGGCCTGAGCTCCAGAGTTTATGGGATTGTGGGCAGAGGATATGCATTGGAACTCAGCAAAGTGCCCAAATGCTTTGTGACACAGCATGAGATCCTCAGCAGGCAATGTGGGGATGTAGTCTGGGAGGCTTTGCTAGGGCTGAGCTGGTGCACACAGCTGCCTCTGACAGGCAGTGGGAAGGGTTTGCCCCTAGAAGTCCATGGACAGTTGGTGATATTTTCTCTTCCTGAAATTACAGGTCCAGTTTCAGTCTATGCATAAGTTACACCTCCTGACCTTGTGCCAGCTCCACCCGCAGCTCCCTCACCAGCTCTGGACCCACAGCAAGAGCCAGAAACTGGATCCCCTTGTCCATCAGCTGCAGAGCTGGACCTCCTGGGTGCTCCACATCAGGAGTCATCTCTTGAGTTTTACCTGTGGGCAGCTCTTGACCCACACCTGCCATTCCACTCTCTTCCAGTTGTATTTATCATTGTATTCATCACTACTCTTATTTCTCAGATTTGTTAGTGACAGAACAAAATAAATAAAATTTAACATTTTAATGAAGTTTAAAGTAATCAGCTTGCTGGCATTCAGTGTATTCTCAATGTTGTGAGGATTTCCCCACTGTCCAATTCCAGAATGCTCTTCAAATTTTTACACAATGCTTTTTTTTTACTTTCCTTTGCTGCTCCACCCCAGCCACCAGTGATCTTATGTCTTTATAATTAACTTATGTTACATTTCCCACATCAATGCCATCAAGTTTTCTTTCCCCAGAGAATGCTGTTAGTGACTTTTTAGGGTTAGTTAGATTTGGGGTTCAGGTTAGAGTTAGGGTTAGGGCTGGACTAAGCTTCCAAATATTGCCTCATACCCACTGCAATGATCATAAAGAAAGAACAATCCATTCAAAGCAGTGCTTTGTCCTGGCAATGGCTTGACCCTGAACTAGGTTCTCAATGCCTGCCACATTGAGAACAGTCACGAATTGATGGACTGCACCACTGTGCACAGGGTAGGCCTATTTTCCATTCTATGCATCACATGTGCCATGGACCTAATCAAAAACATAATCAATACACACTGTAAATAAGTAGTAATAAAAATATGATAATTTATAAGCAAAACACAAAGCAAGAAATCCACTTCTGATATGTGGGTATAAAAGCACAACTGATGAAAAACCTCATACAGGAAGGACACACTCTACCTGGCCAGCACTGAGTCCTTCATGCATATGCAAACCTGACAATCAAAGCATCAGCTGTCCTCAAACTAAGACCTCACTAATGGAATTTTGGGGCCAACCTTACTATCGTGGGAACTGCACTTTTATACTTTGCTCTGTGCAAAACCTAACAGAGACACATAGAGATCTCACTGTGTGCTGCCTACCCAAGATCCCCAAAAGCAGCTCACTTGGGAAGACACGTGAACTCACACTGCCACAGCTGGTGACGACTAAGTCGTGGAACAGAGAATGAAAACAAAATGCAGGCAAATCTTCTGGAGGATCCCTCAGTTGGGCTCCCAAGTCCAGCCTTTGTAGCTCTGCTCAGACTCCTGATTTCTAGCAAAGTGATCAAAATAGCTGTCTCCTCTCTGGCCTCAGGATACAGGCTCAGAAGGGGTGTAACACTTACAGCTGGATGGGACCGTTTTCCTTCTATATTTTCTGTCTTGGCGGAGAAAGCCCCTTGTCTTCCTCTACTTTCCTGCCCTGCCTGCCCAAAGGAGGTTCAAAGGCTGAGGACTGTTTCATTGCATTCCATAGGCTACAGTATGTTGTATTTGTGTTTTCATTGTATTGTAAGTATTGTTTTGTTTGCCCTTTAATTTCATCTGTAACACACTGGTTATTCAGAAAGTTGTTATTTAATTTTCATGTATTTGAAGGCTTTGCACTTTTTTGGCATCGATTTCCAATTTTATTGAGATATGGTCTGATATTATGCATGGGATAATTTTGTTCCTTTTGCATTTAGTTAAGCATGCTGTATTGGTTAATATATGATCTATTTTGGAGAAGGTCCGATGTAGAGCTAAGAAGAATGTGTATTCCAATATAACTTATGATGTGGTTTGGTGGAACACTCTGTAAACATCCTTCAAGTCCAATTGCTCACAGGTATTATTCAGTGCTGTTATTCCTTTGCTGACTTTTTGTCTTGTTGGTCTATCTGTAACAGTGGGGTGTTAAAGTCTCCTATTGCAATTATGTACTTGTGTTTGGTTTTTCATGTGCATTAGTTTTTGCCTTATATAGTTGGGTGCTCCTGTATTTGGTGCATATATATTTGTAATTCTTCCTTTTGCAGTATCTCACTTACACATATGTAGTTGCCTTCTTTATCTTCTTTAAACATTTTAGGTTTAAAGTTTACATGTTCCACAAACACAATAGCTACCCTGCTTTTTCTGGGTTCCTGTTTCATGGAAAATTGTTTTCCATCTTTGTCTTTTAATCTATGAATTTTGAGTAGGATGTTTTTGTTGTATACAGCATATTGTGGGGTCCTGTTTCTTGATCCATTCTGTCAACCTGTTTCTTTTTATAGGTGAGTTATGCCCATCTACCTTTATGGATATCACTGATATGTACTGGCTTGACATTGCCAGGTTGTATTCCTGTTGTTGATTTCCTGCTTTTCTCCCTTGTTCAATTTCTTACCCAGCCTGGTCATTTCTTTCTGTTGTTCTGGAGATTGTGGTCCTTTTTATCTCTATCTAGCATGTCTTTCAGTAATCCTTCTAGGGTTGGTTTGGTGGACATGAATTTCTTCAGTTGTTCTTTGTCATTGAAGTATCTTGATTATCCATTAAATTTGAAAGACACTTTTTCTTGGTACATCAGTCTAGGTTAAAAGTTGTTTTCTGTTAGGGCTTGAAATTGTTCACTCCAAGCTCATCTTAACCTGAAGGTTTGTGCTGAAAGATTGCCTTAATAGTAATCATAGTCTTTCCTGGACAGGTGAGTTGTGTCTTTTCTCTAACAGTTTTAGTATTCTCTTTTTAAGCTGTATGTCTGGAATCTTAATTATTATATGTTTGATCATAGACTTATATTTGTTGTGACTGTTTTGTACTTTGTGTGTCTCACTTTTTTGTATATCAGAATTTTCTTCATGTTTGGAAATTTTTCTGTTATTTTTTATGTGAATAGCCTAGTTATGTCATTTGCATTGACTCCTGCATCTTCACTGATGTCTATTAGTCTTACATTGCTTCTCTTGGCATCATGTTGAAGCTGTTGGATTGTCATTTCATGATGCTTTGCTATTTTTATATGTTCTACACTTTCATGATCACTCCCTGCAATAATGTCCTCAAATTATAAAATTCTATCCTCCGCATAATTTAAATGGTTTTGCCAGCTTTCAATTTTTTTTATTGCTTGAATATCTATTTGCATATGTTTCATAGATTCTGCTTCTTTTCTAAGTTGTTCACTCATAGTTTCAATTTATCATGCTCCTGTATTTTTTGTTTTATCTGTTTCTTCTCTAGCTATGTTGAGATACATGTTTCCTACAGTTGTTACATCTGTTATTTCTTTACATGAGACATTATTTCTAGTTTGATGTCCTCAATAGCTTCATGGATCTGTTTCTTTACTTCATTTGCTATCTTTTGAAGTTTCTGATTTATGACTTTTAAAGTCCTGTATTTCAATGTCTGTTGGTCTTGCTCCTGATGGACTAGATTTTGAGATTGCATTTTGCCTTTTCTTTTTGTCATTTTCGTATAGGTATAACATCCATGGTGGGACTGTTTCACTGACAGTTTGCTTTAGCTCTTTTGGCCGCTCCCATATTCCAAAGCTGTCTAGATTGTACACATGTATTATGGGTAGAGAGGAACAGTCCCCTGAGTCCTTCTGCTTGGGCTAGGGGCTCCTCTACCTCCATCTTCTGTCAAGTCATAGGCCTGTCACACAGGGAACTCTCACAAGAACTGTCCTAGTCATGGGGCCTTAACTTCAGGAGAAGTCAATACTCCCTGGGTCATGCAGTGTGACTTCCACAGGAGCCAGCTGTGATTCCAAGTCCCCCGCGGACTCACAATTCTTTCACTTCTAAGACCTTCAACATGCCCTTGGCCGTCACATGAAAACTTTCCAGTTTCTACATGCCTCCTGTCATTGTCAATTATCAGGTAAGCGAATATTCATCCCACAAGAGAAACCCTGTTGATGTTTTGAAGATCACAAAGGACACTTTCATTTTTGTTCAAAACATACTGGTATTGGTGAGGAAGTGCACGAAGGAAATTTCTTCTGTCTTGCTTGTGGTACATTCACTTCAGATACCATTTTGGCACTTAATTTCAGATTAACTCATCGGACTATCTTAGGATTCTGTGCGTAAAATCCTCTATGTCAGGAAGAGAATTTTATAAGATGTTCACTTCAACTTTGTTTCCCACAACTGAAAATTGCAATGTGAATATCCAAAAACATTTGAATGAATAAACAAACCACAGCAAACCATGAAGTGAGAACCTACTAAAGAAAATCCATAGGAAAACACTGTACAGTAATCTCACTGTACATAATCATTAATGATTATGATTGGTGAAAGAAGGCTGAGAGGTCAAATTCTGTCCACTCATTACAAACATTTTCAAAACATGACAAGACATGTGTGATAGAAGACAGGTCAGATCATATAAGAGATATACTCTGTTCTCTCAGAGTTGCTGTGTATCAGGAATCCAGGAGGTTTCGCTGGGTCTGCTACCATCATATCTCTGTGAAGACAGACTTCGGAGAGATGGCACTAGGGCAAAATTTGCTCTCAGGCTCTGTCCCTTGTTACAGGCAGGACCCAAGGCAAAAGCCTGATTCCTTTTGGACTGTTTTCCCTTTTCTCACTCAAAGCTCATCAGCCTCTCCTCTTGCAAGCTTCAGAGACAGCAGTGACTTCCCCACAGCCAGAGATCCAGAGAGGTAGAAAAATAAATACTAAAATATAAGAGAGAACATAAGCGGGAAAGAACAGAAGATGTATAACAGTTATTTTAATGCGTGAACCTTAGTATTCGCATCACATGATGTCTGCCATTGTCAGTTATTTAACAGTGAGTCAGGAGCTGGGGAGAGAGCTCAGCATAGTGTACTTGCTTACCATGCATGAGGCCCTGGGCTCAATTTCAGCACTGCTAATGCAAAATAACAACACTAATGGTAGTAATAATAAAAATAATCCACTAAGTGAGTTCCATAATGTAGGGAATGGGCTACTCGACTTTTTGCACCAGAAGATCAGCTGTCACCTATTGAGTAGGAGTCAGGTCAAGGGAGTGCTAATTTGCAAAGGTGTGAGTGTAGAAGCAATGACAGAAGATTTGGGGTGCAACTTCATCCATAGTGCTTGCATAGCCTGTGTGAGTTCCTGACTCGAGGCCATAGCACCAGTACATAGCAGAGATTGTGATGCTTAGGGGACATAAAGATGATTGAATTGAAGAATGTCTGCCCATTCACAATGCCACCAGGGAATATGTCCAGGAGGTCAGTGTCATTTCTACCACCAGGCAGCACTGTATTCCAGGTTCATTGCACCCATTCCTGGATTTAACCTCTAATTCTGTATACTATGTACACAAGACACCAGCTAACAGGCATTACAATTGTCATCTCAGACTGGTGATAATGTCCCTAGGAAGTAGATGCCAGGATGACCTCTATAGTGCATGGGGACATTCTGTGAAAGACCTGAGGGAGTGTGTCTTGTCTAGGTTTACATAGGAAGACAGGAAGAGGATTTGGGTCTAAACTCAGATCTTTCTCCTCAGAGCTGTGACCCTGTCCGCACTGCTGGTTTTTCTTAGCCTTGGAGAAGACTTGCCTCCTACCATGGATCTGTCACTTGGGTGAAGCTGTTCTCTTCATTGTGAAGGACACCGTAGAGTCGTTCCATGGGCTTCCAAGGTATCCAGAGCAGGAATCTCTGGGTGATACCATAGGACACAGGTTCACACAGACGTCATAAAAGGAGGTGGTGAGTGCCTTTAATCAGCAATTTACTAGACTGTGACTATGATGCAATAACTAGAGCAAATGTAGCCACTGTTCTCTTGTGATTCCATGTTATCCAGGACACAAGTCCCTCTAAAGAACAAATCAGGTTCTACCCACATTACTGTCAATTTGCCTAACTTCCTGAACTCTGTATATGTGAACACATAATAGGGGGAGGGTGTTCCCAGAAGGCACACAGAATGGAAGGATGCATCCCGATACGAAGTGAAGAGGAAGGAATAGCAGGGAGAACACACTCCCTCTGATCACTCACTTCACAGATATTTACAGTGCACCAACCCTGTAGAGTAAGCACAAGTAGAGTAACACTGCAGACACCATTCTCTTTCTCACAGAGACAATACCATGAGGGTGGGAAAGGAAGATGGATTTCATGCTTTGCTAAAGAACGGAGGACAGGTGGTCACAGCACTTTTAGGGACTACGATCAGCAGTGGAAGGCTTCTTGGAACAGCACTGTCCCAATCAAGGCAGAGAGAAGGCTGAGCTGGGCTCTCTGCAATTGGAGCACGAGGCTGGTTTCAAATTCTACAAGATGTCCCAGCTGAATTGGACAAGCCTGGGCTCACTGAAAATAAGCACAGTCTTCAGAAGATTTTGGCTTTGGCCTATGAGCCTTTGGGGAGTGCATGGAACACTGGAGAAGGGAAAAGACTGCCAGTATTGGGACCTCCTGCAACCCAGAGGCATGCAGAAATGAGTTGGTCAAAGCTGAATGAGAAACTTTGCTGGGGTGGATTTGTGCACAGAGCTGTCTGTGACAGGCATTGGGAAGTTCTGGGGCCTGCAAGGAACAAAGACAGTTGGTGATTGTTGTCCTTCTGCTGATGCAGGGCTGGTACCTGACTAACCTCAAGTCCAAATTGCAGAGCTTTGGTCATCTGCACCTCCAGTGACTTCACTAGCTCTGGGATCAAAGTGAAAACTAAGGTCAGGCACCCTGTTAAGGAATTCCATAACTGGCACTTTTACCGCACCATTACAGGTGTCTTGAACTCTACTTAGGGCCAAGTCCTGCAAAGCACCTGCTTTTCCCTTCCCATCCCCTTGAAACGCCTCCCCTTGTATTTCTTTCACTTTTGATGTTTATTCCTATGTCTATAATTATTCTCAATATCAAATTCTAAGGTAATTTTAATTAAAAGTTAAGATATGATTCATTTCAACATATTCAATTCAGTAGCACATCATCACATCACTAATTTGTACAATTTCCACATCCATTGAGTTCCAGCACTCTGCTCAGTTTGGGAACTTCCATATCCTTGTTCTCTCTTGCTACTCCCCACCCACTCTCACATTTTTGCCCTCTGATTTAGTACTGTGGGTCTTTAATATTCGTGCAACAGATTATGTTTGGTCAAATATTCCTAGAGGAACACTGGCTGCTATTGCTCTTCAATAGAAGAGAAAATCCCAGAAAGACCAAAGTGTACAGATAAAATGTGAAGCTTATTGTTTATCTACTCATTTTTTCATGTTGGAAACGTTTTCCCATGATCTCAGTGGTACAAGGGAGACAGAAAGATCTGATTCTTTACATTTGAAAAACAGAACCAAGAATAATGTAGAATCCACAATAAGAAATCTTTGCTTACAAGCAGCAGACAGATAAATAGTTTGTATTAGAAGCGACAAAGAGATGTAATGAGTCCATTCTGTGAGAGATGAAAAATTCTCGTAATTCAAAAGAGAATCACCACATGTAAACAAATGTAGAATATGCTGAGCTTCCCAAAGCTGATTCATGCAAGCACACATGCCTGACATGTGCTGGGTCCCCATCTGATGGCGGGTTTTAAGCCAAGTGCTGAACATCACTGGGGAGAACATGGTGTGCAGAGAAGAGCCCTGTCCAGTAGCTCCCATCACAGCTCTACACAGGTGTCCCCGGTCCTTGCAGTGCTCACAATAGAGATTTATCCCACACAGAGATCCACATAATTTTTCAAGCTTTCTATTCAAGGCTGTGGTTCACTGCACTGTTTGAAGCAGGAGGAAACTGGGAGCCTTGCTAGGCTACACATAAAGAGTTCAAGGCATCAGAGTGGGTCACAAGAACCAGGGAAAGCTGCAGGGATGCTGAGCTCAGTCTCTCTGTGTCCACAAGGAAAGAGGAAAAGGAATCTGATCATGAAGTAATACACTGATGAGAGAAGGATGTTTGCAAAGAAGATCTTGGTTTTGAAAATGAAATGTTTCTGACACCAATGTGTGTTCACACACAGACATGTAAGAATCTATGGCCAAGATTGATGTCTCAGCAGTGTACTTACTTATGCAAACCCTGACTCAAAATAAAAAAAGAAATTTGAAAACAGAATTTACTGTAGTTCAGTGCACGGGCCTGCATTCAATTCCAGGAATTGAGTTAAGGAAATAATTGGGAGCAAGATGAAGGGCTGCAGAACACCATCATCTGGTCTTTCTGGAGAGCAGTGTGCCACAAGCAGCTTGAGCCTCCACATCTTTCTTGGGCACTTTGATTTTAAAGAATGATCAGTTCATCCAAGAATACAAAGTCTCATTAACAATGGAGAAGAAATTTTCAATGATTACTAAATTGCCTGGTAACCATAGTTAATAAGAAGGATAGCTTTCAAAACTGCTAAACAATGGCATTTGCAGTTGTAGTCACTGTGAAAGTATTTGTATGTTAGTAAGGTGGTAGAAATGTGGTAGACACATTAACTGGATTGATTCTTTCTACAAAGGAGACATAGATCAGAAGCACATGTTACCCCACAAACATTCATAATTATTGTGAATTACCAAAGGAAGATATCCTATACCTGTACTCCCAGCACTCAGGGAGAGTTAGGAAGGAGTAACACAAGTTTGAACCCAACTAGGAGAGCTGAGTAAATTATTTAGAGATTATCTCAAAATTTTTTTAAAAAAATGACAAAATTTTAAAATGCATGGGCATATAGTTCATACAGAAATCCCTGTGTTCATTGAACACAGTGTATTAACCATTATTCTGTTATGAAAAAATTAATCTATTTATAAAAATGTTTTCACACTTTATTAATATGTACCTGTGCTACATTAAAATAAAAAAAAAGAAGGAAAATTGTTTGTTTGTCTGTTTCATTTTCCTGTGAGACAAGGTATTCCTATGTACTTCAGGCTGACCTTGACTCAACAAGTATTTCAGGCTGGCCTTGAACTCCCTGTGATCCTCGAGTCTAACCCTCCCATGTGCTGGGATTACAGGCATGCACCACCATGCCTTGCAAGAAAGTGTTTTTTTTTTTTAATTGTCAGGAGGATAAAACCAAATGAAATAAAACAGAATAGAGTCAATCAAAACAAAAGGATAATCATGGTACATCAGTTAAAAATAAAATCCAACAGTAAGTTGTGTGGCCTCTCAGCTGGTACAGAAAATGACTCAACAACTTGCTGAACTCCAAATTTCTCCAGATATTTGGGAAAATACCTAAATATTGCAAGGTGTCTATTGTTAACATGTCTTGTCTAAGAAGTAATTCATATCAAGTACCAGGGAAAGAACACAGAACTTTGATTTACTATTTCCAATGTCTGGAATTTATCCCAAGTAAAAAGATATATGCTCAATGCAGTTTTTCTAAGAGGAACTAGACTTGTGTACATGGTCAATAACACGATAATTAAGTAAAACTCTACTTATGCAGATAATATAAATATTCAACACTACGCAAATACATAAATGATGTGAGCAGAACTGGGGAGTATGGTTAGAGACAGCCAAATACGGACAAGATGGGTATTCAGCAGCAGGTTCAACAATTTGCGTGAATTATTTTTGTGGATTTAAATTTTTAAACTGCTGATCACACTTTCTCATCCCTCAAAGACCCATGCCACATTCAGACTCCTCACAAAGCTTAAACACCCAAGAGACACCAATATTAAAATAAGCAGGAAGCCCTTATCAATGGAATGGACTGGAGACAAAGCATGTGCAGATAGAATAATAACTGCTATCTTACTATAACATCTAGGTCCTCTCTCAGTCTGCAGGGAGGAGCTCCAAGTGTAATAAAATCGTCCTATTGGGTAAATGTCCGCGGCTCAGCAGGGCCAGGCTCACTGAGAGCAGAGGCCTTGTGAGACCCCTAGCCGCCCTGCCCACAGTTACACAACAGGGCTGGGCTCCCAACAGCACCTGGGGAGCGGCAAGGATCCCGGGCACCATGCCAGGCCTGGCCATGCGGACCCCGACAGAGAGGAGGGAGGAAAGGAGGGCCCTGAAGACCTGAGGCTAGGTCGCCCCAGTGCCGCGTCCGCCGCCTCCCCGGACCCCCGACCAAGGGTTCCTGCGCCGCTAACATCAGGGCCACCGGCTTGTGCCACCACTCAACACCGGCTTCCGCCCGCCTACCTGGCCCAGACCCCAGTCCCAGCCCAGCCACAGCCTAGGCCGAGGAAGGAAGAGTGCTCAGGTCTCCAAAAGGGGTCGCTAGCGGCATAATGTCCACTCCGTGCATCCCCTGTGAAGCGAGGCCGGGGGCGGGGCGGGACTGAGTGGGATGTGGAGGCCAGTGGCTAGGGACCATCCCTGGGTGCTGGCCGCCCAGGTTGGGCCAGGTGGAGTGTAATCTTCGTTCGCGGCCAGGGGGTGTGGCCAAGCGATGTGAGTGGCAGGGCCAGAAGCTGGGACCCAGGAGGTGCAGAGCCCTTCAGGAGGCAAGAATGAGACGGTGGGCGTGGCAGTGGGGGTTAGGGTTTCTCTGAAGCTGGGTGTGGCTGCAGGTTGAGCTTCTGGGAGACTGAGCCCCAGGCCTGCTGTGAGAGGAAGCAGAGGAGTGGACTGAGTCTGAGGCTTGGAATTTATAGATGTCTGGACTCAAATCTTCCCGGGCCTGACACCTTAGGTACATTGCTTCTCTTCTGGGAGCCTCAATTTAAACTATTCTTATTCTAGTATTATTTTGCTTTGAAATATTGTGTGTTTTTTTTTTTCTATTAAAAAAACAAACTGTGATGAATGGCAATACTCATCACTTGTCACTGTTGTGAAGATCCAATGAAAACCCTGCAGAGCTCTTCCCATGGATCCTACCATATAGCAAGTGCTCAGATGCCATTGTTATTTGTGTTGTTACCCTTCTTTTATTGCAGAGAAATGAGTGCTTTTGGTATCCGTTGTCTAATGTCTTCATAACCTAAATATATGTTTACATGTTAATATAGCACACTAACAAGCATATGTAACACTTACAGGTGTAAGGTCAGGGCCTCCCTGAGATGCTTTACATATGTTAATTCTTACAGAGTAGGGATTAGGAATTATTTTCATTTTCATATCTGTGTGAACCGAGACACCAACATTTAATATCTTTTCCAATGACAAACGTGTGGACAGAATTTTAACCCAGTGGGCCTAATACCAACACCTCTGTTAACTAACCCATACTTGGCGAAGCACTGCTACAGTTCTTCTTTGGATTTTTCACGAGTGAGGCATGAAATTGTTCATGGGAGGTTGCACAGGTAGCTAGAGGCAGGTTGTGTCAGGGTTCACTAGAGGATCAGATTTAATTTGTGAGTGTGTGTGTGTGTGTGTGTGTGTGTGTGTGTGTGTGTGAGACATATAATGGATTTATAAAGTAGGTTTAGAATGGCCTTCTGCAGACTCATCGGGAGAAGGGCCATGTTCTCCTTGGAGATGCAGAAGAATTGGCTGAAGGTAACATGGACTGTTCGTGGGCACTGTGTGAACATTTGTTGGCCTGCTTTGGGAACTCAAGAAAGATTTTCAGGGGTGAGGTCCTAAGGTCAGAGAATGTACATGCTCAAGACATCAGCAACAGTGGTAGTCAGTGTGGAGCAGAGCAGAGAACCATTGTTTTTGCTGTATAATTCCTACAGTTTGCTATCACATATTTACATTGTTATATAGTGCTCTAAGCAGTCCACTGTGGCCAGGAAGCAGAGTAGAGGGACAGCACCAGGGAGGAAGAAGCCAGAGACCCGAAAGAGTACCTAAGGTCATTCCTCTATGACCCCTACAGATGAGCCCAGAAGTATATTTTACTAATCCCTTGGACAGCTCTCAAGCCCATCAATTGACAATGAAATCAATCATCACATAGCAGAAGTTTTGTGATGTTAAAATTATAGGTGATTTACACACACACACACACACACACACACACATATGTATATATATATATATATATATATATATATATATATATATATATAAGTTTGGGTTTTTCCACCTTTAAATTCTATCCAAAGTCAAAAAATGCTAAATTTTATGTAATAGAAATAAACTTTCCTTAGGTAAATTTTATAAAATGAACTGAAAAATAAATGAACAAGAGTTTAAAAAAGAACACGGTTTAAAAATACTCACAGAAAGAGCCAGAAATCTGTGCTCTGCTTTGAACAACTACTTGAAAGACAGTTAAACAATTTCTGAGTTAAACAAGCAAGACGTGAAATATTCAACTGCACACTGAGTATCTTCCCCTTGGAAATCAGTGCTACAGCTATACAAACACAAGAATGACTACAGCAACTTTACTTTTGAGCTCAAAACTGGAAACACCAAAAAGGGCCTCAGCTGATGGACACATGAGGATCTGCGGTTCATCCACCCAATGGGATGTGATGGCTCAGCCACTGACAAGGAGCAGCCCTTGGGAAACCTAACATGGTTATGAGGATTGAATAAACCCTACCAGCTCCCCGCAAAACAAAAACAAAAACCTTCTGCATCCAGTGTCGTTACAAACCTGTCACCTCTAGAAAATACAAAGTGTTTCCCAGAGACAAAAAGCAGACACATTGCTTAGGACGGAGGGAAACAATTTTAAGGAGCCAGAAGGAAAATATGAAGGTCACATATACATCATCACTTCGGTGATGATTTTCAAGGGGCTCATGTATGACAAGATTCCTAGAGGAGTTTTTGTTTGTTTTTAATTTGTTTTGTTTATTTTTGGTACCAGGAACCAAATTCAGGACCCTGTGCTTGCCAGGGAGCACTTTGCCACTGAGTTATATCCCAGGCCCATGTCAAGTTTCATCCAATTTTGTATTGTATGTAAATTATAATGAAATAAAATTGCTTTTAAAACGCTTCTCATCTGAGCTATCCACTAAAGCTTTATTTACTTCTAGATTTACTGGCAAGCAATTTTGTTTTTAATACATTTATTTCTAAGCAGTATTGTTTATTTATGGATTATTTTATACAAAGTCTGTTTAGTTATAGATTTATTTAATTTTGCTGTGCTGAAGATTGAATCCAGTGCCTTGGTCCTTTTATCATAATTTATTCCCAGACAGGGCCTTGCAAAGTTGCTAAGTTGTTTACATTGGGCTGGAATTTTATTATATTTATTAGCATTTTTGTATACTTAAGTATAACAAAGGCAATTAAATTGATTAATCTCAAGTAAATGAATAAATACAGCTTAACAAACAATAGCTGGGTGTGATGGTACATGTGTGTAATCTTGGCACTTAGGAAGCTGAGGCAAGAGGATTGTTGCAAGTTCTAGTTCAGCCTAATTTACATAGTAAATTGAAGCCCAGCCTGAACTACACAGTGAGAGTCTTAAAAACTAAATTAATAAAATAAAATAAGATAAACCCTGGACTAAGTCAAGGAATTATTTTCTAGTCCAAAGCATGTGCATCTTCAGAGGATTTACTTTCAAAGGTGATATTGTTTGTATCTGGGTTTCCCACCAAAGCCTCATGAAGTCACAGAGGCAGCTAAATCTAGCATCTGTGAATGGTTCATTGTTTAGTGCTGTGATTGGTGATGAAAGTGCTTCACCTTCCTGGGGTTTGAATTATCGGAGTAAAAGGGGTCTCACCAGTTCATTTTGTGAGAGAAGTGAGAAAGTCTTGTGATTCAAAAGAAAATCTCCACTTGTGGCCAACAGGTGCAGAAAACATTCAGCCTCCCAAAGTTGATAAGCACAGGCACAAATCACTGAGATGTGCTGTGTCCCCATCCAATGGCACCTTTTAAGGCAGGAGCTGAACAGCACTGGAGAGAACATGGGGGACAGAGCAGAGTCCTGTCCCGTAGCTCCCATCACAGCTATATACAGAGCCATCCTTAGACCTCACAGGACTAAGAAGAGAGGTTTCTACAACACACAATGCTACACAAATTTTCAAGATTTCTTTTCAAGAGTTTGATTCACAGTACTGTTTGAAGCAGGAAGGAACTGGGACCGTCCCTAGCCTTCACATAGAGCATGCACAGGAGAGTTGTTTGGAGAATGCCATGCATGATTGTTGGAGGGAACTCTGGCCAGGGCCATTGGAGTTCAGGTATAGGGGTGAAAAACTCATAGCACAGCAAGGTTTTTCATGGGCTAACCAGTGTGCTGGGTGTCTACACTGCAAACCAGTGCTTCCCAACACCAGGGACACCATCGGGCAAGGGCATTTGGATGCCAGAGTGGCCAGTCAGGTGAAGGGCAGCCCTGAATGACACACCTGAGCAGAGTATCCCTCTGGATCTGAACCCCCAGCAAGTCCACCTCACTTCTTTTTCAGGTCTATCAGCAAGGACATCACACAGGAGCATGGCAACACAATTGAAGTTTGCTCAAACTAAATCATTTAGCTTCCTTTTGAAGAAATGATTGAAAATGCACAAGTCTGAGAAAAACAAGGCTGAGACCAGCATTCTGCATATTGTGTAAATAAACTGATCCTTTACAAGTCATGGAAATAATGCCTGTGGGTGAGTCTGCAATGGCAGAGGTGTGAAACCTCTTGCATGCAGGTTTCACAATTACAAAAGAATAACTAATAATAAAAGCTACATGGACATGACTTCCCTTTGGCACTGCACTATAGCAATCTAAATTTACTGAGCCACCTCAGTAAACCCAAGGCAAAATCCACCAGATGATTCCATCACCCAAATGTGTGGTTTCAGCAGCTCTGCTCCCTGCTTGATGTTGATGCTGGTTGACAATTTTAAAGTGTTTCTATCTGCACAAGCCATCTCTGCCCCCTTAGCTCATGATTGCCTGGGTGTGGATCAGACTATGTCTTTACATAAAACCCCACCATGATTTCAGGATGGATAGCAGTCTCTTGCTTACTGGAAATTATTTTTTGAAGTTTGGGTGTAAGAATCCTTAGACCATGTGCTTAGCAATTTGAGGGGAAATGAGATTGTTTGAAGTAAATGTAGGAAACTCATTTGTCAGTGGAAGATTCAGTTGGTATTGAAGCCCATATGTTATGGGTAAACAGGCATGAGTCAGGGTTTGCTGTACAAAGTGCTGGAAGGCACAGCAGTGTCCCCAAGTTCAGTTTCTGCTTTTCTTCCCTCATTCTACCAAGCTTTAGAGTCTATTCTCAGCGTTCAAGCACATAGAGTTTGAACTATAGTAGAAATCTGTAAAAACTTCTGTTAACTGGGGAGTGAAAAGACAAAGAAATGTTTTTTGGCAAAATGCAGTTTTAAATATGTGCTTAAATAAATAAAGAAGCCAGAAAAAAAAAACAACAAAGAGAAATGTAATGACAACATTGTGTTTTGTTCCAATGGTACTGCCTCAGTCTCAAAGATACGAGCAAAATTTGCAGAGTAGAAGGGTCACTGAAGATAGTGGTCTTCCTGGTCTTCATCCCCAGAGGTGCAGATTGGGTACCCTGCCCACTAAGCCAGATGAATTCAGGATAGTACCTGAATCCTGAGATTCAGGAGGCTGAGACAAGGATGCAGGAACTGAGGCCCCTGGGGCTGAGGAATCAGAGTTTTTGCTGCATCCTGGCTGCTCTCCCTTGCCTTGCCTGCAGGGCTGCAGCATGGATGAGGTGGGGGAAAAGGATGTAAGGCAGGCAGTGCAAGGCTCCTGTGCAAGCTGCACCCTCCCTGTGCTGCTTGAAAGCAGGAAGATTCAGGACTTCCTTGCTGGAAAAATAGACACCGAAGCAAATCACTTGTTGTCCTATGGCAGTAGCAGACACAGGTCAGCATGGTGGCTTTTATCGTAGGAAGGGCAGGGACACCCACCACAGCAGGATCCTCATGGCTTTAAGTGTTGGAATTTTTAAAAGTTAGTTGTGAGCGATGTGTTGTCTTGCTGAATACTAAGCCTCCTTATTTTATATTTACAGTGATATTTGAAGTGTCTCTATTGTGCATAACTTTCAGTATATATAATGAAATTAAATCATCCATGTTCACATACCTATTCAAGAAATTAGCCACAATTAAATATTAACTTATTTGAATAAAAGGAATATTGAATAGAACACCATAAATAATGCAATGGAATGGAAAAATGGAAAAAACACCAAAAAGGCTTCCCCCCAGGTTCAGTGCTCTGCTCTCCAGCAGCTCCTCTCTTCTGTCCTCACCTGCTATTCAGGCCTGGGTCTTTTCATTGCTGGGTGGAGAGAGGGCCAAGCTATGAGCTCTTCTATCATCACAGGTAACATCCAGGACATGGCCTAGGACATGGCCTTCTTTCAGCATTTTCTGTGACTGTAATTGTATAATTGACTCAGCAGCTCTGCTGTGGTACATTCATGGTTTCTAACTATCCACACTCCTAACTGAATAAGAACAGATCTAGGGTATCTCTCAATCTCATTTTTTATAATGAGGCCATAGAAGTGGAATTTCCAGGTTAAATGTATATAAATTGAATTTCCTGATCATAAAATTCACACTAAAACTCACCATAGAGTTGAAGCCTTGAAGGGGAAGCCCAGGGCTCCTCAGATCTCTGTGGAAATTCAAAGTAGGAGGAAGGTGGACCATGCAGACGTGGAGGACACCACAGCATCTAGTAGTGTACCATGGGGAAGAAAGTCTCAGGTCCAGGACTCCTCATCCATCAGTCAGCTTCTGAGCAAACATCATACACTGCATGCTGGAAAAGAGAGGGCTGTTGTGGCTCTGCTGTCTGTCGATGTCCGCTCCCGGCCGGCAGGAAGGACACACGACAAAGTCTGGTAGTGGACAACCTTTTCTTTTTATTTTCCTTCTCCGTACAGCCTGCCCTGGGTTCTCCCAGCTGAAGCCTCCTTTGGTCCGCTCCCCGCGGCTCCTTTTGTGCTTCAGTCTGCCCCAAAGCCTCTACCGGTCCGCTCTCCGCGGCTCCTCTATTTCCGGGCTTCTACCTGGCTTCTACTTCCCCCCAGGGGTGGCACCGGTATATATACGGATACAGTGTCCAATCATGTTAAAGTAAGCAAGGCAAGCTGATTGGCTAACATCATCAGTTGCCAGGCAGACTATATTGTTGAGCGGGTTGTTTAAGCGGTAAGCAGGAAACTAACGTGCTCGATGGGAGGGGTAATCTACCTCAGGCTTCACTCTTTACTACAGGCCTCACGTCCGCCAAGTAAGGCGACCGGGCTCGGGGCTGCGGCTCCCAACATCTCCCCCTTTTTTATTTTTTATGAATGTGCGCATCGTAGCCCTTCCTGGACTGGGTGCAGAGGCTTATGCCCTATGTGTAGGCCCACCGTAGGTCCTTGGCTTAGACCCTGGTCGGCCGTCCCATGGTCTGCCAAGGCCCTGAGGCCCTCGTCCTTTTTCTAGGGCCAGGCACAAACTGGACGGAACCTGGATGCACACAAGCTTGCACTCATTTTCTCTCCGTAAAGAAATCCCCTCGGAGAGAAATTTAGACCTGGGCAGCATCTAACAGTCCAGCGGCTTACGTGCAGGATGGGGTAGGGCCTGGCTTAGGTCGAGTCGTGCTGGGGAGGCACGCTCTTACCCGTCATTGACTCACCTACCCTGCTGTGTATTGTCACCTTATGGAGGAGAATGAGGGATGCCCGCCATATCTAGACTCGGTCGTGGGCCAATTGAGCAAGCCATGCATATGCCTGAGGATCTTCTTGTCCATTTTGGGCTACCGCTATTTTTATTCATCTTGTTGGTTGGTCTGTGATGGATCTCCAGTAGGGCAGGTCTGATCTTTAGTCAAGGGCTTTGTTGCCCGTGTCAGTCTCTCCGGTATCCACAGTGGTTCTCGTCCCGGTTCCTGTGGGAAAACACAAACCGCGCCTCGGTTCCAGCTGACCACTGGATCCGGGCCCATCCATTGTCATGCCATAGATAACCGCGCCTTTGGAGGCAGGCCTTGGCTTACTCCCCCTTTTTGTTTTTGTAAAATTTTTTTGAGGCTTTTATGAGCCCTCTCAATGATTTCTTGACCTTGGGGATTGTATGGGATACCATGTTTTAATTGAACCTCCATCATTTTGCAGAACTCATTGAAGGCTTTGCCTATATAGGCTGGTCTATTATCAGTTTTTAATATTTTTGGTTTGCCCCATGCGGCCCAAGCCGCCAGGCAATGATTGATCACATTAGACACTTTTTCACCTGTTTCTGCTGTTGCAAATATGACGCGAGAACAGGTGTCTGTGGAAACATGAACATATTTAAGAGTCCCAAACTCCTGTATATGTGTGATGTCCATCTGCCAAACATCACCAGGGATCAAACCTCGAGGGTTTACTCCCATCGGTATGGCAGGTTTGTATGTGGCACAGGAGTCACATAGTCGCACGATATCTCGTGCATCTGCTCTGGAAACATGGAAACGGTTTGTTAGTGTCCTGGCATTGACATGAAACTTATCATGGAAGGCACGGGCTCGCTCGATTGGTGTTAGTAAGGTAAAAATCCATAACGGGCGAGTGGCAGTGTCAGCAGCCGCATTCCCCTGTGCCATAGGCCCTGGCAGGGATGTATGTGTTCTTATGTGGGTGGTGAAGACCTTATGGTGCCTGTTCTGAAGCAATGTCTGGATAGACAGGAACAGCCCAGCCACTGTGGAAGTGGATCTAATTAAACTGGCAGTCTCAAGCACTTGCATAGCATTGACCACATACCTAGAATCGGAGACAATATTAATGGCAAGTCTGGAGGCGACACTGAGGTCCACACCTGCTGACCCAGGGGTGGCCCTTGTTGAAGGCTGCCATCCTGAGCTGTCCTGTCTCTGGGGCGGGGGCCCGCCTGTGAAGGGGGCCCCCTCTGGCCGTTTTTTGGCCCTCTAGCATCTCGTCTACAAATACGGTTGCCCTGAGCATCAAAGACCGACCTACACTCCTCAGCTCTGTGTGATCCCTTTTTGCATCGCCCACAAACATATGGCTCTTCATTTCTAGGACGAGGCCTAGCATCTGCATTGTTTGAGCAGTGACGTTTAATGTGTCCTGGCTCCCCGCAGGCAAAACACCCTTTAGCCTTACATTCCCCTCCTGACCCTCGAGGTCCCCTCTGCTGTATAGCCGCGGCCAGGAGAGCAGCCACTCCCGGATCAGAAAATATCTTATCGGCAGCATCTTGCATTCGGGCCACAAAGTCAACAAATGGCTCTGTGGTACCCTGAATTATTTTTGAAAGACACAAGGAGGCTGTTTTGGCACCACTTACTTGCTTCCAGGCGCGGAGCCCTATGGCATTGATTTGTTTATAGACAGCGCCGGGGAACTGAGTCTGGTCATCAGCGTGCCGACCTTCTCCCATAAGCATTTCTTTGTTCCACCCCCGGTTTCCCCGATTGGCGTTTCTCTCAGCCTGCTCTGCAGAGAACTCTGCGTACCAAGCTCGCCAATCCAGGTAACTGCCCGAGGGCAGACACGCCTTTGTCAGCTGAATCCAGTCCGTGGGGGTGAGGGGCCCAGAAGACAGATTCTCCAGCATGGCAATGGTGTAAGGCGCAGTCGGCCCAAAGGTTGTCACTGCATTTTTAAGTTCTCTAATCTGCTTTATCTCAAAAGGCTCCCATACATTGCGTCCCTGGCCCATAGCTACTTGTACAGGAAATATCCCATAGGGGCCACTATCTATCCCAGGTGGTGGATGTACCTCATGAAACAAGCGTCCCTCCTGCCAAAGCCGCCTGTGAAAATACCGACCCGCCGGCGGCGGAGCATAAGACGGCGGCCGTGATTGGGCGGAAAATGGGGGCCCGTGCATCACTTCCTGTTCTGGCGAAAGGGGAGGGAGCTCCCAGGCGGCCGCCTCGTGGCGAGGAATCGCCTCCGGGAACGGCCCCCAGGGTGGGGCGGAAGGCTTCGCCTCCCTCCCGCGCCGGGAAGCGTTCAGGAGCTCTCTACTCCTCCGCAGACCAGGTTGAGCAGAGCGCAATTCGCGGGGCAACGCTGGAAAAGAACCCTGCGACTCCTTATTGAGCGACTTAGGCTCCTGACAGCTGGTCTCTTTGGCCTCCTTGCCATTCAACTTTCCCTCGTCCTCGGAGTCAGACGACTCCGAGGCTAGAGCCCCGTCCTTCTCCTTAGCATCCTTGTTCCCCTTGACGGACCCCTCTCGGGAGCTCCCTGACTGGGCCTGCTCAGATACCCTGCGTACTTTTGTAAGCTCTTGAGAGCTTTCTCCACAACCACCCTCGCTCTTAGTGTTGCTACCTAGCATGTTTCCCATTTTTTAATATGTTACTCACCGCGTGAGGCCCAAGAAATCCGCCACTTACGCGTGAGCCTGAGGGGAGTCTAAAAGCCCTGTAGGTGCGCGCCACCCAGAGCCCAGGCTTATCCCCAACTCACCTGTCTCGCAGCTCTGTACTGGAGCGTTGTCCACTTCCACGTCTCGGGGGTGATCAGTCCCCGTACGGGCCACCAAATGTCGATGTCCGCTCCCGGCCGGCAGGAAGGACACACGACAAAGTCTGGTAGTGGACAACCTTTTCTTTTTATTTTCCTTCTCCGTACAGCCTGCCCTGGGTTCTCCCAGCTGAAGCCTCCTTTGGTCCGCTCCCCGCGGCTCCTTTTGTGCTTCAGTCTGCCCCAAAGCCTCTACCGGTCCGCTCTCCGCGGCTCCTCTATTTCCGGGCTTCTACCTGGCTTCTACTTCCCCCCAGGGGTGGCACCGGTATATATACGGATACAGTGTCCAATCATGTTAAAGTAAGCAAGGCAAGCTGATTGGCTAACATCATCAGTTGCCAGGCAGACTATATTGTTGAGCGGGTTGTTTACGCGGTAAGCAGGAAACTAACGTGCTCGATGGGAGGGGTAATCTACCTCAGGCTTCACTCTTTACTACAGGCCTCACGTCCGCCAAGTAAGGCGACCGGGCTCGGGGCTGCGGCTCCCAACAGCTGTCCAAGTTTGTCCCTTCAGTCCTGTGTCCCCATAGCTCACTAAGGGGAGCTCTTTACAAGACTATCAGCATGTTTTCAGAGCCTACCTTGACTGAATGTCTTCCACCCAGGTGAGATCTCAAGTGCCACCTGTGAATTCACCACAGCTATGGAGCAGGACAATTGTTTACAGGCAGCAGGACAGCAGGTGGGAACACTGCAGGCAGGTAAGGGTACAAAGCCTGAAATAAGAGAACTGGCCCTAGCCTTCCCCAGTGTCCTCCAGGAGTAACTGCACCTTCAACAATGTGCTTTAAAAGACTAAATAACTTAACAGATTATTCACAAAAATATATACTCTAGGGGAAGTTTGAAGATACAAAACTAAATTGCTATGTCCCTAAGTAAAATGTGATGTGATCCTTAATCGGTACATGATCTCCCATGTTGTCCCTGACCCACACCCTCAGAAGAAAACACACCATTTGACATAGCATTAAAAAACAGGGGCAATGAGTCAACAATCATAACTACTTAATAACAACAACAAATGCCAGAATATGATAAATGCCCTGCTGACTTGTATGTAGTGTATAGTAAAGAATAAGTACTGGATCTGGCCATGTTGATATTTAGGCAGCTGAACAAGAAAACAATTCTCCTGCCTTCCTGGAAAGCACCCCTGATGCAAGCCAGGAGGAGAACCAGTCAGCATCTCCGGTGAGCCTACTGGTACATGGACTGAGAGCCATACATCTCACTTGACCACCCTTGGTTAGCAAGGAGAGGCAGAATTCTGAGCATCTCTTGGGAAGATGACTGTGTGCAATATAGAAAATATGGGGGATTTCTTTCTATTTTGTGTTTGAAAATAAATGTTGTCTTTAATTTTTTGCTGTGTTCTGATTAATTGTTTTGTTCTATTCAATATTATCTTTTGACTAGTTTTAAAATGTTCTGTGTTTGTTTGGATTTCACTATAACTAATTGAATGCAAACCAATTGTGAAGATAATGAGATATACTATGGTACTTATTACTGTTATCATGGACCCTGCTGTGAAGTTCTGTACCAATTTCACTGCATTGTCTTGATGTGCTTTGTTCTGTTTGCTCTGTTGTATTTTACTATCTTCAAAATAAAATTTTGAAAAAGAATAAATACTAATCATTTTTCGTGTCTTTCAAGGGAAGGGAACCACTACCAATTCTTTCAGATGACGAAGTCACCCTGAAAATGAAGCCAGACCATAATGCTCAAAAAAAATGGTAATGCTCTAATGGCCAATATTCTTAATGAACATACACAAAAACATTCAACCAAATGCTCATCAGCTAAATTCACCAGCACATGCAAAATTTAAACACCACAATAAACACTGTATTCACCCTCAGTGGTGCTAGAATGGTTCCACTTGCACAAATCATTCAGTGTCACTTGCCACATTCACAGCACGAGGCACAGCTAACCCCTCAAGAGATTTGGAAAAATCACTTTGAGAAATTCAAAAGTTCACCATCCTTTCATGATAAGAACGATTCATACACCATGTGTAGGATAAATGAATCTCAGCACAGCAAAGAACAGACATGACAAGCCCATCGCTGACATCATGCTCAGAGACTGACAAGCTGCAAGATTAGCTTCTCAGGTCAGGAACAATATCAGGCTTTGGACTCTTTTCAACACACTACTTGAAGTCCTAGTCCTATAATTGAGTCAACAATAAGAATCCAAAAGTTTACCAAATCAGAAAGGAAGAATTAAGAGGCGTCTCTGTTTCCTGAGGACACAACATTCATATAAGAAACTTAAAACTATACTGAAAAACTTTTAGAACAAATGGAAAAATAACTTCAGTTTCAAGGTACAGTATCCATAGGTCATAATCAATTCATATCTATGTCTTCAAACAAACTGCAGCCTCAAATACAAGGAACACAATTCATTTCTTAATTCATCCAAAAGAATTAATACTTTTGTAAAATTTCAACCAAACTCACTTGTTCTTGGAAAATTGTAGAAATTGAAGCAATGAATGAAGTGGCACTAAGAGAAGAAAAGACAGATTGTGATGGTGGATGGGAAGAATTCATGTTGTTATAATGTACATGCTACCCAGAGCAACCAGGTGTTTAAATGCCATTCCTGTCAAAATATCAGTGCCATTTTCTTAGAGATAGAAAAACAAAGTGAAAATGCACAGGGAAGGACAAAGAGTCATCCTATAGCCATGGAAAAAACATTAAAGTAGAAGCAACAAAATTCATAGTTTTCTGATATATAATAAAGTTAAAACAGTCAAAAGGGTCCTATACTACAAGAACTGGACCACAGATGAAAAAAGGCCAGCCGAGTAGAGAAAAACTCCTACAGTCACCAAGAATTTTGTTTTGTTTTTCCTTTTTCCTTCCCTTCCCTCCCCTCCCCCTCCTCCTTCGCTTTCCTTCATTTCCCTTTCCTTTAGTTTTCTTTCTTTTTCTTTTTTCAGTTTTTGGTCTAGTTCTTCATGTGTAGCTCTCACCTAAGCTGAACTCCGAGTGTGTTGCAGGCTTTTCTGGAACTCTCAGGAATCCTGCTGCCTCAGCCTCCTGAGTGCAGGCATTGCAGGCATTTTCAACATTACATGCTGAGCCAATGAGTTTTTAACAGCACTGTGATGTAACCAGGTTAGGTGGTGTGCCTGTAATTTCAGCAGTCTGGAAGGCTGAGGCAGCAACATGACCAATTTAAGGAGAGCCTCACCAATATAGCCACTTATCCAGAACCTGGATGAAAATAAAAACAATTTTAAATGTTGAAGGCCATGGAGCTAAGTGCAAATCTCAGTATTCACTCCATAGAAACTGAATGCAAAACAAAACAACTTGGAAAGTCCAATGGTAGAAAAAATTAATATTTTACACTGTCCTGGCCTTCTGGAGGGCACTGTGCCCAACTGCATTAGGTTTCACACTTTTCTTGTGGTTTGACTTCAAACAATCATCAAAATCCATGAGGGGAAAAAAAACCCAGAATGTGCTTCAAGGACACCAAGCCTCAGTCCCAGTTCAGAAGGCATTGGCAGTGATATTCTGAAGTGCATGATGACCACAGTTACAAAATAGAGAATCTACAGTCTACAAAAGTACATATATACTTTAGTTAGCACAAATTCATCAAGATTTGATATGTTGATTTATAGATTCTTTTTGTGTCTTTTTAAACCTTTTAAATGTATTTTTTATTTTGATTGATTTATTTATTTTTGAGACAGATTTTGCTATGAAGTTTAGGCTTTCATTGAACTCACATTGTAGCTCAGGCTGACCTCAACTCACAGCAATGTTGCTGCCTCAGCCTTGTAACTTCTGACATTAGAGATGTTTACTACCAAATCTGGCTTTCATTTACTTTCTAAATTTTTTCCAAAATTAAATTACCCAGGATTATGTGATATGTCATAGTTTGTCAGGTGAGTTTTACAAAATGAAATCAGAAAGCACTAAAAATGCAGTGAAGGAGACTCAAAATCCTCACCAACACTAAACATACTGTAACATAACATAACATAACATAACATAATGTAGCATAAAAAGCACAACAAAACAAAGCAAAACAAAATAAGAAAACAGGGATAGAGGTTTACTTCAGCAATATAAGTGCCCGCTTGGCAAACTTGAAGTCATAAGCTCAATCTCCAGTACCAAAAAGAAAACAACCACCTAACTGATTTTAAATAATGCATCCAAGGGTACCTTAACAGTTTGTAAGTTAACCATACACAAGACATATAATCTGGAAAATTCACATCTAAGTACTTTTTCTTTTAAATAAAAGTCTATGTCCACTCAAGAATGTGTATAAGAATGGCTGTGGCAGCTGGCTTTCCGGGGCCAACCAGGAAACCGAACAAATGGGATCAGAAGATGGGTGACAGATGCATGAACAAGTTGCAGTTGGCAGGTTCAGCCCCATGAGAGTGTGTGCCTCCACCACCAATAATTAGCAGTACGTGGAGAGCCCAGCACAGAGACGCTGCTTGAAGGAGACCAACCAAGAGCATCGAGACTGAACAGGCTCAGCGCCATCACCTCTAGGAAAGGCAAACTACCCAGCAGGGACCATGGTCTGTTTGGAATGAGAGAACAGGAAGTGAAAACAGTGACTAGGAGACAAATTCCCCAGGAGGGGTGCCCATGTGTCCTTCATCAGCAAGGGGTGATGATGTCCATGGCCTTGCAAAGCCTGCCCTTGCCCTCACCACCTGCTGTCCCACACAAAGGAGGTCAGAGTATGGAGCACTACATTGTGTGGCTGAGGTAAACATCTCAGGATGAAATGATCATTCATAGGCATGTGATAGTAAAACTTGCTATGAATCCTCCTTTCCTGTACATATGGGTGTTATAACATGAAACAGTTCATATCCTTCAAGGAAAATTATTATGGGCATTCTGGGAACATCTCCATGCTCCTTGGTGATAATGAAATGAAACTAAAATAAGTCCAGAAGAGACAGACAAAATAAAATTTGAGGAATCTCTAAATGAAGAAACTGTGTACCTCATCCTCAAGGGAAAGGGTCATTTGGATGGAAAAGTCTAAAAACACACACATTTTGCTAGTTTTTTAACTTGCTGTTTCTAAGGAGGACACAGATTAGCTCACAATAAACACAAAGGAGGCATCAGAAGGGGAGCCTCAACTGTGGACTCCAGCACATGACCTCACTTCCTTGGTGACAATTCCAAACAGAACTCTGGAGGCTCTGGTCACCGGGCACTGTGTTCTGGTGATAGTTGGCCTTCATAGATGGCTGGCTTGAGAGAGTGAACAAGGAACATGCTACGCTGCTTTCCCAGGGCTAGTGGTGCCAGCATCAGGACCCCGTGTCAGGGAACCACAAGGAAACATATGGAGAGGATGGTTCACTTGGTCCAGATGCTTCAGGAAGCCCAACTGGAACACCCACCTGTCAGCAACTCAGGCCAGGACTCATTGGCACACAGAGGTTCCCAGAGGCACCCAGAGACAAGAGGAAGACCAGAACACATAACCCTAGGCTCAACCACCAGTCACTCATAAACACTGAGTCTAGGACTAGTTCAAATACAGGAGAGTTAAGTTCTCATCTGAGCAGCCCCGTGGGATGTGGCCACCTGTGCATTCAAGTCCTGGCCATGTGCAAGCACCTCAATCTCGGTTTACAACACTGAGCTGTGGGGTGCTGAGTGGATCCAGAGTGCAGGCTCACTGAGGATGAAATAGGGGTTCCATGGCAAGGGATTAGCTGTGGCCTTGGCCCCATGAAGACTTGATACAGAGGCTGGCCTGATTCCCAGGAATGACCTTCCACCCACCTCACTGACACACACACACATGGGGAAAACTGTTCTATTCATTGGAAAGGAGATAGGAGAGTCACTCAAGGTGATTCAGGGTATGCTCAGGGCAGGAATCCGTAGGGATGGCAACGTGTCCATGGCCTACATGTATCATTGCAAAGTGGTTGGGTGTCATCAAGCCAAAATATACATGAAGACACCCTGTGTGAAGACACTTTTCTGAATATTGTCCATGATCTTGTAAGCAGAACAGGTGCAACCACTGCCCTTTTGAGTTTTGATGTTCTTTGGAGGCCACAGAGTCAAAATTGGCAGCAGAACAGATATTGTTCACCTCAAGGAAGTCTTTCTATGTCCAAGGCCAACCTTAGAAGTGGTTACAGACCATGTAGGAAGAGTTCTACAGAGACCAAGAGAACTGGGCAGCAGATCTTTGTCTGATCTAGACACAGCAGAAAGTCGGGATAGACATCGATGACTCCTCACTTCTCAGATATTCATGGAGCACCAGCACTGAGCCCTTGAGTGCAAAGACATTGCAGATATCAGCCTTTGCCTTTGTTGAGCTGACCTGCAGTGGGTAAGAGTAGGGAGAAACTGTCCCACTTCCCTAAAGAAGGGAGTGGTGTCATACCAGTAAGCAAGGACTGCCTCCCACGGAGCATTCTGTCAGCCTCTCAGGGATCCCAAGGCCCACACTGCCACGCTGTAGTTGGTAGAGGGTGAGAGTGGACACTGAACTTGCTGGGCTAGAGACCCATGTGCCTCTTGCTAAGGTAACCTGTGTAAGTAGTGTTAGAAGAGAGGCCAGACCTCTTGCTTTGCTATCTCCCTTTTAGCTCCAGATCTGCATCTCTCGTGCTTGACTCCTCACTGGAGCTGAACTCCAAGGTGGATCCCCAGGCCAAGCTTCTCATGGGCCATCTGGACACTCCTAAGTCCCTGGTGTCTAAGTCACAAGGTAAGGAGCCCTGGGATGTGGGTTGCAGCCTTGAGAGGGTGGAATGTGCTAGAGAACTCAGCAATGTGCCCAGATGGGGGGAGAGACACAGGAACATGATCCCCTCAGCAGTCAGTGTGGGGTTGCAGTCTGGTATGCTTACTGGGGCTGTGTTCATGCACACAGCTGCTTTGACAGGCAGTGGGAAGGGTTGGCCCTGAGAAGTCCCTGGAAAGTCAGTGATGTTTTCTTCTCCTGCAACTGCAGAGGCAATTCCAGTGCATGCTGAATTTGCACCCGCAGAGCTCGTGCCAGGTCCACCTGCAGCTCCCTCACCAGCTCTGGACCCACAGCAAGAGCAGGCACATGTTTTCCTTTCTCCACCAGCCGCAGAGCTGGATCTCCTGGTGGCTCCCTAGCAGGAGGCATCTCTTGACCTCTACCTGCAGGCAGCTCTTGACCCACACCTGCCATTCCCCTCTCTTCCAGATTTACTTATCATTCGATTTATTATTATTCTATTTATTATTATTCTATTCTACACTGGCAGTGATAGAATCATTGTAAATGAAATTTAAGGGTTTATTCTTGTTTCAGTTGATGAGTTTAGTATGATTTAGTGCATTCTCCATATTGTGAAACCTTCACCAGTGTCCCCTTCCAGAACATTTTCATCAACTTGCTATGCAAATATATTTTCTTTTCTCTTTCTTCCTACTAGATCCTGGCCACCACTCATCCTATGTCCTTGTAATTTACCTGTCTTACCTTTTCCACATCACTGCAGTTGTGTTTCTCCTCTGCCTTACCCTGATGTAAGTAACTGTTTAATCTCGCCTTGTCTGAGAAGGGAAAATCCAGACAGACTGCATCAATTTCTCATTCACGTATTCATGAACTCTTGGCAGGGCATAGAAAAAGAATTCATGAATTTTTTGTAATTATTAGAATTCTTTGTTTTCTTAATTATGGCCCTGGCTTTATAAACAAATACACATCAAAATTGCTCCACATTTAATTACATGAAGGTCATTTCATATGTTTTTCATATGAAGAAGACTAACACACTTTCTTTCATTACAGAGCAGCACCATGTGTCACACCCATATTTATACTTTAGATATTTCCAATGATAAATTATTAATTTTAATTTATGAGTTCTTAACAGGAAAAAAAACACAAAAGTAAAGTATTGTAGTTGTAATACAACCATTAAAAGGTGAGGCACTGTGTGTTCCAAGGAAAGTCTATAACCCAGTATGGAAAGTGCAGTGTCACAGGCAGCATGTCCATTGAATTCCCATGTGGTTTATTTCCATGCAATGTCATGAATATGGCTGCCTATGTCCTCTTCTCTGGACAGAGTAAATTTGCATAAAGTCTGGCTCAGCATGTCACCACCTATAAGTTTTAGTTCTTACCCAGGAGTTCAGTCAAAGAACAAGACACATGAACACAGCCCAGTTAAGAATGGGCTGTGTTCATAAGAAAAGAAACATAATGGTCAATGAGGCAAAGAAGCTGGAGAAATGAGCACTGGGAAACAGCAGTGGCATTAGGTCCCAGGCAGTAAAAACCAGGCCAGAACTCAAATCCACCAGGCTCCTGGCCAATCTGGGGTAGATGGTATTGACCCAAGAGCTCTACATGACTCTTCAGGAGCTGGGGTGCTGTCTTCAGTCACAGATCTGCTGTGTCATGGTGTAAACCCCTGCAGCCTTCATAGAGGCCAGCTGATTGGTTGCTCCATGCTATAAATGCTCCAGGCTGAAGTTATTCCCCCATGTCCTGGTTGCACTGTGCTGCCACTGGGGACTGGGCAGCAGGAGAGGTTAGGTCACTGATTCAGCAGCCACTGGGTTTACCACAAAGAAATAGCTGAGCATGTGGGTGCCCCAGTGTAAGCTAAGGTGTAGC
The DNA here is from genome assembly GCF_034190915.1 of Cavia porcellus. NCBI lineage: Eukaryota > Metazoa > Chordata > Mammalia > Rodentia > Caviidae > Cavia > Cavia porcellus. The sequence goes on from NW_026947529.1 coordinate 163,974, forward strand.
TCCTGAATTCAATGGATGATAGAAAGTTTTCCCATGGTCTTTGAACCAAGTGGGCCTATAAAGTGTCACAGGCTTGGGGCAAGGCATCATTGACAGTGAGTGGTGAGTTCTAAGTCCAGGCTTTATCCTGCCCAATTGACTGCATGTGACAATGGCAATGTGAGGTAACCTGAAGATGATGGCCTTAGTAGGTATAGTATCAAATTACAGGCAGGTGTGGATGGGGACAGTGCCCAGGTGAAGAAAACCCCATGTGACCTCTAGTGCCTCACCCTAGAGCATGCTAGAAACTCCACAGTAAAGACTATGTGTGTTATTCCATTCCTGAAGGAAATTTCAGAACCAGTGCCCAGAGAGGGACAATGCCAGGCCCAAGGCACAGGACATGAGCAGAGTGAAGAGGATGGGGGAGAAACCCAAAGGAGAAAAACCTCCTCGCACAGGAGCCAGCTGACTCCCAAAGCATTAGAACAGCAGCCCACAAGCTCCTGAGACCTGAGCCTAAACATGTGGGACTGATTTCAATCAGTATCCCAAGGGATACACACACATGTGCACACAACACACACATGCACACACACACACACACACACACACACACACACACACACACACACACGAACACACAGTGATGCCATGGGCAAGCACTGGTTTGCTCAGAGGAAAAGTGATCTGATTTATTCAATCTACATGCCTCAAATTCTCACCTTATTCCTGGGCTGAGCTAGGCTGGCACCAACACAGAACAGGACAATATGTCACTGGCCACCCAGAAGCTGGAAGGCTGGAGGAGAGGGACAAACCACTGCAGAATGTAGTGGAAGAGAAGACCCAGGGCTATATCACAATAAAGCAAGGGCACACAGAGGTCAAAGTCACTACATGGGCACATCTGAGCAGCCTCACTGAGATGGAACTGATGCCTGAACCTGAGACATGCGGGCCCTAATGCTGTACAGAGTTGAGTCTGTGTGGCAGAAGACAAAGGACCAACAATTTAGAGATTCAAAGTCAATTTTTTTAGTCAAGAAAGAGATGAGAAATTAGAACAGAAGGCCTGGGGAGAATAAGGGAGGGGATGAGTGGGTGAGGGACAGGGGTGGGGGCAGAACCTCACATCTGCTATAGTGCATCAGTGACCACTGATGAATGCGTGGCTTCAAACTTAGGCACAAACAGGTAAACTTCAGTTCTCTCAGGTTCTGTGGGTCAGGAATTTAGGAGGTGCTGCTGCAGGATCCACCATTGTTTCTGCTGAGCAGTTTCCACATAGTTTCTCCTGCACGCTCAGTGGAAACACTGCTGTGGCAGAACCTATTCTCAGGCTCTCTCTCTTGCTAACAGGCAGGAACACAGTTAGTATGGAGGTCTGATGTCTCCTCTGTCTGTTAACCTTTTTCTCTGCAAAGAGTCAGCTTCTCCTCAGGGAAAATGCAGAGATAGTCAGAGATTTAGAGAGGAAGACAGAATGAAACAGTGAGGAAGGAAGGAAGAACAGAGGAGGGAGAGAGCAGGAGGTTGGATACAGTCATTTTATGTGTGAACCTTGATAGTCACATCCCATTACATCTGCCATGTTCTGTTATTAAGAACAAGTAAGGAATTGGGGAGAGAGCTCAAGATAGAGCCCTTGCCTACCATGTGTGAGGACCTGGGCTCAATTGCATCCCAGCTAATAGAAACCAGAACAAAATTCACTATGTGTGACCCACTCTCAAGGAATGGGCTACTCAGGAGGTGGCCATCAGATGGTGAGCTGTCAGCAGTTGAGCACCCTTGCCATGGGTGTGGTGACTCACACAGGTGTGAATGTAGACACAGTGCTGGTAGATTTGGGGGTGCATCTGCATCCATAGTGCTTGCTTAGCCTCTGTGAGGTCCTGACTTGAGGCCACAACACCAGTACATAGAAGAAATTCAGATGCTTAGGGAACATAATGATGGCTGATCTGATGAACTTCTGCCCCCTCATGATGCCACCAGGGAAACATGTCCAAGAGGTGAGTGTAATTTCCACCACCATACAGCAGGAACCAGGCTTGTGTGCACTGTGTTCACCTCCCTGCCACACTTTCATGGAATTCACCTCTAATTCTGTATCCTGTGTACACATGACACCAGCCCACAAGGTTTGAAAGTGTCATTTCTCACTACTGATGATGTCCCTAGGAAGCAGATGCCAATATGACTTCCATAGTTCAGGGGGACACACTGGAAAGTACCTGAGAGGCATGGTGTCTTTTCTAAGTTGACAAGGTAAGTAGAAAGACCCTAGTTGGGTCTAAAACTAGGTCTGCTCAGACCGGGGCCCTGGCTTCATTGCAGTGTTTCCTTTCCCAAGGGAAAGTTTTGCCTCTTACCAGGGACCCATCACTTGGGTGGAGCTATTGTCTTCACTCTGAAGGACACTGGGCAGTTATTCCATGTGCTTCCATGGTATCCAGAGCAAAAATCTCTGGGAGATGCCAGATGACCCAGCTTCACACAGACGTCATGGAGGGAGCTGATGGGAGCCTTAAATTATCAATGTACCAGGCATTAACCATGATGCAATGACCAGAGCAGATACAAAAGCTGGTCTCTTGTGCTTCCATATTATGAAGGCCACACAGTCACCCTGGAGAGCTGACCAGGTACTACCCTCATTACGGTGAGTGTCCCTAATTCTTGGCCTCTGTACACATGGACATTAAATAGGGGAAGGGGAGTCCCGCGAAGGCATACAGAATGGAGTGATGCACCCATATATGAACTGAAGGTGGAAAAAAGGCAGGCAGGATGCACTCCCACCATCCACTCACTTTTCAGATAGTTATAGAGCAGCACCCTGTGGAGCACCCATGATTAAAGTAACACTGCAGACTCCACTCTCTTTCTCACAGAGGCAACAGGCCACAAGGGTGAAAAGGGGAGTTGCATTTGAGGCTTCCTGAAGAGTGGAGGACAGGTGGTCACAGCACTGGCCAGAGACCTCTGTGACCAAGGGCTGATTATGGTTAGCACACAGGATACCCTGGTAGGGCAGTTTGGGAAGGAGGCCAGACCTGGAGTGCTGATTACACCTGTCCTCCTCAGGATCAGAGATTCTCTTCTTGGGTCCTGGCAGGTGCTGCTAAGCAAGGTGGTACAATCAGCCCAGCCTAATCTGATAGAGTTGGGTGAAGCCTAGCTCACTGAAACTGAGAACTACAGTGAGAAGGAATTGGCCTGGGTCGGTTAGTTTCTGAGGAGGACACGGGGCACTTTAGAGGGAGAAAGACTCTCAGACTTGGGGCCTCCTGCAACACAGAGGCATGCAGAAGTGAGTGGGGTGAGGGAGAATGGGAAGTTTTCCTGGGGTGCATTTGTGCACAGAGCTGTCCCTGACAGGCCCTGGGAGGCTTTGGGACTTGCAAGGAGCAAGGACAGTTGGGGATTTTTCTAAAGCAGGGCTGGTACCGGACTGAGCTCAAGGTCTACTTACAGATTTTGTGCCAGCCTCACCTCCAATGAACTCACCAGCTTTGGGATCAATCTGAAAATCAAGGGCAGATACCCAGTCTGGTGGAATTCCAAGGCAGGTCTCTTGCTGGCTCCATGACAGGTGTACTGAGCTCCACTTAGGGCTCAAGTACTACAAAGCACCTGCCCTTCGCTTCCCTTCCCTTTACCTCTTCTATTTCTCAGTTTTCATTTCTACTCTTAAATCTGTAGTTCTTTAAAACATTAAATTCTAAGATAATTTTAAGTTAAGCTTTCATTAGTTTCCACATGTTCAGTTGAGTCAAACGTAAGCACATTGTCAATTGGTACAATCTTTACATCTGTTGAGTTCCAGCTTTCAGCTCAGTGTTGGACCCATCCATCCCACTGTTCTCTCCTGCTAGTCCCCACTCTGTGCTGGCCTTTCTCTCACTATGATTTACTACCCTGGGTCTTTCATATCAGTGCATCAGCTTCTGTTTGGCCAAACATTCTTGGAGGAGACTGGTTGCTACTGCTCTTAGAAAGAAGAGAAAATCCTAAAGAAAAAAGTCTACAGGGAAAATGTAGACACCATTGTGTATGTACTAATCTTTTCATTTCTGAAAATGTTTTCTGGGATTTCAGTGATACAAAGGGAGCTACAAAGGGCAGATTCTTTGCATTTGAAAAACAACAATAATGTAAAAACCAAAACAGGAAACCTTGCTTTACAGCCAATAGTCAGATAGATGGTTTTTATTGCAAGTGTGAAAGAGGTTTCATGAGTCCATTTTGTGAGGGAAATGACAAATTCTTCTAACTCAAAGTGAATCACCAGACATGGCCAACAAGCACACAAAACACTGAGCCTCCTAAACTGGTTTCATCCAGGCACACATCCCTGAAATGTGCTGTTTCCCCATCCACTGACACATTTTAAGGCAGGTGCTGAACAACAATGGGAAGGACATGGGGGGCAGAGCACAGCCCTATCTTCCAGCTCCCATCGGAGCTCTAAATAGCCTTCCCCAGAACTCCTAGGACTAAGAATAGAGTTTTCTCCCACACAGAATGCTGCACAAATTTTCAAGAGTTTGATTCACAGTACACTTTAAAGCAGGAATGAATTGAGACACTTGTTAGCCTCCACATAGAGTACGTACAGGAGAGCTTTCTGGATGATGCTGTTCACTGCAGCTGGGGGGAACCTTGCCCTGGCCCCAGGGCCACAGATGTGCAGGGCTAAGGATGACAAACTCATGGCATGACAAGGTTTCCCCAGGGCCAGCCAATACACTGGGAATCTTCACTGCAATCCAGCATCTCCCAGAGCCAGAGACAGCACTGGGAAAGGGTGGGCAGTCAAGTGCCGGAGGTCCCTGCCTGACACAGCTGTGCAAAATGTGTCCCTTCAAGAATGACTGATGACTTCCCTTCAAGAAATTCCCTTCAAGAAATGATTTCCCTTCAAGAAATGCACCAGTCTGGAAAATCAAGGCTGAGAACATAACTCTGCATTTTGTATAAATAAACTGACCCTTTACAAGATATGGTGGTAATACACGTGGGTAAGTCTGCTATGGCCGAGATGTGGACTCTTATGCATACAGGTTTCATAACTGCAATAGAAATTTTCAAATAAATGATGCATGTTCATGACTTTCTGTTTGTATTGCACTGCAGGAAGGGGGATCCAGACAGCAACCTATATTTACTGAGCTGCCTTAGAAAACCTAGTGCAAAACCCACCACACAATTCCATCACCCAACAGTGAAAGCTCAGCAATGTGGTTCCTGCTTGTTGCAACTGGTAGTTGACAATTTTGAGGTGTTTCTATCTGTGCCAGCCATCTCTGACTCTCTTAGCTTCTGTCTGCCAGAGTGTGGATCAGACTATATGTTTACAAGAATGTTCTGTCATGATTTCAGGATCAGTGGTATCCTTTCATGTACTAGAAATAATTTTTCAAGTTTGGCCATAAGAAACCTATACCATGTGCTTCACAAGTTGAGGGGAAATGAGATTGTTTGAAATACATACAGAAAACTCATTTTGTCTGTGGCAGACTCACTTGCTGCTGAAGTCCATATTTTCGAGGTAAAAAGCCATGAGTCAGGGGTTGTTGTACGATATGCTAAAATGCACAGAATCTTCCCCAAGTGCAGCTTCTGCTTTATTTCCCTCATTCTACCAAGCTGCAGAATGGATTCTGAACATTCAAACACATAGAATTAGAACTGCAGTAGAGATCTGTAAAAACTGCAGTTAACTGGAAAGTGAAAAGACAAAGTAAGGTTTTTGGCAAAATGCACCTCTAAATATATGCTTAAAGCAACAAAGAAACCAAGAAGAAGACTAAGAAGTCCATGACAAGGACAAAGACAAAGATGAAGAGAAGAAGAGGAAGAGAAGAAGAAGAAGAAGAAGAAGAAGAAGAAGAAGAAGAAGAAGAAGAAGAAGAAGAAGAAGAAGAAGAAGAAAAAGAAGAAGAAGAAGAAGAGGAAGAAGAGGAGGAAGAAAAAGAAGAAGGAGAAAGAGAAGGAGAAGGGGGAGAAGGAGAAGTGAGAAGTGAGAAGGAGAAGGAGAAGGAGAAGGAGAAAGAGAAGAAGGAGAAGGAGAAAGAGAAGAAGAAAAGCAGGAAAAAGAAAGAAAAATAAAAAGTAATGCTAATGTGTGGGGTTTTGTCTCCAATGCCGCAGCCTCATTTAGAAAGGAAAGGATCAAAATTTGCAGAATGGAAGGCTCACTGTGGAAAACAGACTTAGTGCCAAGGCAGTGATGGTGTGTCTGGCCCACTATGTAAGTCCATCCCAGTGCAGAGCCTGGAGCCTGGGGGAGGCTGAGGCCAGGACCCAGGAGTTGAGGCCCCTGGGGCTGAGGTGGCAGAGACTTTGCTGCACACTGGTGGCTTTACCTTATTGGGCCTGCAGGGTGGCAGCATGGATGCGGCGGTTGAAATGGGTGTAAGGCAGGAGGTGCTGGGCTCCTCTGCATGCTGCACACTCCCTGCTTGGCCTGAACACAAAACGATTCAAGACATCCTTGCTGGAAAAAGAGACTCTGATTCTGGTGTCCTCTACCACAAACAGATGAGCACAGTGACTTCTCAGGTAGGGAGCACAGGACACCCACCCCAGCAGATCCGCATGGCTTTATGTGGTGGGGGTTTAAAGTCATGAATGATGTGTTGCCTTTCTGAATAAAAAGACTCCTTATTTTATATATCCATAAACTGACACTTGAATGTTCTTCTATATGCTTATCCTACATTACAAATAAAAGAAAATTAAGTCATCCATTTCCACTCACCTATTCAAGAAAATGCCAACTATTTATTCTTAAGTGAATTGAAGAGGAGAGAAGTAATGTTGAGTGGAGCACTATAAATAATGCAATGGAAAAACCCCAAAGGCATCCTTCCCAGGATAAGAGGTCTGCCACTGACCAGCTCCTCTCTCCTGTCCTCACCTGCTGTGCAGGCCTGTGTCTCTTCACTGCTGGTGTAGAGAGGCCAGGACACAAGCTCTCTTCCATCTCAGGAAAGATCAGGGACATGGCCTTCTTTCAGCATTTTGAGTGGATGTCATTTATAAATAACTCAGCACCTGTGCTGTGGAACATTCATGGTTTCTAACTGTCCACACCTTAACTGACTAAGAAGAGAATATGGTATCTATCAATCTCATTTTTTATAATGACCCTTAGAAGTGGAATTTCCAGGTTAAATATATATAAGATGAATTTGTGGGACACAGATATTTCACCTGCAGCTTCAGCATAGAGTTAGAGCCTGGTAGAGGAAGACTGAGACTGCTCATATCTCTGTGGATATCTGAAGTCAGAGAGATGGTCCAGGCAGAGGTGCAGGACACCATGGCACCTAGCAGGAACCATGGCTAAAAAGGGCCCAGTCCAGGCTGCCTCATCCATTAGTGAGTTCTAAGGAAAGCATCACACACTCCACACTGCAGTGGAGAGAGCTGGAATGGTTCCAGAGCTCCTCCCTACATACCTGAGACCCCCTATCTCACTCAGGGGAGCTCTGTATGAGAAGGTCAGTCTGTTACAGAGCTCAAATTAACTGAATGTTTTCCACCCGAGTGCAGATCTGAACTGCCACATGTGGACTCACCATAGCTATGGAGCAGGACAGGTGTTTACAGGGTGCAGGCCAGGAGATGGAGGCACTGCAGGCAGGTCAGGGTACAAAGCCTTAAATAAGAGACCAGGCCCTCACCAGCCCCAGTTTCCTCCAGGAGTAACCAAACCCTGCAAGAGTGTGCATTAAAAACTGAGTAACTGAAAGGAGTTACTCACAAAATTATATATTGTGGAGATAGTTTGAAGATACAAAAGTAAATGGTAGCATCTATAAATAAAATGAGACGTGACCCTTAAAGGATATGTGGTGTCCATTGATGTCCCCAAAGCACACGCATCAGAAGGAAACAGTCTGATGAACAGAGCAATAAGGAGGATAGGCAATGGTTAAACATCATAGCTGCTTAATAACAACAACAAAGCTAGGATAAAATACATGCACTGGTGAATTTTATCCAGTATTTGATAAAGAATGAATACTGATTATTTTTCAGTTCTTCCATCAAGTTGAAGAAAAAACCACCACCAACTTCTTTTAAGTGACAAGTCATCCTGAGAATGAAGCCAGACAATAATGTGTTAAAAATAAAATAAATGAAAACACTCTGTTGGCTAATATTCCTAACGAACATACACAAAAGTATTCAACTAAATGTTTGCCACATTAACTCACCAGCATGTTCAAAATTAACCAACACGATCAACACTGGGCTCAATCTCAGTGGTGCAAGCATGTTCCCTCTCGCACAAACTATTAAGTGTCGCTTACCACTTTCACAGCATAAGGCACAGCTAACCCTTGAATAAATTTGGAAAAACAGCTTTGAAAAGCTCAAAAGGTCACCATTTTTTCATGATAAAAATCATTCATAAACTATAACTATAAGTAGGAGGAATGGACCTCAGCACAGCATGACAAGCTCCATCCTTGACATGGTGCTCAGGGGCTGACCTCCTTCAAGCTTAGCTTCTAGGGTCAGGAAGGAGACAAGGCTTGCAACTCTTTTCAACATACAGTACGTGAGGTCCTGGCCATAGAATTTAATCCAGAAAGAGAAAGCAACGCCTTTCTCTTTCAGGATCAGAAAGGAAGAAATAATTGTTGTTGCAGTTCTCCTGAGAGTGCAGCATTGTATATAAGAAATTTAAACTCCATTGACAACCTTATAGAACAAATTCACATTCCCTAGTCAATTCATTACTACATAGTACAAACAAATGGTAGCCTCAAATACAAAGAACACAATTCATTTCACAAATAATCAAAAATAACTAATGATTAGGTTAAATTGAAGCAAACTCACATCTTCTTGGAATGCAATAAGTAGAAGAGCATTAACAGAAGAAAAGCTATACTGTGATGAGGGATGGGAAGAATTCATGTTATAATGTACATGCTACCGAGAGCAACCAGGTGTTTCAGTGCCATTCCTGTCAAAGTATCAGTGCCATTTTCCTAGAAACATAAAAAAATATGAAAATTCACAAGGAAGTACAAAGAGTCTTCCTATAGCCATAGAAAGAACATTAAAAGTAGAGGCATCAAAATACTAGTTTCCAGGTACTATAAAGTAACAGTAGTCAAAAGGGTTTTGCACTGGAAGAAAAGGACCACAGATGAAAACAGCTTGCCCAGATGCACAGCAAGTGACAAAATCACAAGGCATTTTATTTATTTCTTCTTTGCTTTCTTTTCCTTTCCTTTTCTTCCCTATTTTTTCATTTTCTGTTTATAGGCAGGGTCTCCCTGTGTCATTGTAGCCTGAGCTGAACTCAGAATATGTTGCAGGCTTGTCTGGAACTCCCAGGAATCCTGCTGCCTCAGCCACTTGAGTACAGGCACTACAGGCATTTTGACTATTCCTTGCTCAGCCAATAATTTTTTAACAACACTACGATGAGACTGGGTCTGGTGGTGTGCCTTGTAATCCTAGCAGTCTGGAAGGCGGAGTCAGGAGCATCACAAATTCAAGGTGAGCTTCAGCAATTTAGAAATTTATTAAGGACCTGGCTCAAAACAAGAAAAGTGTTAAAAGGTGAAGACAAAGAAGCCAATGCAAAGCTCTGTATTCAAATCCAAGAAATTGAACAAAAAACAAACAAAAAAAAACTTGCAACTGACACCAGGAGGGAAAATAAATTTTTACACTGGCGTGGCCTTCTGGAGGGGAGTGTGCCCCAAGTAGCTTTAACCTTCCCACCTTTCTTGTGATTTGACTTCAAACAATCATCACAATCCATGAGGAATAAAAAAAAAAGAGAATGTGCTTCAAAGACACCAAGCCTCAATCCTAGTGCAGTAGGCATTTGGAGTGATCTTCTGAAGTGCCTGCTGACCACAGTTAGAAAAGCAGAGAATCTACTAAGAGTGTTAATGAGATTTTCAGTTTTAGTCACTGTGAAAGAAGCTGCAGGCTAGGAAAGTGGCAGACAGCTTAACTAGAGTGACTCCATCTACAAAGTGTCTGAAGACCAAAGCCAAACATTTTATTGCATGAATTCACAACATCGCCACCCATTGCCGACTCAGGATAATATACACCTGTAATCCCAGCACTCTGGGACAGAGAGAAATGATGAGGAAAGGTTTAAGCCTATCCTGGGACATTTAGAAAATTAGTGAGACCATGTCTTAAAATTTGTACCAAACCAAAGCTTTTCCAAATGATCTTTAAGAAATCTCAGAAGTCACAGAACAAGGTACATTAATCACTATTAATCTATACTTATTTTATCTTTTTATACACTTAAAAAGTATATCTTTATATGATTCTTATTATTATTTCAAAATAAAAATAGTAATCCCTTGCTCAAATTCTGGTACTAAATATAAATTTAGGACAGAAAAAAAAAAACCAGATTGATCAAAATCTCTTCATACTGAACTACCCAAATCCTAAGAGGATATATTTAGCAGCATATCTGCAGTCATCTAAGTAAAAAGCCTTTAAAAAATTGCAAGAGTACAAACACCTGGAAACACATCAATGTCTCCATGATGGTAAACCTTATGCTAGGTGTGCTGACTAAAGTACACATGCAAGAGAACCTCATGAAGATTTCTCACTAGAAAGTCAATTTTGGACTTTTCATTTTTATCGTTTTTTGCTCTCTTTCTTCTTTCTTTTTTTCTTCAGACAAGGTTTTGATATGCAGTTCAGTCTGACCTTGATCTTCCCTTGTAGCCCAGGATGACCTAAAACTCACCACAAATTTTCTGCCTCAGAGGCCTGGAATGACAGGTGTTTAACAACATCCCTGATTGTGGTTTCCTCTTTAAATTTTCTCCAAAACAAAACTCCTCAAAGTTTTTGATATTCTCAAAGTTCATCAGGTTGGTTATACAAAACCAAATCAGAAAGTACTGAAAACACCCTGAAGGACTTTTCAAAATCCTCACCAACCTATAACATAATATTACATAACAGAGCATAATATAGTATAGCAAAATAACACAAAACAAAATAAAAAAGGAACCACATAACTGCTTTAAACATCTCCTTCCAAAGATACAGCAAGAATTTCTAACTTATCCATACACCAGCAATATGATGCATTTTCTTTGAAATAAATGTCAGTATCCACTCAAATGCTTGTGTAAGAATGAGTGTGGCAGCTTCCTTTTGAAGTCCGACCCAAAAACATAAAAAATGGCCATCACAAGATGGGTGACAGGTGCATGTGCTTGGTTCAGCCACATAATAGTGAATGTTGGCAGCACATAGAGAGCCCAGCATGGAAACACTGCTTCAAGGAGACCAACCAAAGAGTATTACAAATGAAAAGGCTCAGCACCATCCCCTCTAGGAAAGGGAAACTACCCATCAGGGACACAAAGCCCATGGTCTGATTGGCATGGGAGGAAAGGAAGTGACAGCAGCAGCTAGGAGACAAGTTCCACAGGAGTGATGCACATGTGTTCTTCATCAGTATGGGGTAAAGATGTCACCTCCCCTTGTACTCACCACCTGCTGTCCCCCCTCCCTGGAGGTCAGAGTTTGGAGCACTACAGTGTATAGCTGAGTTGAACATCTAACGATGAATAAATAATCTTTCCTAAGCACATGAGAGTAAAACTTGCTATGAATCCTCCTCCCCTGGATATATGGGGTTTATAACATGAGACCTTCACATTGTTTGGTAAAATTATTATGGGTATTCTGTTTCCTAATGGAATTGAAATTAAACTAATATAATCTCAAGAAAGGAAGTCATCCTAACATTTGATGAATCTTTAACAGAAGAAAATGTGTCTTTCATCCTCCGAGACAATGGATCCTTTGGATGGACATTTGTGTTTGGCACCCAGCCTGACACATCTGAAGTATCTACATGTTTGCTGCATTAAAATTTTCAAAGTGCAGCAAAGTCTAAATGTATACACAGTTTTCTAACATTTTAACTTGTTGTTTCTAAGGAGGACATAGATTTGTTCCACAACAAAAATAAAGGTGATATCACAGAGGAAGGCCAAACTGTGGACCCCATTGCATGACCTCACTTCCTTGGTGACAGGTCCAAACAGAACTCTGAAGGCTCAGGTCACCAGGCCTTTGTCTGGTGACAGTTGGTCTTTATAGACTGTTGGCTCAAGACAGTGAACTGGGAGCAGGTTGTGCTGCTTTCCCAGGAGTTGAGACCCCAGCCTCAGGATCCCACATAGGTAGACCATGTGGGAATGGCTGAAAAAATGGTTCACTCATCCCAGAGCCTTCAGGATGATTGTGGGCAAATGACAAATGACAAGGGCATTAAAGGACAGGACTCACTGTCCCCAGCCTTCTGGCACCCAGAGGCAGGAGAGAGACCAGGACAGGTGTCACAAGACTCAGCCACAAGCACTCAGACTCACTGAGTCCAGCAGAGTAACATTAAGGCCTGACTACCACTGTGAATCCCCATACACAATTCCTGACCTAAGTCAAGTGTGACTGAGTCTGACAAGCCCTGAGGGCAGATCCTCGTGGGCTGGTGCAGGTCCTGAGAGGATACAAGCCTGGGCCACTGTCAGATTCCCACCCAATACCGGGCTGGCCAAGCAGAAGAGCAGCACCCATGTCTAATCCACAGTCTCCGGATTCATCTTCTGTCTTCCTGGGTAGAAATATGGGACAGAGCTGTCTTTCTTATAGAAATATTATATTATCTATGTTCAAAAAGAAAAACCAGCGCTGTCTCACAGCCTCAGAGCCTCTGGCTTCCTGCCAGAAGCTGTACTCTGCCTCAGCAGAGTGGCATATAGGACACCAGTCTAGAGGCGGTCACAAAGCTTTGTGTTCCATGGCCTTGCAGCAGACTCTGGGACCCACAACAGGTGCTGGCCCAGGCACAAAGTGTGTGTACAGAAATGACTATAGACACTCTCAGATGACAGAAAGTTATCTTTGGGTCAGTGCTACACTGTACTTAACTATCAGCATATGCATGAAACTCTAGCCAGGGTTATTGACTCTCTGACTATCCATGGAAATTTTAAAAATGTTTTCTAAGGAAAGCAGAAAAAGAAACAGTTTTGTACAGCAGTTTCACTGCAGTACACTGACAGCTCTGAACCCAGCAGACAATGTCATAAGTCTGGTGATATGCACATCACCACCTCAATAAGGCCAAAGTTTCTACAAATACTGGAGGTAAAAATGGAAATACTTTAACAACATAAACAGTTGAAATAAAATATCTTTTATATGCACTTAATATACCAAATATAAACTAGGCATGGTGGCTCTTGTGTGGAGCCCAGTACTTGAGACACTAAGGAAGGAAAATTATTTGAGACCACTCTGGGTTAAAATGTGACCTCAAAGCCAGCCTGAACTTCATATCAACAGGCTTTCTCAAAAAGATAAATACATCAAATCTAATGAATGTAATAGAGTACTAGTGATGGCTTTGTGACCTTACAATGACTATCATATTTACACTGACCTGTAGTCTACTGGAAAACCTAAGTTACAGCCAACTTCACAATAAAATATCGCATCATTTATCAAACGGAGTCCACTGGCATTTGGTGGTAATGGAGCAGTGCTTGCTGCTGCTCTCAACAGAAAAAATGACTATTGCTGCAGTAACAGGAATCTGCATGAATCACTGCAATGTGTCCTTAACTCTTCAGGGAAGAGACCGCACTGCACTAATAAGAATTACTAATTTTAGTCTTTTGAATACTTTAAAAACTGAATTCAGTACTAGTTGAACTAATTACCTATATTTCCACCCAAAAGATTAAATAATTCCTTTTCTCCTGTAGTCTCCTGAATGTTCTTTAGATCTTATGGTGAGTGGTTCTTTCTGCAATGAAATGATGTCCCTATTTGCATTTCTTTATTGTGCAAAAATGCTCAATAGTTCTTCAAGTATTTTTTGGCAATTTGTACATATTCTGAAAAATGTGCATTCCTTTCATGTTCTTATTGGTTTTACATGTCAGCTGTCAGGGAGTAATAGGCAAAATTTCTCTCATTCTGTAGTTTATTTCTTCATCCTTTTAGTTAGTTTGACTTTTTTGTGGCTTGTACGCTTATGCAGGAGGATCAAAATCTTACAAATTCCTTTTTGTGTCTTTTGTAACCGTATCTTATATTCTACACAAAACAGCAGGAATAGTATTTTTAAAAATGTTTTTTAATACATCTACATTCAGAACATGGAATGTCTGGCTTTTTCATGTTTCACTATGTTTTACTCCAATAGAGGCATATTTGAGACTGCTGCACAATTACCAAAAAACTACACTTCCTGAGTAAAAGAAAAATCACAATTTGCAGTAGTGATAATTTTACCCTATCGTACATTTATATTCTTGACCTCAACGTACTTGTTTCCTTAAACTTCAAATGCAGGCATATAAACAACTGTTTCACACTCTGCTAACCCATATAGCAATTGCCTCCCAAAGTCAGCTTCAAAGCCATCATCATCCCATCTCATTCTCTCCTGATGCTTGAACTAAAGAAATCATCTTTAGCCTAATCTTTATAGGTAACTCCTTACCAATGCAATTATTTAAATACAAAATGATCAAAAATTGCATAATTTTTGTTAGTTTTTATAAAATAACAAGGAATATAAAAGTGACAATTCTACTGTATTCAATACAAGAATGAATGGGTTAAACTGCAAACTGCCCAAATGATGCTCAGGATGGTCACTGCGAAAACAAATGTGTTTCACAAGTGATTTTCTGGAATAACTGCTACATGGCCAACCGATAAAAAGACAACTACTGATGTGCAATTGTGAGTATTAAAAAATGTTGATGCTGGGGAAGAAACGGAGGAGATCTAAAACATTAAGCAACATCTGCAGAACTTGAAGATATATTTTGAGACAAGGTCACTCTAATTGTGTAGGTTAGACTCAACTTCTTCTTCCACTAATTTAAGCCCGTTGAGGTGCTAGCATTACAAGCATGCATCAACAAAAACAGCAAGATTTACTTTCATGGTAAAATGAGAAAGTGCATGTACTCAGTATATATTCTTATAGATTCAGTATTCTATTATTAGCTGTAATACAAACACCAAATATTCCCATTGATGATACTCAGAAATATGCTGCAGGGGATCTGGCCACATGCTGTAGTGCATAGAAGCTCACAACGTACTTCACAGTGTCATTTACTTTGTGAAGTATATCAGGTTCTTCAGGTAAAAAATAGATATAGTTTTAGTGGTGATTACATAAGAGGTGAGTAATTTATTTTCCCAAGAATAATTGAGACTTGGGTAAGCTATTTTCACTGGATTAGGGGTATTTACTGCAATGTTCACTTGTGTTTTCATGACACCAGAGTTTTTAACAACATAATTCTTAAGCAGATTTTGTATTCAACAACACTGCATTAAACACGTTACAAATTACATGAATGTTAAAATGGAAGTGAAAACCAAAGACCACAGGAAACCAACTGGGACTCATGGCCCAATGTATGTGTTTAAAGATAATCACTACACACCACAAATGTCATACACTGGTCCTTATACATAAAGTGATATGCCATTGTATAAATTCACAATTCAGTAAAACAGAACACAATCTGAATATTAATTTAGCAAATTTACTTTTTACTGTGTTGACAGCTCAAAATTTAGGTTTCCCTTCATGCCATTACTTCAGTATTTTAGGAAAAAACAGTAATAATTACAAAATATATAATGCTTTCACAGCATCAAGGAATAAAATAAAAGGTATTTGCATGATACAACCAAAAACAACCTTTCCCCCCAAAACAACACCATAATTAGGAAAAATTGATTTCAAAGTATGGTTACTCATAAATCACGCCAAATTTTATAATTTCTTGAGATATTGATATATATATTGTGATGTGTTATTGGAGACAAGTTATGATTCTGTCAGTATGGCACAATCAGAAATTCACAGTAGTATGGTTTACATTTGGTACATGTGGGGAAACCTTACTAGCAAATAAAGATGTAATATAAACATAACAAGTAAAATTCTGATGGTTAGAAAAACAAAGGTTTACTTAAATGACAAATATTGGCTCCACTGAGAAACAAAATCAGGCAACATAATTTACATGGTATGATATCCAGTGATGCTAGGAAATCTGCAGATGTCTTGTCACAATTTCAAAAATATAACATTCATTAATGTACAAGTTATGTGAAAAGAACACAACTTTGTCAAAAACACATGCTCTAAGCTTCTACAAATGTATATCTTAATGCCAAATATTGCATCAACTTCAGAAACATCATTTATGAAAGAGAAAATGAAGCATGTGCATCAAAAGATAAAAACAAAGCCATGTTAAAAATACAATTTCCACCCAAAAAATAAGAGACTAGACTAATATCACTCTGAACAGTGAATAATAGTATTGTTCAATTTTATATCATAATGCTACAGAATTAGCATTGGGTTTCTTAGTGTCACTTCAGAGTATCTGTTCAATACATTATGCATTATATTATTTGTTCCAATAAATAGGTTATACATTCTTCCCATGTGTGAATCTCTATGTGTATATCTATGCTTTCTGTGATATGGGGGAAAACAGATCAAAATAAGACAACAAAACAAATTCCTAGAAAATCATGATATGAAAAAGACATATAAGACCACAATATTAGGTGTTAAACAGTACCTTCTATGCTTTCTCTTGTTATTTTGAATAGAATTGTCCACATCATCAGGGACTATATAATTAAGCATAACATTATATAGCTATTTTTATAAAAACACAACTTCGAAGACATTGTAGGATGTGAAAGCAGTTAATAATCAAACCTGATGTTGAACCCGTGGTTTCCTGCCAGTACCAGTGAGTCAGGCCAAGCCACAGAATCCCATCCCAGTCTGAAGGAACTCCCTTGCTCACCTGGGGACCAGGTGGTTGCCCACTGTGACCAGTGAGTTGAGACCAGCAAGTCAGAACCAGGGAGTCGGGCCAAGCCAGATAATCCTTTTTCAGTCTGGGAAACTCTCTTCCTCACCTGGGGATGAGCCCACGGATTCCTGCCCGGACCAGCGAGTGGGGCCGAGGAACAGATTCCAATTCCAGTCTGGGGGAACTTCCTAACTTGCCAGCAAGTTCAGCCAAGGCATGGAATCCCATCCCAATCTGGGTGAACTCGCTCCCTCACTTGGAAAAATACTTGAAGCTTGAAAATACAGCAAAATGACAAACTGAAAGACCAAAATGCAATTTCAAACATCCATCCCATCCCAAAAAATCCTAGGATCCATGTGCATAGAAGAAAACACATTCCACATAACTGAAATACCTGAAATAATAGTAACTGAAATAAAGAAGCAACTTTGGGAAGCATTAAAGAAATTCAAACTAGAAATAATCTCGTAGGTAAAAAAAAAGAAATGTTAAAAGAAATGAAGGAGATTCTGAACATATCTAAAGAAGACACAGTTTAAAAATTGGAGGAAGTAAACAAAAAGATAGAAGCCAAAAGAAGAAAAGAAATTATAAAAATCTGAGCAGAAATCAATGTAATAGAGACTAAAAAAAAAAATCCAAAAAATCAATGAATCAAAGACCTGGTTCTTTGAAAGAATAAATAAAATCAAAAAGCCCCTAGCTAACCTTATTTAAAAAATGGAAGAAAAAGTTCAAATCCCTGCAATAAGGAATAAAAGATGTGAAATTACTACAGACCCTATTGAAATACAGAAGACCATCAACACCTATTTCAAAAACCTCTACACTCAAAGGTTTTATAACAGAAGAAATAGACAGATTCCTAAAGTATATGAAGTACCAAAGCTAGGTCATGAAGGTTTAAAACTACTGAATAACCCAAATTCTATCAATGAAATTGAAAACATAATTAAATCATTACCTACAAAGAAGAGCCCAGGCCCAGATGGATTCACTGAAGAATTCTACAAGAAATACAAAGAAGACCTAATGCCAACACTCCTCAAACTCTTCACTGAAATGAAAAGGCAAGCAATCCTTCATAAATTGTTCCTAGAAGCAAATATTGCTCTAGTACCAAAACCGGAGGAGGACCCAACTGAAAAAGAGAACTACAGACCAATCTCCCTAATGAACAAAGATGAAAAAATCCTCAATAAAATATTGCTAAATAGGATGCACCACATTAACAAGATCATATACCACGACCAAGTGAGATTCATCCCAAGCATACTGAGATTGTTTAATATACGTAAATCAGTAAATGTAATGCACCATATCAATAGAGCCAGAAGTTATAATCACATGATCATTAATATAGATGCAGAAAAAGCTTTTGATAAGGTCCAACATTCATTTATGATAAGAACTTTGCAGAAAATTGGAATAGATGGTCCTTAACTCAATATAATTAAGGCTGGCAATGACAAAACAACAGCCAGTGTCATACTAAATGGTCAAAAATTGAAGGCCTTTACTTTAAATCATGCACAAGACATGGATGTCCCTTATCACAGCTCCTATTTAATATAGTACTGGAAATAATGGGCAGAGCAATTAGACAAGACAGAGACATAAAAGCCATAAAGATAGGAAAAGAAGACATTAAATTATCATTATTTGCAGATGACATGATACTTTATAAGGAAGATTCCCGAAGCTCCATTGAAAGACTCCTAGATATAATAAATTCAGTAATGTAGCTGGATACAGAATCAATACTCAAAAATCAATAGTATTTCTATACACTAACAACACCGTCACAGAGACAGAAATAAGAGAGGCCACACCCTTCACACTAGCAACCAAGAAAATGAAATATTTAGGAATTACTCTCACGAAAGAAATGAAAGGCCTATACAGGGAAAATTATAACACACTGAATAATGAAATTGAAGATGACCTCAGAAAATGGAAAGACATCCCTTGCTCATGGATAGGAAGAATAAATATTGTGAAAATGGCCATTCTCCCAAAACTTTTATACAGATGCAATGCAATCCCAATAAAAATACCATCAACATACCTCATAGAACTTGAGAAATCACCCCTAAAATTCTTCTGGAATGAGAAGAAACCTAGAATAGCAACACAGTTAGAAGCAGCAAAAGCCCAGGCAGGAGGTACCACAACCCCTGACTTGAAGTTATACTACAAAGCAACTGTAGTAAAATCAACATGGTACTGGAATTGAAACAGAGCCAAAGATCAGTGGAATAGATGAGAAGATACAACCACCACTACAAATACATTCAACTCCCTTATCTTTGATAAATGGGCCAAACATGTTCACTGGAAGAATGACATTCTGTTTAATAAATGGTGGTGAAAAACTGGCTCTCCATATGCCTAAAACTAAAACTAGACCCATACCTATCACCATGTACTAAAATAAAATCTAAATGGGTCAAAGATCTAAATATTAAAACAGAAACACTAAATCTAATGGAAGACAAATTAGGTAAAAACCTTGAAGACATAGGAGTAGGTAGAGAATTGATCACATCAAGACTCAAACCATACGGGCAATGCTTCCCAGAATCAATAATTGGGATCACCTCTTATTAAAAAGTTTCTGCACATAGAAAGAAATCTCCAGTATAGTGAAAAAAAACTCACAAACTGGGAAAATGTCTTAGTGAACTGACCCTCAGACAGAGGACCTCTGTCTAAAACATATAAAGCATTTTTAAAAATGAGACCGCCAAAATTCAAAGACAGAATTCAAAAATGAGCATCTGAGATGAATAAATAATTTTGAGATGAAGAAATACAAGTGACAAAAAAACACGTGAAAAAATGTTCACCATCAATGGTCATTACAGAAATGCAAATTAAAACCACATTGAAATTTCATCTCACTCCTGAAAGAATGGCCAAGACCAAGAAAACCACAAACAACAAATGTTGGAGACACTGTTGGGCAAAAGGAACTCTACTGCACTGTTTGTGGGAGGGTAGACTGGTGCAACCATTGTGGAGATCAGTCTGGAGATTTCTCAGAAAGCTGGGACTGGAAGCACCTTTTGACCCAGCTATTCTACTTCTAGGCATATTCACCGAAGAACTGAAAGCATCATTCCACAGTGATATATGTGCACCCATTTTTATAGCAGCACAGTTTATAATAGCCAGATCTTGGAAACAACCTAAGTGTCCATCAACTGAGGAATGGAAAAAAAAAGTTATGGTGTTTTTATACAATGGAGTACTACTCAGCTATAAAGAATGATCACATTGACATATAAATAAATGGATGCAGATTGAGACCATACTCATAAGTGAAATAAATCAAACTCACATGTATAAATACCAAATATATTCCCTAGTATAAGAAATGATAATACATAGAAGTATGTGGTAATCATGATACCCAATCATATTGGTTTGAATCCTTATAATGTTTTCCTCATTAAGTGCAATGGTTTTACCCTGGGTTTTTCAATTTTAGTATTGGTGATAGTACGAATAGCTATTCTGAAGAAAATAACACACCATAAAAGCTAGTGATGATTTAATATCCTCTTCTTTGGAACTCCCACCAAGATGTTGTACATGTTTCCACTGGTTTTAACATGTTGTATCTTAACATATTTTACTGTATATGATAGTATAAATAAAATTTTTGACAGGCAAAGAGATAATATAGAAATCATTATTCATTTTCTGTTAGTTGGCTCTAAATACCCTGTAATTTTTTCTTTCTCTTGAATGGATTCACACTGTCTTGATGTGATTGATTCTATAGTATACGAAGTTATGCTCAAACAATTCAAGGAAAGAGGCACTATGGTGACTACTATTATGTTAGATTACCTGGTGGTGAAACCAAATGATGCTTTAATTGTTCAGTTCTGACCTGTGTTGTTCTATTACAATGTCTCTTTTATCTCGATCTCCACCCTTTTTAAAAAAATATTCTATTTTTTAAAAGAAAACTAAATTAAAAATTAGAGGGATATATTATAGTAACTTCTATGTTTTCCCATTAACCTGATCTTAACCCCAGTATTGCTCTCCCCATCTTGTTCTGCCTGATTTTACTATATTCTATTTGTTTGATATTTTCAAGTTTGAGGGTATAGGCAACCACTTTGTAGGCAATAAGATTTACTATGATGCCCATTATGGTTTGACTATTATCCTCTTTTGAAATCCTGTAAGGTCTCCAGTGTAGATTTTATTTGTCTTGTTCTATACTGTTTTGATCAGTTCTATTATACCTGATGATACAGCAACTCTTTTTAAAAATAGCAAGAGGCACAGTGGTAACCATTTTTGATCACCTGATATTCTATTTTTGCATCAATTACTATGCCCATCCTTATGTTCTAACCAACTCTCTTTTGTTAACTCACTTGAGGTTTTATTCTCTTCAAAAAAAGTAATAAGAAATATGGGAGTAAAAAAAAACCCCAAAAGTGTAATTGTTATTGTGAAGAAGAGAGGAAAGGAAGGTCGTCTAAGAGATATAAGTGCCTGTTTGAGTGTGTAGGGAGGAAAACCATATTACTGAGCTTTGTTGGATCATTGAACGGAACTCTCTGCAATCACACTGTAGGAATGTTCACTTTAGATGCTTTAATTTTATAATTTGAGCAACTGTTTCTAAGAAGACAATATGTAACCTATTAACTAGTGATTTCTTACTGTATTTTTTCTTGAAATTCTGTATGATTTGTACCCTTTACTGCTTTGTTTTTTATGGTTTTTTTTTCTCTTTAAAAAATTAAACTGGAATTTATCTTTTATTTATTTTTTGGTACTGGGGATCAAACTGATTACTTTACACTTGCCAGGCAGGAACTTAAGCCACTGAGCTAATACCCCAGCCACCCAATATATACGTTTCACATCTTATCATCTTCAGAGAAGTGGCCTCTACTCTTGGACTTGATGCCAGCAAGCATACCAAATGTGAATAAAATAAGTCAAGGCCAAATAACATTCAAACAAACCAGCTTCCAATAAGATCAGTCATAGTAAGACGATGTAAGTAATACAGGTTTTCAGTTTTAGTTAGTAGGAAATTAAGGACAGTTACCATCATGGTATTACCTGTAATTTTTGGGGTACCTCTCTGTGCCCTCAAATCTATTATGAGTAGACAGACCAGAACAAAATAAAATAAACAGAGCAACAGAACTACTATAGCTTTTAAATCCTGATACACTTTTAACAATGTCCTCTGCCTTCTTTTTTTAGGCAATTCCTCACCTCTCTCCTTCTCAGGATACTATTATTTACTGTTCAGAGTATATTAGTTTAGTCTCTTATGTTCAGTTTCAGCATACATAAAAATAAAGACATCTACTATTAAGAGAATGAGACACATGATGGTAATCATCAACTTCCCCAAAGTCAGTCTTCAAGATAAAAAAAGCCTGCATCATCCGGTAATTATTTGATTCGTTCTATAATAGTATATATTCAATATATACTATATTAGTTCTACAATAGTATATATATATATTCAATATATATATATTATATATATAATAGTATATATATATAATATATATATATATATATATATATATATATATATATATATTAGTTCTATAATAGTATATATTCAATGCTTGTGAAGATGGGAACAACTATTTGGAAAAAAACTAGAGACAGTAAGATAGACAATGAACATCTCAGTGGACTTGCTTTGAAACCTGTGTTTCCTTAAATTGTTTCCTTATGAACTGTTCTGTTTTGTTTTGTCATGTTTAATCTTACGATCTTTAAGATAAAAGACAAGTTTGTAGAACATATAAGCATATTAATAAGTTTTTGTTGGATCACTGAGGTAAACTGTTCACAGTGTCATTATTTAAATATCACTTTCTATGCTTAATATTGTTACTTGAACAATTACTTCTAAGATGACAATATGTAACTAATCAACTAGGGATTTCTTACTGTTTATTTTTCAGAAATTCTGTATTATTTCTACACATTTTGGATTTTTTAAAAATAAAAATAATTCACCAAAAATATAAAAATTAAGGTTTAAAGACAAAACATTAATTATATAGACACTATCCATACTTGAAAGTGAAAAGCCCATTTCAGTTTACCATGTTTAATTACAAGATGCCATGTTGAAGCACAAAGACACTTTAAAAATCTAAAGAGGTATAAGTGATTAACTGAAAACCATACAAAATATGTACTTGAGTAGAGCTCCACTTCAGATTTGTCATTTCTGGAAAATTTGTGAAGAAATATTGATATAAAACTTCTGTATTGATTATTTCTTCAGGTCTACTTGGAATTTTTAAAGTAAACTTAGATTTAAACTGTCTGAAGAGTGCTGCTTTTTCTATGTATTTAACAACAAACATGGATTTCCATATTTCTCACATTGTTAATGCACATAGGATAAAGTGAACTCTTTCAGATATGTAAAAATGATCACGTGTGTTGAGAGTATTTTCATAACACATAGGATTTATCTCTTGTGTGAGCTTCTTCACATATTTCACTTACAATCTGGCTGCACAAAGTGTCTCCACTTGCTTACATAGCCAGTGGTTATTCCCAGTGTGAATTCTTTCATGTGTTTTGCAATGACTGTATGTGGTAAAAGCTTTGCCACATTGTTATATACATAGGTTTTCTCACCAGAGTGGAGTCATTGATGTATTTTACAAAATCCATGTGTGGTGAAAGCTTTCCCACATTCTTCACATAAACAGGGTTTCTCAACATTGTAAATCTTTTCATGAATTGGACAATAAGCATTTCTGCTGAAACCTTTCCCACATTCCTTACATATATAAGTTTTCTGCCCAGTGTGAAATTTTTCATGCATTATGCAATATGTACTTGTGCTCAAAAAATTCTCATGATGCTTATATACACTGGTTCTACCTTGAGTGTGAACTTTCATGTTGCTTACAATGTCCATGTTGGGTAAAAGCTTTCCCACATTGCTTACATACATAGGGTTTCTCTCCAGTGTGAATTCTTTCATGTATTTTACAGTTTGCCTGTCTGTTAAAAGCTTTCCCACATTCCTTACATACATAGGGTTTCTCTCCAGTGTGAATTCTTTCATGTTTCTTAAAATATCCCCGTGTGTTAAAAGCTGTCCCACATTGCTTACATACATAGGGTTTCTCTCCAGTGTGAATTCTTTCATGTGTTTTACAATTTGCCCATGTGTTAAAAGCTTTCCCACATTCCTTACATACATATGGTTTCACTCCAGTGTGAATTCTTTCATGAACCTTACATTGTGCACGTGTGTTAAAAGCTTTCCCACATTGCTCACATGAATATGGTTTCTCTCCAGTGTGAATTCTTTCATGTATTCTACAATTTGCCCATGTGTTAAAAGCTTTCCCACATTCCTTACATACATATGGTTTCACTCCAGTGTGAATTCTTTTATGAACCTTACATTGTGCACGTGTGTTAAAAGCTTTCCCACACTGCTCACATAGATATGGTTTCTCTCCAGTGTGAATTCTTTCATGTATTTTACAGTTTGCCTGTCTGTTAAAAGCTTTCCCACACTGCTTACATACATATGGTTTCACTCCAGTGTGAATTCTTTCATGTTGCTTAAAATCTCCCCATGTGTTAAAAGCTGTCCCACATTGCTTACATACATAGGGTTTCTCTCCAGTGTGAATTCTTTCATGTATTTTACAATTTGCCCATGTGTTAAAAGCTTTTCCACATTCCTTACATACATAGGGTTTCTCTCCAGTGTGAATACTTTCATGTTTCTTAAAATCTCCCCTTGTGTTAAAAGCTGTCCCACATTGCTCACATGAATATGGTTTCTCTCCAGTGTGAATTCTTTTATGAACCTTACATTGTGCACGTGTGTTAAAAGCTTTACCACATTGCTCACATAGATATGGTTTCTCTCCAGTGTGAATTCTTTCATGTATTTTACAGTTTGCCTGTCTGTTAAAAGCTTTCCCACACTGCTTACATACATATGGTTTCACTCCAGTGTGAATTCTTTCATGTTGCTTACGATGTCGAGATTTAATGAACCCTTTTCCACATTGCTGACATACGTAGGATTTCTCCCCACTGCCATAATTTTCATGGAGCTGAACATTGTGGTGTGTTTCTGCTTCTTTCACATTCACATTACCTTCTGCAGTACAAAGGAATACTTCTTTACACTGATTCCAAGATGTACGTTCACAGGATTTCCCTATCTTGTCGTTTCTATAAAAAAAAAAAACATATCAGATTGATAACCATATTACTAAGTTTTTACTGGAGATTTGAACAAAATTGTTTGTAGTCTCACTGTTTGAATCCCCACATCATATGTTTCACTTTTGTATTTCATTAACTATCTATATGAGCAGCATATGTAATCATTGACTTTAGATATTTATTGTTTATTTTCACTTTGAAAGTGGTATCATTTCTACTTATTTTGGTTTTTTTAGTCTTTCCTTACATTAAAAAAAGAAACATTCACAGTGAAATGGGTCTCAGTTTAATGACTGCATTAATGTCAAGTTCTGTTTTTAATGCCTGCTAAGAAACTCTGTACATGAAGTAACAGAATGGCCTTTTAAGACATGTTGAAAACAACTATTCCCAAAAGACTGGTATACACTATGTGTATCACACACAGATCATTATGATATGTTTCACCATCACAATCTCCCTTCTGTCCTTAACCTGTAGTTCCCTTTTCCATATGGTCAGTCTGACTATTCTCTATTAACTCTTTCATTTCATTCCACAATTTATATTTTGGTTTCTCATGTAAGAGAAACCCTGTGAACTTTTAGGTTTTATAGGTGAGCTATTTCACCGAATTGATGGGAGAAAGAACCACCTATTTCTTATGGCAAATGACATTATATTCTTAATTTTTTGACATTATATAACACATTTTTTTTCATTTCCATGCTGGGAATGAACAACAGCTATTAGCATAAAATGTATAGCTTTTAAAATATGTTTTAAGAGATTTTCACTGATCATTAAGCTGTGACGTTTGAACTTGAATTTGCAGTTCTGCAAAATCTGACTCCTAGTGTGCTGGATTTACAAGAATTCACAATCACAAAGAGTCTATTAATATTTTCCTTCTCCACAAATCCAGTGATAGATAGCTAAGCTTCATCAAAGCCTGATCTATTATAACTTGATCTGCTTTGTATATCAGTAAGCATGTATCAGTATTTTATGTGCATTTTGAATTTTTAAAAATATATCCAGGACAAGTATGAGGGGATCAATTTTTAGAGACAACTGCACAATGATATTCAGAATGAGTGCATTTAACATTCCACCAGCCTTCTAAGAATTTTAGTCAGAATGGCTGATTCTTTAGAGCATGGCTTGGAAACACAAGAAATCCATTTTATTTAAAATTCTTTTGCAATCTTAGCAATTTTTAGATGATGAATGTGTTGTATTCACATGTATATATGGGTAGAAAAACTGAAGAGAGTATGTCATAACTCAAAGTATATGCCTTTCATACACATCTATATGCAATGTCATACAAGACATTTTCTTGTATGACATTTTCTTGATTTAATCCACTCATTATACCTACCTTAGCTTATACGGCTTTGGAGAATATTACTGACAATAAATTGAATGGTACCTCATTTCTTTGGCGGTATTTTTCTGCTGATTCACTAATTACTCAGGAACATTCCTTCTCCTTATCAGTGCGAATTACCTTAAGTATCTCCAGTAAATTTTGCATTCTTTTTCAGCTTCCTGGATATCTCTAAGTCCTCCTGAATTGTAGACAAAGAAATACCAGCATTCATTAGAATAATACATACAAATCAATAGATTTTGTTTAGAGTTATGATATAATGTGTCCAGGTCTGAGCTATTTTTAAAAATATTTTCACATTGTTTTTAATTAAACAGCGACATACAACATTCTGACAGCATGAGTGACAAAAGTATTTTGTCATTACCTATTGCAGTCATGTTCCTAAAGGTTTCGCCCATCACATCTCTGTAGAGGTTCTTTTGGGATGGACTCAGCAAAGTCCACTCCTCATTGCTGAAGTTCACGACCACATCCTCAAAGTTCACCACCTCCTAAAGGATCATACATATATTTCTCACATGAAGGTTGAGACACCAGGTTTGGGATATCTTAAATTCTCTCCTACAAATCTGAATCAATAGCAAAGTGTGGTGGTATATATCTATAATGCCAGCACTCAAAAGGCTGAGGCAGGATGGTTTCAGTGAGTTCAGGGCAATTTAGGATCCATAGGGTGTTCAAATCTAGCTGATATACATATAGAAAGCTTGTCTCAATAAAACAAAACAAAACTAAACAAATACAACCAAACTAAACAGCTGAATGAAGACTGATTTCTTCAAATTTAAATTCAAGTCTTGGTCTTTAATTTTTTGTATATATACACATTTTTGAAGACAGCAAATTTGATGATAGATTGCAACTCACTGCTAATGTCGCAGTGAAATACGAGCACTGATTGTTGTGCTGAGTCACTGCAATATTCCCTGTGTACTGTCTTTAATGCAGAGCTCACAGTGAGAAGCCTGCAGGACCACCATCCACAAAGCACAGAGGCAGCTAAATATCCCCTCAATCAACTGGGAAGCCAAGCAAGCACCTCCCTTCCCTGGTAAGTGATGGCGGTGTGGTGGACTGTTGCCCATCCAGGGGGCAAACCAGCAGCAGCTCCTGAGATCCATGCCATGCTGGAATTTAGGATACTTGGAAGGCAAGCAAGCACCACTTCTCCCTGGTAAGTGGTGGAGGTCTGGCAGAATGCTGCCCTTCCAGGGGGAGAACAAGCAGCAGCTCCTGAGATCCATGCCATGTGGGAACCTAGGATGCTGTGAAACAAAACAACTGGCCTGTCTCCCTACTAAGCAATAGTGAACCTACTGATGCACGGCCTAGAATCAAACATCCCACTTCCCTACACCTCTTCTCCTGTCAACCCCCATTAGCAAATGGGAACCAGAAATCTGAGTGTCTCCTGGGAAGCAGACCATAACAAATAAGGGGGGCTTCCTTCTACTATCTCTTTGAAGGTGAATATTTTTATTTCTGTTTTGCTCTTTTCTGATTAATGGTATTGCTCTATTCAATATTCTGTTTTGATAAGTACTATAATGTTTGGTATTTCATCTCATTTTGATATACGTGTTTGAAAGAACAACTATTGGGGCTGGGGATTTAGCTCAGTGGCATAAGTACCTGCCTTGCAAGTAGACAGTCATAGGTTCAATCCCCGGTACCAATAAAAGGGAATAAGACAAAAAAAAAAAAAAGAATGAAAGAAAGAACAACTATTATAAAGATAATAAAATATACTGTGATACCTATTACTGTTATTGCAGTAACCAGTTGTGAAGTTGTGTACCAATTTCACTGTATGATCTTGGTTGGCCTTATTCGGCCTTGTTCTGTTGTATTTTACCACTTTCAAAATTTAAAAAAAGAAAAAAAAATACTCATCAATCACTTTGATAGGCTGCAGTTAATGTCTCTTCAAATCTCTTTTAGGCCAGTGAGTACTTTGTTCTTAATATACTTCAGCAGCATTTTGAAACATGAATTTGGTTTCATAGAACAAAACATAAATAACACCCAATATGTACACAAATAATAACTCAAATGTTAGTGGAAAATGGTGTTTTAAAAAAATAAGTATATAAAATGGAACCAGGCCCAAGCTGTAATTTATAGCTCACTGTCACCAAGCGTTCACTTTCAATTCAGATATAAGGAATATATCTTGTGAGGCTGGTGAAGGACTTCTTCCTTGAAATTGGGGTTATACTAAGTTAAGAGCTGTCTGAAATAGAGAAACCCTGACTGTGACACCCCACAGACAAAGTGAATCTTGAAAAGAGACTGCATAAGACACCTTTGGTTTGTTTTTAAAAATTATAGCCATATAATATGGAAAAATTCCAACAATATTCAACACTTTCTGAAAAACAATGTGGATATCTTCCACACAACAAAGAAAACACTTTCATAATTGGGTATTTAGCTCAGTGGCATGAACACCTGCCTGGAAAGCATAGGTCATGAGTTTGATCCTTGGTACCAAAAAACCCCACATTTTACCTTCATGACACTACGGCATAATTAGAGATAATCAAAAGTAGATCTCAAGTATGAAACAGAAAATTCATGGGTTGACAAGGATGTGAAATACTGATCGTTGCCAGATCTGGTGTTGATCACCTCAAGTAAGCAATCAAAACCCAACTTAAACTTCACACTTACTCTAAGAACTACCTGAATTTCAGTGAAGACCCTCTCTGTTGTATGTCCTGCTATTGGCTTCCTGCAGTCTGTCAGTCACTTGCACATCCTTTCCACACTCCTCTGATCCATCCTCAGCATGAAACCCTTCATGCCTAACTATTGATATCACTGCAAAATTTCTGTTTAGAGCTTCTGCTCTACACCATTTAGTAAATTCCATTGCAGAGCATTTCCATATTTAAACGGTCTATGAAAATCCAAACCACTAAATCAGCCCTTAATTCAGAGATGACACACCTATTCCTTTTCATTCAGAAGGATATTACGTGTATATGTCCATGCAAATGCCTAAATTTCAAAATTTTTCGATGAGAATTTAACAGGTAGCCCTTTCTGGAACTTGTCCTTCACAAATTTTTACCCCATCCTTGATAACACTTTCATATTTGCTTCATTTTTCTCAGATTTCAAAACCCTATGGCTGTTCTCACAAACATAGTCTGTGAGCAGCGGTGCCACATAAATAATTAAGTATGTTCAGAAATTATTTTGCACTGATCTGTATAATACACAGGAGTTCTTGAGTTGTTTGCAAAGCCTTTTTCCACTGAGACCCACTACTACACATCTCTGAATTCTCAGACCTTTGCCACTACCTGTCAAGAGGATGGAAATATGAGAACATACTATAAATTGAGGAGATCACTATAAATACCAAAAAGCCCAAGTTTAAGTTGAGCCATTGTGGCTATGAGGCCCTGCATTACATACATTAATAAACCCTGGACATTCCAGATCTGTTACTCTGAGGAAAGAGAGCATAGACCTAGATCATTAATGCTCTACAAGCTACAAAAGCATCATAGTCAGAGTCTTCCCAAGCTCCGCACAATGACTAAGATTATGGAGTTACCAGACCAGCAGTAAATTTCAAAGATGATACTTGAGTCTGCTGCTGTCATAGTGAAGCCAGGGTTCTGGGGACCCCAAATCACCCTTGCCAACAGCAAGAGGCAAAAGGGACAGTGAGAGACCCATGGCCA
The DNA here is from genome assembly GCF_034190915.1 of Cavia porcellus. NCBI lineage: Eukaryota > Metazoa > Chordata > Mammalia > Rodentia > Caviidae > Cavia > Cavia porcellus. The sequence continues at coordinate 194,180 of NW_026947529.1, forward strand.
ATGCTGCAGGACCTCAGGAGCTGAAGCTAACTAAACACCTGAGGCTCCAGACACTTGAATTACTTCTAAATACTTGTAACTGGTTTCACCAAATCCACCCTATATCTGGGCTCCCATCCACAACCTCACCATTCCATGGCTCCAGGATCTCTCAGGTTCTTTGTTAATCAGGCCACAGGACATCAAAAGTACTAAATGAGATGCAGCAAGCATTTTGCTACCAGTATCCCACTCAGAAAAGGTAAATCATGCTGAGACAATGGAAGAGACAAAAGTCACAGCTTGCAATGGACTGAAAATTGGACAGTTCACATAGCCTGCCCCTTCATCACTAATTGACTCCTGCTCTACTGCTCTCCTTCTGAGTCAAGAATCTACAGCAAAAGAAACCCCTCCCTGAAAGAGAGGATCCCAAATGATAGACTGTAGTGCAGAGACTTCTGGAGCTGCAATTCTTCTACAGTGGTGATCAAAGCTTGACCAGAGGAGTGTTTGTACTGAAGAGCTTTACCTCCGGCTTTCAATTTTCAAATCCATTCTATTTCAGTGAAAAAAGAACAAATCAACTAAAATTAAATTTCAAAACATGTCAATCAGGTGCAACACTGGTATATACATTGCACACTGTAATCCCCAGATCATTCACCCAGAGCACAAGACATCTGTAATTAATTATCCAAACAGTACTGTTACAGGCACCTGAGTTATTTAAATAATATTGGCATAAGGCAGGGCTAGGACCTCCATGGAGTCCATGCAGGAGAGGAGATACCATGCAACTATGGGGAAGACTGACACCTCAAGCTATGGGCCAAGTCTCAAGACAAATGATAAGCAAATTCATCCATATCCTAAAGACTGATATTCTAAAAAGTCCTGTAGCACTCAGAGGAGGTCAGGAGTCACCATTCAAAGAAAAGTCTGCTTATCCTAAGGACTGAAATTTGAAATATTTCCTATCATCCTGATGAACTCAGGAGTCACCCTCCCAAAACCCTAATGGAAAAGTCACTGCTGCCTAAGAATGTCTGCTTTCTATGTGACTCCCTTCCCCCTTTGTTCCCAATTTAATCAACTTTACATGAACTTATAATCTTATTGGCTACCATAGCTCTGTCCTATCTTATTCCCATCTGCATTGTGATTTTTCCCCACCTTAAACTCATCTCACCACATGATTTTACTCTTTATAAAGGTCCCTAGAAGGACAGTGTTTGGCATCGCGCTCTGAACCCCTTCTCTCTCCCAGGTAGCATTCTTTTTCACAATAAGTATATTGTGCTTGCCATGTCTGGCCTAAAATAAAAACTTTGCTCCCTAAATTTTAATTTCTTTCTTCCTTGGATTTTATTCTGTGGTCTGAGTTATCACAAAGACAAAACCCCATAGTTAGTCCAGGGGGAGGGGAGTCAAACCCTTGGTGGCTGTGGGCTCCTCTCCACATTCTTTAAATAAAAGGCCACTTTTACATTTCTTATATTCTGCTTCTCTATTGTGCTAATTTACCTCCTCAGTAACCTCAGTAATCTAACCCACTTTAAACCTGTCTCATTGTTGTAACCTAGTTCTAACAGATGTGCCAGTTCCTGTTCTACATGCACAATTTCAATAGAGATTAAAATTCCATCTCCAGTAAAGACTTAAGTTTCAGCTCCTTGTTAATTCCCCTCCCCTCCCCATTCTTTGGTTAAGTCTCCATTTCCCATAAAAGCTTTAAGTTTCAGTTTCTTGTAATCCCCCTGCCTTCAGCCTATCTGCAATACAATGTACTGTCCCTAAGAAATGTTTAACTACAAGAAAGTTATCAAACTGGGTCAAAGTTTGCAACATTCCTGTGGTTTTCAGCTTTAAAAGCCAACCGTTACAGCTGGAAGGCACACAGTCTCCAAATTGGCTCCCTGAGATTGCATCACCTGCCTTGGCTTAAAATAAAGTCTTTGATCCCCAAATTTTAATTTCTTGCTTCCTTGTGTTTTATGCTGGGGTCTGAGGTATCACACTCACCACAAGATTTTATTCTATAAAATCAGAGTCCTTTGCTATCGGCTCAGAATCCCTCCTGTTTCTCTCAGACAGAAGTTTTCTGATAGGATTTTTGGTGTAGTAAAGAAGAGAATATAAAGTCAAAATGGCATTTATTCTAAGACCATGGAAAGAACCCCATCACCACTGGGGGTCAGGCTTTTTTTTCTGGAAATGTGTGGGCAGCATACATATAGTTTTTGACTTGGGTGTTGCTTAAAGGTGGCATTGCTGATATGCAAGTACCTGATTGAGATTCTTTTCTGGCCACAGGTAGGATGAATAGGGATGAGGAAAGTGACTTCAAGGTAAAAGTCCCCTGGTTCCACCTCTCAGTTCCAAAATATCCTATTTAGAGCAAAATACTTTCATTTTCTTTCTCTCAATAAATATATTTTGCCTTTCAACTCTGTTGTTCCTAAAATTCATTCTTGCATTTTAGACAACACAAACTCATACCAGACATAGATCAGGAATTTCATTCCACTATATCATGGTATGGTTGCCTCTATTTCTAACTAACTCAGCTGCCTGTAAATTTAGTAATTGTTCATCAATTTGACTTTGAGTAACTGTAGCAAATAAAATATTCTTAATGAATATAGGGAAATATATCATTAAATTGAAAAAAATGATTATCACAGTTGATCTACCTAGCACCAGCCAACATTTTCAACATTCAAGTATGTGGGAAAACAAAAAATAAAAACAACTCAGAAAATAGCAATCCTATAAAGGACAGTATATCACTCACTGTAATTGCCATGTTATCTGCAGGTATTTCATAGACCACAAAAGAAACATTGAGCCTATTAAATACCAAGTATCCATTTCAATAAATGTGCTCATAGCACTGAATCATTGAGAATTGTGATTTTTTTTCTGTATGAGGGATTGAACTCATGACCTTGTGCTCTCCAGGAAGCTCCTTGTATCCCTGTGCTCAATCCCCAGACCCAACAACTTTAGATACTAAATATGACTATTAACAATGTTTAAATTGCCATTGACATATTTAGTTATAAATTTGTAAACCTACATTTTCACAAATGAAATTATTTTCTATCCTTGTGGTTTAAATTGCTTTTTTTTTTAGGTACCAGGGATCAAAGCTACAATCTAGCACTTTCCAGGCAGGCGTTTCTGCCTCCTGACCTAAATTGCTGGCCTGTATTAATGAATATTTCACTTTATTCATTCAAATAGAACTGTGATTTTAGCAAAGGATGTCAAGGTAGACAGAAATTGATATACAATCAGAGAGGAACTGGAACCTCAAAGTCAATGCAGAAAACTAAATACAACAATCACTGCTACAGGCACAGCTGCAGAAAGCCAGGCCTGAAGGTGAAGATGCAGTGACTAGGTCTACAAGCTCCTGAAGAGAAAAACTACAGCTTGAAATGTACTACAGTTACCACCACACCCTCCAGGAAGTCCTGATAGGCATCAATTACCATATTCAATGACCAGAACAACTGGACTATTGTTCCCACAAAATGCCTTGGCTCTTTCCACATACCTTTTATGGCTGCCTTGTTCCCCTGCTGAATAATATTACTGAAGCAGCTATAAGTTTACAGGTTGATTGTAGTCTGAGATCCACACTGTACCTACATTGTGACTTTCCTGTGACTCCTGATAATAGATCTATGGCCAAAACACCGAAGACCACCCCTCAAAATTCAGGACTATTCTTCTCTCTTTTTTTCTAAGAAATTTTTTGAAATTCTTTTGGTTTATGACTTCATTTCTCAATGTTGTGAGTCATTAAACTGATGCATTTGATATCAAACAGGGCAGGATTATATTTCTCTTATCTCAATTTAAATATGAAATGTCAGCTAAAGGCATTGTTCCAAAGCCAGAATTTCAAGCTGCTTGTTTGCTCTGAGTTTAACATTTCAATGAGCTTTTAGAAGTACTCAGTCAAATGAACTGCAAATGTATTGGAGGAAGGAGGTCACTGTTGTCCTGTAGCACAATAAGTGGCTTTCCTAAATCTGTGTTTGTCACTGCCTCCTGGATGCTACTACATGGCCTTCTTTCCTCTGCAGCATCATTCAAGAATTCCCATTTTACATAATTCAACTTTCACTCAGCTCTATTATTCTTTGGTTTCAATAGCCTTTCTGTCTACTTGGTTGATTTTTTTTTTCATTTTAGTTTTTTTGATTGAAAGTCATAGTCTCACTTTGGAGTTCTAGCCAGACTTGCACTCACTATGTAGGTTAGCCTGTCCTTGAATACATGGCCATTCTCCTGTTTCAGCCTTTTCATTGCTGGGGAAAAGAGGTGGGCACTATAACACATGGCATTTGTCTTTTTTCTCCTCTCCTTTCACTATTATTCTTTCATTTCAGTGGCACTCTCATTTAAAACTGGTGTTTGTTTGTGTCAGTAAAAGTTTCTGCAGCTTGAGTTGAGTTTGTGAACAACAATATAGGAAGGCAAGCAAACCAATTGAGAAATGTGGAATTTCATTAGCGGGTCTCAGCACCACTTGTATACAGAACCCCCACTGCCATTTCAGGATTTAAACAAGAGGCTCTGAACTGGAAAGTTACAGATGTTTTAAAAGATAGAATCACAAAAAGATCCTGTTGGAAATCATTTAGCTAGAATCTTATAATAATTTTTGGATGACAACTGTATTCTGCTTCTTTTGTTGAGCAGGTTAATTTTTTTCTTTGGGTACAGCTCATTTTGCTTTTCTCCTGGGACTTATACCCTGAGTGATTTTCCATTTTTCTTAGTGAAATACAGGGCACTAGTTAAATGCAAAGCTCACGATGGCATCTATTAAGCCAACTTACAACACACCTAAGTTACAAGTCTCAATATTTTTTAGGGTAAAAACACACATGTCTATAATCCTACACTCAAGATGCTGAAATAGGAGTGCTTCTTTGAGGTTAGGGCAATTCTGTGCTCCATAAAGGGTTCAAATCTAGCTGATATACATAGAGAAAACTTGTCTCAATAAAACAAAACTAAACTAAACAAATAAATCCAAACAAAACAGCTGAATGGACACTGATTTCTTCAAATCTTAATTCCACATCTTGGGGATTAATTTTTGGTATAGACACATTTTTTGAGACAGCAAATTTAATGCTTTATTGCAACTCACATCTAATGTAACAGCCAAACAGGGGCATTGATTCTTATGCTGAGTCACTCCAAGAGTCCCTGTGCACTGTCTCTAAAGCAGAGCTCATAGTGAGAGCCTGCAGAACAAGCATCCATAAAGCACAGAGGCAGACAAATTTCTCATGAATCACTTTGATGTACTAACAATGATATCTCTTCAAATCTCATTTAGGCCACTGAGTCCTTTGTTCTTAATATACTTAAGCAGCATTTTGATATTTAAATTTGGTTTCATAGAACAAAACATAAATAACATCAAATATGATACATAAATAACTCAAATGTCCATGGAAAACTGCTGTATGTAAAAAATGTATAAACAATGAAACCAGGTACAAGTTTCAAATTATAGCTCAGTGTCACCAAGTGATCACTCTCCACTCAGATATAAGAAATATATCTTGGGAGGCTGATGATGGAGAACTTCCTTGAGTTTGGGACTAGCCTAAGTTATAGAGCTGTCTGAAATATAGAAACCGTGACTGAGACACCCCGCAGACAATGTGAAACTTAAAAAGTGACTGCATAAGACACCTTTGGTTTGCTCTAAAAATTATATCCCATACAACATAGAAAAATTCCACAATATTCAACATTTTCTGAGGAACAATGTTGATATCATACATAGTATACAGAAAACACTTTCAGAGCTGGGTATGTAGCTCAGCAGCATGAACACCTACCTAGCAAGCTTGAGATCATGGGTTCGATCCCTGTTACAAAAAAATTCAAATTTCACCTTCATGACACTGGGTCATAATTAGAGATAATCAAAATTAGATCTCAAGTGAAGAACACAGAATTACTGGGTTGACAAGGATATGGAATACTGATTCTTACAAGAGCTGGTGTTATTCACCTCAAGGAAGAAATCATAAGCCAACTTTAACTTCATGCTTACCCTAAGAACTACCTGACTTTCAGGGAAGACCCTCTCTGTTGTAAGTCCTGCTATTGGCACACTGTGTCCTGCCAGTCACTTCCACATCCTTTCCATGCTCATCTGATCCACCCTAAGCAGAAAACCCTTCACGACTAAACTATGGATATCTCTGCACAATTTCAATTTATGGCTTCTCCTTTACACCACTTATTAAAGTCTACTGCAGAGCATTTCCATATTTCAACAATGTATATGATCAACCAAGCTATTAAATCACCTCTTAATTCAGATATGATACCCATATTCCTATCCATTAAGAAGGATATCACATGTATATATATGTTCATGCAAATGTCTAAATTTAAGCATTTTTCAATGAGAATTTAACAGACAGCCCTTTCTGAAATTTGTCCTTAGCAAACACACTTTACCCTGCCCTTGATGACACATTTATATCTGCTTCATTTTTCTCAAAATTTAAACCTCTATGGATGTTCTCCCAAACATTGTCTATGAGCATATGTGTCACATCAAGTATGTTCAGAAATTCTTTGCATTGTTCTGTATAATGCACAGCAGTTCATACGGTGTTTGGGAAGACTTCCTCCAATGAAGCACATCACTACACATCTTTGAATTCTCAGAACCTTTGCCTCCACCTTTTATGAACATGGAAATATGAGAACATAGTATAAATTTAGGTGATCACAAAATACATAAATGCATAAGTTTAAGGAGAGCAGTTGTGGGGATGAGGTCCTGCATCACAGACATTTATAAACTTCTGGCTTCCAGATCTGTTGCTGACAGGAATGAGAGCAGAGACCTAGCTTCTTACAGCTGCACCCATCTTGAAACCACATCAGAATCAGGGTCTCCTCATGCCCCTTCCATGGCCCAGACAGTTGGAGGAGCAAGGGCAGCCGGCGATTTCAAAAATGGCATTGTGGCCTGGTGGTATCAAAGTGGTGACAGCGTTCTAGGGACCCAGAACTGTCCTGGCCCCATCGAGAGGTAAAAGGGACAGAGGATGACTCACTGCTAGCACTAGAGGACCTCAGTGTCTGAGGCTAAGCACACAGGCTCTAGACAGAACAGCTGCTTCTCACTACTTCTTTTTTTTTTTTTTTTTGGTCTTTTTCCTATTTATCAGTACCGGGGATCGAACTCAAGACTGCCTGCTTTCAAGACAGGCGCTTATGCCGCTGAGCTAAAACCCCCAGCCACTTCTTCCCACTTCTAACTGGTCTTAACTGGATTCCACCCCATTTCACTGCTCCCATCCCATAACATCACCATTGCGTAGTTTGGAGGTCTCCCAGCTTCTTTCTAAGCAGTCCACAGCGAATAGAAGCTAAAAATAGTTGTCTAGAAAACATCTAGTGCTCCCCTTTTTGCCCTGGCCTTGCAATTGACGCCATGACACCAGAAGACACCGCCTACCTTAGCCCGCCTGATTGGACAATTTTTACAGCCAGCCTCTTCATCACTGATTGGCTCCTGCTCTCCTGCCTGCCTTCCCCACCAAGAATAATTATAGAAAAAAAAAAAAAACCCACCCTGTAACTGCGGATCCCCAGTGAAAGATGGTGGAGGCTTCTGGAGCTGGCTGTCTTCTGGAATGTTGACCTCAGCTAGTCTGATGGGTATTTGCACTGAAAGTCTTTACCTCAGTGCTTGTTTTTTTCTCCCAAACCCATTTTATTTGGAAAGTTAAAAATAAAAAAAAAGTGGTCCAGGGATTTAGCTTAAGCACCTGCCTGGCAAGCTAGAGGTCGTGCCTTCCATCCAAGATCTGGGTACCACAAGCTGTGCTGCTATAAACGTGGGTGCACATATATCACTGTGGTATGATGATTTTTATTCTTTTGGGTAGATACCCAGAAGGAGAATACCTGAGTTGAGTGTGACCTGTAGACCTAGTTTGTGTGGAATCTCCACACTGATTTCCACAGTGGTTGCTTTACCACCAACAATGGAGAAGAGTTCCTTTTTTCCCCACAACCCCTCCAGCATTCGTTATTGCTTGATTTCTTGACAGTAGGCATTTTTTTCTGGGGCAAGGTGACATATCAGTGTTATTTAATTTGCAATTGTTAAATGACGAGTGATATAGAACATTTTGGCACATATTTATTTACTGTTTCTGTTTCTTCATCTGAGAACTGTGTATCTCACCTCAGATGCACATTTTTGGATTGGGTCTTTAAATCTGGAAAGACTGAAATTTTTTAGTTTTTCCGTGCTCTCAATAGTAATACTTTGTCTGAGGAACAGTTGGCAAACATTTTCTCCCTCGTTGTGGGTTGTCTCTTCACTCTGTTAGTGATTTCTTTTGCTGTTAAAAAGTTTTTCAGTAGGATGAGATTTGTACTTAATTCTCTTTGATTTTTGCTGTTCAATCTAAGTTTTCTTCATGGTCTTGTTCTCTACTGTTTTGTCCAACTTTATAATATCTAATGAGATAGACAATTCTTTTTAAGGAAACAAGAGACAATGTTGATAACCATTGTTGATAACCTTGTACTCTGTTCTACACCATGTGCTATGTCTATCCTTGGATTTGACTGACAGCTTTGTTTTGCCATATTTGACTGCATTCTCTCCACCCAAAAAAAGTAATAAGCACTAAGGAGTAATAAAATCCAAAATGTGTAAATTTTGTTGTAAAAAAGAGAGGGGAAAAAAAAAAAGAAAAAGAGCTCTAACGGATATAACAGCAAGTGTGTTTAGGGGAGTTAAATAGCTGACTATATCAATGTTTTTGGATCATTGAACACAGCTGTTTGCAGTCTCCCTTTTTGAATGTCCACCTTGTATTCTTTGATACTGTGATTTGAGCAACTATTTTCAAGATGATAATATGTAATCTATTAACAGGTGATTTCTTACTGTTATGTTTTTTTTTTTTTTTTGTAGTTCTGTATTACGTGTACCCTTACACCGCATTGTTTTGTTTTGTGTTTTTCTCTTTTTCCTCTTAAATAAAATTTTAAAAAAGTCTTTTTTTACATCAATGTCTTCAAGAGTTTTACTTACTCTATCTTGCAGCAGATTTAATGTTTCTCTTTTAATATAAGATCTTTCATCTATTCTGGTCTTAGCTTAATAAACGTTGAAAGATAATATTCAGAACATATAGAGCCAGTTTTTCCAGCACCATTTATTAAAGAGGCTGCTTTTTTTCCTATGACTCTGTTTGGCACCTTTGTTGAAGATAAGATGATTTAGTGGTCTGGGGTTGCTTCTCCATCTTCTAATTTGTTCCTTTGATCTTTGGGTCTGGTTTTGTCTGTTTTGTTTTTTTGTCAGTACCACACCTTTTTTTAAAATCACAATAACTTTATAGTATAATTTCAAGTCAGGGATTTTGATGAACCCTATCTTTTCTTTGTTAGCCAGGATCACCTTTGCTACTCTATGTCTCTTCTGATTCCAGATGAATTTTAGGATTTATTTTGTGTAATTCTTTGGGATATGCTATGGGGTTTTGATGGGATTGCACTGAATCTATACAATAGCTTTGGAATTATGGTCATTTTCACTATATTGAATTTCCCTACCCAAGACTATGGGATAGCTCTTCATTTTAGAATATCTTCTTCAGTCTCCTTGTTGAGAGTACTGTAGTTTACAGTGTAGAGTTCATTTACATCCTTTGTTAGATTGATTCATAAGTATTTCATTTTGTTGGATGCTATTGTGAAAGTTATTGTTTCCTTGATTTCTCTTTCCATGAGTTTTTTACTCTTGTTTATGAAGTCTATTGATTGTTGAGTGTTGCCTTTGTAACCAGCTATATTACTGAATTTGCTTCTTAAACTAGAAGTATTTTGGTGGAATTTTTAGGGTCTTCTAAGTAGAGTATCATGTCTTCTGCAAATAATGATATTTTAAGGTTTTCCTTTCCTATCTTTATTCTTTTTATTTCTTTCTCTTGTCTAATTGCTCCAGCTAGTTTCCAGGACTATATTGAATAAGAGTGGAGACAGTAAACATCCTTGTTTTATTCCTGATTTTAGAGTGAAAGCTTTCAGTTTTTGTCCACTTAGTATAAGTTTGACTGTTGGTTTGTAATAAAAGGCTTTTATCAGATTGAGATAAAGATCATCTCTCCCAATTTTTGTAGGTTTTTTATTATGAATAGGTGATGGACTTCGGCAAAATCTTTTTCTGCATCTATTGAAATGATCAAATGATTTTTGCTTTTGGATTTGTCTATATGGTGTATTATATGTATGGATTTATGTATGTTGAACCACCCCTGTGTCCCAGGGAATAATTCCACTTGATCATGATGTAAAATATTCTTGATGATATTCTGCAGTCTGTTTGCAAGTATCTTATTGAGTATTTTTGCTTCAATGTTCACTAGGCAGAATGGTCTGTAATTCTCTTTCTTATTTGGATTGTTCTCTGGTTTTGGTATCAGGGTAATGCTTGCTTCCAGGAATGAATTGGGAAGTACAATTTCCCATTCGATTTCATTAAATTTTGAGAAGTGGTCGTGTTAGGTCTTCTCTAAATTTCTTATTTATCCCTGACATTTCATGGCTACCCCTGCTTTCTTTCAAGGGTCAGTGGACTCTTTGCATAATGGACTGCAAATGTTTTCAGGATTCAGATTGAATCCTCCAGGAATAAAAAAATCCACTGATGTCAGAAAATATTCTGAGAACAGGCCAGGGCAGGACACAAAAGAACAGAGAGTCAGAAGTCTGTGTTAGAGGCAGCAGACTTCATTTTCATGATTTTCACTCATTTCTATTAATTTTCCAAGAAGAAACCCAGTATGTGAACACAAAAGGAGCACAGTTACCATGTAAAGTGAAGACATTACATTTAAATGATAGTAATGATCTGCAACAGAGTAAGGATGAAATAAAAGCAAGCATCAGTTCTCCAAGACAAGCTTGCTACTCATTCAGACTCATAAAAATGCTGAATTCTGAAAGTGATCATATTGCCAAGCATGGGGGTGACAATTATTGCTGAAATGGAACCAAATTCCTAATCCAATTAAACATTTCCTTCTGATGAGTCAGGGACACCCAAGGACTTCACACTCTAAGTTCCCCTTGCCATATAGTTCCCTTGTCACTAATTGGCAGTCAGCTCTTTGTTGTACTCTACTCAAACAAAACAGGGCCCCATGATGAAAAAATGGGGCAAGACCCCAAGATGACAAATGGGGCAAGACGTCTTTTTTTAAAGAATCACTTTTATTTTAGCTGGCCCAGCGACACAGTGCAGATGGAATTTGCAAAGCTGTGCAACTGAGTTACAGTTTTGACTGATTTTTATAGTTCATTTATGATTAGCTCATTGATCATTAAGTAGATAGTGATGAGAAACAGAAATTAGGTGGGCCTTTGTTTCCCTTTGCTTGAGGTCAGAGGCATTTCACAGTGGGTGATAGCCAATTCATAGCCTTTGGTCTGCCAATTCCAGGAACATTTGTCTCTCATAAAGGGAACAATGGTTGACACAGCATCATTTGTCTCTTATAAGGGAAACAAAAGTTTACACAGCACACAGGTCACTAAGCTGGGGGGGATGACACATTACAGAACAGCAGAACAACATGTTCAGTTAATTTATAACTATGTGGTTGGTCCTGGGTTACTAGGTTAATGAGCTCAGTACAGAATGACAATGTTACTAATAACTATCTTTTTAAGTAACTATTTATGTTAATTATCTTTTAATCAATGATTTTAATTTTTAGCATCTTAGTATAATATTCCCCACTGATTTTTGTCAGTGAAGCAAATCATTGGCTCATAGAATTATCAAACAGTGGTATATGTTCATAAACTTGTGTCCTTAAAACCATGAGTGTTATTGTCTGAACCTGGTCTTTGACATAATTTACTAATCTGTTTATATGCAAGGTCCAATTGTTAAACAAGTAAGTAAGATTAACAGAGGTCTGGATGCTGCTATGATTAATGTTGTCAACCAGGGAGATAGAGAAAACCATCGCTAAAACCAATTCTGTTCATCTTGTCTGGCTTGTTCTTGATCCTGTAGCTGCCTTTTAAGGCTGGCCATACTTTGTCTGATAACCCCAGAATGATTGGCATACAAACAACAATTTTCTGCTAATACCAGACAAAAGCCTCCTTCCTTCAGAAACAGGAGATCGAGATCCCGCCAGTTTTGTAAAACCATCTCAGCCAGTGAACTTAAAGAATTGTCTAATTTGGAGACAGAGTCTCTAAGGTCTGCTAAATCTTGGTCAATGAGTGCAGTAAGTGTCTATAATTTTGGTCTTTTGACTATTAGGCTGGATACTCTTAAACCTATTGACCTTGTTATCTCAATTTTTAATAATACAGGTAATAATACAGGATTTTTTTGTTCTTACTGGACTCTTTAAGTCAAAGCTAGGGAATAAGTGAGTCTTACCATTATCTCTAGAGTACCAATACACTTTGGGAAAGATATGGACTAATATGTAAAGCTCAGGACACTGGGTAAACAGGTGATGCATGGAACAAGGTGTTACATTAGAAGTACAGGCAAACCAGGCTCCATTGGGAGCAACAAGGTGTTGATTAGCAGGATAGGAAAAAGTATAAATCAAAGGTGAAGAGATAGGATTACAGAGGGCAGCATTAGGGGAAGTGTACAAGGAGTAGGAGGCAGAGTAAACACAGATTCCTGAAGCACCCTGTACATTGTCCAGTGTGAGCAGGGGCTTAGCATCCCACCAACAAAGGTGTCATCTGTACAGGATTTAAAAGTTGATTTGCCATAAGCAATGTCCAGAGGCAAGAAGGGGCTAGAGATGTCACAGAAATTGCAGAGGACAAAAAGGTCTCAGGAGCAGGAAGTCTAGTGGAGGAGAACAGAAGATTGGGTCTCAAGAGTGAGGAAAAAGCTAAAGATCCCCTTTATTTTTCTGTCAAGGAGATACAAATTTACAACCTCAATGTCTACAAAAATATTTCATCTCTATGGATTGTAAACACCTATGATCAGAGGCTGGCTGTTGGTTTTGGGGGCAAAGATACCAGCCAGTGGACTGTAATTTCTTTTGAATACATAGATCCTTGTAAGTCTCCATTAGCAACCAATCAGGCAGCATGACATGCAAACCCAACATTTTTTTGTTTAAATTTTTCTGGCATGTTATCTAATAGGGAACATAAATCTATCTTAATTACCTCAAAGACAGTAGCATTGGCTACCAATAATTTAGCAGTGAAATAGTCAGTAATTTTAAGTTTTAAACAGTGGGGTTACAAGGTATCTCCTTAGGTGTCCATGAGGAATAACACCTAAGAACAAGATTATCAGATACATTTGGCAATCTTAAGCTTTAAAGAATCCTTGGAGGATCTGTAGGTTGATTGCTGTCAGAGGCTAGAACTGGCTTGAAGTGGCAATGATGAATAGAGGCAGGCTTTTTCGTAACTTTGACAGCAGTCAGAGTGGTGAGGACCATGGTGTAAGGCTCTTCTCACCATGGTTTGACTGACTCCCGGTGATGTCTCTTGATGAGTAGTGTATTAGATTTCACTGCAGGATGTTTATCCTCAGGATGGGTTGTAGGCAGAGGTTGTTGTTCTCGGAATAACGGGTAGATGGAAGTCATAGCTAGCGGAAGGGCCTGGAGGAAATTAACAAGATCTTGATTAGCCAGATCAGCTATTTTTTTTTTTTAGAAATCTTAGGAATAAGAGGAGGAGGTCTCCCATATAGAACTTTAAAGGGGAAACAACTGTAACATATGGGGTACATTGCACACACAAGAGGGCAAAAGGAAGGAGACTCACCCAGTTCTCACCAGTTTTTAATGTCATCTTAGTTACTACCATTTTTAAAGTCTGGTTTATCCTTTTTACTTGTCCTGAACTTTAAGGCCCGTAAGCACAATGCAGTTTTTAATCAATCTGCAAAGCTTGGGTTACTTTTTGAGTTATCTGGGCTATAAAAGCCTGGCCATTGTCAGACCCCATGGATAAAGGGAGGACAAATTGGGAACACTGCTATCAGGGCTGACTCAAGACTTAGTAGGAAAAGCTATCTACCAGTACTCATTCCCTTAAAGTCCAGGCTTTTTTATTTTTGTGAACTCTATTTGTCAATGTTTTTCAGGCATAGTCCCACGATACCAAGTGGTTTTCATTTGTTGTGGTTGCTTAGGATTTACCAACTGGCACTGAGGGCCTCTAAGGCTCACAGACTGAGTAAGCTTTCATAACTGAGGGATAAAGAAATTATCTCAAAAAGAGCAGCGAGTTTTGATCCTCCCATGTGAGTGGACTTATGAGCTTGTTGGATGAGTTTTTATCTCAAGGCCTCGTGGAGGAAGACTCAATTATCAGGCAGTTGGTACCAGGTCCCAGGGATATCAGATTTTGCTTGGAGTTGAGCTGCCAAATGTAAGTCTTTTTGAGCGCAAAAGGGCTTTGACAGAGTGGATGGAATCATTAGCAATGCCGGGATTGTCTCAGTCCCCACTGATTTTGTGGCTGCTTTTTGGGTAGCTGCATCTGTTAGATTATTTAATAGCCATATTCCTTGGCATCCAAATGGCAGCTAACAAATTTGAAACTTGGGGAGCATTTTTATCTTTTGGCCCCCTTAAGTCAATGAACCTCATTCCTGATAAATGGTCCCATGAACATGGGCAGTATCAAATGCATATCTGCTATCAGTCTGACAACTTGAGGGCCTCAGTGAGGGCAACGAGTTCAGCCCATTGGGCTGATGTTTTTGGCTCTAAGATCTGTTCCCATAGAATCTGAATGTCTGTAACAGTGGCTCCCATGACTTGCTTACCTTGATATTTGTGACTGCTTTCATCAGAGAAATATGATAGAACTCCAGACAGTGGCTCATCTGTCAAGTCTGGTTGAAGACCCATGAAATGTTCAGAGGGGCTAGGAGAGGTCATTATCAGGCAGCTGAGTATCTGTGTTTAAAGACACTGTCCTCTTTAAAATGATGGTAGTCAGATCTAGAAGTAATGCCTGAAAGGCAGCTATCAGTCCGGTGAAGCTTTGATGAGAGTCTCCAGTGAATGAGAGGAGATAATTAAAAGTTTTTGTCAAAATGTCACCTTTTGGGCCATTTTCACCAGGAGGGCCACCAAGACAATCATCTGCAGGCAAGGCAGACATGGGCTGCCACGTTATCAATTCTCTTGGAAAGATAGGCAATAGGCTTTTGCCATGGTCCTAAACTCTGGGTCAGTACTCCTTTTGCTATCCCTTGTTTTTTATCAACATAGAGGGAAAGAGGTTTTTGCAACTTTGACAGAGCCAGAACTGAAGCTTCTGTTAAGGCTGATTTCAATTGCTGAAAAGCCTGGTCTCGTGAGTCTGTAATCTAAAGCAGGCAATATCCTATGGCTCCTAGAAATTCTCATATTTGCTTTTTAATCACAGGAACAGGAATCTGTTGAATGGCTTGCACCAGCTGGAGGAAAGAGTCAGTTTTAAGCAAACTCCAATAACTAACTGAGGGGCATTTTTTTTTAAATCTCTCAAGCCTTTGCAATTTTTACTTAATATCAGGGGCTGACAGTTACAAAGGTATTATTAATGGCCCTTGTCTTTTTAGGTGCTACCAGATCTACAGGTGTACAAATGTAATAGGCCTCTAGCAATCTCTCCAGAACCCCGAGGAAGGCTCATCATCTAATTGTCTCACCTCTGCTACCTTGGACAAATTGGTGGGTTTTCTGGCAGCCCTTAAAGGCTTCTGAGAACAACTGGCAATACTGAAGGAGAGCCTTCTTACCTCTGGTGGTCTGATAGGGGTGGGACAAAGGGAAAACACAGTTCTGGCATTCAGGATCAGAGGACAGGTTTTTATTTGAATGCACACTGCTTTTTATCCCACAACATGAATTTTTTTTTCTCTCTTTTACTGTAAACAAAACCTGCAAAATCTGCTGGCAGTCATCCCAAGTGGGGTGATGAATGGAGAAGACAAACTCCAAAAGAGTAATAAGGCCCTGAGGGTCCTTAGCAAAAAGGGGTGTGAGGAAGAGGAGTCCAGCAATTCTGAACACTGATGGCTTTTAGTCCAGATGGGACTGAGAATTACAGTCCTATTTAATTTTTATTTTCATAGGCAAGTATATTTTATATATGGCCAACACTGCCTTTATACCATTATATAAATTGGGATGACAAAGCGCTCCAGTTTATCCTCACCTTTTTAGAATATAATCTCATTTAATGGAAACATTTTGTAGTAAAAGTTTACTGATCCAATTCTGTCAAATTCTGAACACATTTGTTTTTCTGTTTCTGTTTATTACCTATCAATTACCTTTTATGTAGCTTTTTAGCCAACATTAAAACTTTTAACAAAATCCTTGAAGTGACTTTCTTAGTAGTCTAAAATATACTAAATGATTTTTTGTCTTTTTACCACCTTAAAATGTTACACTTTAAAAACTGTAACTTTTTAAACTGGCTCAATAATAGTATGACCTGGCTTTATTTGGGAAAGCCAATATGATTTTAAAAACAATAAACATATATATGTATTGTTATATATTTACATTTTAACTAGAAACACACTTTAAAGGCATGCCAAGGTTGTACATAATCAGTTGAGGACTAAAACATTAAACAAGGCGCCACAAAAGACAAGACCAACATTAAAGACACAAACAAAGGATTTTCTGTCCATTGTTCAGCAACCTAAAAGGAAATAAATTTTCATTGTGACCGTTAAGTCCAATAAGCCACATGGAACCTGCAACAGTAGTTTAAGCGAAAAAAGAAATCTAAATGTTAGTACTGAGGTACCAGATTCAAACGAACAAATGGCTCCACCATAAAAATATACCAAGCACAAAACCAAATGGACAAAAAAATCCCAAATCACAAATGGGCTAGAAGACCTGTCTGGAGGGTATCATGCTCCGGTGCAGAAGGAGCCAGCCAAGCTCCTCTGCAACTTCAAAGGTGCGCATTCAAATTACAAAGAACAAAAGATCCAAATACTTACAGATGTTTTAAGCCAATCCATCGGCGAAAATATGTGGGGCGGGGTCCCTATGTAATCCCGGAGTGCCCCCAAATGTTGTACTCTACTGAAATAACAGGGCCCCATGATGAAAAACGGGCAAGACCCCAAGATGACAAATGGCACAAGATGTCTTTTTTAAAAGAATCACTTTTACTTTAGCTGGCCCAGTGACACAGTGCAGATGGAATTTGCAAAGCTGTGCAACTGAGTTAGAGTTTTGACTGATTTTTATAGTTCATTTATGATTAGCTCATTGATCATTAAGTACATAGTGATGAGAAACAGAAATAAGGTGGACCTTTGTTCCCCTTTGCAGAGGTAAGAGTCATTTCACAGTGGGTGGTTAGCCAATTCATAGTCCTTGGGCTGCCAATTCTGGGAATATTTGTCTCTCATAAAGGGAATAGTGGTTGACACAAGATGATTTGTCTCTTACAATGGGAACATAAGTTGACATAGCACACAGGTCACTAAGGTGGGAGGGATGACGCATTACAGAACAGCAGAATGACGTGGTCAGTTAATTTATAACTATGTGGTTGGTGCTTGGTTACTAGGGCAATGAGCTCAGTACAGAATGACAATATTACTAATAACTATCTTTTAAAGTAACTATTTATGTTAATTATATTTTAATCAATTATTTTAATTTTTAGCATCATAGTATAACACTCTTCAGGATTTTAATATTCCTAGAAGTCACATATTCACTAAAGCCTGGTGATCCATTTGGTAACACCTTTTTGGCTTCAGAAATATGTAAGATATTACTATGATTGCTTCTGTATGTATAAACTGAGCCATTTGTATTGGAACCCATGAACCAAATCTGGTCCCTGGATCCTTCCTCTCAGGTTCTGAAACAGTTCTCTGGCTCCTTGACCTCATAAAAAAGTTACCTTTTCCTTTTCACTTTTTTCCGAGATATTTTTGCTTTGTAAACAGTCAAAACCAAACTTCCCTCATGGAAACAATGAGATAAAGAATATAATTATATTAAATTCTGTAAGTCAGGTATTTTGTACCTGTATAAAATAAAGAAATAAATATCTAATCTAATTCAGCTAGCTGTATGTTCTGAATAATCTTCCAAATGCATCAACTCATTCTTCAACTAGTTATGTAAATGAGTTTTTAATCTTTGAAAACCCTAACAGTTTTTTAGCATTTACCTGTTTCAGTTTGACTCCATCAATTCTTTGGAGATCAAAACCTTGGGGCTGGAGGTTTAGCTCAGCGGCATAAGCACCTGCCTTGCAAGCAGGCAGTCGTGAGTTCAATCCCTGGTACCAATAAAAAGGAACAAGACAAAAAAACCTACTTAATTTCCTGTACAATCCATTGTCTACCAAGCAGACATAACTGGCATCTGGTGAGGAATTCATGGTTAAAACCAATGAACTGCTAGAAACACTGAGACTCATGTTACTTGGTACTTAGCAAGTTGATGGAGGCCTCTTTTATTATCTACCAATTTCACTTATAAGTACTGACTTAGAAAAGTTACACAGAATACTCACAATGATGTAAAGAGGTGTATTATCATGCCTTCTGAGAAATCACTATAATACTCCTCAATATTTTAATAAGGTAGCATATGTTGATAAGTTAGCAATATATTTGTTGATAATAACACTTCCATCTACAGGTAAAGAAAATTTACATGCAAAAAAATTTTCAGGAAACTTACAGTTATCCTATCTGGAAGTTAATTTTCTGTTGCGGCCTATGCCTAAATATGTAGCCCCCAAAGGACCAAAAGAATGAGAAAAGTGGCATTGTCTTGAGGGCAACAGGAAAAGTGAAATCTTCTTCAGAACTCATAACTCTGCTAACCAGCGAGCCACCTATCTATCACTAGGCAGCCCATTTAATCATAACAAGCAAGGAAGTGAGTGGACAATGGTAAAAACCTGAGAAGGACCCTGGGAGAGGTTCAAGGAACCCACAGAGCAACAGATGATTCTAATTAAGTAAAATTATTCAGTAAGTCTCCAGGTGGCCTCAGCTGGGGCCTATCTTATTCTTTGAGGTATCTCCTCATTCTTAGTTCAATCATGCCCAGGCAACACCACAGCCCTGCACATGTATTCATTTTTATCCCTTTCCAATAACTCTCTCTCTTTTTTTTTTTTTTTGTTTTGTTGACTCCCAGGATGGGTGGCCAGCGTAAGGTGGGGAAGCATTGAGGAGAACTCCAATTTAAACTCATCATAGTCCATCAGTTCATAACAGTAGTCATTTACCAGTATAGCCAGCAATTGTCAGAGGATGTTAGCAATCCTAGCTTCCCCCACAGCCAAGCTTTTACATTGCACTATATCTTCAGGGGACAGACTTTTCTTTAGGACATCCAAGGCCAAGCTAACATGAGACCTGCATTAACTACTGTCTTAGTTATTTTTTACTTGTTTCTGAGACCAAATATGTGAAGCTCAAGTTGAGAAAGAAAAGGTTTATTTCTTTCGTTTTGGAGGTTTCAGTCCACATTCAGTTGGTTCCAAGGCAGGTGTTTATGGCTGGGCTTCAGTACATGGCAGCTGCAAACAGCAAGAAGGAGCCAGCAAAAAGCAAGACACTTTCTTCCTGCCATTATATTACATCCTGGCTCCACCACTATGTGGGTGTAGCACTAACACCATCAATCCACGTACTACACAATGAACCATCAGAAATGCACAATGCAAACTCATGAAGCCTGGGGACACAGGCAGAAACCATGACATTCCACCCCTGGCCTCCAGCACTCATGTACATCCACTACACAAAAGACATTTAGCCCACTTCCAAGAGTTGTCAACGTCCTATGTTTCAGCATTCCTGAACAGTCCAATTCCTAAGTCTCCTCCAAGACCTAAGGCAAACTCTTAACTGTAACCCCTGTACAAATGAAACAAGGTTAAACATTTCTCTAATGCAAAGGCACAAGGTAAACATTACCATTCCAAAAGTTACAAGAATGGCAATATAAAGTACTGGAAACAAAAGAAGTCCAGCAGGGTGAACATTAAGTGCTAGAATTCCATGTTCAGCATCAGAAGGAATCTGGTTTCAAACTCCAAAAGGCTTGTGTAATTCCACCCCCGTTGCACTTCCAGCGATTTTAACTCCAGCAGCTTTTCTCTTAAAACTTCTCTGTTCTCTTTTTGCAGCTTCCCTTGAATCACCCACATTCTTGCCTTTTCCAAACTTCTGCAGTCTCCACCGCACCTTTGGCTTCACCCTTATGTCTTCACAAATTGCCCTCTCTGGGGCACACTTTTTGGCCTCCCAGGCACTTTGCAGTTGAGGTGGATGCCATCTTGCCTCAGAATTTCTGCATTTCCCTTGCACCTAAAATCAGCACCTTGTGGATGCCACCAAGGTTTGCTGCTGACTGGAGCAGTGCCTACGCTTTTCTGTCTTTTGGCTATAGGGGTCAGTTGCCTGGATGGCAGGGCTCTGTTTACATGATTGTGAGGAAAAGCTTCTCTAAGGTGCCAACATTCTGGAACCTCAAGTGGCCTCTGTCACCATTCTGGAACATGACACTCTGCAGCTTTTCCCTCTGAGCATATACTTTCACTTTTGCAGTGAGGCTGCACAGGGCGGGGACTCCCTTCCTATCATACCCGGGGCCATCTTTCTTATCTCTCTGTTTCTCCTCAGGAATGAAAATCTCAACTCTTTCTTTGCAATCCAGAGTCTTCCTCGAATTTTCCTTCTGGCCAAAATCAGAGCATTGTACACTATCATGCTGATCTCTTTGCTTTTGATATGCAACATAAATCTGGCCAAATGCCCCCAACAAAGCCATTCCACAGCCTCAAGGTTCGATTGCTCTTTAATTTCTTTTTCAAGATTAATGAGTCCATTGCCCTTTGTCTCAGTCTCAGCAAAGTCTTTGGGCAGGAGTAAAATGCAGACAAACCTTCTGCCAAGCCATAGCACACATCATGTGGAGTCCAACAACCAATGCAGTCCTTCTTCCCAACAGAAACCTACCAAGCCTGGTCTTTAGCATCAGGACCTCTATCAGCCTTCTGGTCTCCTGAGCTCTGACCAGAATCCCCTCTACAGAACAGCCTAAGCTGCTCCAGCTCTATGCATCCAGGCGACATGTCCAAACCTTTCCAAATTCTGCCCACAATCCATTTCCAAAGCCTCTCAAAAAACATGGTCAAGTATAGTCACAGCAAAAGACCCCACTAATAGGTACCAAATTCTGTCTTAATTACTTTTTACTTGTTGCTGCGACAAAATACCTGAGGCCCAATTTGATAAAGGAAAGTTTTGTTTCTTACAGTTTTTGCAGCTTTCAGTTCACACTCAGTTGGCTCCAAGGCAGGCAGGTATGGCTGGGCCACAGTTCATGGAGGCTGCAAACAGGAAACAGAAAACAGCAAAAAGCAAGGTACACCTTCTTCCTACCATTGAGTTACATCCTGGCTCCACCCCCGTGTGGGTTTAGCACTGACACCATCAATCTGAACACTAGACAATGAACCATCTCAAATGCACAATGCAAATGTATGAGGCCTGTGGGACACATGCTTAAACCATGACAACTACAGTCAGTTACTTACTTCCTATCAAGATCTCTTAGGTCTTCTCAGGAGTTATCTTAGAACCATGCATAGTACCTCATGGCTCCTCTGTCAGTGTCAGCCGCTTAGAAGAGTCACAATCATTGCTTGACCACATTGCTTTCTGTGAAAGCTTGGGAGATTTTTCTCCTGGTGACCCTTCTTAGGCACACCTTGCAATGAAAATGACTTTCCTCTGTGGTCTCATCATCTCCTTGATGAGACAACCAGGGACTCACTTAGTATCTTAAGATAATGCAATCAGAAGTTATTTTATATCCTGGGTCTCCACCACCCTTGAAGTGCTGGGACCAAAATATTGGATATCCATTTAGCCCATCTGTTTCTCTAAGTTTTGGCTTCCAAACCTTAGCTGTCAAACATCCAAAAGAAGTTTTTCGTAACAATAGCATATATTAAAGACAGTAAGTGTAACATTACTATTTTATCTAAACATGAAACAACTTAGAACATTAAATGAATCCTATTTTCTTCTATCCATGGACATTTTAGCATTTGAATACCTACAGTATTAACATTGCTTATTTTACATAATATATCAGGAATCAGAACCATACATAGTATTGCATCATGACAATCATGAGATTCTTGTAATAATCTAAATTCTTGTTTTGACATAAAATATCCCTTTTAGTCAATTACTCTTATCTAATACACAAGAAGTATTTTGTGTATTATTGAACAACTTATTGATCTTTAGTTGAATGTGAATCTCACAAGTCTTTGTTATCAGCAAAGGTGTGCACATGAGACAAAAATCTGTTACCATAAGTAATCCCCATTTTATAATCATGGAGTCTTATGCATCCAGAATTATGAATATATGCAATACATCATATATTTGATTACAATCAGCTGTCATAACCATGTGAAACCTTTATACAGGCATCATCAAACCAAAAATATGTATTACTTCATTTGATAATGACCAATGTGAACATTTAGGAATACATTTAATAAATTTATGTGAGGTGTCTCCTATAATGCTCTGGAGATCATTGAGGTCTCTAATCAATGAACAAAAACTGGTTAAAAATGTTACCAGACAGCTGCTTTCCTAGTTATCAATCAGAGCTTGGTCCACCAGTCTCACTGCTAAGGGACTTTGTTTATTTATGTATTTTTAAATTTATTTTTATTTAAAGAAAGACAAAACAAAACAGAAAGCAGGCATAAATAGTACATACATTCAAAGAAAAGAATAAACAGTAATAAATCACTAGTTTGTGTGATTTATTGTCCTCTTACAAATAATTGTTCAAGATAACAAAAGTGGAACATATAAATGGGAATTCAAACAGGGAGACTTCAAATAGTTTTGTTCAACTATCTAATAAAATCTAAGTAATGTGGCAATCAATCCTATACACTTAAACATGTATGTATTTATCCATATCTTCATTTATGTTGAGTTTAAGCAAACCAAAGCAGATTAAAATCACTCTAACTGAAGATTAATAGTATTGCTTGGTTTCACATCATGACACTATGGAACCAGCACTGGGTACTGTAGTCCCATTTTTTCTCCTTCAAAGTATTTGTTCATTTCATCATGTGTCATAAAATCAGTTCTTCGAAATTGTTGATAGCTTTTATGGAAGCATGCATCTTAACATGTGTTACTATCCTTTCTATATTAGAGAGAGAAACAGAACAAAGCAGGACAGAGCAAAACATAATCCTAGAGATACATAAAACTAAAAAGACATATAAAACTGCTGTACAAGGTGTTCTACCATGGTTACTGTGTTGTCTCTTGTTATCATCAATAAAAATGGCTATATCATCAGATAAAGTATAATCGAATATATCAGTGCATAACAGTATTAACAGAAATAGAACTTTGTAGATAGTGTAGAGCTACAAAAACAGGTATTAATCAAGTCAGAATGGGTATTATATTGAATCATTTCCATTTTCAGTATAGTTGTCTACATTCTGATGATACTATCAATCTAACGATTTTGAATAAAATAATCAATAACAAGAAGCAATCAAACAAATCAGATTTAATTAAAATCAGAAATGATATAACAGTATAAGTTATAGAAGAATCCAGTTTAACAGGAAATTAAAAATGATTACTGTGCTATATCCTGATGTTTTTGGGGTAGCCATCTGTGCCCTCGTATCTAGTGCTTGTATAAAAACTGGGATGGAATAAGTTCTATCTAAGCAGAGTTGTACAAGTAATATGGGGTTTAATTCCTGATACACTTATAGCAATATCTCCTTCCGTCTTTTTAAAGACTATTCTTCCCCTTTCACTTCCCCAGGGTGTACTGTGTATTTTTGGGTCTCCCCAACAACCTTGGTTTTCTATTGCAGGGGACAACCTGCTATTTATCTAAGTGTTTCTGAACTTTCTCACTCCTGGACTTGATCTCTAGTTGTATTTCTTTACTTATTAAAGCCTGTCTTTCCAACCTACCCATAAATACTGGTCTGGTTGTCCCTATTACTCTCTCATTCCCTATCACATCGAGTTCTATTTTCTCATATTCAATTTGGGTTCAAATACCCTTCTTCAGGTCAATTATAGTTCCTATAAAGAACATCTCAGTTGGCTCTATTTCTTGATCCACTCTGCCTGTGATTCTCTCTTTTTTCCCTTAATTTAGTGTATATAGGACATCTGCATTAGAAATTATATCCAACCTTCTCTGTCTCATTTCTGTTGTTCTCTTTTTCTGTCATCAGTTGTCTATTTGTCTTCTTCACTTTGCTTTTTTCTCCATTCATTGTGGCCTCTCTACCACTGTTCCTGAAATCCTGGTGATATTCTCTCTGTTTAGAATGTCCTACAGTATTCTCTGTAGGGTTGGATTGGTGGTTGTGAATTATCCCAGTTCCTCTTTATCTTGGAAGCATCTTGTTTTTCCATTAATTTCTAGAAAATTTTTTCACGATACATCAATCTGGGCTGTAGGTTATTTTCTTTCAGGACTTGGAATTATTCACTCCATTTTGTTCTCGATTTGATGGTTTGTGCCTAGAAGTCTGATGTAATTCAGATGGACTTTCCCTTATAAATGATCTGTTTCTTGTCTCTGACAGCTTTTAATATTCTGTTCTTATATTGGCTTTCCGGGATATTGATTATTATATGCCTATGTGTAGTTCTGTTTGGTTTAGGTGGCTGGAGTTCTGTATGCCTCATAAAGCTGAGTATCTTTGCCTTTTCGTATGCTTGGGGTTTTTTCCTTATGTTTGTGAATAGACTTTGTAATTCCTTTGTTTGTACTCCTGCTTCTTCATTCACATTCGTTATTCTTAATTTATACATCCTTTTGTCATCATCTAGCCTTTGTATTGTTACTACTTATTTCCTTGTTATATTTAAGAAATTTTTCCTTTCATGATCCTACAGTGCAAACCTGTCCTCGAGTTTGGATAATCTACCTTAGTTTCTTGCAATCAATTTTGCCAGCATGCAAAGGAGATTTAAATTCATGGTTGTCTCTTTGAACCAGCTTCCTTTCTTCTATCTTTTCTCTATTTTCCTCATGAAACAGTTCTCCCCTTTTTTTTGTTTTCTTCCCTTTTTCCATGTTTTTTCTTGAGAGGTGCTTAGCATTTCTTAAATTATTCTATTTATATCTTGATTTACTTGGTTAAATACTTCACCTTTCAAATTATCTATGCATTCCTGAAGATATTGCTTTATGTCAACTGGGGCCATGTCTGATATTGCATGTTTGCTGTCCTCATTCTCCTTTGCATTTACTTTTCCTGGTTCTGTGTTCTCATGATTGGAGAATGGGAACCCTTTCTTGTTGCTTCCTCTTATTATTTTTTGTTCCTTCCATACATGTGTATATGGGAGGCCCAGGTTCTTTATTTGTTTTTTACAGTTTGTCTGAAGTGATGATTGTATGTTCCCACCCAGCGCAGTGTACTATGTACATACAGACCAGTGAAGCCTATGCTGGGCCCGCCCCCTCTGGATTAATCAGCCTGCTGAAGGCTTCACTGCATTAGGGTGAACTAACAGGCATCAGGACTGGTATGGGCTAGCTTATTAGTTTGAGCCTGAGGCATGACACAGGAGAGGTGCTCCCCATCAATCCCACTTGAGAAGGGAGAAGCTGACTGAAGTCACTGCAGCCCCTTTTTCTGGCAAATTTGCCCCATCCCAGAATGTCATCTCTTCGAGCTCTATGGAAGGGGTTTATTCCTGTCCAGCTCAGCTTGTCAGTTAAGATGACCGACTCCCATCCTCAGTGCAAATGCATCTCCAGTGAGATGAAACTGATGAGCTTTATGTAGTTCCATAAATCTTGGCTGCATGAGATCAAGTGTAGGAGTGGCAGCAAGTTCAAGTGGCAGCACCGAGACTGTAGCTGTTTCAGTATAAGCACTGGGACTGTATTTTTAAATGGTTTCTCTCAGCTTAATTTTTTCCAGGCTTAGGAGGGTCTATCTCCCTCTGCCTGGGTCTCAATATGCTGTATTATTTTTGAAATCTAAGTTGACATCTCAGAGAATCTCTGTAGCCTGCTGTTACCTATCCACCATCTTTTCTCCTCCAGGACTTTGTTTATTCATCCTAATAATATAATTTCTAAATAATGAGACTCTAAATCAGTGATGAAGAACAACATATTGCATTCACATACCCAGGCTTTGTGACATTTCAAGCAGCTGGCAACCAATGTGAAACCATGCTTTGTAAATTCACAACCCAAACATATCTTTGATTAAACAGTGCAAACTTGGAAAAAGAGAAAAGTTACTGAGCTTAAAATGAAAGGAACAGCTGTTCACAAAGTGGACAAATGGACAAACAGACAGATGATCAGTGTGGATTCAAACAAACACAGAAATCAGCACACAACTTGTCAGGGTCTGTGAGAATATTTAAGTTCCCCAAAGGCCATTTATGTACTTGTACCATGCCTCTTCATTAAACTAGCTGCCCTCTTAAACCCAATGCTCCCAGTGCTGGAACACCGGTTCACCTCAAGCATTCCATGCCCTCAGCGTGTTTTCCAGATATTCTGTGCCACTTGAGCACACCTGTATGGGTATTTTTGCTTTCTGCTTTACAGGTATGAACAATCACTAGCTCAGTAACTACCAGCAACTGTTTAAAAACGGACTGGACAAACAGGCAACTGACATATGGACAGATTGATAAACATCTTACAAAATCGGAGTGCACTCAACTATATCCTTAATCAAGCCAAATTACAATACCTTCTTACAAATATCAAATCTACAACTATGAATCAATCAGGTGGGTTTGCTTTAGACCAACTAGCAGAGATCTTATAAAAAGGATCAAAGGCCTAAATCAGGGAGAGTTGAAATGGAGGAATTGCATTTTGTAGCCTGTGATGCCAACTCATTCCATACAGGGTAAACACAATTAGCAGAAATCCACACAAGACCTTAGCAAAAACACAGAGGATGCCCCTTCCCCAGATCAACAGAGGCATCAGCCCTAGCGCACATGGGTCTTGGGGAGTTTTGTATCATATAAAAGGGTATGTCAGAGGTATATACTGGCAAGAATGTATTTGAATCAGGGAAGAAACAGCCTCATTGGGACAGACAACTGACCTAAAGTAAATAGCACCATGAAGAGAATAGTAAAACCTGTGCAGGAAGTGCATTTTTCTTTTGTAATTGTTTAAAGAGAAGAGATATTCTTTTCTTATTTTTTTATTAAAATAGACTAAACAAAACAGAAAACAGGTAGAAAAGATATATGCTTTCAAAGACAAAATAAACCATAAGAAATCACTGGTTGTTTACATATTGTCTTCTTACAAATAAGTGTTCAAGATACAAGAGTGGAGTATACAAAGTGGGGATTCACATGATTCCCCATTATGTGGCCTTGAAGCCTTACAAACTTTTCACTTATTAATTGGAATGGCTTTATTCTGGGATGCTTGATATGGAAATATTTGAAGGTATAGTATATGAAATTATATGCAAATATTTCAAAGAAAAAGACAGACACTATGGTAACTACTATTAAGTCGGGTTATTTGTGCTGAACCACTAGGTTGCCGAAACTGTCATGCTTTGACCTGTATTGTTATGTTGTTATGTCCTCCTTTATCTCAATCTCTCCCTTACTAATTAAAAAATTATTTAGTTATTTTTTAGGATTTTTTAATTAAGGGGAAAAATTAAAAGAAATTAGCAGGATATATTATAGTAACTTTTTTGATTACCTATTAACTTGATTTGAAGTCCTGTAATACTCCCACTATCTTGTTTTGACTGATTAGACTCTTTTCCATTCTGTATAATAGTATCAAGTTTAAGGGTATAGGCAACTACTGAGAACGCAATAAGATTCACTAAATGCCCATTCTGATTTGACTATTATCACCTTTGGAAGTCCTGTAATGTTTACAATGTTTAGGATTTATTGGTCTTATTCCATACTGTTTAGTTCAACTTTATAATACCTAATGAGATAGACAATTCTTTTTACGTAAACAGAGGCATTATGGTAACAATTTTTGATAACATTGTACTCTGTTTTTACATCATGTGCTAGGTCTATCCTTGGTTTTGACTGACAGCTTTGTTTTGCCATATTTGACTTTATTCTCTTCCAAAAGTGTAATAAGAACTAAGGAGTAATAAAACCCAAAATCTGTAAATTGTGTTGTAAAAAGGAGATGGAAAAAAGTGCTCTAAAGGATACAACTGCAAGTGTGTTTAGGGGTGTTTAATAGATGATCATATTAATGTTTTTGGTTGGATCATTGAAGACAACTGTTTACAGTCTCACTGTTTGAATGTCCACTTTGTATGCTTTGATACTGTGACTTGAGCAAATATCTCTAAGATGATAATGTGTAATCTGTTAACTGGTGATTTCTTACTGTTTTTTTTTTTTTTTTTTGTAGTCTGTATTACTTGTACCCTTACACCATTTTGTTTTGTTTTTTTTTCTCTTTTTCTTTTTAAATATTTTTTTTAAAAGTGGGGATTCAAAGAGTAATGGATCAAAATCATGACTGTGCACTTGCAAGGCAGGCATTCATCCCACTGAGCTAATTCTACAGACCTGTGTTTGCAGAGGGAACAGCAGATGACAGCAAAAAGGAAAAGTAAGCCATGGTAAGTGGCAAGATACTAGTGATTAAATCAATTCTAAGGACTATAGGTGTTCCAGTACATCTCAAGATATGAAAGGGAATAGCATTGACCATGGAAATAAAATATCACCAAGTTAGTGAAGTAAAAGAGAAACATCAGCTCCAGTAGCAAACATGAAAAGGAAAGGTTGTCAATAGTTAAAGAGAGGCTTTGGCATGCATCTCCTATGGGAATAGCAGCAGACAAAAAATTGCAGTCAAATCCTTGATTTCCACAAATAACATGACAAGCTTTAGAGGAGAAATAAGACAAGACAGTTAATTGAGCTACAGATTCAGAAACATTTAGTTGAATGGGTAAGAGAGATCACAACTGAATTAACAATATGCTTGTATAAGCAGCATCAATGACATCAGGAATCACAAAAGTGGCTATTTTTGATGCATGTGAACAGGAAAGAACCAGGCCAGCTGTCCCAAAAGGTAGGGGATCATAAAAAGTAGTAGGGACCTTATAAAACTTACCAGGGATTTCCAAAGTAGTGTCAGGTTTCATAGAAATGTCTTTCAAAGCATTTTTGTAGTCTGGGTTTGCATTTTTGTATGTGAATTGAGTTCAGATACGTATATACTGCTATCATAATTATTTTTGGGAACGCAGGTTGTGCATCCTACATTTTTCTTCACATCAGAATATCAGTAAAAGACTTGAGAGACTTTCAAATTACTTTCCAAAGAAAAATTACTGGCTCTGTGAGTGCATCCTATAGTGACAATTTAGGTACACAGAGGCCAGACAGCATAGGTTGCAAAGGCTCATGTTAAGGTGACTGGCAGCACCATGCCGGTTCCTAACACACCTACTTCTTGCCCATACAACACACAATGTAAAGGCTTGATAGTGCTGGAGAAGCTATCAACAGTCCTAAAAATCAAGCTATTGAGATAGCTGGGTTTCTCTCCAAGAGAAAAATGGCATATAACATTAGGTAACTAAAGAAATTTCTCCTGTCTCAAAAATGTCACATCTTATCCTTTCCAATCTGTTATAGTCAGGGTTTGGGAGGAAAGAGACTTAACATGGAACTTATAATTGATAAGATAATTTAAAAATATTTATCTCAGAATGTCAGATTTAGAGAGACGTAGAGCTTTTCAGATACTAGAGACTAAAAAGTCCAACTGAGAACTTGAATGCTATGACAATATCCAACAGAAGTACAGCTGAAGAATTCGAGCCCATGGTATGGACAATCAAAAGCATACTTGGAGACTTAGAGGCACTTACAATGTGTCATGAAATTCTCTGTTAAGATAGTACCCTAGGAAGGCTCAAAGTTGAGTGTTGGAAGCTAGAAACTCTGTTCCTTTGGTCATATAATCTACGCCACTAAGTTGAGTGATCATTACTGGAGCCAAGGCACGAAGCTCAAGATAAGAGTCAGAGATCTGCAAAAGAGAACAGTAGCCATGCACAGCAATAATGAAGACCTGAGCTTCTTTGATGATGATGATGATGATGATGATGATGATGATGATGGCTGAGATCATATCTGGAAAACCAGTTTTACCAGCTTCTACATGAGAATCAATATCCCAGCTCCTTTCCCTCTAGTTCTCCTTTAATGCTGTTTTAAACAATCCATCAATGGATATTCTGTCCCAAAACCATGATGAATTCATTCACTGGGTAATCCAAGTTGACCATTACTAAGCAGGCCATAGCACCAGAGCAGTTCTTTAGATACTTAAAATCCAAACAGGCTTTATACCACTTCAAATATTAAAGTGATCATCTGGTCTGCTTCACATAAACAACAGTGAGAAAACCTGAGGCTCATTCTAATGAAATAATCAGGAACACAAAACTTCACAAAGTAGTCTTCACATCTGCTTTGACAAACCTCTCCCTGGAACTATGTGATATGTTTCTATCTGTGGGTCCTACACACTACCTAACTGTGGGCATTTGAATGAAACTATAGTCAGGGTAATTGACCCTCCGATTATCCATGGATATTTTAAAAATCTTTTCTAAGGAATGTATAAAAAGAAACAGTTATGTACACCTATGTTTCACTGCAGTACCCTGACAGCACAGAACCCAGGAGAGAATGTCATGAGGCTGGTGGTATGCACATCGCCACCTCAATAAGGCCGAGGTTTCTCCAGATGCTGGAGGTAAAATAGTGAAAATACTTTAACAACAAAAACAGTTGAAGTAAAATATACTGAATACACTGAATATACCAAATCCTCACTAGGCCTGGTGGCTTGTGCATGGATTCCATTACTTGAGACACTGAGGAAGGAGATTTGTTGAGACCACTCTGGTTTATAAAGTGATCTCAAAGCCAGCCTGGACTTCATAGCAACATGCTTACTCAAAAAGATAAATATATCAAAACTAATGAACATAATAGTGTACTAGTGATTGCCATGTGACATTAGCATTACTATCATGTTTATACTGACCTATAGTCTACTAGGAAAACCTAACTTACAGCCCATTTCACAATAAAATATCACACCATTTACCAAATGGAGTACACTGGTGAGTATTTATTGTTCATCATGGATATTTGGTGGTGATGGAGCAGTGCTGCTGCTGCTCTCCACAGAAAAATGACTATTGCTGCAGTAACAGGAATCAGCATGCATCACTGCAATATGTCCTTAACTCTTTGAGGAAGAGACACACTAAAGGAAGCACTGCACTGATGAGAATTACTAATTTTAGTCTTTTGAATACTTTACAAACTGAATTCAGTAGTAGTTGAACTACTTACCTACATTTCCACCAACAAGGTTAAATAGTTCCTTTACTCCTGCAGTCTCATGTATGTTTCTTAGATCTTATGGTGATTTGTTTTCTCTGCAATGAGATGATGTCCCTATTTGAATTTCTCTATTATGCAAAAATACTCAATAGTTCTTCAGGTATTTCTTGGCAAGTTGTACATATTCTGAAAAATTTGTGTTCCTTTCACGTTCCTATTGGTGTTACATGTTAGCTATCAGGGAGTAACAGGTAAAATTTCTCTCATTCTGTAGTTTATTCTGTCATTTTGTTTGACTTTTTTGTGGCTTCTATGTTTATGCAGGAGGATTAAAACCTTACAAAGTCCTTTTTGCTTGTTTTGTCACCCTATCTTATTTTCTACACAAAACAGCTGAAACAACAATAAGAAAAAATGTTTTCAATACCTGTACATACAGAACATGGAATGCCTGGCTCTTTCATGTTTCACTATGTTTTACTCTAATAGAGGCATATTTGATAGTGCTAGACAAATTATGATAAAAAGTACATTTCCTGAGTGAAAGAAAAATCACAATTTGCAGTAGTGATTCTTTTGTTCTATCATACATTTTTATTATTGACGTCAACTTACTTGTTTCCTTAAACTTCAAATGCAGGGATAAAAACAACTGCTTCACACTCTGCTAAATCATCCAGCGGTTGCCACACAAAGTCAGTTTCAAAGCCATGATCATTCCGTCTCATTCTCTCCTGATGCTGGGACTTAAGAAATCGCCATTAGCCAATCTTTATCAGTAACTCCTTACCAATGAAATTATTTAAATACAAAATGATCAAAAATTGCATACTTTTTCTTAGTTTTTATAAAATAACAAGCAATATAAAAGTGACATTTCTACAATACTCAATACAAGAATGAATGGGTTAAATTGACAACTGCCCCAATGATGCTCAAGATGGTCACTGCATAAAAAAATGGGCTTCCCAAGTGATTCTTGGGAATAACTGCTAGGTGGTTAAGTGATAACAGGACAACTATTGATGTGTAATTGTGAGTATTAAAAAATGTTGATGCTGTGGAAGAAAGGGAGGAGATCTAAAGCTTTGAGCTACACCTGTAGAACTTGAAGATAAATTTTGAGACAGGGCCACACTAATTGTGTAGGTTAGACTCAAATTCCCCTTCCACTAATTTAAGCTCTGTTAGGTGCTAGGATTAGAAGTATGCCTCAACAAGACCAGTAAGATTTACTTTCATGATAAAATGAGAAAGTGCATGTACTCAGGATACATGTATTATAAATTCAGTCTTCTATTATTAGCTGTAATACAAACTCCAAATTTTCCCATTGATGGTAAGCAGAAATGTGCTGCAGGGAATCTGGCAACATGCTGTAGTAATACAGGCTGACAATGTAGTTTACAGTGTCTTTTAGTTTATGAAGTATGTCAGGTACTTCAGGTACAAAATAGATAGTTTTAGTGGTGATTACACAACAGGTGAGTGATGTATTCTTCCAAGGATAATTGAGACTTGGGCAAGCTATCTTCACTGGATTAGGGGTATTTAATGAAATGCTCACTTGTGTTTTCATGACACCACGTTTTTTCAAAACATAATACCCTTGGAAACTAAGCAGATTTTGAATTCAACAACAGTGCATTAAACACTTTACAAATTACATGAATGTTAAAATGGAAGTGAAAACCACAGGCCACAGGAAACCAACTGGGACTCATGGCCCAGTGTATGTGTTTAAAGATAATTGGCACACACCACAAACATCAGGCACTGGTCCTTATAAATAAAGAGATATGTCATTGTATAAATTCATAATTCAGTAAAACAGAACACAATCTTAATCTTAACTTAGCAAATTTACTTTTTACTGTGTTGACAGCTCAAAATTTAGGTTTCCCTTCATGCCATTACTTCAGTGTTTTAGGAAAAAGCTGTAATAATTACAAAATATATAATGCATTCACAGCATCAAGGAATAAAATAAAGGCATTTGCATGATACATCCAATAGCAACGTTTTCCCCCATAACAACTTCACATTTAATAAAAATTGGTTTCAAAGTATGGTTACTCATAAATCATGCCAAATTTTATAATTTTGAAGATATTCATATATTTTGTGATGTTCCATTAGAGACAAGTTATGGTTATGTCAGTATGGGGCAATCAGAAATTCACAGTACTATGGTCTACTTTGATACATGTGGAGAAACCTTAGCAAAGTAAAGATGCAATATAAACATAACAGCTAAAATTCTGATGGATACAAAAACAACAGTTTAGTTAAATGACAAATATTCGCATGACTGAGAAAGAAAATCTGGCAACATAATATACATGGTATGATATCCAGTGATGTTAGGGAATCAACAGATATGTTGTCTCATCACAACATGGAAAACATAACATTCATTAATGTGCAAGTTATGTGAAAAGAACACAACTTTGTCAAAACCACATGCTCCAAGCCTTATAAAAGTATATCTTTATGCCAAATATTGCATCCACTTCAGAAACATCATTTATGAAAGAGAAAATGAAGCATGTGCATCAAAAGATTAAAGCAAATTCAGTGTTAAAATTATAGTTCACCAAAAAATAAGTGACTAGACTAATCAATAGTATTGCTCAATTTTATATCACAGTGCTACAGAATTGGCATTGGGCTTCTTAGTGTCTCTTCTTCAGAGTATCCGTTCATTACATTGTGTATTATATAACTTGTTCCCATAAATAGGTTAGAAATTCTTTTCAGGTATGAATCTCTATGTATGTATCAATCCTTTCTGTATTATTGGGAAATGCAGATCAAAACAAGACAACAAAACAAATTCATATAAAATCATGATATGAAAAAGATATAGAAGACCACAATATGGGGTGATGTACAGTATTTACTATGCTTTCTCTTATTATTATCAATAGCATTTTCCACACTATCAAGCATTATATAGTTAAGCATAAGATTGCATAGCTATTTTTATAAAAGCAACTTTGAAGACATTGTAGGATGTGAAAGCAGTTAATAATCAAACCCGGAATGGATATCTTTTATTTATTTATTTTTTTTTGGTACTGGGGATCAAACTCACAATCTCACACTTGCCAGGCCGGTGCTCAAGCCACTGATCTAAATCCCCAGCCCCCCAATGCATATCTTTTACATCTTGTCATCTTCAGAGTAATTGCCTCTACTCTTAGACATGATACCATCAAGCATACCAAATGTGAATAAAATCAGTCAAGGCCAAATAGCATGCAGACAAACCAGCTTCAAATAAGATCATAGTAAGACAATGTAAGTAATATATGGATTCAGTTTTAGTTAATAAGAAGTTAAGGGTAGTTACCATGGTATAACCTGATATTTTTGGGTTTTATGTCTGTGCCCTCAAATCTAATATGAGTAGACAGACCAGAACAAAATATAATCACACTAAACAGACCAATAAGACTACTGTAGCTTTTAAATCCTGATACGCTTCTAACAATGTCCTGTGCCTTCTTTTTTAGGCAATTCCTCACCTTTCTCCTTCTCAGGATACTATTATTCACTGGTCAGAGTGATAATAGTTGTCATGGTTTCTGTCTGTGTCCCCCAGGCCTCATAAATTCGAATTGTGCATTTGTTATTCGTTCAGTGTCTAGTGCTTGGATTCTTGGTGTCAGTGCTCCACTCACAAAGGGGTGGAGCCAGGATGTGATGTAATGGCAGGAAGGTGTCTCTTTCTCTTTTCTGGTTTGAGGTTGCTGTTGGCAGCTGCCATGAGCTGTGGTCCAGCCATGCCCACATATCTTGGAGCCAACTAAGAGAGGACTGAAACTGCAAAGAACTGTATGAAATAAACCTTTCCTTTCCCAACTTTGGGCTTCAGGTATTTGGTCTCAGTGACAAGTAAAATGTAACTAAGACAATAGTCTAGTCTCGTATGTTGAATTTCAGCATACATAAATATAAAGACAGCTACTACCAAGAGAATGAAAGACCTTATTGTAATTGTTATCAACGTCCCCAAAATCAGTTCCTGAAGACCAAAAAGCACTGCATCATCCTGTAATTATTTGATTAGTTCTATAATGTTCAGTATATATTCACTGCATATGAAGATGGGAACAACTATTTAAAAGAAAACTAGAGACAGTGAGATAAACAGTAAACATCTCCAGTGGACTTGCTTTGAAATCTGTGTTTCTTTAACTTGTTTTCTTATGAACTGTTCTGTACTGTTTGTCATGTTTAATCTTGCCTTCTTTAAGATTAAAAAATAAGTATGTAGGACAGATAAGCATATTACTAAGTTTTTATTGGATCATTGAGCAGAACTGTTCACAGTGTCATTATTTGAATCCCAATTTGTACCCTTTAATTTCTTAACTTGAACAACTATTTCTAAGATGACAATATGTAACTTATCAACTAGTGTTTTCTTACTGTTTGTTTTTTTGAAATTCTGTGTTATTTCTACCTTTTTTCCATTTTTTCTCTTTAAATAAAAAACATTACAATTCACCAAAAAATATGAAAATTAAGTTTTACAGACAAAATATTAAGTACATAGATACTGTTTTGCATTAAGAACTGGTGGTCAACTTAACATCAGCTGGATTACATCAGCATGGCATTGAGCAAAGATGTCCCATCTGAGGTAAGTTGCCAGGATAAATACGTGGAGAAGAAGGGAGGTGATGAGTGTTGAGGCTTTGGAAGCATTGTGGGTTGTCCTACGAGTTGCTGTCTGAGCTGTTGGTTCTCCTGAAGAAGCCTTGGTCCTCACACTGAGCATTGCTTCTTGGCTGGGAAGGGCTTGGATGGGAAGACATGTGCTGCTTGGTCTCCAGAATGAGCTCATCACACTGCTTCTGGGCATGTACTCGACTGTGCCTCTCATCAGAGGAATTCTGGGCCTCTGTGTCACTGCGGACAGCTGTGGTGCTGTTCTTTGTTGTGAGTGTGACTTCTCAGCTCCAGTGTAGAGCACTCATCCCACTAGCACAGCTCCATCATCCAGCTGGCATAGACTTTCTAGCTTCTACCGCTGACCCTTGAGTCTTTCCAGCATGGATCCATAAAAGAGACTCCATGAGTCCTTCTTGTGTGCTCTGGACCTCCAGTTGGACTAATAGTAGGCATTATCCTGAGCTCTGGATTTTTATCTGGACTCATGTGGGACATTCCTGTGGGTTTTAGGCTCTTGACTGAAATAATCTATGTCTTTGGTATTGCGGATAGACTTCCTGCAGTTTCCTGTTTTAACTCCTGATGACTATTATAAAAATAATATTATAAACATTTGTCTTGATCCAGTTTTTCTCTGTGCACACCCCTGACTACAACAGTCACTATCCATACTTGAAAGTGAAAAGCACATTTCAGTTTAACATGTTTAATTGCAAGATGCCATGTTGAAGCACAAAGACACTTTAAAAAAAATCTAGAGAGGTCCAAGTGATTAACTGAAAATCATACAACATGTGCACTTGAGGAGAGCTCCACCTCAGATTTGTCATTTCTGGAAAATTTGTGATTATTTCTTCAGGTCTCCTAGGCATTTTTAAAGTAAACATAGATCTAAATTGTCTGGCCAGTGACACTTTTAATAGGTATTTAACAACAAATATGGATTGCTAATATGTCACACATTGCTAATCCACATAGGATCTCAGCTCAGTGAGCTCTTTCAGCTATGTAACAATGATCATGTGTGCTGAGAGTATTCCCATAACACATAGGATTTATCTCTTGTGTGAGTTTCTTCAGGTAAGTGAAATACATGGCTCTGGCTGCTGAAAGTGTCTCCACTTGCTTACATAGCCAGTGGTTCTTCCCAGTGTGAATTCTTTCACATGTTTTGCAATGACTGTATGCATTAAAATCTTGCCACATTGTTATATATATAGGGTTTCTCACCAGTGTGAAGTCATTGATGTCTTTTTAAATATCCATGTGTGGTGAAAGCTTTCCCATGTTCTTCACATACACAGGGTTTCTCAACCGTGTAAATTTTTTCATGTATTGGACAATGAGCATTTCTGCTGAAACTATTCCCACATTCCTTACATATATAACTTTTCTGCCCATTGTGAATAATTCATGCATTATGCAATATGTACATGTGCTCAAATGATTCTCACGATGCTTATATACACTGGATTTATCTTGAGTGTGAACTTTCATGTTGCTTACAATGTCCATGTTGGGTAAAAACATTCCCACATTGCTTACCCATGTAGGGTTTCTCTCCAGTGTGAATTCTTTCATGTTGCTTACAATTTCCAGGTTGGGTGAAAACTTTCCCACATTGCTTACATACATAAGGATTCTCTCCAGTGTGAATACTTTCATGTTTCTTACAATTTCCATCTGTGTTAAAAGCTTTTCCACGTTGCTTGCATACATAGGGTTTCTTTCCTATGTGAGAAAGTGTGAGTTATTTCATGTCCCTTGCACTGTCTACATGTGGGAAAACCTGTCCCACATTGTTACATTCATAGGGTTTCTCTCCAGTGTGAATTCTTTCATGTTGCTTACAATTTCCAGGTTGGGTGAAACCTTTCCCACATTGCTTACATACATAAGGATTCTCTCCAGTGTGAATTCTTTCATGTTTCTTACAATTTCCATCTGTGTTAAAAGCTTTTCCACGTTGCTTGCATACATAGGGTTTCTTTCCTATGTGAGAAAGTGTGAGTTATTTCATGTCCCTTGCGCTGTCTACGTGTGGGAAAACCTGTCCCACATTGTTACATACATAGGGTTTCTCTCCAGTGTGAGTTCTTTCATGTTGTTTATACCCTCCACGTGTGGTAAAAGGTTTCCGAAAGTACTTATATACATAAGGTTTCTCTCCAGTGTGAATTCTATCATGTTGCTTACAATTTCCAGGTTGGGTGAAACCTTTTCCACATTGCTTACACACATAGGTTTCTCTCCAGTGTGAACATTTTCATGT
This sequence comes from Cavia porcellus, assembly GCF_034190915.1. NCBI lineage: Eukaryota > Metazoa > Chordata > Mammalia > Rodentia > Caviidae > Cavia > Cavia porcellus. Next base: position 232,627 of record NW_026947529.1, read on the forward strand.
ATTTGAAAATGAATTTTACTGCTAAAAGCTTTCCCACATTTCTTACATATACGCAATTTCTGCCTAACGTGAAAGTTTTCATGGATTACACAATAAGTAAGTGTGCTGAAAGCTTTCTCCCAGTGTTTACATTTATAATGTTTTTCTCTAGAGTGAAGACTTTCATGTACTTAACAATATGTACATGTTGTAAAAGCTTTCCCACACTCCTTACATATGTAGGGTCTCTCCTCTGTGAATTCTTCCATGTTTCTTACAAATTCCATTTGAGGTAAAAGCTTTCCTGCATTGCTTGCATACATAGGGTTTCCCTCCACTGCAATATTTTTTATGGATCTGAACATTCTGGTGTGTTTCTGTTTCTTTCACATTCCAATTACCTTCTGTAGTACAAAGGAATACTTCTTTACACTGATTCCAAGATGTATGTCCATAGGATTTCCCTAGCTTGTCATTTCTGTAAAGAAAAAAATCACATATAGGATCGATAAACATATTATTAAGTTTTTGTTGGACAGTTGAACAAAACTGTGTGCAGTCTCGCTGTTTGAATCCCCACTTCATATGTTTCACTTTTGTATCTTGATTAAATATTTCTATGAGCACCATATGAAATCATCAACTAGTTATTTCTTACCATTTATTTTCACTTTGAAAGTAGCATTATTTCTACTTATTTTGTTTTGTTTAGTCTTTCCTTACATAAAATTTTAAAAAATCACAGTGAAATGGGTCTCTGTGTTAATGACTCCATTAACATCAAGTTCTGCTTTTAATGCCTGCTAAAAAATTCTGACAATGAAGCAACAGAATGGCCTTGTAAGATATGTTGAAAACAACCATTTCCAAAACAGTAGTACACATTTGGAAATCTTAAAATTTGGTACTTTTTGAAATGCAGAATATTTAGATTCACTTTGGGCATGGGTATATATAGGTATCACAGACAAATCATTCTGATGCATTTCTCAATCACAGTCTCCCTTCTGTCCTTAACCTGTAATTCCCTTTTCCAAACATTCAGTGTTAATTTTCTTTATCAACCCTCTTATATTTCATTTCACAATTAATATTTTGGTTTCTCATCTAAAAGAAACCCAGTGACCTTTTAGGCGTTATATCTGAGCTATTTTACTGAATTGATGGGAGAAAGACTCACACATTTCTCTTCGCAAATGACATTATATTATTTATTTTTTGGCATTATATAACATGTTTTTGTTTTCCATGCTGGGAATGAACAACAACTATTAGCATAATATCTCTAGCTTTTATATTTATTTTAAGAGATATTCACTGATTATTAAGCTGTGAAGGATGTATTTGAATTTGCCATTCTGCAAAATCTGATTCCTAGGGTGCTGGGTTTACAAGAATGCACAGTCACAGAGAGTCTATTAACATTTTCCTTCTCCACAAATCCAGTTATACATTGCTAAGCTGCTTCAAGGCCTGATCTCTTATAACTTGATCTGCTTTGTATATGAGGAAGCATGTATCTGTATTTTATATGGATTTTGAATTTTTAAAAATGTATCCAGGACAAGTATGATGGGATCAACTTCTAGAGATAACTGCATAATGATATTCAGAATGAATGCACTTAACATTCCACCATCCTACTTAGAATTTTAATCAGAATGGCTGATTCTCTATAGCATGGCTTGGAAACATGAGCACTCAGTTTTACTTCAAATTCTATTGCAATCTTAGCAATTGTTAGATAATGAAAGTGTTGTATTTGCAAGTATATATGGATAGAAAAACTGGAGGCAGAATGTCATAACTCAAAGTGTATGCCTTTTGTACACATCTATGTGCAATGTCATACATTTTCATGATTTAATTCCCTCATTATACATATCCTGGCTTATACATCTTGGGAGAATATTACTGACATTAAATTGAATGGTGCCTCATTTCTTTGGCTCTCATTTTTCTGCTCACAAACTAATTACTCAGGAACATTCTTTCCCTTATGAGTGTGAATGACCTTAAGTATTTCCAGTAAATTTTGCATTCTTTTTCAGCTTCCTGGATATCCCCCAAGTCCTCCTGAATTGTAGACATTGAAGTTCCAGGAATCATTAGAGTAATAAATGCAAATTAATATTTTGTTTAGATTTATGATATAATGTGACTAGGTCTGAGCTATTTTTCAAAATATTTTCACATTGCTTTTAATGGGACGTCACTGATGAGCAACAAACATTCTAACAGCATGAGTGACAAAAAGATGTCATGCTTGCCTATTGCAATCAAGTTCCTAAAGATTTCTCCCATCACATCTCTGTAGAGGTTCTTTTGGGATAGACTCAGCAAAGTACACTCCTCATTGCTGAAGTTCACAGCCACATCCTCAAAGGTCACCAACTCTTAAAAGGATCATACATATATTTCTCAAAGAATGTTGCGACTCCAGGTTTGGGGTATCTTAAATTCTCTCCTACAAATCTGAATCAAAGGCAAAATGTGGTGGTGTATATCTATAATCCCAGCACTCACAAGGCTGAGACAGGAGGGCTTTGGTGAGGTCAGAAGAATTCTAGGCTCCATACAGGGTACAAATCCAGCTGATATGCATACAGAATGCTTGTCTCTATAAAACAAAACTAACCTAAACAGATAATACCAAACAGAAGAGCTGAATGGAGACTGATTCATTCAAATCTTAATTCCATGTCTGGGTCATTAATTGTGTGAATATACACACAATTATTTTGGAGACAGCAAGTTTGATGCTAGATTGCAACTCTCTGCTAATTTAAGAGCCAAATAGGAGCACTGATTCTTGTGCTCAGTCCCTGCAAGATTCCCTGTGTACTGTCTCTAAAACAGAGCTCACAGTGAGAAGCCTGAAGGACCAGCATCCACAAAGTACAGAGGCAGATAAATATCTCATCAATCAACTGGGAAACCAAGCAAGCACATCCCCTCCCTGGTAAGTGGTGGCAGTCTGGCAGACTGCAGCCCTTCCAGGGGGAGAACTATCAGCAGCTCCTGAGATCCATGCCATATTGGAACTTAGGACACTGGGAAGCCAAGCAAGTACCTGCCATCCCTGGTAAGCAGTGGTGGTTTGGCACACTGTGGCCCTTCAGGGGGAGATCCAACAGCAGCTCCTGAGATCCACACCCTTTTGGAACTTAGGACACTGTGAAACCAAACAACCAGCCTGCCTCGCTGCTAAGCAATAGTGAACCTACTGATTTACAGCCTAGAATCAAACATCCCACTTCCCCTACCCCTCTTCTCCTGTTAGCAAATGGGAACCAGAAAACTGAGCGTCTCCTTGGAAGCTGACCAAAGCAAATAAGGGGGACTTCCTTCTACTATCTCATGGAAGGCAAATATTTTTATTACTGTTTTGCTCTATTGTGATTAATGGAACTGCTCTATTCAATATTTTGTTTTGATAAGTTCTATAATGCTCTGTATTTCATCTCATTTGGATATATGTGATTGAAAGAATAACTATTATAAAGATAGTAAAATATACTGTGATACCTATTATTATTACCCCACTAACCTGTTGTGAATTTCTGTACCAATTTCACTGTACAATCTTAGGTGGCCTTATTCTGTCTTGTTCTGTTGTATTTCACCACTTTCAAAATTAAAAAAAAAAATCTCATCAATCCCTTTGATAGACTACAGATGATGTCTTTTCAAATCTCATTTGAGTACTTTGTTCTTAATATAATTAAGCAGTATTTTGAAATATAAATTTGGTTTCAAGACAAATGATAAGCAAATACATGCCTATCCTAGTGAAGAGACCAAGAAAGCTCGTTCCATCTGCTGCTTCCCCTCCCCTTCTCCCTTCAAATCCAACTAGCTTAAGTTTTAACTTCCTAAAGGCCATAAAACAAAGGCCTGAGGTAATAGCTCCTGACATCCTGGGTCTTCCCTATCCAGAAGCCCCATCACAAATTGTGTTAATTACATCAGATTGTATTAGATTGTACATTCTTCACAAAAATAGCTTCGTTTATATCATAGTAATACCTGTAACTTGGTATTGTATCACAGTAATACCTGTAACTGTAAATGTGTGTCTTCCTTTTTCTCTGGGTAAAAGATTGATATGTTAATCAATGCTCTCTTCTGTAAAGAATTGTAAAATCTTACTTAATTGATATGCTAACCATTGTTGCCCTCTACAAATAGAACGGTTGTGGTGCTAAAGTAAGGTAATTAAGGTTGTTAATTGCTGTTAGACTTTTCTATTCAGGAGGCCTTGTGGTGTGAGTTTCAAAACTATGTGCAGCTCCACCCCCACAGGAACCAGTGTTCTTAAACAGTTAAGACAAACAGTCTTAATCTAAGACAGATCTCTCAGTCATGAGACAAACGCCCATTCCTAAAAAATGCCACCCCTTCTAAGGAGACACTCCCTTGCCCCACTAAAAAACCCAATCCCTTAAGGACAGCTCACCATCAGCTCTGCTCTAATCGCTATGATTGGCTTCTGTAACAATGCTTGCTTGCTTTGCGGTTTTAGGCCTTAAAAGGCACAGCCCTGCTCGAGTAAGGGGTTCTCCGTTTCCACCTGTTTGGAGGACCCCGTGTACACGGAATAATAAAAACCCCTTTTGTTTTTACATGAGAGCGAGGCCCTTGGAGTCTTCCTCGCACACCGGTCTAACAATTTAATCCTAAGATAAAAATAAATCTTCATACAAGTTTCAAAACAGAATTATTCATCAAAATATATATAGCCAAGGTCCAAGAGGCCTACAGACAGCTTTCAATAATATAATAGAAGCCTTCTAGAAACTGAAAAAGTACAGTTTATCTAATTAAAAATTGTTCAATCAGCCAATAATGTAGAATTTTTTTCTGAACAATTATAGGTGAACCTTCTCTTTTGTAAGATATAAACTAATGCCAAGGCAAAGTCTATGTCTTGCTAAATAATACAATCAAAGCAATTATTTTACACTTATAATGACTGTTGTATATAATTTTAGATATTGCCACCACTATAATCACTGTGAATTGTATTAATCACTTGAAACTGCAGGAAAAGAAACAAATTTCAGACATTATAAAAGTATAGTCATGTTAATTTGGCTCATGTTAATGGTCTAGGGGAATGAAACTCCTTACCTACTATATATCCGGTATGAGTTTGTGTTCCCTAAAATTGAAGAATGAATTTTAGGAATGATGGAGTTTAAGAGTGGAATATATTTATTGGGAGAAGGAAAGCTTCTGTGTTAGAGACAGGAAAGTTCTGAGTGGTTTGCTAAAGACTCTATCTTTTTGAGAAACTTGTATAGAGTTAAACCATGGGGTTAGATGGGTCCAGGGGAGGGGAAAAATGGGAATCTGAAAGTTAAGCATAAGGCGGGATAGAAATGTGGTCAACCAATAAGGTTAATTGCTCAGGTAAAATTGATTAAATTGGGGGCAAATGGGAGACCAAGTCATAGTAAATGGGCAGGTTTAAGAGCAGAGACTCTTCTTTTAGAGGGTTGGGATGGGGGCTCTTGAGTTCCTCAGGGTGATCAGAGAACTATTTGGACTGTTGCTCCTTAGCACTTGGTTGTATTTAATTTACCTTTTGTTTTGAGATTTGGCCCACAGCAGGAGGTGATTGTCTCTTCCAATCCTGCAAGCAATGTGAACTTATTTTCTGGCTCCTTTGAGGGGCAAGCCTTGTTACAGGCAGCTGAGTTAATTAGAAATATACAGCCATGGAGACAGGATCAGGTCCTAGATGTAGCCAGCTCAGAAGCCCACATACCTTGCAGCTATGTGAAGACAGATACCTCCTGTTATGGGACAGTCCTCAAGAGAAAATACCAAGCAAATGCATCCATGTTCTAAGAATTGATTTTCTAAATAGTTCCTGTCACCCTGCTGAAGTCAGGAGTCATCCTCTCAATCCCTTAGAGGAGAGTTACTGCTCTGTAAAATGCCTGATTTCTATGACCTCACTTCCCCATTTGTCTGCAGTGTAAATGATTTTGCCTGAACTATTAATTATATTGGCTAAACATAGCTCTGTCCAAAGTTATGCCCATCTGCCTTGTGAGTTCCCAATTTCCCCCACCTTAAACCCATCTCACCCCATGATTTTATTCTATAAAGTCCCTAGAAGATACAGTGTCCTTGACAAGCCACTTATGACCCCTTCTGTTCACTCAGACAGAAGCTTTCTGATAGGGTTGTCACTATGGTAAAGGAGAGAATATAAAGTAAAAATGGCATTTATTCTAAGAAGTTGGATCACATGACCACTAGATGTCTGCCTTTTTCTGCTGGATACATGGTGAGGGGGCTTATATCTACTTTTCAAAAAATTTTATTTAAGGAGAAAAAAAAGTAGAGAAAGGTTACAAGTTATACAGATTTACAGAAAAAAAACAGTAGGAAATCACTAGTTAATGGATTACATATTGTCATCTTAGAAATAATTGTTCAAGTCACAAAATTAAAGCTTGTAAAGTGGACATTCCAACAATGATACTGCAAACAATTCCATTCAATGATCCAATAAAACTCTGTGATATCATTTTCTATATTATACACTTAAATATACATGCAGTTATATAGTTTAGAGCACTTTCTTTTCCTCTCTTTTGTACAATGACTATTACACATTTTGGGTTTCATTGCTCCCACAGTTCTTATTACTTTTTTTGGAAGAGAGTAAAACCAAATGTGACATAACAGAACAGAATCAGTCAAATCAAAAGGGTGGACATAATAGATAATGTAAAAACATAATACAAGGTTATCAACAATGGTTACCATAATGCCTCCTGCTATCTCTAATAGAATTGCCTATATCATTAGTTATAATAAAATTGAACAAAACAGTAAAGAACAAAACTGACAAAACCAAAACATTGGAGACATTGTAGGTCTTCAAATGTAGATAAAAGTCAACGAGAATGGACATTATAATGAATCTCATTATCTTCACAGCTGATGCCTAAACTTTCAAACCTGATACTATCCAGCAAAACAGAATAGGGGAACATCAGTCAAAAACAAGATGGTGAGAGTAATACAGGGCTTTAAATCGAGATAATGGAAAGTCAAAGTGGGTTACTATAATATATCCTGCTATTTTTATTTATTTTCCCTTAATTAAAAGGATAAATTAAAAAAGTAAATAATGGAGTGGAGCTTGAGATAAAAGAGGGCATAACAGCAAAGCAGCGCAGATCAAAACAACCATTTAAGCAGAATAGTGTTTCACCATCAGATAATCCTGACATAAAAGTAGTTACCATATTGTCTCTTTCCTTGAAATCCTTGAGTACAACTTTGTATACTGTAGTTTGACTGTGGTGGTGCTTAAAGGTGTCATTGCTGATGTGCCAGTAGCTGATTGGGACTCTTTTCCTGCCACAAGTAAGTTGCCTAAGGGAGAGGCACGTGATCTCAGGGTAAATGTCCCCTGACCTGCTTCCCACTGTGGTAATATCCTATCTAGAGCCAAAACCTTTCATTTTTTTTTTCTCTAAGTAATATATTCTGCTCTTTACCTCCTTTGTTCCTAAAATTCATTCTTCTATTTTATAGAACACAAACTCCTACCAGACATAGTAGGTCAGGTGTTTCATTCCATTATATAACTATCTGACTGCCTATATTTCTGACTAACACAGATGCCTGTAACATTAAGAATTATTTATTTATTTCACTTAGCATAATTGTAGCAAATAAAATGTACTTAGTGGATGTAGTGAAATATCCAATAAAATTTCTCTATCATCACCAGTCATTTTCATCTTTCAATTATATGGGGAAAAATAAGAGCAGCTCTTAGCAAATAGCAGTGGTATAGTGCACAGTGTATTATTCACAGTAGTTACCAGATTATTTGTATGTGTACAACTGGTGTCTCAAAGCAGAATCTAAGGGCTCCGTCTTCATGTAAGAACAAAGGGGTCTTCATTATTCCACGTGCACGGGGTCCTCCAAACAGGTAGAAATGGAGAACCCCAAGTTGGGGCAAGGCTGGTGCTTTTAAGGGGGAAAAAACCACAATGTAAGCGTTTATTTACAGAAGCCAATCACAGCAGTTAGAGCGGGATAGTTGGCAGTCTGTCCATTTGTGGTTGGTTAGCTCATCAGGGATGACCAGCGGGTCAGAGTTAATTAACTGTCTTGTTCTGCACAACTTATCTTTAGGACACCTGGTTTCGGTATGGTCGAGTTTGACATGTTTCACAACCCTGATTAGCATAATCGGCAGGCTCTATCTCTGAGTTCCCTGAAATAGCACAGCCTGAACATATCACAGCTGCAGATGTTTTCTTTGATCTTCCTGCAGGGCTGAGTTAGGACTGAGTCATGAGGCCCAGTGCTGTTTCTAGCTGAGAAACAGCATCTTGTTTTTAACCTTTAAATTTCCGGTCCTTCATAGGTACTTCATAGACAACAAAAGAAACATTGAGCTTTTTAATGAACAACTATCAATTTCAATAGTTGTGCTCATAGCACTACAGGGTTGACAACTGTAGATTTTTCTTTGGTACCAGGGATTGAACTCCTGATCTTGTGCTTGCCAGGCAGGTGCTTTGACCACTGAGTTCAATATGCAGCCTAACATCTTTATATTCTAAATATGATTATTACCAATGTTTAATTTGCCATTGACATATTTAATTAAAAATCTTGTTAATCTACATCTTCAATGAAATTATTTTCTTTCATTGCAGTTTAAAACACTTTTTTTTTAGGTACCAGGGATGAAACTCACAACCTAGCACTTTTCAGGCAGGTGCTTCTGCCGGCTGAGTTAAATCCCAGGCACCCATTAAATAATATTTCATTAAACGTTTAAACGTTACTTTATCCATTCATGTAGTATTGTTATTTTACTAGAGGAGGTCAAAGTAGAGAGGAATTGATATACATCTCAGAGAGGAAGTGGAAACTCAAAGGAGTCAGTGTAAAAACCTAAACACAACAATCCCTGCTAAAGGTACAACTGAAGAAAGCCAGAAGGTGAAGATGCATTGACCATGTCTACATGCCTCCTGGAGAGACAAACAACAGCTTGAAATGTACTACAGTTACCACCACCTCTTCCAGGAATTCCAGAGAGGCATCAGTTACCATACTCAATGACAAGAACAACTGGATTATTGTTCCCACAAAATGGCTTGGATCTTTCAACATACTTTTTCTGGGTGACTTCTTCCAAAGGTTGAATAATATTAGTTAAGCCACCACAAGTTTATAGGTTGATTGTAGTTAGAGACCCAAAATGTACCCGCATTGTGACTTTCCTGTAAAATGACCCCTGAAAATAGGTCTGTGTCTTAAACACTGAAGAACATTTCTGAAATTCCAGGGCTATTCTTCTCTCTTTTTTCCCAAAAAACTTTCTGAACTTCTTTTGATTTGTGACTTCATTCCTCAATGTTGTGAGTCAACCAACTTGGTGCATTTGACATCAAACAAGGCAGCATTATATTCATCCTATTTCAATTTGAACATGAAATATCTGCTAAAGGCCATGTTCCAAAGCGTTTGTGTGAAGTTACTTGCTTGCTGTGAGTTTAAGATTTCCATGAGCTTTTGGACCTCTTCATTCTAGCAAATTGCACATTTATTGGAGGAAGGAGGTCACTGTTGTGCTGTGGCACCAGAGGCACCATTTCTAACTCTGTATTTGTCACTGCTGCCCAGATGCTACTACATGGCCAGCTTTCTTCCACAACATCATTCCATAATTGCCAATTTAGGTCAGCTTTCATTCAGCTCTATTGTTTTGTTTTCCTTTAATAGTCTTTCTCTCGCCTTTGGGTTTTTACATTTTTCATTTTTATTTTTGTTTTTAAAGACATAGTCTCACCTTGTAGTTCTGGCTGGCCTTTCACTCACCATGTAGGTTAGATTGTCTTGCATACATGACCATTCTCCTGTTTCTGCCTCTTTAATGATGTGGAAAAGATTGGGCATCATAACACATGGTGTTTGTAATTTTTTCCCTCCTTTTCACTATTATTCTTTCATTTCAGGGGCTGACATTTAATCCTGATGTTTGCTTGAGTCAGTAAATCTTTCTGCATCTTGAGGTGAGTTTGTGAGCAACAGTATAGGAATTCAAGCATCCAAGGTATAAATTTGGAATTTATAGATGAACCACTTAAATACAGACCGCCCTCCCCATTTCAGAATCAAAACAAGTGGCCCTGAACTGGAAAGTTAAGCATTTTTAAAAGAGAGAATCACAAAAGATATCCTGTTTGGAAACAATCTAGCTAGAATCTTAAATGAATTTTTATTTGACACCTGTATCCTGCTTCTTATTTTGGCAGGTTACTTTTTTTCTTTGGGTACAGCTCCTTTTGCTTTTCTCATGGAACTTATATCATGAGTGATTTTTAATTTTCCTGGGTCAAATACATAGCACGAGACAAATGCAGGGCACAAAATGGCATCTGTTGTGCCAAGCTACAAAACAGCTGAGCTACAGTGCTAAGCCTCAATATTTTCAAGGGTACAAAGTACATAGTTTGCATATTTGAAAATTTGTGGTATTCATTCTTATAATAAAGAATGATCTATAGTCAGGGCAAGCTAAGCCCACCAGGTCTCTCATTGCTTTCCACTGGTCTTTTCCTCATCATCATTAAATACAATACTCTCTGAGTTCTAAATACTAATGCTCACATTTGATTCATATTCCTACCTGTGACATCTCCTGTTTCTGCTGGTAGTCTAGTCTGGCATCACCAGCCCATAAGAGATAGAAACACATCTTGTGATTCCCTACACTCTAATGATGTTGTGTGTTAAATTAAACAGTTTTCCTTTAAGGGAATGGCAGTTAATGAATACATGTGTATCTCATGACTGTTTCTTCATGTTTCAAAAAACACCAGTAATTCTTTTGCAGGTGTTAGGTGCACACCTGCAATCCCAGGACTTAAGAGGCTGAAGTAGGACAATCAGTTTGAATTTACTGGACTAAGAAGTAAGTCCACAGTCAGCCTGAGTTGCATAGGGAAATCCTGCCTCAAACAAACATAAAAAATATCATATTATTGTTGATATCCTTGGGAAGAAGAACTCAGCAGTTTGAAACTCTTAGGATCATACATATTAGGTTTCATCTGGTGAGTATAAGAGACCAGTTAAACTACGTTCAAGGATATGGAGAAAACTCAAAAAATCTTGTTGCAAACTGTCCTATAGATGTAATGCATTGCCAAATAAAATGACATTAGGATAGCTCACAAATGTAGAGAAAACATTTTGGAAATTCATTTGGAAACAGAAATGATCTAGATTTCCAAAGAAATTGCAGGGCAACAAAGGCAAGTCTGGAAGCATCACAATTCCTCACTTGCTATAATACTAGAAAGCTACTGTCAGATAATCAGCATAGTTCTGGCAGAAAAACAGACCTGACAATCATCCAAAAAGACTAGAAAGTGCAAATAGAACTACAAACACATTCTGCTACGTTGTCTTTGACAAAAGAGCCAAATAGGTTCAGTGGAAGAGAGATAGCCTCTTCAATAAATTGTGCTGAAGAAAATGACTTTCCTCATACTAAAGACTTAAACTGTACACGTCTATCACCATGAAATAAATATAAGTCAAAGTAGATGAAAGATCTAAATATTAAAACAGAAACACTAATGAGACTTCGTGAACAAAATACACATTTTAAATAATCAACCGGCCCCAATGGCCCCATCTTATTAATCACTGATGCCATCTTATTAAAAATATTTGTACATCAAAAGAAATCACTAACAGAGTGAAAACACCATGCACAGAATGGGCAGGGGATATTTTTCTATTTTCTGATAATCTCTTCAATATCCTTTTCCAATGTACTATAAATGTTCATATGTAAGTCCTTTACTTTCTTTGTTAGGTTCTTTCCAAGTATTTCATTTTCTTGGAGGCTATTGCAACGGGTCTGGTTTGTGTAACTTCTCTCCTGGTGAGTTTGCTGATTGTATACAGAAATGCTATTGATTTTTGATTGTCAACTTTGTCTCCAGCTACATTACTGAATTTGGTTATTAATTCTAGGACTGTTTTGGTGGAGTTATTGGCATCTTCTATTTAGAATATCATATCATCTGTAAATAATGATGATTTAACTAATTTCTATTATATGCTTATTCTTATTTCTCTCTTTTGTCTAATTGTTCTGCCTAATGTTTCCAGAGCTATATTGAATAGGAGTGGTCATAGTAGTCATCCATGTACTTTTCAGAACTGTAGAATGAAAGTTTTCAGTTATTCTCCATTTAGTATGATCTGGATTTTCATTGTCATTGTCTGATTTTTTTTTGTTTTTGTTTTTTTTTCTTTTTTATCGGCATTGGTGATCCTACTCATGACCACACAATTGCAAAGCAGGTACTTATTCCACTGAGCTAAATACCCAACCCCATCATTTTTTGATTTTATCAGCTTGAGTTAAAGGTCATCTGTTGTTATTTAGTGTAGGGTTTTTATCACAAATCAGTGCTTGACTTTATGAAAAGCTTATTGTGCATTTATTGAGATGATCACCATGTGATTTTTGTTTTTGCCTGTGTTGATATGACATTTAAATTTGTTGATTTGCATGTACTGAAACATCCCCCCCTTCCTGGGATGAATCCAAGTTGGTCAGGTTTTAAAATCTTCTTGATGATTTGCTACATTCACTTTGCTAGTATCTTGTTAAGGATTTTTGTATCTATGTTCATTAGGAAAACTGTCCTATAAGTTTTCTTTTTCTGGTTGTGTCTTTCTCTGGTGTTAGTATCAGGGTAATACTTGCCTCCAGGAATGTGTTAGGGAAAACAGCTTCTCTTTCAAAATCATTAAACAGCAGTGGCCTTAACTTTTTTCTACATTTATTGTAGAATTCAGCAGTAAGTCCATCAGGAACTAGACTTTTCTTATGTTGCTCATTTGCTTTTCTGTTGACATTGTTTTCTTTTTTTTTAATGTGCTCGTGAGACAGGCTCTCATTATTCAGGTCAGGCTGGCCTTGAGCTCACTTTGTAGCATTGTTTAGTCTCAAACTCACAACAATCCTTGTACTTCAGCCTCCCAAGTTCAGGGATTATAGGAATGCACCACCATGCCCAGCAGCTGATACATTTTTAATTAGATCTTCATTCTCATTAACTGCTACTGTGTTTTCTCAAATTTTTATATCTTCTAGAATCAGATTTGGCATTTCATATGTATCAAGGAGTCAGTGCGTTTCTATATTTTCTAACCTATGAAAGTATAAGCTTTTCAAGTAGATATTGATGCTCTTATGAATTTTCACAGGATCTGTAGTTATTTTATTCTTCTGATTCCTCAATGCATGGTTTTCAGTCTTTATTTTTTTCTTTTATGATATGGTTGTCCAAGGGTTTATCAATTTTGTTTATTCTTTCAGTGAACCACCTCTTTGATTCATTAATTTTTTGAATTGTTTTCTTTGCATGAATTTCTTGCCTGGTCTTATAATTTCCTCGCTTGTATGGGATATGTACTTGTCTTGCCATTCTTCTTCTGGAAGATTGATATGCAACATTTCATTTTTCGTTTGTGTTCTATTTCCTGATGTGAGATTTTACTACTATAAATTTCCCTATTTGGACTGCTTTCATTGAATCCCATAAGGTACAGGATTTTGCATCTATATTCTTGTTAGGTTGTAGGTATTTTTAAGTTTCTTCCTTTATTCCACCTGTCACCCATTGGTTGTTTAGGATAGTTTTATTTAATTTCCATATAGTTATGAAATTTTTGCAACTTCTTTTACCATTATTTCCCAATTTAAATACATGCTTAAGAATACTAGCCTTAGGCTGCAAAGTCAATCAAGTAAGACAAGGATTAAGTTGTTTTTATACCACCATTGCTATCAACTCAGCATGTCCTCTAAACCAGTCTGATGGTTGGTGGTGGGAGGAGGTGATTGTGGTGCTCATCTCTCAGCCAGTGCAGTGGTTAACTCACAGGAAGTGTAAGTTATTTTCTTGCTTTTCTTCTGAGAACCAGAATAGCTTCCACAGAATCACAACATGGACACATTGGGTAGTTCCCAGTACTATTCCCCACATGACTTCCACAAGCTCACAGGAAGGGCAGATTAGATTTCTATTTCTCCTCTCAGGCCTGGAATGGCTCAGGATTGCTAATTTTGTCATCAGCATGACTTAGTGGAGGCATATCATAAAACCTGCATATTTATGTGTGTGTCCTACAGAAAATAATTCATATATAGGTCATTGATTGGAGTAGAAATGTCTTGAGGAAAGTTGTGTCATGTAAGAGGATTTGGCATTGGTAAACCAAAAAAACACGGTGGAATAGAACAGTGTCTGTATACTTAAAATTGTCTTAAACAGGTTTGATACTTGGTCTTGTCATCATCCAACAATACCGTATTTCAGTGCTGAGTCTTTAAAACAGATACATTTTACGTTTCATGTTGGGGTCTTTTCCGAGAAACCAAGACACCAAAAATGGTGTACAAAAAAGGCTCTAAGAAATGAGAAACACAGCATGGTCTTCAGGGTTGCAGGAGAAGAGTGGTCCTTGGCAGAGCTCATCACTCTGCTAGCCAGCTGGCCAACTCATGCTGGCAGGAGTTGAGTGGACAATGGAGGATACCTGATCAGGATCTTGGGAGAGGTTCAAGGCCCCCTCAGAGCAACAGATGATCCCAATTGCAGAGAACTGTCCCACAGAAAGTGTCTAAGTGGCCTCAGCTGTGGCCTATCTTGCCCCCTGAGGCATCTCTTCATTCTCAGTTCAGTCATGCCTGTGCCACATCACAGCCCTGCATGAGTATTCAGCTTCAATGGCTCCAACATATCCCTCCTTTTTGTTTTGTTGATACACAGATGGGTGACCAGCAGAAGATGGAGAGGCAGTGTTACAGCTCCCACCACTGCACAGTCCATACATTCATAATGGTAGTCAGTTACCAGCATAGCCAACAATTGACAGAGGATGTGGGTGATGTTAGATTCACCCACAAACAATATTTTACATTGCACTGTACCTCCAGAGGCCAGACTTTTCTGCAGAAGGTTCAAGACCAAGCTAACATAAGGACTGCACTAAAGGACAATTGGTTCATTACTTCCTATCAAGGCCAATTAGGTCTACTCAAGAACAATCTTATAACCATGCATAGCTCCTCATATCTCTTCTGTCAGTGTCAGCCACCTGGAAGAGTTAGGGCCATTGCTTAACCACGTTGATTTCTGGGAAAGCTTAGGAGATTTTTATGGTGACTCATGACTGTCCTTAGGCACACCTTGCATCAAAGTTCACTTTCCTCTGTGGTCTCATCATCTTCCTGATCAGAATACTAGGTACTCACTAAGTATCTTTTGATAGGGCAAGCAGGGCAAGCAGATTTATTTTACATCTTGGGTCTCCTCCAAGCTTTAAGTGCTGGGGCCTAAATATTGGCTATCCATTTAGCCCATCTGTGTCTCTTATTTTTGGTCTCTAAACCTTAGCTGTTGGACATCCAGAAGAAAAGATGGATAACAATACAGTATATTAGAGGCAGTAAGCTTATTTGAAAATATAATGAGCTTGTTCAATGATTGCTTGTCCAGGGGCATTATAGGGGATACAAGTTACATGAGGAACATTCCATGTGGAACAAAAGGAAGCCAAAGCCTGTGAGGTATACACTGGACCACTGTCAGTTTTAAGGAAGGAAGATACACCCATCACTGCAAATGTCGTCAGGAGGTGTTCAACTACATGTCGGGCATATTCACCATGCAGTGGTGAAGCCCAAATAAAGCCAGAAATTGTATCAACAGAAACATGAAGAAAGGAAAAAGAAATCAAGGAACAGTGTGTGGCATGTTTACCAAGGGTTATTGGAACAGACAGAAGCCATGAGAGTTGACAGCATCACAGGGAAAATGGTGAGGCATGGCAGCACAATGGAAACCAGTGGAAATAAATCTTTAGCTTCAGAACTTGAAATTTGAAACAATTTATGCAAGGAACAAGCTTATTGTTGAAAAAAGGCATGGCTTTGCTTAGTGTTATCAAAAAGAGTGTAGACTACAGAATAAGCCCAAGGCCAGACTGAACTGCATAGGGAGAACCCGCCTCAAAAAGGCCAAAAAAAGGAGTGAGGGCTGTAGAGTATATGCAATCCTTGATCAGAAATAGCATCATCTTGTAAAAAGCCAGGTAGGTGTAAATGACGACATATATGTAAAGGAAAAAGAGCAGCATTGTGAGGGCAAAGAAGAATCTGTAGATGTAAAAAAAAAAGATACTAAGTGAGAGTCCATTGCCACAGGAGAGATAAAAACAGAAGATAACTTAGATAAAAACAGAAGAAATAAAACAGAAGAAAACTAGCTCACTTCTTACACTCCGTGCTCCCAATGCTGGAACACCTGTTCACCTCCAGCACTCCATGCCCTCAGGACATTTCCCAGATGTTCTGTGCACCTTGAGCACTCCTGTATGGGCAGTTTTGCTTTCTGCTTTACATGTATGAACAATCACAAGCTCAGCAACTTTCAGCACCTTCTTACAAGCTGACTAGACAAATAGGCAACTGATATGTGGACAGACTGACAAATATAAAGTCAGAGTAAACTTGAGCATATCATTTAATCAAGCCAAATTATAATACCTTCTTACAAATTTAGAATTTACAGCTACAAATAAACCAGTTGGATTTGTTATACACCAACTAGCAAAGATCTGGTATAAAAGGATCCAAGGCTTGATTCAGGGAGAGGTGAAATGGTGGAATTATGTTGAGTAGCCTGTGGTACCAACTCATTCCATGCAGGGAAAACACAACAAGCAGAAATGCGCACAAGGCAATAACATAGAAGCATCCCATCTTACCCAGTTCAGTAGGGGCACCTGACCCTGCCTACGTGGCTCTTGGGGTGTTTTATATAATATAAAATGCTTTGTTAGAGGTATACCCTTGTGAAAATGTATTTGCATCAGAGAAGAAGAAAGCCTTGTAGGGAAAGACAAGTAACTGAAAGTAAATAGCACCATGGACAGAATAGTAAAACTTGTGCAGGAAGAGCATTTTTCTCCGTTAATTGTTTCAAGAGAAGAGATTTGAGTGAATAAGGAGCTTGTTCAATGATAGTGTGGCCACTGGGATTAGAGGGGATACAAGTTACATAACAAATTTACTATGTGGAACAACAGGAAACAAAAGGCTGTGAGGTGTAGGCTGGACCATTGTCAGTTTAAAAGGGGAAGATACACCCTTGACAGCTAATGCAGCCAGGAGATGTTGAATTACATGCCGGGCAGATTCACCAAACAGTGTTGAAGTACAAATAAAAACAGAAAATGTATCAACAAAAACTTTAAGAAATGAAAAAGTTTTAAGGAGGAACACTGTGTGTAGCATGTTACCATGAGTCATTAGAGCAGAGGCCACAAGAGTTGACAGCATCACAGGGAAAAGGGTGAGGCATGGCAGCACAATGGAAACCAGTGGAAATAAAAGCTCTAGCTGCAAAAGGTGGAATGTGAAACAATTTGTGCAAGGAACATGCTGATTGGTGAAAAAAGGCAAGGCTTTCTTTAGTGTTATCAAATGAGGGTAGACTACAAATTAATCTCAAGAGCAGCCTGAGCTGCATATAGAGACACTGTGTCAAAAAGGCTTTGCCCAAAAAAAGAGGTAACAGAATATTCAGTGCTTGATAATAAGTAATAGAATTATCATATCAAACAACAGGTAGGGCTTAATGACTACCTATATGTCAAAGAAAAAGAGGGGCATGGAGAAGGCAAAGGGGAGCCTGTAGATGCAAAAATGAGACATTAAGTGTGAGTCTATTGCTACAGGAGAGATAACAAGAGAAGATCAGTGTGGGATAGCATTATGTACACAAAAAGAGGCAGTAACTAAGTTAAGGACTTGGTATGAAAAAAATTTGCAGAGCAAGGATAACACAGAGAGCTCACTGCATTGACAAGAGATTTGTGGTAGTAAACACAGGTGTTTCAAAGTATTATAAAAACATATGTTACAGCTTCATGATGGAGGGTCCCATCAGTGAAGACAGTGAGGGCACTATTTAAAGTGGTGCTAACCAAAAAAGTTTGAAGAGAAAAGGGAAGAAGGGTAAATAGAGACAAAAAGTGATCATGGGTCATATCAATAAAAATGGAACCAACATAGACAGCCAAAGTAACTTGCAGAGGATTTTTTTTTTGGTCCCAGGGATCAAACTCATGACATTGCATTGTAAGGCAGGCACTCATGCCACTGAGCTAAATTTCCAGGCCTGCGTCTTGCCGAGTAAACAGCAGAGGACAGCAAAAAGGAAAAGTCAGCTTTCGTAAGTGGTAAGACAGTATTGATTAAATCAACTCCAAGGACTATAGGCATCCCAGTATATCCTCAAGAGATGAGAGGGAATAGCATTGGCAATGAGAAATAAAGTATTGCCAGGTGAGTGCAGTAAAAGAAAACCATCATCTCCAGTGTGTAACAAACCTGAAAAGGAAAGGTTGTCAATAGTTACAGAGAGGCTTCAGCATTCATCTACCAGGGGAATAGCAGTAGCCACCACAGTAGAGCCAAATGCTTGATTTCCATGAATAGCATCACACGTTTTAGAGGAGACAAGGCAAGACAATTAGTTGGGCTACAGATTCAAAAAAATTAGTTGAATGGGTAAGACAGATCACAATTGAAACAACAATATCCCCAAAAAACGAGCATCAATGAGGCCAAGTATAACAAAAGTACCTCTTTTTTGATGCAGGAAAACAGGAAAGAACTGGCCAGCTTTCCCAGGAGGTAAAGGATCATGAAAAGTAGTAGGAAGCTTCTAAAACATACCAGGGAATTCCAAGCTAGTGTCAGGTATCATAGAAACATCTTTTAAAGCATTTTTGTAGCCTTGGTTTGCATTTTTGTATGTTAATAGCTTTAACAAAATAGAGGTTACTGGGGCTGTGGATTTAGCTCAGTGGCATAAGCACCTGCCTTGCAAGCAGGCAGTCGTGAGTTCGATCCCTCGTATTGATAAAAAGGCAAAAGACAATAAATAAATAAATAAAAAGATAGAGATTACAGTATTGTTGTCCACCTGGCATTCAATAACTTTATTTAAACTTCTATAAAGGCAAGGCAAGGTTCAGTGTCCTCCTGTTTGATAGTACTAAAAACCTTGTGTGTCCACTGCTTCAGGGATTCTTTTTCAAGCTTTTAAAGCAATTTGAGGATAATAGCCTGAGGGTGGCAATGCACTTGTTGACAAATGTCTGAAAAATCTCTCTCACCTCATAATTCAGCAGCTCCTATAGGAATATAGCAATCAAAATTAATAATAGCTTGCATGTCCTCAGCACCAGTATGTTCTTAAGCCACACCTGATGTTGGGCTGGAGTGATAACAGTACACACCGAGACTTTCCAATCCAAAGGTGTCATTTCACAACCATGAACAATACCTTCAATAATGTCAATTACAAAAGTACTTTTAAATGCAAATCCATTACAGCCATTTTAAACTCTTGATCTTTCTTGTTTTTGTTTTTTTGAAACATGGGATTGAACTCACAAACTTGAGTGTGTCAGGCAGCTACTTAGGCCACTGAGATTACCCCCTGCTCCTTTTAACGCTTTAAATTGAGTACTGCAAACTTTCAAAGTGGGGCTGTTTTCCTATTGATAAAAAACAGGTCAAGCAATTAATTTGCCATGTCGTTTACCTTCTTGCACCATCTGTTGCCTGGGAGGTCCAAGAGGTGAAGAGTTGCCCAGAGGTTTTACAGGGTTTGCATATTTTGGAGGTAGCAGCAAGAGGAAGTGAGAAGCAGCACAAGTGAGGCATCCAGGAAAACTGGGAAGCCAACCATGTGTTGTTTTATGTGCCTGTCTGCCAAATGTCACAGCATCCCTGCAAAGATACCAAGTGTGCAAGACAGAGAACAGAGCCCAAGGTTCCTCAATGCAGCAGTTTATGTATGTTTCTCCCAATCTGCCACAGTGACCACACCATCCTCAGAATAACAAGGAGACTGATCATGAATTTCCCACAAGAGGTGCACCAAACTATCCTTGGAAGTAACATGGCCCGCCATCCTAAGGAAATGCACTTCTGCATTTTGTTCCTGTTGCGCGTCAGACATAGAATTCTCCATGATTTAATGGGTGAAGTGATTTTTTTCAAATAAAAGAAAGGATTTTCCAAAGAAAGTGAAATAGACATGCTTTGGGGGCTGTATTCCACTCCCAAAATTCAGCAAAAGTAAGTTACACTCTTCATCAGACTTCTCCACTCTAGAGTCCCTGTTGAGGCACCAAGATTTTGGGTTCCATTCCTGGATCCCCAGCTCCTCAAACAGGTTCATGGCAAAGGCCCAAAACAATGAAACAAGTGACACAATCTTTAGGGCTGCAGGCAAAGTAAAATTCTTGGCAGAGCTCATAAGTCTGCTAGCCACCTGGGTGAATGATGCTGGGTAGCAAGTATTTAATGAGAACCAGAAAGGAGTTTAGTGGACAATGGAGGAAACCTGAGCAGGATCTTGGGAGGGGTTCAAGGATTCCTCAGAGCAACAAATGATGGTAATTTAGGTGAACTATCTGGCCCTTTCTGTCCCCCTGTGATGTCTCCTCATTCTCAGTTCAGTCATGCCCAGGCCATGCCACAGGCTTGCATATGTATTCAGCTTCATTGGCTCCAACATTTTCCATATAATTACATCAATCACAAGTGCAAATCACTCAGGTCTCATTCATCAGTGCCACTTTCTCTCACTCATAGATGTGGCCTTTCAGTTTTACTGCATACTGATAGACATTTGCCCTATCTCATCACATTTATGCATAGTCACCATGCTCAACAGGAGAGAATTTGTCAGTCTGAGCCATGAGATGCTGAGAACAGAGTAACACATTTTTTGATCAATACTATTTCTCAGTGTGCATAATACTTTTAGACCAAGTGAGTATGAAACTCACAGTGGTGATAAGGAAAAATTAAAAGTGCAAGATGCTGTAAGAAAATGAGAAAAAGCAGTGTGAAACTCACTAGCGCAAATGAAGAGTAAAATTGCATTTTACCTAGAGTTGCTTGAATAACACAAATAGGTTACCCAGACAATGTAAACATAGCATTGATGGCAGAAACAGTAGTTTGAAGCAAAGACATGAGGGTCTGCTGACCATAGAGACATAGTATTGTTACACACTGTATAAATGTAAACTAAAAAGGAGAAATGAGGCTCTGAGAAACTTATCCCTCTTGTGTTTGTAAAAGTTAGTAACATGTTGCAGAACCACTTAGGTTCAAGGTTGATTCTAGATGGAATAAGGGGAGCCTATAGTTGAATTTCCATGAGTTCAGATAGGTCTATAGAGTTGTAATAATTGATTATTGGGAACTCAGATTGTACATCCTACATTTTTTTCCACATCAAGAAAACCAGTAAAAGATATGGGAGACTTCAAATTATATTTTTTTCAGAACAGAACAATTTAAGCAACACAGTATTTCACCACAAGACAATCCCATATATCAGTAGCTACCATAATTTCCCTTTCCTTGAAATAGTTGAGTATACCTTCATATACAATAATATCAAACATAACAAAATGGTATAAAATAATTAAAGAGAATGAAAATATTACAAGACATTCAAACCAAATAACAGAAAATGGAAAATTGTTACCATATTATTTCTATATTTATAAAATATTTTTATACTATTACACATAATAAAATCCAATTAGATAAAACATGATGTAACCAATGGAAACAGAACAAAACATGGTAGCACTTCAAAGCAAGATGATATTAAACTAGCATTTGTTATTATAATGTCTTATGTTCTTAAATATAGCTGTTCACACCATCACAAATAATAAAATCCAACAACCCAGGATAAAATCATTACAACTAATCAATGGAACATTATAAGTGTCCAAAGCAATGTAATGGGGAATCATGATTACCATAAACTCTTATGTACTCTTATCCGTTCTTACACTAGGGCGAGTATACAGTATTTGTTCATGTGAGTTTGATTTATTTCACGTATAAGTAAGGTTTCAAGTTGAATCCACTTATTTATAAATATCTCAGTTGATCATTCTTTATAGCTGAGTAGTACTCCGTTGAATTAAAATACCACAGATTTTTATCCATTCCTCAGTTTACAAACACTTAGGCTGTTTCCAAGATCCGGCTATGATAAAATTTGTGCTGCTATAAAAATGGATGTACATATATCACTGAGGTATGATGCTTTCAGTTCTTCTGGGAATATGCCTAGAAGTGGAATAGCTGGATCAAGTATGACTTCCTGTCTCTTTTTGAGAAATCTCCATACTGACCCAAAATGGTTTCACCAGTTTAAACTCCCATGATCAGTGCAGGAGAGTTCCATTTTCCCCACAGCCTCTCCAGCATTTGTTGTTGGTAATTTTCTTGATTCTGACCATTCTTTCTGGAGTGAGATGGAATCACAGTGTGGTTTTAATTTGCATTTCTCTAATGAGTAATCATGATGAACATTTTTTCATGTATTTATTTGCCAATTGTATTTCTTCATCTGAGAATTGTGTATTCATCTCAAATGCTATTTTTGGATTAGATCTTTGAATTTTGGGAGTCTCATTTTTTTTTTAATTCTTTATATGTTTTAGACAGAAATCCTTTGTCTGAGGGATGGTTCACTAAGATGTTTTCCCAGTTTGTGGTTTTTTTTTTCACTATGCTGGAGATTTCTTTTGACATGCACAAACTTTTTAATAAGATGTGATCCCAGTTGTTGATTCTGGGAAATATTACCCATGTGGTTTGATTACTGTTCATGAATTCTCTACCTACTCCTATGTCTTCAAGAACTGTACCCTATTTATCTTCCAACAGATTTAGTGTTTCTGTTATACTATTCATATCTTGGATCCACTTACATTTTAGTTTAGTACACGGTGATAGGCATGGGTCTATTTTTAGTTTTTGGCCTATGGTGAGCCAGTTTTTCAAGCACAGTTGATTAAAGAAACTGTCGTTCTTCCAGTGAATATGTTTGGCCCCTTTATCAAATATAGGATGGTTGAGTTTGTTTGTAGTTGTGGTCATATTTTCTAATTTTTTCCATTGATCTTCAGAACTGTTTTTATTCCAATACCATGTTGATTTTATTATAATTGCTTAGCAGCATAAGTTCTACTCAGGGATTGTGATGCCTCCTGCCTTTTCATTGCTGTTTAGAATTATCTTTGCTATTCTAGGTTTCTTGTGGTTCCAGAATAATTTTAAGATTGATTTCTCTAGATCTGTGAGGTATGTTGATGCTATGTTCTTTGGGATTGCAGTGAATCTCTATAACAGTTTTGAGAGAAAGGCCATTTTCAAAATATATATTCTTAACATGCATTGAACAAGCAAAGTCTTTCCATTTTGTGAGATTCTCTTCGATGTATTTTTCAGGATATTAATTTTCCTTATATAGATTTTCTTTTACTTTTTTTGTGAGATTAATTTCAAAGTATTTCATTTTTTGGAGTGGTAGTGTGAAGAGTGTGGCTTCTCCGATTTCTCTCTCAATAATTTTCTTGTTAGTGTATAGGAATGCTATTGATTTTTGAGTATTGACCTTGTATCCAGCTACTTTGCTGAATTTATTGTATCTAGGAGACTTCCAATGGAACTTTGAGGGTCTTCTATGTAGAGTATCATGTCATCTGCAAACAATAATAATTTATCTTCCTCTTTTCCTGTCTTGACCCCTTTTATTTCTGTCTATTATCTCACTGCTCTGGCTAGTATTTCCAGTACTATTTTGAATAGGATCAGTAATGAGGGCCATCCTTGTCTTGTGTCTTATTTTAAGGTAAAGGCCTTCAGCTTTTGACCATTTAATATGATGCTGGCTTTTGGTTTGTCATAGATGACCTTTATCATATTGAGGTAAAGATCATTTATTCCAATTTTCTGTAAAGTTCTTTTCATGAATGGACGTTGCACCTTATGAAAAGCTTCTTCTGCATCAATAGAAATGCTCATGTGATTCTTACCTTTGGTTTTATTGATATGGTGGATTACACTGATTGATTTACCTATGGTGAAACATCCCAGCATACTGTGATGAATCACACTTGGTTGTGGTGTATCATCTTGATGATTTGCTGCATCCTGTTTGCCAATATTTTATTGAGGATTTTTGCATCTGTGTTCATTAGGGAAGTTGGCCTGTAGTTCTCTTTTTTTATTGGATCTTTCTCAGGTTTTGGAACTAGAATAATATTTGCTTCCAGGAATTTTTAAGGAAGAATTGGTTTCCTTTCAATTTCATTGAAGTGTTTGAGGAGTGCTGGCATTAAACTTCTTTGTATTTTTTATAGAATTCCACAGTGCATCCAGCTGGGCCTGGGCTCTTCTTTGTTCCTAAGGAGAATTATTATATTTTCATTTTCATTAACAGAGATTGAGTTATTCAGTAGTTTTACATCTTCTTGATCAAGCTTTGGTACTTCATATGTTTCTAGCAATCTGTCCATTGTTTCTGTGTTATTAAACCAATGAAAATAGACAATTTAAAAATAGGTGCTGATGATCTTCTGTATTTCACAAGAGTCTGTTGTGATTTTGTCATTTGCATTCCTTATTTCATGAATTTGAGCTTTTTCTTTCCTTTTTTAAATAGGGTAGGTGAGGTGCTTATCAATTTTATTTATTCTTTCACAGAACCAACTATTTCATTCATTGATTCTTTGGATTGTGGTCTTAGTCTTTATAGCATTAATTTCTGCTCTGATTTTTATAATTTCCTCCCTTCTTTTGACTTTGGGGTTCACTTGCTCTTGTCTTTCTAGATATTTGAGGTGTACCATCAGGTTGTTTATTTGTATTCTTTCTGTTTTCCTGATGTGGGAAGTCAGTGCAATAAATTTTCCTCTGAGGACTGCTTTATTGCATCCCCCACATACCAGTAAGTTGTATCTGTATTTTTGTTTGCTTTTAGGTATTGTTTAATTTGTTCTTTAATTTTCACTGTGACACACGGATTGCTCAAGAGTGTGTTATTCAACATGTGTTTGTGTGAATTTTTCAGTTTTTTAGAATTAGTTCTTAGATTTATGGCACTATGATCTTATAATATGCTTGAGATAATTTCAACATTTTTCACTTATTTAAAAATGTTCTGTGGCTTAGTATATGATCTGTTTTAGAGAATATCCCATATAATGCTGAGAAGAATATGTATTCTGATATTGTTGTGAGGAACACTCTGTATATGTCCATCAGATCCATTAGTTTACAGGTGTGATTCAGTTCTGTCATTTCTTTGCTGACTTATGTCTGGTTGATCTGTCTCTTGGTGTCCATGGTGTGTTACACTCTCCTGTTAGAATTGTGTTATTACTTATTTGATTTTTCATTTCTATATATACTTCCTTTGGATAACTTTGTGTTCTGGAATTTGGTGCATATATATTTAAGATAGTTAACTCTTCCTCTTGAATTTTTCCCCAAACCAGTATGCAGTGTCTTCTTTATGTCTTAGAATCATTCCTGATTTGAAATTCACATTGTCTGCAAACAAAATAGCTACCCTTTTTTTTCAGTTTCTGTTGTATGATGCATTGTTTTCCATCCTTTGATTTTCTTTCTGTGAGTTTCATTTTGGGTTAGATGAGTTTCTTCTAGACAGCATGTGATTGGTCATTGTTTCTTGATCCATTGTACCAGTCTGTTTCTTTTAATTGGTGAATTGAGCCCACTCATATTAATGTTTATAACTGTTATATATAGGTTTACTGTTGACATGTTATCTTTCCATACTGGTTAATTGTCTGACTTGCTTAGTAGTTTTATTCTATGAGTATCTAAACTGTCTTTCAGTATTATTTGCAGGGTTGGCTTGGTGGTCATAAATTTCTTTAGATGTTCTTTGTTATGAAAGTTAAAGATGCAACAACAGGATATAACATGTCAATAGACTCGCAAGTTAATTGTCAATATAAAATGACTGCGTCTGTGGGTGGATCCTTTTTGGCAATTAAGGTACACAGCCTTAAGGCTACAAAGGCTAGGTTCAGGTGACAAGAAGCACCATGTAGGTTCCTAAGCCATGTGCTTCTTGATCATGCAACACAGAATGTAATGGCTTAATATCCATAGAGAATCTCTCAACAGTCTTCAAAACCAAGCTATTGATATAGCTGGGCTTCTCCACATGAGAAAAGTCATATGGGATATTAGCTAACTAAAGAACTTTGTCATGTCTGAAAAATGTCACCTCTTACCCTTTCCCATCTGTTGTAATCAGGGTTTGCAAGGAAAGAAATTTAATATGCAACTTACAATTGATAAGATTATATTAAAATATTTACTCCCAAAAAGTAAGATTTAGAGAGGTGTGATCTGTCCACATACTAGATACCTAAAGAATCCAGCTGAGAATCTGAATCCTATGACAATATACTTCTTAAGTCCTGCTGAACACCTAGAGCCCATGGCAAGGACCACAACAAGTTTACCTGGAGACCTAGAGGAACTGGCAATGTCTCATGCAAGTCTCTATCAAGGTTGTGTACTAGGAAGAGTCAAAGTTCAGTGTTGGAAGCTACAAAGTCTGTGCACTTGGGCATAGCATGTGTGCCATCAGGCTGAATGATCAGTACTGGAGCCAAGACAAAAAGCTCAAGTTGAGAGTCAGAGATCTGCAGAAGAAAACAGTAGCAATGCACAGTATTAATGATGTCCTGAGATCCTACTCCTCCTCCTCTGATGATGATGATGATGTCTGTGTTCATATCTGGAAAACTGTGATACCAGCTTCTCCACGAGAATCAACAGCCCAGCACATTCCCCTCCATTTCTCCTTTGATGGTGTTTTCAAAACCTTTCAATGGATGCTCTATGTCCAAAACCATGGTGCCACAGTTCACTGGGTGATCCAAGTTGACATTACTAAGTGGGCCACAACACCAAAGCAGATCTTTAGGTACTTAAATTTCAAAACAGACTTTATAGGGTGCTGAGGATTGATCTCAGTGGCATAAGCATCTGCTTAGCAAGGTCAAGGTCATGAGTTTGATCCTCTGTACAAAAAAAGGACATTATATAACTCCATATCTTAAAGTAGTCCTCGGGTCTACCTCACATAAACAACAGTGAGAAAACCTGAGGATCACTCAAATGTAATAATCAGGAACAAATACCTCCAGAGAGTCGTATCCTCATTTGCCTTGACAAACATCGCATGGGAATTATGTGGTCCCTTTCCTGTGTGTGTACTACACTCTGCTTAACTGTGGGCATTTGCATCAAACTGTAGACAAGGTTATTGATTGTATAAGGCAATTTTAAAATCTTTTTGAAGGAAAGTAGAAAAACAAGCAGTTATATACATTTGTACACATAAGTCTCACTGCAGTACACTGAAAGCACTGAACCCAGGAGAAAATGTCATGAGGCTTGTCATATGTACATCACCACCTCAATAAGGTCACAGTGGTTATAGATACTTGAGGTAAAAAGTGGAAATACTTTAACAACCAAAACAGTTGAAAAAATACTGAATATGCATTTAACATACCAAATCTAAACTGGGCCTGATGGCATGTGTGTGTAAGCCATGTACTTGAGAGGCTGAGGCAGGTGAATTGTTTGAGAACCCTCTGGGTTATAAAGTGATCTTAAAGCCAACCTGAACTTCATGGCAAGATGCTGCCTCCAAAAGAAAAACAGAGACATGACCCTTAATGGGAATGTGGTCTCCTTTGGTGTCACTGACCCACACGCATAAGAAACAAACACACTGATGAACAGAGCAAAAATGAATATAGGCAATGGGTCAACAATCAAAACTCATTAATAACAACAACAAAAACCATGATAAGATAAATGACCCAGTGAAATTTTTCAAGTGTATAATAAAGAATAAATAGTAATCACTTTTGGATTCTTCCTAGACATTGAAGGGAAAGAACCAACACCAACTTCTTTTAGATGACAAAGTCACCCTGAGAATGAAGCCAGACAATAATGTATTGAAAAATAAAATAAAAAACAATTGAAAACACCCTACTGACCAATATTCCAAATGAGCATAAGCAAGATTATTCAGCTAAATGCTTGTCAGCTAAATTTGCAAGCACATGCAAAATTTAAGCACCATGATCAACACTCGGCTCAATCTCAGTGATGCAACTACCATCCCACTATAAAAACCATTGAGCATCACTTGCCACTTTCACAGAATGAGACAGAGCTAACCCTTCAATAGATTGGGAAAAATAGCTTTGAGAAATTCCAAAGTTCAATATTTTGTCATGGTAAGAACTACTCACACACCATGTATAGGAAGAATGGACCTCAGCACAACAAAGATCATACATGAGAAGCCCATCCCTGACATCATGCTCAGAGGCTGACAAGCTGCAAGATTTTCTTCTCAGATCAGGAACCAGACAAGACTTGCAGCAACTTTCAACACAGTACTCCAAGTTTTGGCCCTAGAATTTACTTAAGAATAAGAAATGAAAGGCTTCCCAACCAGAAAGAATTAAGCACTGCTTCTGTTTCCTGAGGACCCAACCTTTCATATCAGAAACTTACATATCCACTGAAAACCTTTTAGAACAAATTCAAAAATCACATAAGGTGCAGGGTACAAGATTCACATGTCCTAAACAATTCATATCTATGTGCTTCAAACAAACTGCAGCCTCAAATACAAAGAATACAATTCACTTCACAATTCATCAAAAAGAATTAATGCTTAGGAAAAATTTAACCAAACTCACATGTTCATTAAAATTTGTAGAAATTGATGCAAGCAGTGCAATAGCACTAACAGAATAAAACACATACCATGATGGCAGATGGGAAGAATTCATGTTGTTATAATGTACATGCTACCCAGATCAAAAAGCCCTTTTAAAGCATTCTTGTCAAAGTACCACTGATATTTTCCTAGAAATCAAAATACCACTGGTATTTTCCTAGAAATCGAAAACACAATATGAAAATTCACAAGGAAGTACAAAGTGTCATCCTCTAGCCATGTAAAGTACATTAAACATAGAAGCACAAAAAACCTGGTTTCCAAATATATTATAAAGTGACAGCAGTCAAAAGCATCTTATACTGAAAGAATAGGATTGAGGATTAAAGTGACTAGCCCAAAGACAAACCAAATCATAGAGTCACCAGGAATTTGGATTTGTTTCTTCATTCCATTCCTGTCCTTTCCTATATTTTCCTTTGCATTTTCTTTTCAGGTTCTCCCTCTGTTGATCTGCCCTGAGCTGAAATCAGAGTGTGTTGCAGGCTTGTTTGGAACTCCCAGTAATCTTGCTGCCTCAGCGGCCTGAATGCTGACATTGCAGGTATTTTCACCATTCCTTGCTCAGCCAATGAGTTTTTAATAACACCATAATGAAACCACGTCTCTTGGTGTGTCTTGTAATCCTATCACTCTGGAAGGCTGAGGCAGGAACATCTTAAATTCAAGGATAGACTCACCAACTTAGCAACTTATTGAGAAACTCCTCAAAAAAGGAAGACTTTTGGGGCTGGGGATTTAGCTCAGTGGTATAAGCACTTGCCTTGCAAGCAGGCCATCATGAGTTTGATCCCTGTTACCAATAAAAACAAAAAAGACCAAAAGGAAGACTTTTAAAAGTGGAATGTAATGGAGCTAAATGCAAAAGCTCTGTATTCAGTCTCTAGAAACTGAATGGAAAACCTAAACCATACCCAAAACAAAAGCTTGAAAAGTAGAAGGGAAGGCAACAATGTTTTATCCTGGCCTGGCCTTCTGGAGGGCAGTGGGCCCCACGTAGCTTTAATCTTCGCATCTTTCTTGGGATTTGGCACCAATCATCAATTTCCATGAGTGATCAGAGAAAAAGAGAAAGTGCTTCGGGGATACCAAGCCTCAGTCCCCCAGAAGAAGGCATTTGCAGTGATCTTCTGAAGCACATGGTGACCACAGTTACAGTTAAAAAGCAGTGACTCTACCAATATTGTTAATAGGATTTTCAGTCCTACTCATTATAAAAGAAACTACAGATTAGGAAGGTGGTAAATAGCTTAACTAGATGGATTCTTTCTACAGAGAGTTTAAAGATCAAATTCAAATATTTTATTCCATGAATACACAAAATTACTGCCAATTGCTGACTCAGGATAATATGTACACCTGTAATCCCAGCCCTCTGAGAGGGTGAAGAAGGATGATGAAGGATTTATGCCTAGCATGGGAAATGGAGAAAATTGGTGAGACCATGTCTTAAAATCTGTAAAAATAAATTACAAATGTATGAATTTATTGATCATTAAGTAATCCTAGATATCACAGTGCAAGGCACATTAACCACTGTTATTCTACAATTATTTTTATCTTTCCATAGACTTAAGAAGAGTATCTTTTGTATGGTCCTTATAATTATTTTTAAAATGATAGTAATCCCTTGATCAACACTAAATATAAATATAGGAGAGGTAAAAAGAAAGCAATGATCACATTTTTTTCATACTAAACTACCCAAATCCTAAGAAGGTATATTCAGTAGCATATCTGCAGTCATCTCGGTAAAACATTTGAAAAAAATGAAACAATGCAAACCTGGCAGCACTTCAATGTCTACATGATGGTAAACCTTATGCTAGGTGTGCTGACTAAAGTACACTTGCAAGAAAAACTCACATATGTTTTTATTCTGAATTCACAGATGATATTTGACTTTGTATTTTTAATCTTTTTTCTTTTTCTCTTCTTTTCTTTCTCTCTTTCTTTCATTCTTTTTTTCTTGAGATTGGGTTCTGCTATGCAGTTAAGGCTTACCTTGATCTTCCCTTGCAGCCCAGGATGACCTCAAACTTACAACAATCCCTTGCCTCAACCTCTGAGTACTGAAATGACAGGTGTGTAGCAATACCGCTGACTGTTTTTCTTTTTAAATTTTCTCCAAAAAAAAACCAACTTACTCAGAGTTATGTCATATTCTTATATATTTTCAGGTTGAATATACAAAATCAAATCAGAAACCACAGAAAATACAGTTTCAAAATTCTCACCAACATATATCACAATGTAACATAACATAGCATATGATTTAGTACCATCTTGTTTTGAAGTCTCATCTAGCTTTTGTTCTTCTGTCTCCAATGGTCTAAACAGGTTGTATCTTATTGGATTTTGTTATGTACGATAGTATAAGCAAAAACCTTTTAAAGACAAGGAGATTATACAGAGACCATTGTTCATTTTCTGTTAGTCAATTCTAAATACTCTATAATGCTGTCATTCTCTTAAATGGTTTTACATTGTTTTGATATACTTAATGCTACAGTATATGAAGTTGTACTCAAGGACTTCAGGGAGGGAGTCAATATGGTAACTACTTTTGGGTCGGAAATATCTGGTGGTGAAACACTATTCTGCTTAAATGGTTATGTTTTGATCTGCCCTGTTTCGCTGTTATGCCCTCTTTTTTCTCAATCTCCACTCCATTATTTACTTTTTTATTTTTATCCATTTAATTAAAGGGAAAAAATAGCAGGATATAATATAGTAACCCACTTTGACTTTCTATTATCTCGATTTGAAGCCCTGTATTACTCTCACCATCTTGTTTTTGACTGAGGTTCCTCTATTCTGTTTTGCTGGATAGTAGCAGGTTTGAAAGTTTAGGCATCAGCTGAGAAGATAATGAGATTCATTATAACGCACATTCTCGTTGACTTTTATCTACTTTTGAAGACCTACAATATCTCCAATGTTTTGGTTTTGTCGGTTTTATTCTTTACTGTTTTGTTCAATTGTATTACAACTAATGATATAGGCAATTCTATTAGAAATAGCGGGAGGCATTATGGTAACGATTGTTGATCACCTTGTATTATGTTTTTATATTATCTATTATATCCACCCTTTTGACTTGACCGATTCTGTTCTGTTATGTCACATTTGGTTTTACTCTCTTCCAAAAAAGCAATAAGAACGGTGGGAGCAATGAAACCCAAAATGTGTAATAGTCACTGTACAAAAGAGAGGAAAAGAAAGTGCTCTAAACTATATAGCTGCATGTATATTTAAATGTATAAGATAGAAAATGATATCACAGAGTTTTATTGGATCATTGAACAGAACTGTTTGCAGTATCATTGTTGGAATGTCCACTCTACAAGCTTTAATTTTGTGACTTGAACAATTATTTCTAAGATGGCAATATGTAATCCATTAACTAGTGATTTCCTACTGCGCATTTTTTTCTTCTGTAAATCTGTATAACTTGTACCCCTTCACTGTTTTTTTTTCTTTCTTTTCTTTTCTCCTTAAATAAAAATTAAAAAAAAACCCGAACATAACATAGCATAGCACAGTATACCATAATAAAACAAAACAAAAAGCAACCACCTAACTCTGCTTTAAACAACTGCTTCCATAGATACTTTAAGAATTTCTAAGTTATCCATAAACCAGTAATATGATCCAGTAATTTCACATTTAAGTAGATTTTCTTTAAAATGAAAGTCTGCATCCACTCAAGCCCATGTAAAAGAATGGCTGTGGCAGCTTGCTTTCAAGGGTTGACCCAGAAACAGAAGAAATGGCCATCAGTAGGTGGGTGAGGGGTGCATGAACAAGTCACAATTGATTTCATTCGGGCCCCAATGGCATGTGGTGGCAGCACACTGGGAGCCCAGCCTGGAGACTCTGCTTGAAGGAGACCAACCAAAGAGCATTTTACCTGATCAGCCTCAGGGCCATCAGCTCTAGGAAAGGCAAACTACCCAGCAGGGACACAAAGCCCTGAAGGTCTCTTTGGGATGGGAGGACAGGAAGTGATAGCAATGGCTATGAGACAAGTTCCCCAGGAGTGATGTGTGTCCTTCCTCAGCATGGGGTGATGATGTCCATGGCCTTGGAAAGCCTCCCCTGCAATCACCATCTGCTCTCCCCTCCACAGGATGTCAGAGTATGGAGTTAAACATCTAAGGATGAATAAGTAATCACTCATAGGCCCATGAGAGTACAACTTGTTAGGAATCCTCATTCGCAGGACATGAGAAGGTTATAAAATGAAACATTCACATCCTTCAAGGAAAATTATTATGGGTATTCTGGGAACATCTCCATACTTCCTAATGGAATTGAAATGAAACTACCATAAGACCAGGAAAGAAACTCATCCTAAGATTTGACACATCTCTAAGTAAAGCCTAATTCTCAATGAAAAGAACTTTTTGGATGGAAATGTGCACTTGACCACCAGCCTGCCACGTCTTAAGCATCTACATGGTTGTTGTATGAAGAATTTCAAAGTGAAGAAAAGTGTAAAAACACACTCCATTTTCTAGTTTTTCACTTGCCATTTCTTTTGTGTGTGTGTGTGTGCGCGTGTCTTTTTCATTTTTATCACTACCAGGGATCGAACTCATGACCACCTGCTTGCAAGGCAGGTGCTTATGTCGCTGAGCTAAATCCCCAGCCCCCCACTTGACATTTCTTAGGAATACAAATTTGTTCCACAATAAAAAGGGGGCACTGGAGGGGGCAGCCCAGCCATGGACCCCAGCACATAACACAACTTCCTTGGCAACAGGTCTAAACAGAACTTTGATGAAGGTTCTGGTCACCAGGCATCTTTGTCTGGTAACAGTAGACCTTCACAGGCACTTGGCTCATGAGAGTGAGCAGTGAATATGCTGTGCTGCTTTCTGAGGACTTGAAGCCCCTGACTCAAGATCCTGTATGGGAAAACCACATGGGAATGATTGAAAGGAATATTCACTGGGCCAAGATACTTCAGGATGCTCACAAGGAACCACTTAAAGTCAAGGGCAGCACAGGGCAGGGCTCATGAGCCCCAACCCCCAAGAGACCAGAAACAAGAGGGAGCCCAAGACAGGTGTCCCTATGTTCAGCCACCAGCCACTCAGAGACACCAACTAGAGGATAGTACATTAAGGCCTGGCCACCTCTGTAAGTTCTCCTAAACAAATCCCATCCTAAATCATCAGTGTAAGGGCTCTGAGGACAGGCAGTAAGGGCAGATGCTCTGGGGCAGGGGCAGGTGCTGAGAAGGGTGATCCTGTGCTCCTGTCATGTTCCCACCGAGTACAGGGCTGGCAGGAGGAGAAGGGCAGTGCTCATGTGTATCCAAAGCCTCCAGAGTCATCTCCTGTCCTCCTGTAGATGTCTGGGACATAGCTGTTAGTCTTTGAGGAACATAAGGTTATCTGAGCTCACAAAGTGAAACCTGTGGTGTCTCAGAGTCTCGGGCTTCCTGTTGGCTGCTGGGCACTGCCCCAACCATGCTGCACACAGGACATTGGTGTGGAGGTGGATGCTGGGCCCTGTGTACCACATCCCTGCTCCAGGGAATGGACCCACAATAACAATAGGTATTGGCTCTGTTGCAGGGTGTGTCAGCAGAAGGGACTGTATGGAGGCCCACACATGACTGAGAGGAACTTTGGGTCTGATTAACCCTTCCAACACCTCCCTCCAGGGCTTGTCAGACACTGGGCCCATGGTCTTGCTCCAAAGGAATCTGGACTGCTAGTGCTAAACTACCATATTCTCTCTACTAAGCCTCTACCTTGTCATAGGTGAGGTCACTGCACACATATTGGTGGGAGAAGGGGAAAGGGTACAGACACAAAGTCATTTCATTTCTTGTCATGATTGAAATCCTCCATTGTACCTCATTGTCAGTACTGGGCCTTGTGTCTAAGACCATTAGCGAGTTATCTTCCCCCGCTGTCCCCAGCTCCTACACAACATCACCTCACCAGAGATGTGCTCACCTCAAATGTCAGTCCACTCTGTCCATTTCTCTGGTACTTGTCTCACAGGAGTTTTTCAGGTACTGCAGTTCCTATTGCAGGAGCCTCTGGGGTAGCTGAGCAAAAGAAGAGAGCAATGAACACAGTGGCTCAGCCTTCCATGGCTATGGAAGAGGAACTTAATTCCTTCCATGGACTTTTCATCAGAAGCCTGGGAACATTCTTCGATGCCTCATTAATGGTCTTGGACAGCCAGGATGAGCCTCTTTCTCATCTCTAAAATGGGGGGGGGCGTCTTAGGACTAATAGGTTTTGTTCATGAATAGACTTCTATTCAATCTCTCTATTGAGGATATCTGAGCACGCTAGTATTCCTAAGTGTCCATTGTGAAATGTAACTTTTAGTATGAGAATTCATTTTCTGCAGGGGGTCTCCTGTGAGCCCATTACCATGAGCCTCTGTGGGCCAATTGGAGTGTGGGCTTTGCTTCAGCCCCAAAACTCTCCTGAGAAGCCATGTGAAGGACACCAATTCCATGTCTACACACAGTCTCAGAAGTCAGGCAGCAGAGAGCCTGGCAGAGGTCTATACAAGAAGCACAGTACAGGCAGATGAACCACACAGCCTGAAAGAGCCTATGGAGCCGGCCTTCTGGATAGCTCCCCCAGGCACAGCCACTCCTCCCTGGACTCCTCCAGGGCTGACATCTCTACTCTATAGGCACCATAGCTGAGAAGGGGAGTTTTACCTTAGCCCAGTGGGACTTGGCCACCTGTGTATTCAGGTCCTGGCCATATACAAGGGCCTCACTCAACCCTAGTTTACATTGCTGAATGGGTTGGGACTGAGTGGATTGAGAACTTATGATCACTGAGGATGAAATGGGGGTTCCATGCCAAATGGTTAGCTGTGTCCTTGGCCCCATGAAGTCCTACTGTAGAGGCCTGGATGATTCTGATGGATGATGTTCGATCCTGCTCACTGACCAACACTTGGTGCAAGCAGTTCTGCTCATTGGAAAGGAGATGGGAGAGTCACTCTGTGGAATTCAGGGTTTGTTCAACACAGAAAATCTGCAGAATAGCAAATTGTCCATGGCTGTCAGATGTCATGGAAGAGCAAATAGGTGTCATAAACCCACAAACATACATGAAGACACACTGTGTGCAGATACTTTACTGGGTATTGACCATGATCCTGTAAGCAGAGCCAGTGCAATCACTGCCCTTTTGAGTTTCAATATTCTTTGGAGGCAACAGTGTCACCCTTGGCAGAAGAAAAAATATAGCTCACCTCAAGGCCATTGTTGTGGTCCTAATCCCTCCCTAGATGTGGGGACAGACCATGCACAAGGAGTTATGCAGAGGCAAAGAGGACTGTGCAATGCATCATTGCCTGACCTAGAGACTGCACAGACACAGGACAGACACTGATTGATCCCTCATTTCTCAGATATTCATGGAGTGGCAGCCCTGAGCCCTTGAGTGCAAAGACAGGGCAGATTCCAGTCTCTGCCTTCTCCAAGCTGACTTGCACTGGGGAGGGGCAGGGAAATACTGTGTCAGGATTCCCTGAAGAAGGCAGAGGTGTGATACAACTAAGCAAGGTCTCCCTCCCACCAAGACTTCTTTCAGCCTATAAGGGCTCCTTGGGCCCTCATTGCCCAATTGTGTGGGTGAGGTTGGCCCTGGACATTGTACAGAGTGGGAAGGAGGTCGAGGACACTCTCTCTACAAGTGAACAGTGAAGGCATTGTGGGAGACCTCACTCTTCTGTCTCCCTTTCTACCCCAGGTCTTCTGTGTTTGGTGCCAGATTGGAAATTTATGCCCATGTGGATCCCCAGCATGAGCTTCTCCTGGACCAGCTGGAGCCCCAGAGACTGAGCCCCAGGGTAAGTATCCCTGGAGTATGTGATGTGGTCTTGTGGGGAGGTGATTGACTTGGTATTCAGCAATGTGCCCAAATGCTGGGTGACCCAGGAGCATGAGACCCCCAGCAGTTAGTGTGGGGATGCACTCTGGGAGGCTTTTCTGGAGCTGTATTGGTGCACATAGCCACCTCTGACAGGCAGTGGGAAGGTTCTGCCCCAGAAGCCCATGGACAGCTGGCGATCTTTTCACTTACTACAACTTCAGGGCCAGGTTAAGCCCATGGAGAAATTTTACCTGCAGACCTTGTGCCAGCTCCACCTGCAGCTCCATCACCATCTATGATCTCAGAGCAAGAGCCAGCACCTGGATTCCTTTGTCCAGCAGCTGGAGATCAGACCCTCCTGGTGTCTCCACCCAGGAGTCCTCTCTTGAGCTCTACCTGCAGGCAGCACTTGACCCACACCTGCCATTCCCCTCTCTTCCAGACTTACTTATTATTGTATTGACTGCTACACTTACTTACCAGAGATATGTTAGTGATAGAACAAATATAGATAAAATTTAAGATTTTAGTGTTGTTTAAAATAATCAGCTTGCTGGCATTCAGTGCATTCTTAATGTAGAGCAAATTTCCCCAAGTCCACTTCAAGAATATATTCCTCACATTTTTACACAACAGTGTTTTCTTTTCTTTCCTCTCTTGCTCCATCCCAGCAACCACTGATTGAATGTTCTCATAAGTAACCTATGTTACATTTTCCACATCAATGTCATAAAGTTTTCTTTGGCCAGAGAACGTTGGTAGTGACTTTTAGGATTAGAGTTAGGTTTAGGGGTTAACGTTATTGTTAGGGTTAGGGTTGGGCTAAGCTCCCAAATATTGCATCATTATCCACTGTATTGGTCATAAAGAAAGGACAATCAGGACAATGCAGCACCTTGTGCTGGCAATGTCTTGGCCCTGATCTGTGTGCTCAATCCAGAAAACTTTGAGAACTGGTTGTTGGAATGCACCATTGTGCATGAGATTGGGCCCAGTTTCCATTCTATGCATCTCATGTGCCATGGACGTATCACCAACATAATCAGTATACAGCTATTAATAAATAGTAAATAGCTACTAATATAAAACATTCAATAATCTGTCAACCAAACACAAAGAAAGAAAACCTAATTCTAACATGTGGGGAGAGAAAAGGAAATGATTAAAAAACTCACACAGAAAGGACATGCTCTACCTGGCCAGCAATGGGTCCTTCATGCAGACACAAACATTAAGAGCAAAGCATCAGCTGTCTTCAATCTAAGGCCTCTCTAATGGAATTTCTAGGGCCAGTCTTCCTATCAGAGGAACATCACTTTTATACTTTGCTCTACCCAATCCTAACAGAGACACAGGCAAATCTTCTGGAGGTGCCCTCAGTCTGGCTCCCAAGCCTTGCCTTTGTAGTTCTGCTCAGACCCCTGATTTCTAGCAAAGTGATCAAAAGTGCTGTCCCCTGTCTGGCATCTGGATACAGACTCATAAGTGGGTCTAACAGTGACAACTGGACATGCTCTTTGCTCCTCTGTAACTGCTGTTTCAAGGAGAAAGCCTTTGTCTTTCTCCACTTTCCTCCCCTGCCTCTCCCACTAAGTTTCAAATGCTGAGCTGCTGTCCCATGGTCTCAATGAAGAAGCTCAGCAGGGCCTTCAACATACTTTAGTATGTAATATTCTGACTGCTTTCCAGAAAATGGTCATGAGATGGAAAGATGTAGTAAAATGTGACAACTAAGTGGAAGGAACCCTCCTCTATACATCAAGATGCCAACATCAATGTGGTGGGGAAGGAAATTTATGGGATTCGTGCCCCACTCCATAGCCACTCAAAACACTGCTGGCCCATTGCTGATCGCAAGGACTCTTGACTCACCCCATCACATTAGGCTAAAGCCTCACTGACACCAGGACCTGAACACTACGTATTTGCCTCTGGAGCCAATCGGCAGGAAAGTGAGAACACAGAGGCACCTGGCCAGACTTAAAAAGGAAATGACAGTGGCCATGATGACCTTACCTGCGGGTTGGTCACTGAGACAGTGGCACATTACGCACAGGTGAGCCTCGGTTCATTTCCTTTCCAGGTGCTTTCCACCCCTGAGGGGCCCAGAGACATACGAATAGCAGGGTGATGAAATTTCCAGGCCTTATAACACAGTCAGTTGGTCTTCAGACAGAGCAGAGGTGCATACTAACAGTTGGGAAGAATTTGTCCCCAGACACAGTTGGCCTGGGGCACCCTTATTTCCCTTTCTTCCAATGTGTGGTCCAGATCTCAGGGCCCTTCTTCAAAGTCCGGTGCACATAGCCTTTGTTCCCTCACCAGATCCAATTCTGCCCATCCCACAGAAGCCATTTCAAAGTTACTGTTTCTACTTGGATTGTGCCAGAAAGGAGCATCTGAATTTGTCTCCCCACA
Organism: Cavia porcellus; assembly: GCF_034190915.1. Lineage (NCBI taxonomy): Eukaryota > Metazoa > Chordata > Mammalia > Rodentia > Caviidae > Cavia > Cavia porcellus. Next base: position 271,697 of record NW_026947529.1, read on the forward strand.
TATCCACATACACATGCATCACTTGGTAACCCACAGCTTAGATCAGATCCTTTAGATGCTCCACAGATAGGGGTTTCCAGACTGACCTTGAGACCTCACTTTTAAGCACCATGTTCTGAGGGGAACTTCTAGAGCTGGGAGCTAAAATTAGGGAATCCTAGTAACCTCAATCCCAGGCCCTGGCTTAAGCACAACACAAGTTGGATTAAGTTTTTTCTAGGTGATATCCAATCGGCCATACCTGTGGGAAAGGATTCTCTCTGGGACAAAAAGGGATGGGAGTGGCACAGAGAAGCCCCCAGGCCAGCCAAGGCTAGCACAAGCCCAGCTGTGTGCTCTTAGGAGAACAGAGTATAGCAGGAGGAAGGAGGGATGCCTGAGGAAGGTGGGAATGGAAGATGGAAGAAGAGTACAAAAAGGCCCCAAGTTACTCAATGAAGGACACCTGATTTTGTTACCACCCATACTTTTTGGGTGACACGAGACAACAGTTACACTGGACTTTGGGCAGCTCCACGTGCAGTGCCTCCCGCTGTGATTCTTTTCAAAGGTCCAGGGTAGATTGGAGTGGACAAGGGGAGCCCTGGGTAGACAAATCTTGTAGGGGAACGACAAAACAATGACAGTTTGGGGGGATGTCCTGGGCATGTGGCAGTGGTACAAACTCTGTGTTGCCCAATGTGGCTGCCAGACACAGCCAGTGTCCACTGACCCAAAACCACCCTGACCAAAAATCACCAGCCAGAGATTACCCTAGCTCAAATTAAGAGGGAAATCTTGATATCTTGACAGGCATGGGGGTACACACTCATCCGAGAAGGCCTGCCCACCTCTGTGGGTTCCATAGCACTTGCTCCTGCCCTTGTTGTGCACTCTTCCTCCTGGCAATCAGTTCCAACATGGTGCCACATGTTAAGAATGATGGCTTGCAAAGTACATGGGAAGCCACCTTCAGGAGGGATTGTGCTGGACATGGGTTCTCCCTACCAAGCATTAATGCTGTGCCTGGTTTTAACACACTATGACACACTGGAAAAGTGAGTCCCCATGGTTTCAGGGATCAAGGGAGGCTAAGATATTCTGATAAGAAGCTCCACTGTGTGAGAGTGGGGCCAACAGACACTATAGTCCTTGGTCTACAGCCTGGGACTGACCCACCTCAGACCATGGTCTGACCAGTCTGCTTGAGGACTGCACATCTACTGCTTGGGGAGCTGTGTTCCAGGTCCAGGTCCGAAAATCTGAGAACTTTAATGCCCTGTGGGGTACAGAGGAGGAATGGGAGTGGGGCAAATATCCATCACAGGGCTTAGGAAGTGATCACCAAAGTACAGGCATAAAACTCGGTCTCCTTTCTAAAGCTGTACCCCAACATAGATTTGGGCTTTAGGATGTGACGCATGGCTTGGAATAGGGCAGAGGGGCTTTTGGGGTTTTTTTTTTTTTGTTTGTTTGTTTGTTTGTTTTTTATCAGTACCAGGGATTGAACTCACGACTGCCTGCTGGCAAGGCAGGCGCTTATGCCGCTGAGCTAAATCCTCAGCCATGAGACTTTAGTTTTGTGGGGCATTAAAGTGCCCATTGTCTGTGGTATGAGATTTTCTCAGAGTTAGGGAGGTGAGTGGGTATTTTAGTGGATAAGCTCCCAAGTGAGAAGAAATCACACTGAGCCAACATTAGCAACAGTAGTAAGCAAGGGTCTTTATTATCCAACCTGCATATATCAGCCATCATCAGACATTACATTCTTGCATAGTGTCACAAGCCTGAGCACATCCATGGAAGTCCATGTTAACTCAGTTGTGTCAGGTCCTACAGGTCCTCATACCCTTTGGTGTTGAAGCAGTGTGCAGTGGTTTCTCACATTCCACCACAACAAATATCAGGGAAAATGTGCTTATTGTAAGTCACCCATAGAGTGGATTCATGCACATAAAGACCACAACAACAATAAATGTAAAGCATACTACCACCAATCCCACCGCAGTGTAGCTTATGGCTACCCAGAGTCAGGTGGATGCCAAGGATTCCCACCACTGCATGAGCAGGTCCTGGTGAAAGGCATTAAGGGCACAAAATTCCACATCCATTTCTTTTTTAAATTTTTTATTTAAAGAAAGAAAGCAAAATTAAAAGAAACAAAATACAAAAAAGGAAAAAGGTATAGAATATAGGACGCAAAAAATTAACATCCTAAAATGACTAGTTGATACATTACTATTGTCATCTTAAAAGTAGTTACTAACCTTACAAAAACAAAGCATAAAAATGACTGAACACTGAAACATTGATGTGCAAACCCTTCCGTTCAATGATCTAACAGAAATTTAGTAATATGGCCATCTATCTTACACACTATATATACTGTTGTATCCTTTAGACCACTTTTCTTCCCTTTGTCTTTTACAGTATCTACTATACTTTTTTGGATCCCATTACTTTGTCAGTTTTTATTATTTTTTACACTAGAGAGACATTGTGATATTTACTAATGTGAGTCTTATTTATTTTACTAATGAGGATATTCTCAAGTTATATTCATTTACCTATAAAGGCCTCAAGATCATCCTTTACTAAATTTTTTCATCCCCTTGCAGTTGATAGGCAGTTTGGATGTTTCCAAGATTCATCTATCTCAATTGTGCTACACATATGGGTGCACATATATCACTGTAACATGATATTTTCAATTTTTCTTGGAAAATATCCAGGAGGGGAATAGCTGGATTGAATGAATCTTTCAATTCTAGTTTTTTGAGGAATTTCCACACTGAGTTCCATAGTGTTTTCACAGGTCTGCATTCCCACCAACAGTGGACAAGTGTTCCTTTTCCCCTTCATGCTTGTCAACATTTGTTTCAGTTGATTACTTGAACGCAGCTGTTCTTTCAGGAGTAAGATGAAATCTCAGTACTGTCTTAATTTGCATTTATCAAATGTCCAGTGATGGTGAACATTTCTTCATGTATTTATTTGCCATTTGTATATCTTCTCTGAGAACTGTGTGCTCATCTCTGACACCCATTTTTGGAAAGGGTCTTTTGAATTTGGGGGCTAGATGTTTTTCAATTCTTTATATGTTCTGGATATAAGTTTTTTGCCTTACACCCAGATTCTTCCTCACTCTGTATGGTTTTTTTTCCACTTTGATTTCTTTTGAAGTGCAAAAACTTTTAGTAACATGAAACCCCAGTTGTTGATTCTGTGAAGTATTTCACATGTGGTTTGCATTTTATTCATGAATTCTCTGCCAACCCTTATATCTCTAAGATTTCTACCTAACTTGTCCTCCAGTGGGTTTTTGTTCCTTTTTCAATATGTAGATCTGTGATCCACTTTGACTTTAGTTTAGTGTACGATGATAGGCATGGGTCTAGTTTCAGTCTTTGGCATGTAAAGTCAACTTTTCCAATACCGTTTATTAAAGAGGCTATCTTTTTACAGTGATCATGTTTAGCCCTTTTAACAAATATAAGGTGGCTATATTTGTAGTAACGTTTGCATCTTCTAATCTGTTCTATTGATCCTTATGTCTATTTCTCTGTCAGTATCATGCTGATTTTATTATTGTGGCTTTGTAGTATAGTTTCAAGTCAGGAACTGAGATGTCTCCTGTCTTGCTTTTGTTGTCCAGAAATACCTTTGTTATTCTAGATTTCTTCTGTTAACAGATGAATTGTAGGAATATTTCCTCTAGATATGAATGTATGTCAATGATACTTTGATTGGAATTGCACTGAATCTGTGCAACAGTTTTGGGAGTATGGTCATTTCCACAATGTTGGCTCTTCCTAACCAAGAGCAAGAAATGTCTCTCCATTTTCTAATATCCTCTTGAATCTCCATTTTCTGAGTAGTATAATTTTCAGCATATAGGTCTTTTACATTCTTAAGTTGATTCCTAAGTATTTCATTTTTAGATGCTAGTGTGAAAGGCTACATTTCCAAAATTTCCTTCTCAGTGAATTTTTGTTTGTGTACAGGATTGCTATTGATTTTTGAGTGTTGACTTTACATGCAGTTATGCTTCTGAATTTGTTTATTACCACTCCTAGTCTTTTAATGGGGTTTTTGTCATCTTGTATGCAGAGTATCATGTCGTCTGCAAATAATCATAATTAAACTTCATCTTTTCTTATTTTTATTTCTTTAATTTCTCCCTCTTATCTGATTGCTCTGGCTAACATTTGCAGAACTATATCTAATAGGAATGGTGATAGTGGACATCATTGTCTTGTTCCTAATTTTAGTGTGGTTTTCAGTTTTTGTCCATTTAGTATTTAGAATAACATTGGCTATAAGTTTGTCATAAATGGTCTTTATGATATTGAGGTACATAGTGTCTATTCTGAGTTACTGTAGGGTTTTTTTCATGAACAGGTTCTGTAAGTTATCAAAAGCTTTTTTGCATGTATTGAGATGATCAAGTGATTTTTATTTTTGGCTCTGTTGATGTAGTGTATTACATTTATTGATTTGTATATGTTGAACCACCCCTACATTCCTGTAGTAAATCCAACTTGATTATGTTGTATAATCTTCTTGATGATTTGCTGCACTCTACTTGCCAATATTTTAATGAAATTCTTTGCATAGTTCTGCTTTTTGGTTGGATCTTTTTCTGGTTTTGGTATCAGAGTGACACTTGTTATTAAGAATGAAATAGGGAGGACTGCTTCTCTTTCAATTTCATTGAAGAGTTTAAGGAGTATTGGAGTCAGATCTTCTCTGAATTTCTTATGGAATTCAGCTCTGAATCCAGCAAGATCTGGCCTTTAATTGTTGGTAAGTTTTGAATCACATTTTTGATTAAAATAGCTGATATTGTGTTATTCAAAATTGGAATATCTTCTTGATTGAGTGTGAATAGTTCACGTGTTTCTAGAAATCTATTTCTTCTGTTTTCCATCCTATGTGAGTAGAGATTTTCAAAGTAGGTGCTCATGATGTTTTGAATTTCCATGGGATCTACAGCATTTTCTCTCTTTTCAGTCCTTATCATTTAGGTTTTTTTTTCTTGATAAGCTTGGCTAGAGGTTTATCAGTTTTATTCTCTCAAAAAGCCAGCTTTTTGATTCATTAATTCTTTCTATTGTATTTATACTTCCAATTGCTTTTATTTCTGCTCTAATCTTTAGAATTTCCACTTTTCTAGGAAGTTTAGGTTTGACTTCCTCTTCCTTTTCTAGAAGCTTGAGATGTACCATTACATTATTTATTTTTGCTCATTCAATTTTCTTGATGTGACTACTTATTACTATGTATTTCCCATTTAGGACTGCTTTCATTGTGTCCCATAGGTTGTGATATGTTGTTTCTGCATTTTCATTGTATTGTAGGAATTGATTTATTTCTTCTTTAATTTCTTCTGTAACCCACTAGTTATTCAGAAGATTATTTAATTTCCATGCATTTATACAAGTTTTGCAGTGCACTATGGTCACATAATATGCATGGCATAATTTTGCTCCATTTGCATTTACTTAAGAATGTTTTATAGGATAATATATGGTCTGTTTTGTAGAATGTCCCATGTGCAGCTGGGAAGACTGTATGTTCTGATGTGGTTTGGTGGAAAACTATGTAAACATCCACTAAGTCCATTCACTCACAGGTATTATTCAGTTCTGTTATTTTTTGCTGACTTTTTGTCCCAGTTGACATATCTCTTTGTGACAGTGGGGTGTTCAGGTGTCCTATTACAATTGTGTTCATGTCCATTATTATTTGTCTTACACAGTTGGGTGCCCCTGTATTTGGTGCATATATATTTATAATTGTTACTGCTTCCTTTTGTAGTTTTCCATGTATAAGTTTGTAGTGGCCTTCATTATCTCTTTTAATCATTTTAGGTTTGAAGTTCACATTGTCTGAAAAGAGTATATCTAGCTCTGCTATTTTCTGGGTTCCTGTTGTGTGGAAACTGTTTTCCATGCTTTGACTTTTAATCTGAATTTCTTTTTGAGTCGGATGTGTTTCTTGTATATGGCATACTGTGGGATCCTATTTCTTGATCCATTCTGTTAACCTGTTTCTTTTGATAGGTGAGTTGAGCACATTTACATTTATGGATATCGCTGATATTTACTGGCTTGATTTTGCCATGTTGTGTTTCTGTTGTTGGTTTCCTGCTTTGCTCTCTTGTTTAATTTCTTGTGGTTTCTTTCTGTTCTAGAGATTGTGGTCATTTTTATCTCTATCTAGCATGTCTTTCAGTACTTTTTCTATGATTGGTTTGGTGTACATTAATTGCTTCAGTTGTTCTTTGTCATGGAAGTATCTTGTTTCTCCATTAAATTTGAAGTAAAATGTTACTGGTAAACCAGTATGGGTTGAAATTTGTTTTCTTTTAGGGCTTGTAATACATCACTCCAAGCGTGTCTTAACCTGAAGATTTGTGCTGAAAATTCTGCCGAGATTCTAATAGACTTCTCTTGATGTGTGAGTTGTGTCTTTTCTCTAAAAGCTTTCAGTATTCTGTTTTTATGCTGTATATCTCAGATCCTAATTATTATATATCTGGGTGGAGATTTATGTTGGTTGTGATGGTTTAGCATTCTATATGTCTCACTTATTTGTATATCAGACTTTTCCTGCCTTTGGGAAATTTTCTGCTATTACTTCTTTAATAGTTTACTGATGGCATTAATATTGACTCCTGCATCTTCACGGGTGTCTACAACTCTTATAATATTTCTCTTGGAATCCTCTTGAAGCTACTGAATTGTCATTTTATGTTACTTTGTTATTTTTATAAGTTCTAAACTTTCATAATCACTATTTGCGACTCTATTCTCAAGCTATCCTCAGCTTCACTTAAATGGTTTTGTGAGCTTTCAACAGAATTTTTTTTTGTTTTGGTTATTTCTTTGAATTTGTTTCATGGATTCTGCTTGTTTTCTACATTGTTCATTCAAAATTTCAATCAATTCCCTATGCTCTTATGTTTTTTTTTAATGCATTTCTTCTCTAGCTATGGTGAGAAACTAGCATAATAAGGTTGGTATTTCTGTCTTTACATGGTGATTCTTTCTAATTTGATTTCTGCTATAGCCTCATGGATTTGTTTCTTTACTTTATTTGCTATCATTTCGGAGATTCCTCTTGTATGACTTTAAGATCCTCTATTTCAGTGTTGCCTGTACTTGCTTCTGATGGACTAGATGTTTGAGATTTCATTTTGCCAATTTGTTTTGTCATTTTCACTCTTTGGGTAAATATTTGGTCTTTCAGTTCCAACATAGTGTGAATTTTAGGGTTCTACTGTGTGGTTGATATTTGTGCAATTGCTGGATACCAAAATGAAGAGGAGAGCCAGTCACCTGTATTTCTCCAGCAGGGCCTGTTTTGTGAGTCTTATATTCTTCTTGGGCTAACTAGCCTAGAATTATTGATGTAGGTTCACTCTCAGTTCCTGCTATTCCTATGTCTTCAGGTTGTTGCAGGTCACCAGATCTCCTTGTCCACAGTGTTTGTGTCAGCTGAGGCCCTACTGTGTCATTGGGTGTTTTATGAGCTCTTTTAATTTTCGCTAAGTTGGAGGAGGCCTTATTGGCACACTACTCAATTTGTCTGATATTCTCTATGTGGAGAGTTACTCACTCTCTTGCCAGGTTTCCCAAGGGCTTACAGTTGGAGGGAGCATCATTTCTGCTCCTACTACCCACCTCAGGTCTCTATTTTAGGGATAAACTCACCAAACTGACTGGAGCCTGATGATGGTTTTTGTTTGAATGATGGGTTCCTGAATCTCTCATTGACCCAGCATGGTAATCCCTTATAGTCTAAGGTTTTGGAAGAAAGGGTTGGGCCCAAAGATCAACTGCAATACTGGGTCCAGGAGGTGGGAGAGTTCTGCAAGGAGTGGGCCTGAGTGGTGGTCCAGGGTTTCCTAGGTTGGTGGTTCGATGGGTGGGCATATGGTGGCAGTTCGGGCTTCTCAGATGTACATCCATTTGTTGCAAGGCCTCTTGCTTCTATCTCTTGCCACGGATATAAATGCCACATTCTACATGCAAGAGGATGCAAGGACCTCCTTGTGCTGTGGTTCACAAATAAAGGCTCATGTGGTTTTGCAAAACCACCTTTAGCATTTAAGAAGTTTCATCCATGAGCAACATGAAGGCTAGCAAGTGAGGCTCACAGCTTGGGTCCTTCATTGACAATAGTTACAATCTGGAGGGTTAGGCCCATGATTCCAGCCTTTGGTAACAACAAAACCACCAGACAAAACCACCCAGCTACCTGTACAATATGGTGGCACCTGCTGAGTATTGTGGCACCTATAGAACTGTTTCAGAATATTGTGGTGTGTCCATAATGATGGGTTTGGTGGTTCCCTGGATATATGGGAATCCCCAAGTGCAGTGTTCTGGTCATTGTGTGGATAGTTATTGTCAGCACATTCTGACATAGACCTATGAGGCTTCCACAGTAAGCCAATTGGTAGGCACCACACTGGGGAGCTTGTTTGCCACCCCAAATGTTTGTAACATTTGTCAGTGATACACAGTTACACAAGTCAAGTGGTATCCACTCCATAATGGGGTTCCTCAATGCTGCATTTACCTGTTGAATACAAAGTGGGGCTGCACCCAGTTATGCTCCTTAGTTTCTTTTTATCCAACTCCAGACACTGTACATAACAGGACCCAGTCCCTGTAGTGTGGTCACGTTCTCCAAATCAGCACCTTGCTGCCCTGTCATCTCTGATCCCAGGGTGCTGCTATCAACAAGTTTATCAAATTCTGCCAACTGCTCACAGGCTGTCCCTTGCACATTCTGTAGAACTGGCCACATAGAGGGAGTACTGGCTGGAATAAATTTGGGACACCTCCTGTGGGCTCAACTTTGGGTTATCAGCCCCACTTCCTCATAGCTATACCACCTATGTTGGTACAGTTTCACTCACATTTTAATTCAAATGCTTTGCCAGCTCCCCTATTCCAGGGCTAAACAGATTGTATACATGTATTATGGGTAGAGAGGAGCAGTCCCTCAAGTCCCCATCTTCAGGCTAGGGGCTCCACCTCCCCCACCTTCAGTCAAGTAGCAGGTCTGTCATGCAGTGCCAGGGAATGCTCACAGAGACTGTCCTGGTCATGGGACAGAAGGAGGTGGTGCTCCCTGGGTCATGCAGTATGACTTCAGCAGGAACCAGCAGTGATTCCAAGGCCAACATGGGATCCATGTTTCTACCACTTTTAAAGCCTTCAACTTGCCCTTGGGAGTCAGATGGACCCTTCCCAGTCTGTACATGTCTCTTATCATTATCAGTAATCAGGTAAGTGAATATTCATCACACAAGGAGAAACCCTGCTTATGTTTTGAGAGCACTATGAGCAGACTTTGATTTTTAGGTCAAAGTACACTGGTGTTTGTGAGGAAGTGCAGGAAGGAGACTCCTTCTACCTTACTAATCATACATTCACTTCAGAAATCATTTTGGTAGTATGTTTAAAAGTCACACATCTGACTACCTTAACATTCTGTGCATCTAATCCTCTCTATGTCATGAAGAGAATTTTAGAAGATATTCTAATCAACTTTGTTTTCATTAGCTAAAAACTATCATGTGACTACCCAATAATGCCTGAATGAATAAACACACCACAGCAAGCTATGCATTGAAAGTTTGCTAAAAAATAAAAACATAGAAAAACACTATATAATAACCTCAGAATGACTGATTGGTGAAAGAAGGCAGAGAGGTCAAATTTTGTCCAGTCATTACATATATTTTCAAAATATGACAAGACACATGTATGATAGAAGGCAGGTCAGTCTGTGCTTATCTGATACAAGAAATAATACTCTGTTCTATCAAGAGTTGCGGTGTATCAGGAATCCAGGAGGCTTTGCTGGGGCTGCTACCATAGTAGCTTGGTGTGTATGGCTACACACTCAGTGAATATGCTACTAGGGCAGAATATAATCTCAGGCTCGATCCCTTGCCTAAAGGCAAGACTCAGGACAAAAGCCTGATGTCTCCTCTGTCTGTTTCCCCTTTTCTTGCTCAAGGTTCATCAGCCTCTCCTCAGTGAAACTGCAGAGATAGCTCTGACTTCTTCAGAGCCAGAGATCCAGAGAAGGATCAAAAAAAAATCAAAAAGACAACCTAGGATACTAAATAGAACACAGGGAAACATCAGGAGAGGTTGGTCAAAGTTATTTGTGTGAACCTTAGTAGACTATCACATAACCTCGGCCATATTCAGTTATTTAAGAGTGAGTCAGAAAGTGGAGAGAGAGCTCAGGATACACTTGCTTACCATGCATGAGGCTCTGGGCTCAATTTCAGCACCGCTAATGCAAAATAATAACACTAAATAATAATATGCTAGTAAGTTAGGCCTGTAATATAGGGAAAAGGCCTTTCAGGAAATGGGCACCAGAAGATGAGCTCTCAGCAATTGAGCAGGAACCTAGGCCATAGGCCTGGTGGCTCGCACAGGTGTGAATACAGGAGCTATGGACATCGATTTGGGGGTGTAGCTCCATCCATAATGCTTGCTTAGCCTGTGTGTGAGGTACTGATTTGAGGCCCCATCACCAATACATAGAAGAAATTGAGATGCTTAGGGAAAATAAGGATGGCTGAATCAAGGCACTTCCACCTCCTCATGAAGGCCCCAGGGAAGCATGTGCAGGAGGTAAGTCTCATTTCTACCACCACACAGCAGAAGCCAGGCATTGTGTGCACTGTATTCTCCCTCTATCCTACCCTTTGCTGGATTTCACTTCTAATTCTGTGCTCTACATGTGACACCAGCCCACAGATTTTACAAATGTCATCACACACCACTGATGATATCCCCAGGTAGTAGATGCCAGGATGACCTCCATAGAGCAGAGGAACACATTTGGAAGGTCCTGAGAGGCATGGTGTCTTGTTTAGGATTACACAGGAAGTCAGAAGGACAAGTTCAATCTAAACCCCTATCTTTTGCCTCAAAGCGAGACACTGCCTGCACTGCTATTTTTTCTCAGCCCTCAGAAAGCTTTGCATCCTGCCAAGGATCCATCACTTGGTTGAAGAAGCTTTTGTTTATTGTGAAGGACAATGGGGAGTCATTCTATGGGCTTCCATGTTATCCAGAGTAGGAATCTCTGTGAGCTATCATGGAACCAGGTTCACAGAGAAATCATGGAGAGAGCTGGTGGGTGTCTTTAATCATCAATTTACTAGACTCTGACAGATGTAATGAACAGATTAAATATACACACTGCTCTCTTTTGCTTCAATGTTGTGCAGGCCACACAGTCATCCTGGAGAGCAGAAAAAGTAATACCCACACTACTGTGAATGTGCCTAACTTCCTGGCCTCTGTACATGTGAACACATAACAGGGTAAGAGGAGTTCCTCTAAGGCATACAGAATGGGGTGATGCATCATTATATAAACTGAAGATGGAGGAAAGGCAGGCAGAACCCACACACTCTGCCCACTCACTTTGCAGATATTTATAGCACAGCACTGCTCTAGAGTGACCATGACTAGAGTAACACTGCAGACACCACCCTGGATCACAGAGATGACAGGCCACAAGGGTTGGAAAGGGAGGTGTATGTCAGGCTTTGCTAAAGAATGGAGGAAAGGTGGTCACAGCACTATTAGGGACTTCTATCAGCACATGAGGAGCACCTGGGCCAGCACTGACCCATTCAAGCCCAAAAAAAGGCTGGGGCAGGGCTCTCTGCCACTGGAGCAGGAGGTTGATGTCCATCTCTATAAGATGCCCAGTTGAGTTGGACCAACCTGAGCTCACTGAAAATGAGAACTACAGTCAGGAGGGTTTGGCCTGGGTCTGTGGCCTTCTAGGGAGTGCATGGGACACTTTAGACAGACAAAGACTCCAAGACTTGAGACCTCCTGCAACACTGAGGCATGCACAAGTGAGTGGGTTGAAGAAGGATGGGAAGCTTTCCTGGGGTGGATTTGTGCACAGAACTGTTTGTGGCAGGCACTGGGAAGTTCTAGGGCCTGCAAGGAACAAGGACATTTGGTGATTTTTCTCTTTCTGCTGACACAGGGTAGTACCTAACTGAGCTCAAGTCCAACATACAGAGATTATACTGGATCCACCTCCAGTGACCTCTCGAGCTTTGGGATCAAAGTGAAAACTAAGGCCAGGTACTCTGTCTTGAGGAACTCTTGAGCTGAGGCTTTTACTGGCTCCACAGCAAGCATCCTGAGCTCCACTTAGGGCCAAGTCCTGCAAAGCACCTGCCTTTCCTTTCCTCTTTCCTTGCACCCCTTGTTTTATTTTCAGTTTTTATTTCTACTCCTAAGTCTGTAATTCTTTTAAAGATTAAATTCTAGGACAATTTAAAATAATAATTAAGATACCATTCCTTTCCTCATGTTCAATTCAGTAACATATAAGCACATGATCAATTTGTACAATTTCCACATCTGTTGAGTTCCAGCTTTCTGCTCAGTTTTGGACCCATCCATATCCCTGTCCTCTCCTGCTATACCCCACCCACCTCTGACCTTTTTTCACTGTGATTTAGTACTCTGGGTCTTTAATAATCATGTATTAGAGTCTGTTCAGTCAAATTTTATTGGATGACACTGACTGCTATTGCTCTTTGATAGAAGAGAAAACCCCAGATAGTCAAAATCTATCAGGAAAATAAAGAGATCATTGTGTGTCTACTCATCTTTTCATGTTGGAAAAGCTTTCCCATGATTTCAGTGATAGAGGGGAGCTAGAAAGGTCTGATTCATTGCATTTGAAAAGCAGAAACAAGAATAATATAGAAACCACAACAAGAAAACTTTCCTTACAAGCCATATTCAGACAGATAGTTTGTGATACAGATGTGAAAGAGGTTTCATGACTCCATTCTGTGAGAGATGAAAAATACTTGTAATTCAAAAGAGAATCACCACATGTGGCCAACAAATGCAGATAACACTAACCTTCCAAAACTGATTCATGCAGGCACACATCCCTGAGATGTGCTGTGTCTCCATGTGATGGCAGGTTTTAAGGCAGGTGTTGAACAGCACTGGGGAGAATATGGGGGTGGAGCAGAGCCCTGTCTTGCATCTCCCATCAGAGCACTACGCAAGTGTCCCTGGATCTGGCAGGATTAACAACAGAGTTTTATCTCTCACAGAGAGCTGCGCAACTTTGAAAGATTTCTTTTCAAGAGTTTGATTCACAGCTGTTTGAAGCAGGAAGGAATTGGGACCATTCCTATCTTCCATGTAAAGGGTATGGGGCATCAGTGTGGGCCACAAAAACCAGGGAAAGAAGCTAAGGAATCTGATCATGAAATATACATGGATGTGAGAACAAAGACTCGGTTTTGAAAGTGAAATGTCTCTGATATCAATGTGCATCCACACATAGACATGTAAGAATCTACATCCAAGAACGATGTCTCAGCAGTGTAGTTACTTATGATGACAATGGCTCAAAATAAAATAATTTTAAAAACATAATTTACCGTTGTTCAGTGTAAGGCCCTTGTCATAGTTTATGTCTGTGGCCCCCAGGCCTCAAGCATTTATTATGCATCTGTGACCAGTTCATTTTTTAGCATTTGGATTAAGGGTGTGAGTGCTACACAGGCCTAGGCATGGAGCCAAAATGTGATATAATTGCAGTAAATAGGCCTGTCTTGCTCTTTTGCCTGTTTCCTCCTTGCTGTTTGCAGCCACCATGAACTGTGGCCCCGCCAGGCCTGTCTGCCTTTGAGCCAACTGAGTACGGACTGAAAACTCCAAATCTGTAAGAAGTAAACCTTTCCTTTCCCAACTTTTGGTATCAGGTATTTTTTCTCAGCAACCCATAAAAAGTAACTAAGACATCCCTGCATTCAATTCCCAGAATTCTGTTAAGGAAAATACAAACAAACAAAAAACAAAAAACAAAAAACTGGGAGCAACATGAGGGGCTTCAGAGTACCATTGCCTGGTCTTTCTGAAGAGCTGTGTGCCCCAAGTAGCTTGAACCTCCACACCTTTCTTGGGCACCTTGATTTTAAAAAAGATCAATTCCATGAGGGATGGAAAAAGGAGGATGTTCACCCAAGAATGCAAAATCTTAGTGACAATGGAGAAGAAATTCTCAATTCTCTCCTAAACTGCATGGTGACCACAGTTAATAAAAAGGATAGCTTTCAAAACTGCTAAACAATGGGATTATAGTCCCAATAACTCTGAAAGAATTTGTAGGTTAAGAAGGTGCTATATACTTTATCTAGACTGATTCTTTTTAAAAAGGAGCCATAGGTCAAAAGCACATTTTATCCCATAAACATACATAATCATTGTGAATTTCTAAGGATGGATAGCCTGTACCTGTACTCCCAGCACTCTGGGAGGTTAAGGAAGAAGAAGCACAAGTTTAAACCCAACCTGGGGAACTGAGTAAATTATTTTGACCCTGTTCTAAAAATTTTTAAAAATTGAAACAAAGACAAAAACAAATTTTAAAAGTGCATACATATACAGCTCATGCAGAAATTCCCAGGATCACTGAATATAGTATACAAACTGCATAGTATGAAACTATGCAGTTTCATAGTATATAAAGTTATATAGCATATAAAGTATACTATATTGTCATATATATAAGCTGCATAGGATGAAAACTTTAATCTACTTATAAGTGTTTTCATATTTTCTCTATTAATATCTACTTGTGCTACATTAAAATAAGAAAAGATGAAAAAGGGGTTGTTTGTTTTGTTCTGAGACAAGATCTTGCTATGTACTGCAGGCTGACCTTGACTCACCAAGTATTTCAGGCTAGCCTCGCACTCCCTGTGATCCTGGTGTCTAACCCACCTGAGTGCTGAGATTACAGGCATGCACCACCATGCCTTGCAGTAAAGTGTTTTTTTTTTATCTTTTTATTTTAAAGAGGATAAAACCAAATGAAACAAAACCGAATAGACTCAATCAAAACAAAAAGATGAACCTGGTACATGACTTAAAAACAAAATCCAACAGTAGGTTGTGTGGCCTATCTCTCAGCCTGCACAGAAAATGACTCAACACCTTGCTGAACTCCAAATTTATCCAGATAATTGGGCAAATTCCTAGATTTTGAAAGATGTCTTAAACATGCTTTGTTTAAGGACAAATTCATATCAAGTGCCAGGGAAAGAACACAGAACTTTGATTTAGTATTTCTAATTTCTGGAATTTATCCCAAGAAACAAAGATATATGCTCAACGCAGTTTTTCTAAGAGAAACTAGACTTGTGTACACAGTCAGTAATAGGATAACTAAGTACAAGTCTACCTATGCATGTAATATAAACATTCAACATTATGCAAATATATAAATGATGTGAGCAGAACTGGGTAGTAATCCTTAGAGGCAGCCAAATATGGAGAAGATGGGTATTCTGCAGCAGAGTTTAACAATGTGGGTGAATTATCTTCATTTGTGGATTTAAATTTTTAAACACTACTGATCACACTTCCTCATGCCTCAAAGCCCCGGCCTGCATTCATTCTCCTCACAAAACCTAAACACCCAAGTGCCGCCAATATTAAAAGAAGCAGAATCCCCCTTATCAATGGAATGGACTGGAGCCAAAGCATGTACAGGTAGAATAATAACTACTGTCTTACTGTTACATCTAGGTCTTCTCTCAATCTCTGCAGGGAGGAGTTCTGAGTAGAATCCAATCGTCCTTTTGGGGTAAATGTCTTCGGCTCAGTATGGCCAAGCTCACTGACAGCAGAGGCCATGTGAAACCCCAAGCCACTGCACCACAGGTCCCACACCAGGGCTGGGCTCCCAGCAGCGCCTGTCAGGGGGGACCGGGGATCCTGGGGCGACGTGTCAGGCCTGGCCATGCTGATCCCCTACGCAGAAGAGAGAGGAAGGGAGAGAGGGGCCCTGCAGACCTCAGGCCAGGTCGCCCCTACTCCGCGCCCGCTACCGCCCTGGGCCCCCGACCCGAGACATCCCACCCTGGGCACTTGCACCGCTAACATCAGGGCCACCGGGCCAAGCCGCCACTCACCTTGGGCTTAGCCCTTCTACCTGTCCCAGACCCCAACCCTGGCCCTGCCACAGCCTAGGCCGCCTAAGGAAGTGTGCTCCAGTCTCCAGATGGCGTTGCTAGCTGCAAAATAGCGACTCCATGCACAAGACCAGCATCCACTGCAAAGCAAGGCCGGGGCGGGCGGGCTGAGCTGGGATGTGCAGGCCCGTGGCTCAGGGTGGTCCATGGGCGCGGCCCGCCCAGGTTGGGCCTGGTGGAGTGTAATCTTCCTTTGAGGCCAGGGGGTGGGGTCAAGCAGTGTGAGAGGCGGGCAAGGGGCGGGGCCAGAACCTGGGACACGATAAGTGCATAATCCTCCTGTGAGGCAACAATGACGCCGTGGGCGTTGCATTGGGTTTTAGGGTCCCCCTGAGGCAGGATTTGGCTGCAGGTGGAGGTCTCTGATGAGGCTTCTGGGAGACCCAGCCCCAGGCCCATTATGAGAGGAAGCAGAGGAGTGGACTGAGGCTTGGAATTTATAGATTTCTGGACTCAAATCTTCCCGGGCCTGACACCTTAGGCACACTGCTTCTCTTCTGGGAGCCTCAATTTCCACTATTGTTACTCTGCTGTTATTTTCCTTTGAAATATTGAGGGTGTGTTCCATTAAAAAAAAAACAACCCTGAGGAATGGTAATACTCATCTCTGGGCACTGCTGTGAAGATCTGATGAAAACCCTGCAGAGCTCTTCCCATGGTTCCTAACATATAGCAAGTGCCCAGGTATCATTGCTATTTGCCTTGTTGCCCTTCTTTATTACAGAGAAATGAGTGCTTTAGGTGTCCATCGTTGAATTTCTTCATAACTTATAAGTACGTTTACATGTGAATATAACATACTAACAAGCATATTTAACACTTATGGATATCAGGCCAGGGCCTCTTTGAGGCACTTTACATATGTTAATTCTTACAAGAGTAGGAGTTAGGAATTATCTTCATTTTCATAGCTGTGTGAGCCTAGACACCAACATTAAATACCTTTTCCAATGACAAATCAAGGGACAGAATTTTAACCCAGTGGGCTTTGCACCAACATCTCTCTTAACAAACCGATACTTAGCACAGCACCGCTGCAGTTCCGCTTTGGATTTTTCAGTTTTGCTGTTGTGGCTGCCTCAATGTCTTGAATCAGTTCAAACTATTTACCTTTCATGGTCATTTTGATTTTGGAGAAGAATCTGAAGTCACAAGGGTCCCGATCTGGTGAATTCGGTGGATGAGGCTGCACCATAATGTATTTATGAACCTTCCTTTTCATTGAATGGCATTCAGCAACTGCATTCACTATATTTTTTATCTCAATTTATAAAGAGACTCACAAAGGAGGACTTCCAAACTGCTTCAGAAAAGAAAGAACAAATGTAGAAGTATGTTTGAAGCAAGGAGATGTATTTTCTTCAATTTATTTTTAAGGAGATGTTTTTTAAGGAGGATTAATGGGCATGTATCTTTTGTTTTAGTAAATTTTAAAAGTTTGAATATTAGCTGTATATTTTGATCAGTTTGTACTTCTTCCTTGAGGTTGTTAATTAAACATCTGCATATTCGCTATCCCTTATACAAAATGATTCGGACCAGAAGTGTTAGGAATTCCTGAATTTTTTTTTATTGAAGAACTTGCATAGGACATAATATATTGTCTTGAGGATGGGACCCAAGTTTAAATATGAAATTTATTTATAGTTCATATATAATTCAAACTCATAGCCTGAAGGCAGTTTTATATATTTTTAATAATTTTGTGTTTGACATGCGTACTATGTTGTTTCTCTGGTGTGGGAAACTGAAAATGTAGATAAGAGGCAAAATAAAATAAATATTGTGAACATTATCTAATGAGATGGGGAATTAGGGATGGAGGAGGGAGAAAGGAAGGAAGGGAAAATAAAAAAATGATGAGAAAAGAAGGAAACAAAACTTTCATAAATAAGGAGGGGAAGGGAGTTGAAGCAAAAGTAGGAGAATGGAGAATAAATAATTCATAACATGTATGCTGGAAATTTCCCATGATTAACATGATTGTTAATTACACCTAACATGTACCAATAATCTTAATTAAAAAAACATTTTGTATTTGAAACAAAATTTGTTGCTATGAAATTTTCAACTTTTGGCATAAAACATCTGTTCTCAAAAGTTTTGGACTTTGTAGCATACAGACTTCAGACTTTGGATTAGGAATGCTTAGCATGTATTTGAATAATGATATGATGAATATCATCCCTACCTCAATAGACTGTAAACTTCATGGTGAGAGAATGCGAGAAGGCTCTTTGCCTCTACTAATGTCATGGTAAACATAAATAAATATAAATATCAGTGCCCCTCCCAAGCCTCATGCAATCATGGATGCGACCAAATCCAGTATTTCTGATTGATTGTCTAGTGCTTAGATTGGTGTTATGTGTGCTCCATGTGCAGTGGAGTGGAGCTAGCCTACACTGTACCTGAGAGAAGAAGGTGTTTCTTTCTTTTTGCTGTTCTTGCTTGCGTTTTGTAGACATCACAAACTGCTGCCCCTCAGCCATTTCATTTTGCTTTGGAGCCAACTGAGTGTGGACTCAAATCTCTTACCTGTAAGAAATAAACCTCTCCTTCTTTCATGTTGGGCATCAGGTATTTTGTCTCAATAATCAGTGAAAAGTAAGTAAGACAACTGGGAATAACTGTATCTCAGTACCCAACTCAATGCCTGACACAAGAATGGTGCACTTTTGTTGACAGAAAGAAAACAAGCAGTAGCACACAATTATAGATTTGTATCACATGGAATGTCGCTACTTCCAAGGTTCTGCAGTGAAATGTGGTCTCATCAGTTTTCCTCTCTGAGGGCACTAAGCTTGTCATTTCTTTTGCTTTATTGTAGCAAATAATGCTCCCCTATCCAGTTTTCATTCTCCCTATGGTCTTAGAAATCAATTGTAAGCTGTTATACAATGTTATGCTGGGCATGGAACTAAGGACCTCCTTCATACGAGGCAAGTGCTCTACTTCAAGACATATTCCAGCCCTCCCTTTCTTATTCCTAGAGTTTAGACCATGGGAATATGCTATGGTGGATTTCCAGCACAAATGACTTACCAGGGAACTGCAGTATTAGCCACAAGCTGACTGAAGTTATAGGACAGTCTACTGTAATCAAGAACTGCCCAACTGAGCCTCATCAAACCAGAAAATTGATTAATGATTATAAAATTTTGCAATAAGGCACTGAGTTTGGGAATGCTTTGTTATACAACAATGGCTAATGAGCAAGAAAGGAGCAAGAGAGGCACTATTCACAATAACCAAGGCAAGCAGTCAGTCTAGGTGTCTGTCTAAAGGAGAATGGGCAAAGCAAACATGGCACGCACTTGTGCACACAGACATACACACACACCATCACACACACACACACACACACACACACACACACACACACATCCTGTTCAACCATAAAGAAGAATGAAATCTAGTCATATGCAGAAAAGTTCAGGGAAGTGGAGGATATCATGTTTAACAAAATAATTCAGACACAGACCAATAGTGCATGTTTTCTCTCATATGTGGAAAATAGAAAAAAAAAGTAGAAGAGGGGCTACACAGGACTACACAGGCCTGGGAGGACAGTTAGGAGAGAGGGTGAAGGTAGGAGAGGGGTTGACGAACTTGATCAATGCACAGTATATGCATATGTGAAAATATCATAATGAATCTTCTTACTCTGTACAACTAGTATGTGTCAATAATTATATTTTTAATGGAAAGTAAATGGAACAAATTTTAAAGCATGTGTGCAGTTTCAGGCTAATGCAGACTTTGCTTAGTAATCCCTTGCCCCTTTGGGGCAAACACAAGATATCAGAGAATCTAGATTGCTGGAAAAATATCAATGGCCATATTCAAAGCTCAGACTCTTGCATGTGGAACATGAATCAAGAGGTTAAAGGCTAAGTATCTTTCTATCTTTGATAAAAGTGTTTTTATTTTCCCCCAAGCAATGTATTGTACCAGAGTGGTTCCCTGACTCCAGATGTTGGGAGGGTAGGGGGATGCTGTCTGATTCCAGGAACAGGGTTTGCATGCTGACTCTACTATTGCAGAAATGATCTCAAACAGATCCTCTTACTTTTCCACACTTAGTTTCCACACTTAAAAGTGATCACTTATTTTAGCAGCTATGTAGAGAATGCAGATAAGAAATAGCATTTGCATGGTGTTCATGAGTCAGAGGTGGCCAGAGTGTTTTGCAGCTGTTCTTCAGCTTTGCATCTCTGGCCATCAAGGATGGACAAGGCTCTTGTGTTTCCCTAAGGATAACAGGAGGACAATGGCTTCTCCTGCAGTGGGAGGCAGCAGAGGCCTAAATCAGGTCACTGTGCAATGGGGCTTTGAATGTTTTGTCATTGAATCCTTTCCCCACCTCTAATTTTTCTTTTTCTGTTGCCCCTAAATCATTGTTTTAGTAATTATGATAATATTTACACATTTCAAAAAGTCCAACAAACAAGGAGGAAAAATTAGAAATATTTGCTCTTTTTGTATGTAGAGAGGGAACTATCATTGGTACATTTTTAGCCTCCATTTCCCTGTTAACAATTTATTTCAGACATGGTTCCAGTGTGATTAATTTAGGTTTACAGCATTGTAACAGGAATCAGTGAAATAGGAATTAGGATTCTTTCAGGCATTAAGCACAAAAGCTGCCAAATGGAGTCAGGATGTCTAAAATGGAGCCTGCTGAGTTGTGCCCCTCCAGGGACTTTACAAAAACATCTGCTGAATGTGCCTCAGCTGTTCAGGAACTTTCCA
This sequence comes from Cavia porcellus, assembly GCF_034190915.1. NCBI lineage: Eukaryota > Metazoa > Chordata > Mammalia > Rodentia > Caviidae > Cavia > Cavia porcellus. The sequence continues at coordinate 292,512 of NW_026947529.1, forward strand.
GAACATGACCAGGCAGGCCATTGCCTGAAAGGTACATGGGCTGTGCATGGGCACTGTGTGAGCACTTTTTGGCCTGTTTTGGGGACTCAAGGAAGATTTTCTTGGGTGAGGCCCCAAGGTTAGAGAATGTACATGTTCAAGACATCAGCAAGAGTGGCAGGCAGTATGGAGCAGAGCAGAGGACCACTTTTTGTTATATAATTCTTACACAGGTTGTTATCTCATATTTACATTCTTGTGCAGTCCTCTAACCATCCCATGGGAGTTCACATGTGCTAAGTCATGGTTACATAAATATACCCCACTGTGTGCCTGTGCAGACAAGCATGGTCATGTCCTCAGTTGTCTTTAGATGTCCCCGAACTGTGAAGCAGTTGGAGTGGTTCCACACAACACTTCCTAGATTGAACCCTGAAAAGTAGGTAGTCTTACATAGGGTAGCTCTTTTCTAAAACCATTAAAACTTCTAGACAAAGACTCCCTCATGGGTATCCTACGCAGAATCCCCTCCTTGCTGGTGGGAACTGTACTCCCTTGTCCTTTGTATCTATAAGAGTGGAGGAGCCTAAGGGGTAAATTGCTTGTGATGTCCCCAGAGACAGCAGGGAGGCAGACATGAGAACAATAGCAGCAGCAGACAGCAAGCAGAGAGAACAATTGTGTCTTTATTGTCCAGCCTCTGTATATGTTATTATGTTTCTTGCATGCTGGCCTCCAAGTGGTGCCACAGGCTGATGACCATGCCTCTACCACAAGGATCTCTTGGGGACAATTATAATCCAAACCATCACACATACAAGCAAAAAAGCATTTCTCATGTGTTCTTCCTCAGGGGACAAAAGTGGTGTCTGACTCATAGCGCCTGCACTTCCATCCCCTCAGTGGGACACTGCTCTTCTTACAGCAGAGGAAACAGAAATGTACTAATTATTCAGTGTTAACTACAAAACAACAGAAGTCAAAAGAAATAGTACATGGGAAACAGTGTTGCAATACAGGTGCACTGCTTCTAGACAGCCCCATAAGGCAGATGTGGTAAAGTTTGTTGTAGGGGATTCCCAGTTATTTTCAGAGACAGCTCCCTGACAGGCAGACACCTGAGTCACACATGCATCTGACTGTTACTTAACAAGGATTTTCCTGGGTGAGAGGTGTTGGAGGAGGAGGTGAAATCTTCAGTTGTTCTCTAAGTCTAGGAACATTCTGCAGTTTAACCTTCAGCAGGTTAGCGTACTCTCCTGCAGGCATTTCCTGACTTACTTCACACAGTCTTAGCTTTCCTGATTTCACCTTATTTTCTTTCACAGTCCTGACTCTTAAACCTTCTTGTGGGTAGTGGCATGTGTCACTTGCATTTGTGTCTGACAACTATTCTCTCTTTGCCCAAACCCTAGTCAGGATCCTCTGGTCACCTGACAGGGTCTGAGGAGTTTCCACCAAGAGGAGATGGGGACCTCCACTCATCCTGGGCCTGGTGCAGAGGCTCCTGTCTTGTCATGGAGGAGAGTTGCTGTGTATCCCTGTGAAAGGCTCAGGTAAATTTAGTAAGCAGACTCAAAGAGGCAAATAATCCAAAGAGAGTGCAGGTGCTCAGAGAATGAGGTACATTATGGTCCAGGGCTGGGAGCTTCAATGTTCTGGAGGATGGAAATCTGTGAAATTTGTGAATCTATAGAAAGCAGGGGCTCAAGTTACAGGTGACAAGCAATGACCCATTTTCTAGGTAAAAGGCAAAAGAAGGCCCAGTTTAAGGCCTTATTTTATCTTTAAAATACTGGAATTTTTTTCAGTGAGTTTCTGGGAAGGGAAAAAAATCATTGTAACTTTGGATACATTTGTATCCTGATGCTGGGATTTCCCAGGCACCATTTCTGGCTCTACCTGGCCTTCACATTTACCAGTTCCTTGGACACATCTTAGCAAAGCATGGGCTGCTGTGCCAGCAGCATACCACTGAGACTCCAGGCTCTGCATTCATTACCTTAAACACAATGCATTTGTTAGACTTCCTCCAGAACACTCATATGGCCTAGTATAGCACAAAGTACCTGGGGTGACCAGAAGGTAGTCTAATTTAAGGTAATCTGTTATCCACCTCTGGGTCAAATGGGACCAGCAATCCTAGTTTTTTGAGGAATCTCCACACTGATTTCCACAGTGGATGCACCAGTCTATGCTCCCACCAGCAGTGGAGAAGGTTCCTTTTTCCCCACAGGCCCTCTAGTACTTATGGTTCATTTCTTGATATAGATATTCTTTTCAGGGTGAGGTGGAATCTCAGTGTTGTTTTAATTTTTCACCTATATTTATTTCATCTTCCTTACTCTGAGTTCGTTTTTGGCTTCTGTGTTCATATCTGCATTGTCCAATTTTAGCAAGTGTCCTGCTAAGGCAGTTGGCCACAAGCCTCCATCCCTGACGTCTGATCACCCTTAACATCCGATTGGCTCCTCATCCTCCACCATCATTCAGCTCACACCTGTCCAGCCTGGCATGCCTTCTGCAAGCATCCTGTTAGGCTGGGTCAGGAAAAAGCTCCCTTCCATCTGCTGCTTACTCTTAGTGTGGTCAGATCCCTGACCTGACCCAGCCCTGCAGCTGTTCATTCCTAATTTTAGTACATGCATGTGGAGTTCTCTGTCCTCCACTGTTGAACCCCTCACAGTGGCACCTGCCTCTCTCAGGATAGTTCCCATATTGTGAGAAAATTCTTGACAACACAAACAAGGCCCAAAGTGGTGGCAAAGAAGACTGTGGCAACTTCCTGAATGAACTCAGTCAAGAAAAGCCCTGGGTGCAGCTGCCTACTGCTTCAGTGGTTGGTTGTTCTGTCCCCATCGCAGGACAATTTTTGTTGAGATCAGGAGAATCTCAGGCACAGAGTTAAGACTACGTATGTTTAAAGCATACAAAAATAACAGGTGGTCTCTGTCACATCTAAAGGTTAAACCAAGCTGTAAAATATTTTGAAATCTCTTTACAGTTGGTCATGGTACTTAAAGCTTGATCTACATCTACTGGAATTAATTAAATAAGCATTTAGTTATTGCATAAATAAGATAAACTTGTATTGACTAATAACTGTGTATATGGTCATTAACACTGTATCCTAAATTTATTAAATTTCTAAAAGTGTCTGTTAAAAATCTAAATTTTGCCTTAAGTGTCAAATCTAAATAAATGCATGCAAAGTTTTTATATGGCATTGAAATTAATTATTGCTAACCTCACAGTATATTAAATACATTTCTTTTCCCAAGGGTGTAGGGTTTTATGAGATATAGTATGTGAAAAAGACACCTTATCATATTGATGACTCTAAATTACAGCCGTAGTTGAGATCTGGGGTGTCTAGGAGAGATGGTGACCAGAGGGAGGTGACTAGATTGATGACTTTGTCCCACTACATTTGTGCGCATATACAGGTTTGGGTCTGAGAGATCTGTGTGCAGAAGGTTCCAAAAGTGGTGTTTGCACACTGAAAGGGCTTGGCTGGTTGGCTGGCTTTGTCTTCTGTCCAAAGTATTAACCACGTCCCTCTCACTCAGCCCAGCTGCATCAGGAGCCATCTCTAGTCCAGCACTGTAGTTCACACAATGGCCAGGAGATGGAGAAGGAGCACCGAGTCAACTTTGACATTTTTCTAGGAAGGCAGCCAGGAAAGTGAAGCTTTGGTAACAAGGAATAATAAAGGAAAATATTGAATTCAATGAATTTTCATAAATCAAATGAACATTCACGGGGCTGGGATTTAGCTCAGTGGCATAAGCGCCTGCGTTGCAAGCAGGCAGTCGTGGGTTTGATCCCCGATATCGATAAAAAGGAAAAAGACAAATAAAAATGAACATTCACCTTATATGCAATTTTCTGGCTGCATCTCCTCTCCTCCTCCAAGATAAATCCTATCCAGAGATTAATTTGTCCTGCTTTTATCAGTTATACATCTGCATGTGCATTTATATCCAAGTATGTTCTCTTACATTTTGTGTTTTTTGACGGTCTGACTTTTTCATTTGTCTTATGCTTGCGAGTTTTACACATTCATTCAAAAGCCATTGCATTTATGACCTGTTTCATGTAGTTGTAGGTGTATTTATTATCATGGCTTCGTGTTTCTTACCTTCATTGGTTTCTTTTCTTGACTGGTCTCTTCTACTCACAGGTTGATTGCCATCTTGAACTGTATAGTGAGACCCTGTTTCAAAAAGACAAAAACTCAATGAATGCACTGGGGATTGCTTTTGTTACCGTGGGTCATCTTATGCTTGTAGGCTGCTGTATTCAGCTTTGAATTTTATTAAATCTGATACATGAAACAGATCAACAGGTGACTTGAGTATTGCATGTGTTGCCCTGAAACAAATGCAATATGAGTCAACCTTCGACAAATTATCTGTGTGCATGCAACAGCAAATATAACATTAATTGTGTGAAAGCATACCAAATGCTTACCTTCACTTTTCAATAAAAGGTTGTATCATTGAAAGTTTTGTGATTTTGTTTTTCTCTCAAGACAAAATATGTCAATGGATGAGTAGTTTTTTTCTAAACTAAAACTTCAGTTCAGTGTTAAGATCTATTTACAGTGTTGGCAGTGCAATAAATAAGTGGGTTTTGGGTTGAAGTTTGGGCCCTTGGTCTCTGAAAGTTTTCCCATAACTGATCCAGGAGGCTTTTGCGGTGGGGATTTCAACCCCAGCTCTCCTGTCTGGAATCTGGCACTCACTGGGGTGCGACGCATGGACAGGGCATTCAACCAGGGTCTGGTTCCTCCAGCTCACCCAAAGCAGACCTCAAACTGAACATCAGTTTCCTGGGAAATGTGAGAGTCAACTAATTTTGAGAAAAAGCCAATCAGAGCTCTGCTGCCCTTGTAGTGGTAACAGCTGATTCATCTAGCTCTTTCTGCTAAAATACAGAAAGTGGAGTGTGCACACACTCACTCTGCAGAGGCCAGCTTTGTGGGGCATCTGGGCTTCACTGAGGAGCGGGTAGCTGCAAGGTGTGGGTCACCAGGCTACTGGTTTCCATGGTGCAGAAAGGGACAGCCCCTAAAGAGTTTGCATCACTGCAGAACTAACCTTAACTTGGGTGTGGGTCCAGTCCCTCTTTGTTCCTACTGCCAATGTGCCACACAAATCCATCAGGTGTAGTGTAGTCTGAGGCTCCCCAGACCAAGAATCAGTGTCAGCAGTTTGATTTTATGACCACTCTCTGGTCCAGAGGGTCTCAGTGAGAAACCCAAACCTTGTGTGCTGTTGGTGGGGTTGTAAAATGGACTGGCTGCTGTAGGGAACAACATAGCTGCCCTCTCTAAATTCTATAGAATTATCCTATGATTCAACAATTCTAAATATGCTTATACAGCTTAACATAAATCAGGAGCTCAAGCAGATATTTGCATTCCCACTATCCCTATGAGCCAAAACATGGAAACAAACCCCAAAGGGTGGATGAACAAAATGTGGTATGTATGTATTCTGCAACTCTATATTAAGTGAAACAAAACAGAGAGAAAAGGGAAATGTTATATCATTACAAATACATGTTGGCCCAGAAGAGTCCAATTCTTGGAGACAGACAGTAGAATGGTGTTTCCAGGAGTTGAAGGAAGGGAAATGATGCTATTGTTGGGAGAGTGAACAGTTTCATTTCGGAAGTAGAGTTTTGGAGCAGGATGGTGCTTATAACTGCACAAGGTAAATGTTCTTAACTCACTGAACTGGTCACTGACAAAATTAGTGGATTTTGTGTTGTGCATATTTTAACATATTTTAGATAGTAGATAGGACCTGATAAATTGGACAGAAGAGATGAGTGGATTCAGGGACAATTTTGTGACACCATGTTCACTTTTTGAGGAATAATACTCTCCTGGGTCCTGATCACAACACAATCCCATATATCACTCAAAAGACAGAACCTACAGTTAAAACTTCTTGTCTCCTGATCATGCACATCTGATTCTTCACCTACACTCAGTAACATGTCTCTGATTGCTTCATTCTAAGCAGAGGGAGGAGGAGAAGAAACATTCGGGAAAAGTCTCCATGACCAGTGCTGTCCTTAGTGGGCTCCCATTCTACAGGTCTGTGGTGAGGATAGGGAGACTGCTCATCTGCTCTTCTTTCTTTATTAAGGCAAAATTCAATCTAAAATTCAGCATCCATCCTGGAACACAGAGACCAGTGGCATTTCATATGCTAAGGGCTGTGAGACCCTCACCATGCCTGGTAAAGAATACCTTCACCATCCCCAGTGGTAACCCAGGTTCATTAAACTGTCATTCTCCATTAACCACACTCAGCCATTGACTACTATTGTGCTTCTAAGTATTTGCCTTTTCTGGATATTTATATAAATGGAAGCATAAAAAGAAGTACATATTTACATTTTAGAATCATTTCATATTATTAGACACAAAAGTTCTAAATCATGAAAGAATATACTAAACAGTATGTTTGTACACATCTCATTTAAAAGGCTAAAACAAAGATGAAAACAATTCCCACATCTGACCTGAAAGTAAGGGTGAAATTATGGTAAATTCTACAAAAACTGTGTAGGTTGAAGCACATATGTAAACATAAAAACAATTGTCTTGGTCAAGCTTTCCCATTAGTAGGACCCAGAATCCAAGAGCCACACAGGGAAGAGGAGATGTTTAATCTGGCTTATAGTTTCAGGGGACTCAGTCCTACTTGGTTGCAAGGCAGGGACACCACAGCAGGATCGTGTGATGGAGCAAAGCTGCTCAGTCCATGGTGTCCAGTATGCAGAGTGGAGGGACAGTGCCAGGGAGGAAGGGCCAGATACCACATGGAGTACCTATGGTCACTCCTCTATGACATGTACAGATGAGCCTAGAAGTACACTTTACTAATCCCTTGGAGAGCTCTCAAGCCCATCAAGTTGGCAATGAAGTTAATCATTACATAGCAGTAGTTTTGTAATATTAAAATTATAGGTGATTTACATATGTGCATATATACCTTACTTTGGGTTTTTTTGCACCTTTAAAATTCTATCCAAAGTAAAAAAAATGCTGAATTTTATGTAATATAAATAACCTTTCCTTAGGTAAATTTTATAAAATCACCTCAAAAAGATGGAAAAACATAAAAACAGGGTTTAAAAATACTCACAGGAAGAGCCAGAAGTCTTAATTTTGCTTTGAACAACAAGTATCTTCTCCAGGGAAATGAGTGGTGTATCCATACAAACACAAAAATGACTGCAGCAACACTGTTTTTAAGATCAAAACTGGAAACAATACACAGGGCCTCAGCTGATGGACACATGAGGATCAGTGTTTCATCCACACAGTGGGATGTGATGGCTCAGCCACTCACAAGGAGTAGCACACGGGAAACCTAACATAGTTATGAGGATTGAAAAACCTCTACCAGCTCCCCACAAACAAAAACAAAAACACTCTGTATACTGGGTGGTACAGACCTGTCACCTCTAGAAAATACAAAGTGATTCCCAGAGACAACAAGCAGATGCATTGCTTAGGATAGAAGGAAGCATTTGAAAAGAGCCATAAGAAAAAGTTAAACATTACATAGGCCTCACCATTGGGTAATGGTTTACAAGGGGCTCACGTATGTCAAGATTCCTAGGGGATCTTTGTTTGCTTTTCACTTTTAGTTTAGTTTTGTTTTTGGTAGTTAGGAACCAACTTCCGGAACCTGTGCTTGCAAGGTAGCACTTTGCCACTGAGCTATATCCCAGGCCCATGTCAAGATTCATCTAATTTTGTACTTTAAGCCTGAAAGTTCATTGTATGTCAATTATAATGAAAGAAAATTGCTTTTAAAACACTTCTTATCTGAGCTACCCCATAGATTTTGTTTAGTGATAGATTTACTTACAAGCAATTTTATTTATTTATAAATTTATTTCTTAGCAGTTTTGTTTATCTATAGATTTATGTATAAGAATTTTTATTTATAGATTTATTTATTTTTGGCAGTGCTGGAGATTGAATCCAGTGCCTTGGTCCTTAATTTATTTCCAGACAGGGCCTTGCTAAGTTGCTAAGTTGTTTAGATTGTTCTTGAATTTCATCACATTTATTTGGATTTTTGTACAATGAAGTATAACAAGGATAAATAAATTGAGTATTCTCAAGTAAATCAATAAATACAACTTAACAAACAAAGCTGGATGTGATGGTACTTGCCTGTAATCCCAGCATTTAGGAGGAGACAGGAGGATCATTGCAAGTTCTAGGCCAAGCAAGTTTACATAGTGAATTGAAGGCCAGTCTGAACTACACAATGAGAGTCTCAAAAAATAAATTAGTAAAATAAAATAAATAAGATAAAAACCTGGACTAAGGCAAGTTATTATCTTCTAGTCCAGAGCACGGGCATCTTCAGAGGATTTATTTTAGAAGGTGTTATGGTTTGTATCTGGGTGTCCCAGCCATAGCCTCATGAAGTCACAGAGGCTGCTAAACCTAGCATCTGTGATTGGTTCATTGTTTAGTACTGTGATTGGTGATGAAAGTGCTTCACCTTTCCAGGGCTTGCATTACTGGAGTCTCACCAGTCCATTTTGTGAGAGAAGTGAGAAAGTCTTGTAATTTGAAAGGAAATCAGCACCTGTGGCCAACAGGTGCAGAAAACATTCAGCCTCCCAAAGTTGATTCACACAGGCACAAATCACTGAGATGTGCTGTGTCCCCATCCAATGGCACATTTTAAGGCAGGAGCTGAACAGCATTGGAGAGAACATGGGGGACAGAGCAGAGTCCTGTCCTGTATAGAGCTGTCCCTAGACCTCATAGCACTAAGAAGAGAGATTTCTCAAACATAGAATGCTGCAAAAATTTTCAAGATTTCTTTTCAAGAGTTTGATTCACAGTACTGTTTGAAGCAGGAAGGAACTGGGACCCTCCCTAGCCTCCATGTACAGCATGCACAGGAGAGCTACTTGGAGGATGCTGTGCATAGCTGTTGGAGGGAGCTGTGCCCTAAGTCATAGAGGTACAGATCTAGGTGTGTGAAGCTCATGGCACAGCAAGGTTTTCTAAGGTTCAGCCAGTGTGAGTCTATACTGCAAACAAGTGCTTCCCAAAACCAGGGCCAGCACTGGGCAAGGGCATTTGGATGCCAGAGTGGCCAGTCAGGTGAGAGTCAGCCCTGCCAGACACAGTTGAGCAAAGAGTATCACTCTAGAGCTGAACCTCTGGCAGGTCCACCTCACTTCCTGCTTCAGGTCTTTCAGCAAGAACTTCACACAGAAGCAAAGCAACACAACTGAACTTTGCTAGGACTAAATTGTTTAGCTTCCTTTGAAGAAATTATTGAAAATGCACAAGTCTAAGTAAAACTAAAAGGCTGAGAACAGCATTCTGCATATTGTATAAATAAACTGACCCTTTACAAGTCATGAAAATTATGCCCATGGGTGGGTCTGCTATGGCAGAGGTGTGAACTCACATGCATGCAGGTTTCATAACTGCAAAAGAAAAACTCCAAATAAATGCTACATGTACATGACTTCCTTTTGGCACTACACTACAGGAAGGAATATCCCAGCAGTAACCTAGATTTACCACCTCAGTAAACCCAGTGCAAAACCCACCAGATGATTCCATCATGCAATTGTGAAGGCTCAGCAGCTCTGCTTCCTGCTTGATGCTGCTGCTGGTTGAAAATTTTGAGGTGTTTCTATCTGCATAAGCCATCTCCACCTCTCTCAGCTCATGGCTGCCCGGATGTGGTTCAGACTGTATTTACATAAAATCCCATCATGATTTCAGGAGGAGTGGCAGCCTCTTTTTTACTGGAAATTATTTTTCAAGTTTAGGCATAATAAACCGTACACAATGTGCTTAGCCAGCTGAGGGCAAATGAGATTGTTTGAAGTAAATGCAGGAAACTCATTTGTCATTGACAGGTTCAGTTAGTACGGAAGCCCATATTTTGTGGGTAAACAGGCATGAGTCAAGGTTTGCTGTACAAAATGCTGGAAGGCACAGAAATGTCCCCAAATTCAGTTTCTGCTTTGCTTCCCTCATTCTACCAAGCTGGAGAGTGGATTCAAGCACATCGAGTTTGAACTACAGTAGAAACCTGTAAAATTTTCTGTTAAGTGATGAGTGAAAAGACAAGGAAGTGTTTTTTTTTTTTTTGGCAAAATGCAGTTCTAAATATATGCTTAAATAAACAGAGAAACTGGGAAAAAAGAGAAGAAAAAGAAATGTAATGACAATCCTGGGTTTTGTTAAAATGCCACAGCCTCAGTCAGAAAGGAGAGAAGCAAAATTTGCAAGCTGGAAGGGTCACTGTGTGAGTGGTCTTCCTCCCCTAAGGGGCAGAGTGTGTGCCCAGCCCACTAAGCCAGATGAATGCAGGGTAGCACCTGAATCCTGGTGGAGCCTGAGACCAAGACCCCATAACTGAGGCCCCTGGGCTTGAGGTGGCAGAGTCTTTGATGCATCCTGGCTGCTCTGCCTTCCCATGCCTGCAGGGATGCAGCATGGATGTGGTGGGGTTAAGGGGTGTAAGGCAGGTAGTGCTGGGCTCCTTTGCATGCTGCACACTCCCTGCTCTGCCTGAAGGCAGGAAGGTTCAGGAATTCCTTGCTGGAAAAATACACTCTGAAGAAAAAGTCCTTCTGTCCTCTGTAGTAGCAATCACAGGTGAGCACGATGGCTTCTAAGGCAGGGAGGGCAGCAACACACACCACAGAGGAATGCTCATGGATTTATGTACTGGAGTTTTTAAAAGTTAGTCATGAAGGTATGTTGGCTTGCTGAATGTCAAGCCTCCTTATTTTATATATACAGTTGTATTCAAAGTGTCTGTATTGTGCATAACTTTCATTATATATAATGAAATTAAATCATCCATTTTCACAAACCTATTCAAGAAATTAGGCACTATTAAATACAAACTGAATTGAATAAAAGTAATATTGAATAGAACACTATAAATAATGCAATGGAATGGAAAATGGAAAAAAACTCCACAAAGGCATCCCTCCCAGGATCATTGGGCTGCCCTCCAGGAGGTCCTCTTTCTTGTCCTCGTCTGTGATTTGGGTTTCTGTCTCTTCACTGCTGGGTGGAGAGAGGCCAGGCCATGAGCTCTTCTATCATCTCAGGTAGGAATGGGGGCATGGCCCAGGAATAGGATTTCTTTCCACATTTTCAGTGGCCTAGGACAAGACCTTCTTTCAGCATTTTCTGTGACTGTAATTTTATAATTGACTCAGCAGCTCTGCTCTGACACATTCATGACTTGTAATTATCCACACTCATAACTGAGGAAGAAGAGATTACAGGTGTCTGTCAATCTCATTTTATTATAATGAGGCATTAGAAGGGGAATTTCCAGGTTAAATGTATGTAAATTGAAATTTCTGGTCTTAGAATTCACACTAGACCTAAGCACAGAGTTGGAGCCTAGAAGGGGAAGCCCAGGGATGCTCAGGTCTCTGTGGAGATCTGATGTCCAGGGAAGATGGACCAGGCAGAGTTGGAGGACACCAGAGTACCTAGTAGAGAATCATGGGCAAGAAATGCCCAGGTCCAGGCCTTCTGATCCATCAGTCAGCTTCTCAGCAAAGCAGCACACACTGCTTGCTGGATAAGAGAGGACTGGGAATGGCCCTGCTGCCAGAGCTCCTCTCTGCAGGTCTGAGACACCCTTTCTCACTCAGTGGAGCTCTGTATGAGTTCAGCCTGTTACACAGCAAAACTTGACTGAATGTCTTCCACCCAGTTGAGATCTCACCTGCTGCATGTGAACTCACCACAGCTGTGAAGCAGGACAGGTGTTTACAGGGAGCAAGTGAGGAGGTGGGGACACTCCTCAGGCAGTTAAGGGTAAAAAGCTTGAAATAAGAGACCTGAACCTAGCCTGACCCAGTGTCCTCTAGGAGTAACTGCACCCTGCAACAATGAGCATTAAAAGACTAAATAACTTAACAGATTACTCACAAATATATATCTTTTAGGGGAAGTTTGAAGATACAAAAGTAAATGGTTATGTCCTTAAGTAAAATGAGACATGACCCCTAGTGGGTACATGATCTCCTTTGGTGTTCCTGACCCACACCCTCAGGAGAAAACACACCATTTCACAGAGCTATAACAAACACAGGCAATGGGCCAACAATCATAACTGCTTAATAAAAACAACAAATGCCAGCATACGATAAAAGCCCAGCTGAGTTCAATCAAGTGTATAATAAAGAATAAATAATGGAACTAACCATGTTGGGACTTAGGCAGCTGAAAATAATTCTGAGGCCTTCCTCGAAAGCACCCCTGGTGGGATCCAGGAGGAGAACCAGCCACCATTTCCAGTGAGCCTACTGGGGCATGGACTGAGAAACATACATCCCTGTTGCTCATCCCTGTTTAGCAACAGGAGGCTGAGTTCTGAGCCTCTCTTGGAAATATGACTGTGTCCAATATAGAAAATATGGGGGATTTCCTTCTATCTTCTGTGTGAAAACAAATGTTGTCTTTAATTTGTTGCTTTGTTTGATTAATTGTTTTACTCTGTTCAATATTCTCTTTTGACTGGTTTTTAAATTTTTTTGTTTGATTATGCTATAACTTATTGATTGGAAAATCATTGTGAAGATAACGAGATATACTATGGTACCTCTTACTTGTTATGGTGCCCTGTTGGGAAGTTCTGTACCAATTTCACTGCATTGTTTCCACTTGTTTGTTCTCTCTTGCTCTGTTGTATTTTACTACCATCAAAATAAAATTTTGAAAAAGTATAAATACTAATCATCTTTCACATCTTTCAAGGGAAGGGAAACACCCCCAACTCCTTGTAGATGGTGAAGTCACCTGATAACAAAGCCAGACCATAATGCATTAAAAAAGTGGTAAAGGCCAATATTCTTAACATACACAAAAATATTCAACTAAATGCTCATCAACTTAATTCACCAGCACATGCAAATTCAAACACCACAATAAACACTGGGTTCACCCTCAGTGGTGCTAGAATGGTTCCACTTGCACAAATCATTCAGTGTCACTTGCCACATTCCCAGCATGAGGCACAATGAACCCCTCAAGAGATTTGCAAAAATCCTTTTGAGAAATTCCAAAGTTCACCATCCTTTCATGATAGGAACCATTCATAAACCATGTGTAGTAGGAATGAATCTCAGCACAGTAAAGAACACAAATGACAAGCCCATCACGGACATCCTGCTCAGAGGCTGACAAGCTGCAAGCTTTGTTTCTTGGTTGCTCTCCTCTCCTCTCCTCTCCTCTCCTCTCCTCTCCTCTCCTCTCCTCTCTTCTCCTCTCCTCTCCTCTCTTCTCCTCTCCTCTCCTCTCTTCTCCTCACCTCTCCTCTCCTCCCTTCCCTTCCTCCATTCCTTCCACTTTAGTTTGATTCCATTTTGTTTAGTTTTCTTTCTTTTTTTTTTTTTTTTTTTTTTTTTTTGGTCAAGGTTTTCCTGTGTAGCTCTGGCCTGAGATAAACTCAGAGTGTGTTGAAGGCTTGTCTGGAACTCCCAGGAATCCTGCTGCCTCAGCCTCCTGAGTGCAGGCATTGCAGGCATTTTCACCATTCCTTGCTCAGCCAATAAGTTTTTAACAGCACTATGGTGAAACAAGGTCTGGTGGTGTGCTTGTAATGCCAGCAGTCTGGAAGGCTGAGGCAGCAACATCACAAATTTAAGCACAGCCTCAGCAATGTAGCCACTTATCCAGAACCTGGATGAAAATAAAAAGAATTTTAAATGTGGAGGGTCATGGAGCTAAGTGCAAACCTCAGTATTCAATCCGTAGAAATCGAATGCAAAACAAAACAAAACAAAAAAAAAAACTTGGAAAGCCTGATGGTAGAGAAATAATATTTTACACTGTCCTGGCCTTTTGGAGGGCAGTGTTACCCAAGTAGCTTTAACTTTCACAGCTTTCCTGGGGTTTGACTTCAAAGAATATCAAAATCCATGAAGGATAAAAAAAATACTGAATGTGCTTCAAGGACACCAAGCCTCAGTCCCAGTCCAGAAGGCATTTGCAGTGATATTCTGAAGTGCATGATGACCACAGTTACAAACCAGAGAATCTACTAACAGTGTTAATGGGATTTTCAGTCTTCCCCATGGTGAGAGAAACTGCCAGTCAGGAAGGTGGTAGAGAGCTTAACTAGATCCACACTTTATGCAAAGTGTCTAAAGATCAAACAAATTATTTCATTCTATGAATGCACAAAATTATTGCTGATTGCCAACTCAAGATAATGTACACCTGCAATCTTAGCACTCTGGGAGGGGGAAGGAGATTGAATAAGGAAAGATTTAAGCCTGGCCAGGGGAACTCACAATCTTATTGAGATCATGCTTTGAAATTTGTAAAAACATTAACAATTTTTAAAATGTATAAAAAAATAGATCATTAAGAAATCCAATAAATCATTGTGCACAATACATTAGCTAATGTTATTCTCTCATTATTATGCTGTATAATTTTTTATCCTTTTATAGACTAAAAATAGCATCTTTTATGTGGTCCTTAGTTATATGTACATGAGTTACATTAAAATAAGACAAGGAAGTCTTTCAAAAAAATAGTAATGTAACACTTTGCTCAAATACTACTTCCATATAAAAATTTAGTTCAAAAATAAAAAGAACCATCAATTTCTCTTCACACTAAGCTCTCCAAATCCTGAGAGGGTATATTTAGTAGCATATCTACATTCATCTCAGTTAAAAGGTCAAAGAAATCAAAACAGTTCAACTTCTTGACAGTAGATCAATGTCTACCAGGTGGTAAACCTTATGCTTGGTGTGCTGACTAAAGTACAAATGTAAGAAAAATTCACAGAGATTTGATGTGTCTATTGAGAGACGATTTTTGTCTCTTTTTTAAACTTTTTAAATGTATTTTGATTTTGATTTTTTTTTTTATTTTTGAGACAGCGTTTTGCTATGAAGTTCAGACTGCCTTGAACTCACGTTGTTGCCCAAGCCGACCTCAAGTCACAGCAATCTTGCTGCCTCAGCCTTGTAACTTCTGGTATTACAGACGTTTACTACCAAACCTGGCTCTCGTTTCCTTTTTAAATTAGCTCCTAAATAAAATTACCCAGGATAATGCGATATGCTCATAGTTTATCAGGTGAGTTTTACAAAATGAAATCAGAAAGCACTGAAAATACACTGAAGGAAATTCAAAAACCTCACCAACAGAAAACACAGTGTAACATAACATAACATAACATAACACAATAAAGCATAAAAAACACAACAAAACAAAGCAAAACAAAATAAGAAAACAGGGATAGAGGTTTAATTCAGCAGTGTAAGTGCCCACTCAGTAAACCTGAGTTCATAAATTCAATCCCCATCACCAAATTGAAAATAACCACCTAACTCTGATTTTAAAAAATGCTCCCAAGGGTACCATAACATTTTGTAAGTTAACCATACACAAGACATATAATCCGGCAATTTCACATCTAAGTGTTTTTCTTTGAAATAAAAGTCTGTGTCCACTCAAGACCATGCATAAGAAGGCTGTGGCAGGATCCTTTCCAGGGCCAACCTGAAAACAAAACAAATGGGTTCAGCACATGGGTGACAGATGCATGAAAAAGCCACACTTGGTTGGTTCAGCCACATGAAAGTGTGTGGTGGAGCTACAACCAATAAGAAGCAGCACAGAGGGAGCCCAGCACAGAGACACTGCTTGAAGGAGACCAACCAAGAGCATCGACACTGAACAGGCACAGCGCCATCACCGCTAGTGAAGACAAACTACCCAGCATGGCATGTTTGGGATGGGAGGACAGGAAGTGAAAGCAGTGGCTAGGAGACAAGTTCCCCAGTAGTGATGCTCATGTGTCCTTCATCAGCATGGGGTGATGATGTCCACAACCTTGCAAAGCCTCCCCTTGCACTCACCACCTGCTGTCATTCCTCACACAATTTCAGAGTACAGAGCACTATAGTGTGTGGCTGAGGGAAACATCTAAGGATGAATAAGTGATCACTCATAGGCATGTGAGTGTAAAACTTGCTATGAATCCTCCTCCCCTGGACACATGGGTGTTATAACATGAAACATTTCATATCCTTCAAGGAAAATTATAGTTGGCATTCTGGGAAACATCTCCATGCTCCTTAATGAAATTGACATAAAAAAAGATAAGCCCAGAAAACACAGTCAAAACAAAATTTGTGAAATCTCTAAGTGAAGACACTGTGCACCTCATCCTCAAGGGAAAGGATTTTTTGGATGGAAAAGTGTGTTTGGCACCCTGCCTGCCACATCTGAAACATCTACATGGTTGTTGCATTAAAATCTTCAATGTGCAGAAAAGTCTAAAAACACACATATTTTTCTAGTCTTTTAACTTGCTGTTTCTAAAGAGGACAAAGATGAGCTCACAGTAAAAACAAAGGAGGCATCAGAGGGAGAGGATCAACAGTGACCTAACTTCCTTGGCGGCAGGTCCAAACAGAACTCTGAAGGTTCTGTTCACCAGGCACCTTATTCTGGTGACAGTTGGCCCTCACAGACCATTGGTTTGAGAGAGTAAATAGGGAACATGCTGTGCTGCTTTCCCAGGCCTGGCAGCTCCAGCATCAGGACCGTGTGTCACTGAACCACATGGGAATGTATGAGAGAATGGTTCACATGGCCCAGATGCTTCAGGAAGCTCACCTGAAAACACCCAACCATCATGGGCAGCTCAGGCCAGAACTCACCAGCCCCACACCAGAGGCTCCGAGAGACAAGAGGGAGCCAAGGACAGTTATTCCTAGGCTCACTCACCAGCCACTCAGAGACACTGAGTCCAGGACACGTTCAGATATGGGGAAGGTAAGTTCTTACCTGAGCAGCCCTGTGAAACTTGGCTACCTGTGCATTCAAGTCGTGGCCATGAGCAAGCACCTCAGACTCAGTTTACAACACTGAACAATGAGGTGCTGAGTGGATGCAGAGTGCAGTGTCCTTGACTCCTAACTGGAGCTGAACTCCAAGGTGGATCCCCAAGCCAAGCTTCTCATATACCATCTGGAGCTTCCTAAGGCCCTGAAGCCTAAGTCACAGGGTAAGGAGCCCTGGGATGTGGGCTGTGGCCCTGAGGGCAGGGAATGTGCTAGGGAACTCAGCAATGTGTCCAAATGATGGGAGACCCAGGAACATGAGCCCCTCAGCAGTAATTTTGGGGATGCAGTCTGGGAGGTTTTACTGGGGCTGTATTCATGCACACAACATGAGGGGCAGTGCGAGGGTTTGGTCCTGAGAGGTCCCTGGAATGTCAGTGATGTTTTCTCCTCCTGCAACTGCAGAGGCAATTCCAGTGCATGCTGAAGTTGCAACTGCAGAACTCGTGCCAGCTCCACCTGCAGCTCCCTCCCCAGCTCTGGCCCCAGAGCAAGAGCTGTCACCTGGATTCAGTTTTCTACCAGCTGCAGAGCTGGACCTCCTGGTGGCTCCCCAGCAGGAGTCATCTCTTGAGTTCTACCTGCAGGGAACCCTTGACCCACACCTACCATCCCCCTCTCTTACAGATTTACTTATCAGTGTATTCATTGCTACCCTTATTTCCCAGAGGTATGGCAGTGATGGAACTAATATAAATAAAGTTTAAGATTTTAGTCATGTTTAAAATAATCAGCCTGGTAGCATTCTGTGCATTCTCAAGGTATTGCAAATTTCAACACTGTCCACTTCCAGAACATTTTCCTCCTCAATTTCGTACAGAAAAGTGTTTTGTTTTTTTCACCATCATATTCCATCCTAGCCACCACTCATCTTATGTCCTCATAATTTATGTCTTCTACATTTTCCACATCAATGCCATCAAGATTCTCTTCAGCCAGAGGGTGGTGGATGTGACTTTTTCATGTTGCTTTTTTTGTGAGAAGGCAGAATCTTAAGCTAATGTCATTGGTTAGTCAATCACAGATTCCGTAAATTATCCAGTATTCTTTTCTGGGGCAAGAAATACATATTATGCTTAAATACACAATGCAATATGAGTGAATAATGTAGGACATAGTGGCTGTTGCTCCATCCAGAAACAGTGGCCTCCCTCCTAGGTGCTACTCTTTCAGTCTCATTTTAGGGTCTGCCTGAGTGTTTTAACTGTTGGGTGGGGAGTGTGTCTCAGGCAACAGCTCCTCGTAGATTGCATCTAGGATGTGAAGACACAGTCTTGTCAGGCTCTATCCCATATGAAGCAGCCACCTTTGTAAATCTCATTTTGTGTGTTAGTTTCTTAGCAGTCGAATTTTCTGTCACTGTCATAGAAGCTCAGATAGGGTCAGTTACTGTCCATGGGTCTGCATGTACAGTGTCCAGGCACAGAGCTTCATGGTGACCTCTGGCAAATGCAGCTCTACAAGCTGTGGTGTTCCCATGGGGACACTGCATCCCCATGACATCTCAGCAGACAGCACAACAGCATGACATGGCCTCACCTCTGCTTCTTGAAGATGGATGAACATTGACTACAACCTGACTCACATTCTCTTACAAATTACTGAATCTCAGACCATTTTGGACAATCGGGGCTTAAGGTTCCTAGGGGAATTTCCTTTCATATTGCCCGAAGGAAGTTGTAGAATCCTCTTGATTCAGCTTATTCACAAGGTAATAAGTTTTGTATTTATATAGCAGGGTTGAACTGAGGGCCTCCACACAGAGTGACCTTTTAGTTTTTGATATTTAAATTTGACACTGAGTCTCACTGTGCAGCTAAGTTGTTCAGTCTGGGCTCAAATATGTGACCCTCTTGCCCTTGTCCAGTAGAGCATGAGGATGACAGAGACTCAAACCTCAACTGTGTTCTCTAGGAGTTTTTTTTTTAAAACCAACTCCAAATCTACTGCTATAGTCTGGCTGACCACCTTTAGAACATGGTTGATTGCTATCTCTCTCCAGGCTATACCCAGGGGTCATTCTATGAGATGTCAATAACTTTCTGCACTTGAGGCTACAATACCAATACATAGAAGCAATTGCATTGCTTAGGGAACATAAGGATGGCCAAACTGATGAACTTCTGTCTCCTCATGATGCCACCAGGGAAACATGTCCAGAGCTGAGTGTCATTTCCACCAGGAAGGAGGAACCAGCCCGGAGTGCACTGTATTCACCTCCATCCCAACCCTTCCCAGATTTCTCCTCTGTTTCTATACACTATATACCTGGGATATGAGCTGCTAATTTTCACAAATGTGATCTCACACCTCTGATGATGTCCCTAGGAAGCAGATGACAGTATGACCTCCAGAGTGCATGATGTCTTACCTAGGTTTACACAGGAAGTCAGAAGGAGGAATTAGGTCTAAAGGCAGGTCTTTCTCCTAAGTGGCACCCTGGCTACAGAGCTGTTTTTTCTTTCCTATGCGGAAGCTTTGTCTCCTACCAAGCAGCCCTTGCTTCGGTGAATCTGTTCTCTTCACTGTGAAGGACACCAGAGGGTCATTCCATGGGTTTCTGTGATATGCAGAGCAGTAATCTCTGGGGGATATCAGAGGACTGAGGTCCACACAGACATCATGGAAGGAGCTGGAGGGTGCCTTAAATCATGAGTGTGCCATACCCTGACCATGATGTAATGCCAAGAGCAGATGCAACTACTGCTCTCCTGTGCTTCCCTTTTTGTCTGGGCACACAATCAACTTGGACCAAATGCTACCAATATTATAGACTACGTTCCTGGCCTCTGTACATGGGGACACAAAATAGAGGAGGGATGTCATGGAAAGGCACACA
This sequence comes from Cavia porcellus, assembly GCF_034190915.1. NCBI lineage: Eukaryota > Metazoa > Chordata > Mammalia > Rodentia > Caviidae > Cavia > Cavia porcellus. The sequence goes on from NW_026947529.1 coordinate 312,250, forward strand.
GAATGGGGTGATGATGCATCAGTATATGAACTGAAGATGAATGAAAGGCAGGCGGAACACATCCATTTGATCACTTCTCAGACAGTTAGAGAGCAGCACCCTGTGGAGTATCCATGAGTAGAGTAACACTGAAGACACCACTCTCTTTCTCACAGAGGCAACATGCCATGAGGTTGGGAAAGGGAGATGCATTTCAGGGTTCCTAAAGAATGGAGAACAGGTGGTCACAGCACTGTCCAGGGACTTCCATTAGCACTTGAGGGCTGCCTGGGTCAACACTGCTCCATTCAGGGCACAGTGATGGCTGGGGCTGGGCTCTCTGTAGCTGAAGCAGGTGGCTGGTACCACTCCACAGCATGCCTTGGGAGGGCAGTTTGGGAGGGAGGCCAGAACTGTACTGCTGCTTACAATTGTCCTCTCTAGGACCAGTGCTTCCTTTACTGACTCCTGGAAGGTGCTGCTTGCCAAGTTGGGACACCCAGTCCAAAGTAACCTGGGTCTTTTGGAACAACCTGAGCTCACTGAAGCTGAGAACTATGAACTAGTGAGAAAGGTTTGGCCTCGTTCTATCATTCTCTGGGGAGGGCATGTGTCACTTTACATAGAGAAAGACTCTCAAACTTGAGTTCTTCTGCAACGGAGGCATGCACAAGTGAGTGGGGTGAGGCAGAACATGAAGCTTGCCTGGGGTGGATTTGTGCACAGAGTTGTCTCTGAGAGGCCCTGGGAGGCTTTGGCACCTGCAAGGATCAAGGACAGTTGGTGATTTTTCTCCCTCCTCTGAGACAGGGCTAGTATCTGATTGAGTTCAAGTCCTATTTTCTGAGCTTGGGCCAGCTCCACCTCCAGTGACTTCACCAGCTCTGGGATCATTGTGAAAGCTATGCCCAGTTTAGTACCAGGTCTTCATGAATTTCAGAGCTGGGGTTTTTGCTGGCTCCACGGTAGATGTCCTTAGCTCTGCATGGGGCCAAGTCCTGCAAAGTACTTGCCTTTCCCTTCCCTCCCCTTTTACCCCTTGTACTTCTTTCAGATTTCATTTCTACTCTTATGTCTGTAATTCTTCTCAACATTACATTCTAAGTTAATTTAAATTAACAGTTAAGATTTCATTAGTTTCAACACGTTCAACTCAGTAGCCCATAAGCACATCGCCAATTTGTACAATCTTCACATCTGTCAAGTTTCAGCTTTCTGCTCAGTTTTGGACCCATCCATAGGCCTGTACTTTCCTGCTAGTCCCCATGTGCTTCTAATATTTTGCTTGATGTTATTTGCCACTCTGAATCTTTCATATCAGTGCATCAGTTTCTGTTTGGCCAAACATTACTGGAAGAGACTGGCTATTATTGCTCTTTGATAGAAGAGAAAATACCAGATAGACAAAGTCTAGAGGGAAAATGTAAAGACCATTTTGTATATACTTATCTTTTCATGTTGGAAAAGCTTTCCATTGATTTCAGTGACAGAAGTGAGACTGAAAGTTCTGATACATTGCTTTTGAAAAACAGAAACAAGACTAATGTACAGACCACAGCAGGAAACCTTTCCATACAACCAATATTCAGATAGATGATTGTTATTACAGGTGTGAAAGATTTGTCAAGAGTCCACTTTGTGATAGAATTGACAAATTTTTGTCACTCAAAGGCAAACAACACAGATGGCAACAAGTACAGAAAATGCTGAGACCATCCCTGACATGGTGCTCAGAGGCTGACAAGCTGCAAGCTTTTCTTCTCAGGTCAGGAAAGAGACAAAGCTTGCAACTCTTTTCAACACAGTACTCGAAGTCCTAGACATAGAATTCAGACAAGAATAAGAAATCAAATACTTACAAAACAGAAAGGAATTGTTGACATTTGTCCCTATTTCCTGAGGCTGCGTCTTTTCATATAAGAAACTTAAAACTCCAGTGAAAACCATTTAGAACAAACTCACCAATCCTTTAAGTTTCAGGGTACAAGATCCACATGTCCTAATCAATTCATTTCTATGCACTTCAAACAAACGGCTGTCGCAATTACAAGGAATATATTTCATTTCATGATTCATCAAAACTGGGTAATGCTTAGATAAAATTTAATCAAACTCTTTGAAAATTGTAGAAATTGATAAAATGAGTGAAGCAGCACTAACAGGAGAAATGACAGACAGTGATGAGGGAGGGAAGGATTAATGTTGTTATAATGTATGTGCTACTGAGAGCAACCATGTGTTTCAATGCCATTGCTGTCAAAATATCAATGCTATTTTCCTAGAAATGAAAAACAATATGAAAATTCACAAGAAAGTACAAGGAGTCTTCCTACAGCCATGTAAAGAACATTATAGGTAGAGATACCAAAGTACATGGTTTTCTGGTCTATTATAAAGTGACAATACTCAAAAGGGTCTTATAATGCAAGAACAGGGCTGCAGATTAAAGCATCTGGCACAGAGACAAACCAAGTCATTCAGTCACCAGGAGTTTTGTTTTGTTTCTTCTTTCCTTTCCTATATTTTTTCATTTGTTTTTCTGTTCAGGATCTCCCTGTGTGGTTAAGGCCTGGGCTGAATTCAGAGTGTATTGCAGGCTTGTCTGGAACTCCCAGGAATCCTGCTGCCTCAGCGGGCTGAGTGCAGGCATTGCAGGCATTTTCACTGTTCCTTGCTCAGCCAATGAGTTTCTTACATCACTATGATGAAACCAGGTCTGCTGGAGTCGTCAGCCGAGCAGTCTGAAATGCTGATATGGAAACATCACAAATTTAAGGGGAGCCTCAGCTATTCAGCCACTTACTCAGATCCTGGCTTAAAGTAAGAAAAGTTTTAAAGGGAGAAGGTAAAGGAACCAAGTGCAAACCTCTGTATTCAAATCCCTAGAAACTGAACAAAAAATAGAAATAAAAATCAATATCCAAAAACCAAACAACCAAAACAAACTCTTGGAAAGTAGGACTAAAGGAAAAATAATGTTTTACACTGGCCCGGCCTTCGGGAGGGCAGTATGCCCCAAGTAGCTTTAACTTTCACACTTTTCTGGGGTCTGAATTCAAATAATTATCAAATTCCATGAGTGATCAAAGAAAAAGAAAATGTGCTTCAAGGACGCCAAGCCTCATTCCCAGTGCAGAAGGCATTTGGAGTGATGCTCTGAAGCACATGCTGACCACAGTTAAAAAGCACAGAATCTACAACAGTGTTAATGGAATTTTCAGTCTTACTCTCTGTGAAAGAAACTGCAGGCTAGGAAGGGAACAGATAGTTTAACTAGATGGACTCTTCCTGCAAAGTGTCTAAAGACCAAAGCTGAACATTTTAGTCCATGAATACACAACATTGCTATCAATTGCCAATGCAGGATAATGTACACCTGTAATCCCAGCACTCTGGGAGGGTGAGGAAGAATGAGGAACGATTTAAGCCTAGCCTGGGAAACTTGGAAAATTAGTGAGACCATGTGTTAAAATTTGTAAATAATTTTTCAAATCTATGAAAATATCAATCTTTCAGAAATCCCAGTGCAAGGTACATTAACCGCTATTAATCTGTAATTATTTTTACAGTTTTGTACACTCAAAAAGCATATCTTGTATGATTCTTATTACTATTTCAAAAAAGATAGTAATCCCTTGATCAAATTCTGGTTTGAAACATAAATTTAGGACAGAGAAAATAGGAATGATCAAATTCTCTTCATACTGAGCTACTCATATACTAAGAGGGCATATTCAGTAGCATAACTCTAGTCATTTCAGTGAAAACTTAAAATATTAAAACAATGCAAACACCAGGCAGAGCATCAATGCATACATGATGCTAAATCTTATGCTAGTTGTGTTGACTAAAGTACATATTCAAGAGAAACTCACAAAATTTGATTTCTGAATTGACAGGTGACTGGACTTTTCATTTTTATATTATTTCTTTTGTCTTTCATTCATTATTTATTTCTTTATTCTGTTTTTAGAAAGAGTTTTGCTATGTAGTTCAGGCTGGTCTTCATCTTACTTTGTAGCCCAGACTGACCACAAACTCACTACAATCCCCCTGCCTCAACCTTCTGAGTACTGGAATGACAGGTGTGCACCAACATCCCTGACTGGGTTTTCCTTTTTAAATTTTCTCCAAAACAAAACTAAGTTATATTCTAATATTTTCTCAGGTTGATTATTCAAAATCAAATCAGAAAGCACTGGAAACCTGCTGAAGGAGTTTCAAACTCCTAACAAACACATAACAAGTGGAACATAACATGGCATAGTATAGCATAATAAAACAAAACAAAACAAAAACCAACTAACTCTGCTTTAATCAACTGCTTCCAAAGATACTTTAAGAATTTCTAAGGTAGCCATACAATGGAAATATGATCCAGTAATTTCACATTCAAGCACATTTCTTTGAAATAAAACTCTATATACACACAAGAACATGTATAAAAATGTCTGTGGCACCCCACTTTCAATAACCAAGCCATAAACAGAAAAAACCACCATCAGCACATAGGCGACACATGCATGAACAAGTCATAGTTGGTTGGTTCAGCATCATAATAGCAGGTGGTGACAGCACAGAGGGAGCCCAACACAGAAACACTGCTTGAAGGAGACCAACCAAAGAGCATTGCCACTGAACAGGCTCAGCACCATCACCTCTAGTAAAAGCAAACTACCCAGCAGGGACACAAAGCTCATGGTCTGTTTGGGACAGGAGGACAGGAAGTGATAGCACTGGCTAGGAGACAAGTTCACCAGGATTGACGCGCATGTGTCCTTCATCCACATGGGGCAATGATGTTCATGGCCTTGCAAAGCCTTCCCTTGCTCTCACCACCTACTGCCCCTCCACAGGCTTTCAGTGTACAGAACACTACAGTGTGTAGCTGAGGTAAACATCCAAAGACTAATAAGTAATCATTCATAGGCAAGTGAGAGGAAGACTTGCTAGGAATCCTCCTCCCTCGACATGTCAGGGTTTTAACATGAAACATTCACATCCGTCAAGGAAAAATATTATGGGCATTCTGGGAACATCTCCATGCTCCCTAATGGAATTGAAATGAAACTAACATATGCCCAAGAAAGCAAATCACCTGAAAATGTTACAGATCTCTAAGTGAAGACACTGCTAACACCTCATCATCAGAGACAATGGACCCTTTGGATGGAATTGTGTGCTTGGCATTGTGCGTGCCACATCTGAAGCATCTACATGTTTGCTGCATTTAAATTTTCAAAGTGTAGCAAAGTGTAAAACCACACTCAGTTTTCCAGTTTTTCAGCTGCTGTTTCTAAGGAGAACAGATTTATTCCACAATAAAAATAAATTGGGCATTAGAGGGGGCAGCCCAGCTATGGATCCTAACATGTGACCTCATTTGCTTGGCAACAGATCTAAACAGAACTCTGAAGGCTCTGGTCACTAAGCACCTTGGTCTAGTGACAGTTGGCCTTCACAGGCACTTGGTTAGAGAGAGTGATCAGTCAATATGTTATGCTGCTTTCCCATACCTCAAAATTCCAGCCTCAGGACATGCCATGGGAAAACTACTTGTGAACAAGTGAGAGGATGGTTCATTCAGCCAAGATACTTCAGGATGCTCATCGTGAACTGCCCAACCATCAAAGGCAGCACAGGACAGGATTCACCAGGCCCAGTCCCCAGGCACTCAGACAGAAGAGAGAGCCTAGGCCAGATGTCCCTAGTCTCTACCACCAGCTACTTAGAGACACAGACTCCAGGACAAGGCTATTTAGGCCTGGCCAAGAATGTAAGTCTGCATAATCACTTCCCTCCCTAGGTCATCAGTGTGAGGGGGTCTGAGGACAGGCACTGAGGGCAGATGCTACTGGGCAGGGACAGGGAAACTGAGCCTGGGCCACTGTCACATTCACATTCCCATCTAGGACAGGGCTGTCAGGAGGAGAAGAGCAGTGGCCATGTTTATCCACAGCCACGAGTCATCTCCTGTCCTTCTGGATAGAATTCTGGGACAGTAATTTTTGTCTTTGAGGAACATAAGTTTACGTTGTTTAACAGAGTGAATCCTGTGATTTCTCAGAGCCTCAGACTTTCTCCAGGCTTCTGGGCTCTGCCCCAACAGAGCTGTACACAGGACATGGGCTTGAAGCTGCCCCTGGGACCTGTTTGTCATGTCCCTGCTCCAGACATGGTACCCACAATAACAATAGGTATCTGCTCTGGTTCAGGGTGTGTCAGCAGAAGGGACTGTATAGAGGCCCATAGAGTACTAAGTGGAATATAGGGTCACATTAACCGTTTAAGCACATCAATCCAGGACTTGTCAAACACTGTGCCTGTGGTCCTTCTCTCAAGGAATCTAGACTCCAAGTGCTCAAATACCATATGCTCTCTACTCAGCTTCTACCTTGTCACAGGCAAGGTCATTGTACACACATTGGTGGGGGAAGGGGAAATGGGACACAAACACGAAGTCACTTCATTTCTTGGCATGATTGAATTCTGCCACTGTATCTCATATTCAGCCCTAGGCCTGGTGTCCATGGACCATTAGTTGGCTGCCTCTCCACCCTATCTCCAGCTATTACACATCATCAACTCACCACAGATGTGCTCACCTCAAATGTCAGTCCACTCTGTCCATTTCTCTGGCATTTACCTTACAGGAATTTTTCAGGCACCGCAGTTCCTATCATAGAGCCTCAGGGCTAAATGAGCACAAGAAAAGAGCAGTGAACACAGCTGCTCACCTTCCATGGCTATGGAAGGGTAACTTAATTCCTTCCTGTGGACATTATATCAGGAAACTGGGGAACATTCTGTGGGGCCACATTAATGGATCTGGAAATCCAGAATGACCCTCCATTTTCTTATCTCTAAAATTGGAAGCTGTCTTAAGACTCATAGGTTTTGTTACTGCATAGATTTCTATTATGCCTCTCATCTATTGAAGTGATGTGAGCATGGTAGTATTCCTTAGTGAGCCCTGTACCACATGCCTCTGTGGGCCATTTGGCATGTGGGCTTTGTTTAAGCTCCAGCCCTTCTGAGAAGTCATGTGCACAACACCATTCCATTTCTCCCCACTGTCTCATCACAGATTGGAAGTCAGCCAGCAGAGAGCCTGGCAGAGATTTGTACAGCAAGCCAGGTACAGGCAGATGGACCTCACAGCCTGAAGGTGACTCTGGACTTAGCCTTCCTGGACAGCTGCCCCAGCTCTGGCCATTCCTCTCTGGCTTCCTCCATGGCTGACATCTCAACCCCACAGGCACCAAAGCTGAGAAGGTGACTTCTTAACTTAGTAGCCCAGTGAGACTTGGCCACCTGCAGATTCAGGTCCTGGTCATGTGCAAGTTGATCACTCAACCCCAGTTTACAATGCTGAATGATGAGGTGCTGAGTGAATTGAGAACTCAGGATCACGAGATGAAATGGGGCCTCCAGGCAAAGTGGTTAGCTGTGGCCTTGGCCCCATGAAGACATACAGTAGAGGCTGTGCTGATTCCCATGAATGATATTCCATTCTCTTTACTGACCAACACTTGGGGGAAGCTGTTCTATTCTTTGGAAAGGAGATTGCAGAGTCATTATGTGGGCCTCAGGGTTTGTTCAATGCAGGAAACCCTGAGTACAGCAAAGAATCCATGACTGTCACATATTATGGAAGAGCAAATAGGTGTCATCATGCTACAAATACACATGAAGACACACTGCGTGCAGACACATTTCAGGGTATTGGCCATGACCTTGTAAGCAGAGCAGATGCAACTCCTGCCCTTTTGAGTTACAATGTTCTTTGGAGGCCACAGAGTCACCATTTGCAGAAGAACAGATATTGCTCACCTAAAAGCCATTTTTCTGGACCCCAGGTCTCCCTCAGTGTGGGTACAGACCATGCATAAGTGGTACAGCAATGGATCACTGCCTAAGCTAGAGACTGCAGAGAGGCAAGACCGATACCGACTGACCTTTCACTTCTCAGATATTTATGGAGCAGCAGCCCTGATCCATTGAGTGCAAAGAGATGTCAGATACCAGTCACTGCCTTCACCAAGCTGACTGCACTGAGGAGGGGCAGGGAGACAATGTGTCAGAAAGTACAAGTGTGATACAACTATGCAAGTTCTGCCTCTCACAGACACTTCTTTCAGACACTAAGGGCTTCTTGGGCCCAAAGTGCCCCACTGTGGGTGGGAGAGGCTGTGGCTGGATGCTGTACAGACTGGGCAGAAGGCCTACACCCACCCCACAGATGAGTTGCCCAGGTATATCAGGTTTCTCACTCACCTGGCTCCCTTCGGCCCCAGACCCATATCTTCTGTGCTTGAGTCTTCATTGGAACTGTACTTCCATGTATATCCCCAGGCTAAGCTTCTTCAGGAACAGCTAGAGCATCCTGAACCTCCCAGGCCTGAGCTCCAGAGTTTGTGGGCTTGTGGGGAGGGGATGTGCCTTGGAACTCAGCAAAGTGCCCAGATGCTGTGTGAACCAGGAGCATGAGATCCTCAGCAGTCAGTGTGGGGATGTAGTCTGGGCGGCTTTGCTGGGGCTGAGCTGGTGCACACAGCTGCCTCTGACAGGCAGTGGGAAGGTTTTGCCCCAAGAAATCCATGGACAGTTGGTGATATTTTCTCTTCCTGAAATTACAGGGCCAGTTTCAGTCCATGCAAAAGTTTCACCTCCTGACCTTGTGTCAGCTCCACCTGCAGCTCCCTAACCAGCTTTGGCCCCACAGCAAGAGCCAGTACCTGGATCCCCTTGTCCATCAGCTGCAGAGCTGGACCTCCTGGGTGCTCCACAGCAGGAGTCATCTCTTGAGTTCTATCTGTGGGCAGCTCTTGACCCACACCTGCCATTCCCCTCTCTTCCTGTTTTATTTATCATTGTATTCATCACTACTCTTATTTCTCAGAGATTTTTTTAGTGACAGAACAAAATAAATAAAATTTAACATTTTAATGAAGTTTAAAGTAATCAGCTTGCTGACATTCAGTGTATTCTCAATGTTGTGCAGATATCCCCACTGTCCAATTCGAGAATGTTCTTCAAATTTTTACACAATGCTTTTTTTTACTTTCCCCTCCTGCTCCACCCCAGCCACCAGTGATCTTACATCCTCATAATTAACTTATGTTACATTTCCCACATCAATGCCATCAAGTTTTCTTTGCCCAGAGAATGGTGGTAATGGCTTTTTATTGTTAGTTAGATATAGGGTTCAGGTTAGAGTTAGGGTTAGGGCTGGACTAAGCTTCCAAATATTACATTATAGCCACTGCATTGATCATAAAAAAGGACAATCCAGACAAAGCAGTGCTTTGTGCTGGTGATGTCTTGGTCCTGAGCTAGGTTTTCAATGCCCGCAACATTGAGAACAGTCACAAGTTGATGGGCCGCACTGTGGTGCACAAGGTAGGGCATAATTTCCATTCTATGCATCACATGTGCCATGGACCTATCAGAAACATAATTAGTACACACTGTAAATGGGTACTAATAAAAAGTATGATAATTTATAAGCAAAACACACAGCAAGAAAATCCACTTCTGATATGTGGGAATAAAAGCACAACTGATGAAAAAACTCACGCCACAGGAACACACTCTACCTAGTCAGCACTGAGTCCCTCATGCACATGCAAACCTGAAGATCGAAGCATCAGCTGTCCTCAAACTAAGACCTCACTAATGCAACTTTGGGGCCAACCTTACTATCATGGGAACTGCACTTTTATACTTTGCTCTGTGCAAAACCTAACAGAGACACAGAGATTTCACTGTGTGCTGACTACCCAAGATCCCCAGAAGCAGATCTCTTGGGAAGACAAGTGAACCCACACTGCCAACAGCTGGTGATGACCAAGTCATGGAACAGAAAGTGAAAACAAAATGCAGACAAATCTTCTGGAGGAGCCCTCAATTGGGTTCCCAAGTCCAGCCTTTGTAGCTCTGCTCAGACTCCTGATTTCTAGCAAAGTGATCAAAATAGCTGTCTTCTCTCTGGCCTCAGGATATAGGCTCAGAAGTGGGTGTAACACTGACAGCTGGAAGTGCCCCTTGTCCTTCTATATTTTCTGTCTTGGCAGAGAAAGCCCCTTGTCTTCATCTACTTTCCTCCACTCTGCCCAATGGAGGTTCGAAGGCTAAGCTGCTGCCAAGCAGGCTGGGTGGAGATGACTAGCAGGGCATTCAACATACATTTATCAACACACTTTTATATGTGACATGATAAGAACAGGTGCCTTGCAGAGTACATGAGGAGCTGATTTCAGTAGGGGTTGTGATTTCAGTAGGGGTTCTCCCTACCACACATTAATGCTGTGCCTGGTTTTAACACACTATGAACCACAGGAAAAGTGAGTCCCCATGGGTTCAGGAATCAAGGGAAGCTAAGACATTCTGGTAAGTAGCTCCACAGTATGACAGTGGGGTCAACAGATAACACTGTTCTTGGCCTTCAGCCTAGGGACTGACTCATTTGAGTCCATTGTCTGACCAGTGTGCTTGAAGGCTGCACATATGTTGCTTGGGTAGCTGTGTTCCAGGTCAAAGTCAGAACATTTTAGAACTTTAATGCTCTGTGCATAGAGGAGGGATGGAAGTGAGCCAGTTGTTCATCACAGGGCTTAGGAAGTGATCTTCAAGGTGCAGTCATGAAACTTGATCTGTTTTCTAAAGCTGTACCCCAACAGAGATTTGGGCTTTAGGATGTAATGTGTGCCTTTGAACAGGGGACAGAGGCTTTAGTTTTGTATGGTATTAAATTTCCCTGTGTCTGTGGTATTAGATTTTCTCAGAGATAGGGTGGTGAATGGATATTTTAGTGGGTAAAAGGAGAAAAAGCCACATGGAACCAACATTAACAACAGCAGTAAGCAAGCATCTTTATTATCCAGCCTGTATGTATCACTCATCATTAGGCATTACATTCTTGCATTCTGTCACAAGCCTTAGCACATCCATGGCTGTCTATGCAAAGTCATGCTTATAGACTTGTGTCCATGCTGTGTATATGCTATTCAGTTGTGTCAGGTCCATACAGGTCCTTAAAGCCTTTGGGTTGAAACGACATGAAGGGGCTTCCCACATTCCACCACCTCAAAGATCAGGGGAAATATGCTTATTGTAAGTGACCCATATGGTGGACTCATGCACACAATGACCAAAACCACAGGAAATGTAAAGCATAATACCACTAATCCCACCGCAGTGCAGTTTATGGCCACCCAAACTGAAGTGGATCCCAAGGATTCTCTCCACTGCATGTGCAGGTCTTGCTGCAAGGCCTGGATGGCAAAGAACTCCACATCCATTTCTTTAAAAAAATTTTTTTATTTAAAGAAAGAAAATAAAATTAAAAGAAACAATAAAAAAGTAGCATACAGATCTCAAATAATTAACATCATCAAATCACTAGTTGATACATTACATCTTGTCATCTTAAAAATAATTGTTAAAGTAACAAAACCAAAGGGTAAAAACTGGCTAAACACTCAAATATTTACAGTGCAAACCCTTCTTATCAATGATTAACAGAAATTTAGTAATATGGACATCTATCTTACACACTATACATATTGTTACATCCTTTAGAGCACTTTCCTTTCTCCTTTACAATATCTATTATACATTTTGGATCATATTACTTTGTCATTTTTAGTATGTTTTACACCATAGACACAATTTGATATTTACTACTGTGAGTGTTGTTTATTTCTCTAATGAGGATATTCTCAAGTTGCCTCCATTTATCTATAAAGAACTCAAGACCATCCTTTTCTATATCTGAGTAGTATTCCATTCTATAAAAATACATACTTCATCCACTCTGCAGCTGATAACCATTTTGGTTGTTTTCAAGATTTAGCTATCACATATTGTGCTGCTATGAACATGGGTGCACATATATCACAGTGACATGACATTTTCAGATTTTCTGTGAAAATACCCAGGAAACGAATAACTGGATTGAATGGAACTTCAAAATCCTAGTTTTTTGAGGAATCTCAATACTGATTTCCACAGTGGTTGCACCAGTCTGCACTCCCACCAAATCATCAAGAAGATTATACACCATGACCAAGTGGGCTTTACCACAGGAACACAGGGGTAATTCTTGATGTTCCTTTTTACCCGCAGCCTCACCAACATTTGTTATCAGTTGATTTCTTGATGGCAGCCACTCTTTCAGGAGTGAGAGGAAATCTCATTGCTGTCTTAATGTGTATTTCTCAAATGATTATTAATGGTGAACATTTTTTCATATATTTATTTGCCATTTGTATATCTTCGTCTGAGAACTGTGTGTTTATTTTTGATGCCCATTTGTGGAGATGGTCTTCGAATCCTGGAGGCTTGATGTTTTTCAGTTCTTTATATGTTCTGGATATAAGTCCTTTGTCTGAGTGGCTGTTTGCTAAAATTCTTTCCCATTTTGTGAGTTTTCTTTTCACTTTGTTGTTGATTTCTTTTGAAGTGCCAAAATGTTTTAATAATATGAGATCCCAGTTGTTGATTCTTTGCAGTATTTCCTATTTGGTTTGCATTTTATTCACAAATTCTCTGCCAACCCCAATGTCCCCAAGATTTCTACGTACCTTGTTCTCCAGTTGATTTAGTGTTTCTTTTTTAATATTTAGATCCTTGACCCATTTGGACTTTAGTTTAGTATATGGTGATAAACATGAGTGTAGTTTCAGTGTTTGGCATGTGGAAAGCCAATTTTTCCAACACCATTTATTATGGAGCCTATCTTTTTTCTAGGGAACATATTTAGCTCGTTTGTCAAATGTAAGGTGGCTGAGTGTCTCTGTGGTAGTGTTTGCATCTTCTAATTTATTCCATTGATCCTCAGGTCTCTGCCAGTACTATGTTGATTTTTATTACTGTGGCTCTGTAATATAGTTTTAAGTCAGGAATTGAGATGACTCCTGTCTTGCCTTTGTTACCCAAAATCGCCTTTGCTATTCTAGGTTTCTTCTGTTTCCAGATGAATTGTAGGAATATTTTCTCTAGATCGGCAAGGTATGTTAATGGTATTTTGATTGGGATTGAATTGAATTTGTGTAACAGTTTTGGGAGGATTGTCATTTTCACAGTGTTGGTTGTTCCTAACCACAATCAAGGAATATCCTTCCATTTTCTAATGATCTCCTCAATCTCTTTTTTTAGCGTAGTATAATTTTCAGCACATAACCCTTTTATATTCTTGGCTAGGTTGATTACTAAGTATTTCATTATTTTAGGTGCTATTATGAAAGGCAATATTTCCATAATTTCTCTCTCATGGCGTTTGTGTACAGGAATGCTATTGATTTTTTGAGTGTTCATTTTGTGTCCAGCTATGCTGCTGAATTTGTTCATTACATTTAGTAGTCTTTTAATGGAGTTTTTGGGGTCTTTTATGTAGAGTATCATGTCATCTGCAGGAATGATAATTTAACTTCTTATTTTTATTCTTTTTATTTTACGCTCTTGTCTAATTGCTCTGAATAATACTTGCAGAACTATATTGAATAGGAGTTTTGATAGTGGACATCTTTGTCTTCTTCCTGATTTTAGTGTGAAGGCTCTCAATTTTTGTCTATTTAGTATAACATTGGCTGTAGATTTGTCATCAATGGTCTTTATGAAATTAAGGTAGATACCATCTATTCCAACTTTCCATAGGCTTTTCATCATGCACAGGTTTTGGACTTTATCAACAGTGTTTTCTGCCTCTTTTGAGATGATCATGTGATTTTTATTTTTGGCTCTGTTGATGTGGAGTATTTCATTTATTGATTTGCATATTTTGAACCATTCCTGTATTTCAACTTGGTCATGGTGTATAATCTTCTTGATGATTTGCTGCATTCTATATGGCAATATTTTATTGAGAATCTCTGCATAAATGTTCATTAGTGAGATTGGCCTATAGTTTTCCTTATTAGTTGGGTCTTTTTCTGATTTTTGGTATCAGAGGGATACTTGCATCCAAGAATGAAGTTAGGGAGGATTGCTTCTCTTTCAATTCATTGAAGAGTTTAAGGAGTATTGGAGTTAAGTCTCCTCTAAACTTTGTATGGAATTCAGCCATGAATCCATCGGAACCTGGGCTTTTGGTGGTTGGTAAATTTTTAAATCTTTTTCAATTTCAGTAGCTGATGCTGGGTTATTCAAAATTGTTTTATCTTCTTCATTGAGCTTTGTTAGTTCATGTTGTTAGAAATCTGTCCATTTCCTCTGTGTTTTCCACCCTAAGTGAATAGAAATTTTCTGAGTAGATATTCATGATCTTCTCAATTTCCATGGAATCTGTAGTCATTTCCCTCTCCTCAGTCATTATTGGGTGGATTTCAGTTTATTCTTTCTTTTTCTTGATAAGGCTGGCAAGGGGGTTGTCAATTTTGTTTATTCTCTCAAAAAAAAAAAACCCCAGATGATTCCTTCTTTGTAACATTTTTAAATTTCAATTGCATTAATTTCTGCTCTAATCTTTACAATTTCCTCTCTTCTATCAATGTTGGGTTTGAATTTCTCATTTTGTAGAAACTTGAGATGTAGGATTAGGTTACTTATTTCTGTTCATTCCGTTTTCTTCATGTGACTATTTATTGCTATATATTTCACTCAGAAGACTGCTTTTATTGCGTTCCATAGGTTACAGTATGTTGTATCTGTGTTTTCATTGTACTGTAAGTATTGTTTTGTTTGCCCTTTAATTTCATCTGTAAACCACTGGTTATTCAGAAAATTGTTATTTAATTTCCGTGTATATGAATGCTTTGCACTTTTTTGCCATTGATTTCCAATTTTATTGAGATATGGCCTGATTTTATGCATGGGATAATTTTGTTCCTTTTGCATTTAGTTAAGCATGCTGTATGGGTTAATATATGATTTATTTCAGAGAAGGTCCCTTGTGCAGCTAAGAAGAATGTATATTCTAATATAAATTATGATGTGGTTGGGTGGAACACTCTGTAAACATCCATCAAGTCCATTTGCTCACAGGTATTATTCAGTGATGTTATTTCTTTGCTGACTTTCTGTCTCGTTGATCTATCTATAACAGTGAGGTGTTAAGGTCTCCTATTGCAATTATATACTTGTGTTTGGTTTTTCATGTCCATTAGTATTTGTCTTATATAGCTGGGTGCTCCTGTATTTGATGCATATATATATATATATATATATATATATATATATATGTAACTCTTTCTCTTGTAGTTTCTCACTTACACATATGTAGTGGCCTTCTTTATCTCCTTTAAACATTTTAGGTTTAAAGTTCACATTTTCTGCAAACAGAATAGCTATCCTGCCTTTTTCTGGGTTCCTGTTTCATGGAAAAAATATTTTCCATCTTTTGTCTTATAATCTATGAAGTTTTTTTTGAGTAAAATGTGTTTCTTCTATACAGCATATTGTGGGGTTCTGTTTCTTGATCCACTCTGTCAACCTGTTTCTTTTTATAGGTGAGTTGTGCCCATTTACTTTTATAGATATCACTGATATGTACTGACTTGACTTTGCCATGTTGTATTCCTGTCGCTGATTTCCTGCTTTTCTCCCTTGTTCAATTTCTTGCCGAGCCTGGTCATTTCTTTATGTTGTTCTGGAGATTGTGGTCATTTTTATCTCTATCTAGCATCTCTTTCAGTAATCCTTCTAGGGTTGATTTGGTGGACATGAATTTCTTCAGTTGTTCTTTGTCATCGAAGTATCTTGTTTCTCCATTAAATTTGAAAGACACTTTTTCTAGGTACATCAGTCTAGGTTGAAAGTTGTTTTCTTTTAGGGCTTGAAATTTTTCACTCCAAGATCATCTTTATCTGAAGGTTTGTGCTGAAATGTTTGCCTTAATAGTAATCATAGTCTTTCCTGGACAGGTGAGTTGTGTCTTTCCTCTAACAGTTTTAGTATTCTGTTTTTATGCTGTAGGTCTTGGATCTTAATTATTATATATTGGAGCATAGACATGTTTGTTGTGACTGTTTGGCACTTTGTGTGTCTCTTATTTGTATATCAGAATTTTCCTCATGTTTGGAAAATTTTCTGTTATTATTTATGTGAGTATCTTAGTTATGTCATTTGCATTGACTCCTGCATTTTCACTGATGTCTATTAGTCTTACATTGCTTCTCTTGGCATCATGTTGAAGCTGCTGGATTGTCATTTCATGATGCTTTGTTATTTTTATATGTTC
Organism: Cavia porcellus; assembly: GCF_034190915.1. Classification (NCBI taxonomy): domain Eukaryota; kingdom Metazoa; phylum Chordata; class Mammalia; order Rodentia; family Caviidae; genus Cavia; species Cavia porcellus. The sequence goes on from NW_026947529.1 coordinate 328,409, forward strand.
TACACATTCATGATCACTAACTGCAATAATGTCCTAAAATTATGAAATTATATCCTCTGCTTCATTTAAATGGTTTTGCCAGCTTTCAAGATATTTTTTGTTGCTTGACTATCTCTTTGCATATGTTTCATAGATTCTGCTTGTTTTCTACATTGCTCATTCATAGTTTCAATTTACCATGCTCCTGTATTTTTGTTTTATCTATTTCTTCTCTAGCTATGTTGAGCAACTACTTTACTATAGTTGTTATTTCTTTACCTTAGACATTATTTCTAATTCGATTTCCTCTATAGCATTATAGATTTCTTTCTTTACTTCATTTGCTATCTTTTGAGATTTCTGATTTATGACTTTTAAAGTCCTCTATTTCAACGTAGATTGGTCTTGCTCCTGATGGAATAGATGTTTAAGATTGCATTTTGCCTTTTCTTTTTGTCATTTTCCAATAGGTATAACACCCATGTTGGGACTGGTTCACTCACATTTTGCTTTAACTCTTTCAGCTGCTGCCATATTCCAAAGCTGTCTGGATTGTACACATGTATTATGCAGAGAGAGGAAAAATCCCCTGAGTCCCTCTCCTTGGGCTATGGGCTCCTTCACCTCCATCTTCTGTCAAGTAGTAGGCCTGTCATGCAATACCAAGGAACTCTCACAGGGACGATCCTAGTCATTGGGCCTTAACTTCAGGAGAAGTCAGTACTCCCTGGGTCATGTGGTGTGACTTCAACAGGAGCCAGCTGTGATTCCAAGTCCTCCATGGGATTCACAATTCTATCACTTCTAAGACCTTCAACATGCCCTTGGCAGTCACGTGAATGCTTCCCAGTTTCTACATGCCTCCTATCATTGTCAATTATCAGGTAAGCAAATATTCATTCCACAAGAGAAACCCTGTTTATGTTTTGAAGAGCACAAAAGCAGACTTTCTTTTTTTGGGCAAAACACACTGGTATTGGTGAGGAAGTGCACAAAGGAAATTTCTTCTCTCTTGTTTGTGGTACATTCATTTCAGATATCATTTTGACAGTTAATTTCAGATTAACTCATCTGACTATCTTAGGATTCTGTGCATACAATCTTCTCTATGTCATGAAGAGAATTTTAAAAGGTATTCACATGAACTTTGTTTCCAACAACTGAAAACTGCAATGTGAATACCCAATAACATTTGAATGAATAAACAAACCACAGAAAACCATGAAGTGAGAAGCTACTAAAGAAAATCCATAGGAAAACACTGTACAGTAATCGCACTGTACATAATCTTTAATGATTATGATTGCTGAAAGAAGGCAGAGAGGTCAAATTCTGTCCAATCATTACATAAATTTTGAAAATGTGACAAGACACATGTGATAGAAGACAGGTCAGTTCATATAAGAGATAAACTCTGTTCTTTCAGAGTTGCTGTATATCAGGAATCCAGGAGCATTTGCTGGGTCTGTTACCATCATATCTCTGTGAAGACAGGCTTAGGTGAGATGGCACTATGGCAGAATTTGCTCTCAGGGTCTGTCCCTTGCTTACAGGCAGGACCCAAGGCAAAAACCTGATGCCTTTTGGACTGTTTTCACTTTTCTCACTCAAAGCTCATCAGCCTCTCCTCTTGCAAGCTTCAGAGATAGCATTGGCTTCCCCACACCCAGAAATGCAGAGAGAGAGAAAAATAAATACTAGAATGTAAGAGAGAACATAAGTGGGAAAGAACAGACGATGCATCACAATTATTTTAATGCTTGAACCTTAGTATTCGCATCACATGATGTCTGCCATATTCAGTTATTTAAGAGTGAGTAAGGAGCTGGGGAGACCTCAGTGTAGAGTACTTTACCATGCATGAGGCTCTGGGCTCAATTTCAGCTCTGGGCTCAATTTCAGCTCTGCTAATGCAAAATAACAACACTAAAAATAATAATAATAATAAAAATAATTCACTAAGTGAGGCCCATAATGTAGGGAATGGCCACTCAGCTTTTGGCATCAGAACGTCATCTGTCAGCTATTGAGTAGGAGTCAGGTCATGGGAGTGCTATTTCACACAGGTGTGAATGTAGAAGCAATGCCAGAAGATTTGTGGGTGCAACTCCATCCATAGTGCTTGCATAGCCTGTTTGAGGTCCTGACTCTAGCCATAGCACCAGTACATAGAAGAAATTGTGATGCTTAGGGAACATAAAGATGATTGAATTGAAGAACTGCCCCATCACAATGCCACCAGGGAATATGTCCAATAGGTCAGTGTCATTTCTACCACCAGGCAGCACTGTATTCCAAATTCATCGCACCCATTCATGGATTTAACGTCTAATTCTGTACACTATGTACACAAGACACTAGCCAACAGGCATTACAATTGTCATCTCAGACTGGTGATAATGTCCCTCGGAAGTAGGTGCCAGGATGACCTCTATAGTGCATGGGGACACTCTGTGAAAGACTTGAGGCTTGGTGTCTTGTCTAGGTTTACTTAGGAAGTCAGAAGGAGGATTTGGTTCTAAACCCAGAGCTTTCCCCTCAGAGCTGTGACCCTGCCAGCACTGCTGGATTTTCTTAGCCTTGGGGAAGCCTTGCCTGCTACCATGGATCTGTCACTTGCGTGAAGCTGTTCTCTTCATTTTGAAGGACACTGGAGAGTCATTCCATGTTCTTCCACGGTATCCACAGCAGGAGTCTCTGGGGGGATACCACAGGATATGGGTTCACAGAGACATCATAAAAGGAGATGGTGAGTGCCTTTAACCCCCAATTTACTAGGCTGTGACCATGATGCAATGACCAGAGCAAATGTAGCCAGTGTTCTCTGGTGATTCCATGTTATCCAGGACACAAGTCCCTCTAAAGAACAGATCAGGTACTACCCACATTACCGTGAATGTGCCTAACTTCCTGGCCTCTGTATATGTGAACACATAATAGGGGAAGAGGTGTCCCCAAATGGCACACATAATGGAATGATGCATCACTGTATGAATTGAAGATGAAGGAATGGCAGGCAGAACACACTCCCTCTGACCACTCACTTCACAGATATTTACAGTGCACCAACCCTGTAGAGTAAGCACAAATAGATTAACACTGCAGACACCATTCTCTTTCTCACAGAGACAACACCACGAGGGTGGGAAAGGAAGATGGGTTTCATGCTTTCCTAAAGAGTGGAGGACAGGTTGTCACAGCACTTTTAGAGACTGCTATCAGCAGGGGAAGGCTTCCTGGGCCAGCACTGTCGCATTCAAGGCAGTGAGAAGACTGGGCTGGGCTCTCTGCTACTAGAGCAGGAGGCTGGTGTCAAATTCCACAAGATGTCTCAGCTGAATTGGACCAACCTGAGCTCACTAAAACTAAGCACTGCCTTCAGAAGGTTTTGACTTTGGCCTGTGGGCCTCTGGGTAGTGCATGGAACATTTGAAAAGGAGAAAGACTGCCAGCCTTGGGACCTCATGCAACCCTGAGGCATGCAGAAATTAGGTGATTGAAGATGAATGAGAAACTTTGCTGGGGTGGATTATTCCAACATGAATGAGAAACTTTGCTGAGAAGTTCTGGGGCCTGCAAGGAGCAAGGACAGTTGGTGATTGTTCTCCTTCTGCTGATGTAGGGCTGGTACCTGACTAACCCCAAGTCCCAATTGCAGAGCTTTGGTCATCTGCACCTCCATGACTTCACCAGCTCTGGGATCAAAGTGAAAACTAAGGTCAGGCACCCTGTCTTAAGGAATTCCATAACTGGAACTTTAACTGCACCATGACAGGTGTCTTGAACTCTACTTAGGGCCAAGTCCTGCAAAGAACCTGATTTTACCTTCCCATCCCCTTGAAACCCCTCCCCTTGTATTTCTTTTAGTTTTGATTTTTATTCCTATGTCTATAATTATTCTCAACATCAAATTGTAAGGTAATTTTAATTAAAAGTTAAGATATCATGCATTTCAACATATTCAATTCAGTAGCACGTCATCCCATCACTAATTTGTACAATTTCCACATCCATTGAGTTCCAGCACTCTGCTCACTTTGGGACCCTTCCATATCCTTGTTCTCTCTTGCTACTCCCCACCCACTCTGACTTTTTCACCCTCTAATTTAGTACTGTGGGTCTTTAATATTCATGCATCAGATTATGTTGGCCAAATATTCCTAGAAGAGACTGGCTGCTTTGCTCTTTGATAGAAGACAAAATCCCAGGTAGACCAAAGTGTACAGGTAAAATGTACTGAGTATATACTCATCTTTCCATGTTGGAAAAGCTTTCCCATGATTTCAGTGATACAAGGGAAAGAGAAAGATCTGATTCCTTACATTTGAAAAACAGAAACAAGAATAATGTAGAATCCACAATAAGAAATCTTTACTTACAAGCAGCAGACAGATAATTAATTTGTATTAGAGGTGACAAAGAGGTGTCATGAGTCCATCTGTGAGAGATGAATACTTCTTGTAATTCAAAAGAGAATCACAACATGCAAACAAATGTAGAAAACGCCAAGTGTCCCAAAGCTGATTCCTGCAGGCACACATCCCTGACATGTGCTGGGTCCCCATCTGATGGCGGGTTTTAAGGCAAGTGCTGAACATCACTGGGGAGAACATGGTGTGCAGAGAAGAGCCCTGTCCAGTAGCTCCCATCACAGCTCTACACAGGTGTCCCCGGACCTTGCAGTGCTCAGAACAGAGATTTATCCCACACAGAGATCCACATAACTTTTCAAGCTTTCTGTTTAAGACTGTGGTTCACAGCACTGTTTGAAGCAGGAGGACACTGGGAGCCTTGCTACACTCCACATAGAGAGTTCAAGGCATCAGAGTGGGTCATGAGAACCAGGGAAAGCTGCAGGGATGCTGAGCTCAGTCTCTCTGGGACCACAAGGAAAGAGGAAAAGGAATCTGATCACGAAGTAATACACTGATGAGAGAAGGATGTGTGCATGGAGGATCATGGTTTTGAAAATGAAATGTCTCTTACATCAATGTGTGTCCACAGACAGACATGTAAGTATGTATGCCCAAGAATGGGGTCTCAGCAGTGTACTTTCTTATGCAAAGCCTGATTCAAAATAAAAAAGAAATTTAAAAACAGAATTTACTGTAGTTCAGTGCAAGGCCCTGCATTCAATTCCCAGAATTGAGTTAAGGAAAAAAAATGGGAGCAAGCTGAAGGGCTGCAGAACACCATCACCTGGTCGTTCTGGAGAGCAGTGTGCCCCAAGCAGCTTTGAGTCTCCACATCTTTCTTGGGCACTTTGATTTTAAAGAATGATCAGTTCCATGAAGGATGGGGAAAGGAGGATTTTCATCCAAGAATACAAAGTCTCATTAAGAATGGAGAAGAAATTTTCAATGATTACTAAACTGCATGGTGACCACAGTTAATAAGGATAGCTTTCAAATCTGGTAAACAATGGGATTTGCAGTTGCAGTCACTGTGAAAGTATTTGTAGGTTAGTAAGGTGGTAGACACATGGTAGACACATTAACTAGATTGATTTTTTCTACAAAGGAGCCATAGATCAAAAGCACATGTTACCTCACAAACATTCATAATCATTGTGAATTACTAAAGGAGGATATCCTCTACCTGTACTCCCAGCAGTCTGGGAGGGGAAGGAAGGGGGACCACACGTTTAAACCCAACTTGGAGAGCTGAGTAAATTATTTACATACTATCTCAAAATTAAAAAAAAAAAAGAAACCAACAAATTTTTAAAGTGCATGGGCATATAGCTCATACAGGAATCCCTGGGATCATTGAATACAGTGTATTAACCACTATTCTGTTACAAAAAAAATTAATCCATTGATAAAAGTGTTTTCATTCTTTATTAATATCTACCTGTGCCACATTAAAATTAAAAAGAGTAAAAATTGGTTGCTTGTTTTATTTTCCTTTGATACAAAGTATTGCTATGTACTGCAGGCTGACCTTGACTCAACAAATATTTCAGGCTAGCCTTCAACTCCCTGTGATCCTTGTGTCTAACCCTCCTGTGTGCTGGGATTACAGGCATGCACCACCATGCCTTGCCAGAAAGTGTGTTTTTTTTAATTGTAAAGAGGATAAAACCAAATGAAATAAAACAGAATCAATACAAAAGGATGAACATGGTACATCAGTTAAAAATAAAATCCAACAGTAGGTTGTGTGGCCTCTCATCTGGTACAGAAAATGACTCAACACCTTGCTGAACTCCAAATTTCTCCAGATAATTGGGCAAATACCTAAATTTTGCAAGGTGTCTATTGTTAACATGTCTTGTCTAAGAAGCAATTCATATCAAGTACCAGGGAAAGAACACAGAACTTTGATTTACTATTTTCAATGTCTGGAATTTAGCCCAAGAAAAAAAGATATATGCTCAATGCAGTTTTTCTAAGAGGAACTAGTCTTGTGTACATGGTCAGTAACAGGATAACTAAGTAAAACTCTACCTATGCATATAATATAAATATTCAACACTACGCAAATACATAAATGATATGAGCAGAACTGGGGAGTATGGTTAGAGACAGCCGAATACAGACAAGGTGGGTATTCTGCATCAGGTTCAACAATGTGGGTGAATTATTTTTTTTGTGGATTAAAATTTTTAAACTGCTGATCACACTTCCTCATCCCTCAAAGCCCCATGCCACATCCAGACTCCTCACAAAGCTTAAACACCCAAGAGGCACCAATATGAAAACAAGCAGAAAGCCCTTATCAATGGAATGGACTGGAGACAAAGCATATGCATGTAGAATAACAACTGTCTTAGTTTAACATCTAGGTCCTCTCTCAGTCTCTGCATGGAGGAGCTCCAAGTGGAATAAAATCGTCCTATTGGGGTAAATGTCCGCGGCTCAGCTCAAGCTCACTGAGAGCACAGGCCATGTGAGACCCCCAGCTGCCCTGCCCACAGGTCCCACAACAGGGCTGGGCTTCCAACAGCACCTGGGGGAGGGGAGCAAGGATCTCGGGCCACGTGCCAGGCCTGGCCAAGGGGACCCCCGACAGAGAGGAGGGAGGAAAGGAGGGCCCTGAAGACCTGAGGCTAGGTCGCCCCAGGGCCGCACCCGCCGCCTCCCTGGACCCCTGACCAGAACACTTGTGCTGCTAAAGTCGAGGCCACCGGGCCGCGCTGCCACTCAACACTGCCTGCCGCCCACCTACCTGGCCCAGACCCCAGTCCCAGCCCAGCCACAGCCTAGATGGAGGAAGGAAGGAAGAGTGCTCAGGTCTCCAGAAGGGGTGGCTAGCTGCAAAATGGCCATTCCGTGCATCCCCTGTGAAGCGAGGCCGGGGGCGGGGTGGGACTGAGTGGGATGCAGAGGCCAGTGGCTAGGAACCATCCCTGGGCGCGGGCCTTCCAGGTTGGTCCAGGTGGAGTGTAATCTTCGCTGGCGGCCAGGGGGTGGGGCCAAGCGATGTGAGTGGCTGGTCCAGAAGCTGGGACCCAGGAGGTGCAGAGCCCTCCAGGAGGCAAGAATGAGGCGGTGGGCGTGGCAGTGGGGGTTAGGGTTTCTATGACGCTGGTTGTGGCTGCAGGTTGAGCTTCTGGGAGACTGAGCCCCAGGCTTGCTGTGAGAAGAAGCAGAGGAGTGGACTGAGTCTGAGGCTTGGAATTTATAGATGTCTGGACTCAAATCTTCCCGGGCCTGACACCTTAGGTACACTGCCTGTCTTCTGGGAGCCTCAATTTCCACTGTTCTTATTCTTGTATTATTTTTCTTTGAAATATTATGTGGTTTTTTTCTATTAAAAAAAACAAACTGTGATGAAACAATACTCATCTCTTGGCACTGCTGTGAAGATCCAATGAAAACCCTGCAGAGCTCTTCCCATGGTTCTTACCATATAGCAAGTGCTCAGATGCCATTGTTATTTGCACTGTTGCCCTTCTTTTATTACAGAGAAATGAGTGCTTTCGGTATCAGTAGTATGATGTCTTCATAACTTAAAAATATGTTTACATGCTAATATAACACACTAACAAACATATGTAACGCAGATGTAAGGCCAGGGCTTCTCTGAGGTGCTTGACATATGTTAATTCTTACAAGAGTAGGGGTTATGAATTATTTTCATTTTCATAGCTGTGTGAGTCGAGACACCAACATTTAATACCTTTTCCAATGACAAACGTGTGGACAGAATTTTAACCCAGTGGGCCTCATACCAACACCTCCATTAACTAACCCATACTTGGCACAGCACTGCTACAGTTCTGCTTTGGATTTTTCACATGAGTGAGGCATGAAGTTGTTAATGGGAGGTTGCACAGGTAGCTAGAAGCAGTTTGTGTCAGGGTTCACTAGAGAGTCAGCTTTAATTTGTGTGTGTGTGTGTGTGTGTGTGTGTGTGTGTGTGTGTACCTGTGTATGTGTCACACATAAAGGATTTACATAGTAAGATTAGAATGGCCATTTGCAGAATCATGGGGAGAACACAAAAGGGCCATGTACACCTTGGAGATGCAGAACAATTGGCTGAAGGTTACATGGACTGTTCATGGGCACTGTGTGAACACTTGTTGGCCTGCTTTGGGAACTCAAGAAAGATTTTCTGGGGTGAGGTCCCAAGGTCAGAGAATGTACATGTTCAAGACAATAGCAACAGTGGTAGTCAGTGTGGAACAGAGCAGAGAACCACTGTTTTTGTTGTATAATTCTTACAGTTTGTTATCTCATATTTACATTCTTGTATACTGCTTAAGCAGTCCATGGTGGTCAGGAAGCAGAATAGAGGGACAGCACCAGGGAGAAAGAAGCCAGATACCAGATGGAGTACTTAGAGTTATTCCTCCATGACCCCTACAGATGAGCCCAGAAGTACACTTTACTAATCCCTTGGACAGCTCTCAAGCCAATCAAGTTGACAATGAAGTCAATCATAACATAGCAGAAGTTTGGCAATGTTAAAATTATAGGTGGTTTACATATGTGCATATATATATATATATATATATATATATATATATATAGTATTTTGGGTTTTTTCCACCTTTAAAATTCTATCCAAAGTAAAAAAATGCTGAATTTTATGTAACAGAAATAAACTTTCCTTAGGTACATTTTATAAAATGAACTGAAAAAGACTGAAAAATAAATGAACAAGAGTTTTAAAAAGAACAGTGTTTAAAAATACTCACAGGAAGAGCCAAAAATCTTTACTCTGCTTTGAAAAACTACTGGAAAGACAGTTAAACAATTTCTAAGTTAAACATGCAAGACCTGAAATATTCAACTTCACACTGAGTATCTTCCCCTTGTAAATCAGTGCTACAGCTATACAAACACAAGAATGACTACAGCAACTTTATTTTTGAGATCAAAACTGGAAACACCACACAGGGCCTCAGGTGATGGACACATGAGGATCTGTGGTTCATCCACACCGTGGGATGTGATGGCTCAGCCACTGACAAGGAGCAGCACTTGGGAAACCTAACATGGTTATGAGGATTGAATAAACCCTAGCAGCTCTCTCCAAAACAAAAACAAAAACCTCCTGCATCCTGTGTGGTTACAGACCTGTCACCTCTAGAAAATACAAAGTGTTTCCCAGAGACAAAAAGCAGATACATTGCTAAGAATGGAAGGAAGCAATTATAAGGAGCCGTAAGGAAAATGTGAAGGTGACGTATACATCACCGCTTTGATGACGATTTTCAAGGGGCTCATGTATGACAAGACTACTAGAGGATTTTTGTTTGTTTTTAGTTTTAGTTTTGTTTATTTTTGACACCATGAACAAAATTCAGGACCCTCTGCTTGCCAGGGAGCACTTTGCCACTGAGCTATATCCCTGGCCCATGTCAAGATTCATCCAATTTTGTATTTAAACCTGTAAGTTCATTGTATGTCAATTATAATGAAATAAAATTGCTTTTAAATCACTTCTCATCTCAGCTATCCACAAAAGTTTACTTACTTATAGATTTACTAACAAGCAATTTTATTTATAGATTTATTTCTAAGCAGTTTTGTTTATTTATAGATTATTTTATACAAAGTTTTGTTTATTTATAGATTTATTTATTTTTTGCTGTGCTGAAGATTGAATCCAGTGCCTTGGTCCTTTTATCATAATTTATTCCCAGACAGAGCCTTGCTAAGTTGCTAAGTTGTTTACATTGGGCTGGAATTTTATTACATTTATTAGCATTTTTGTATACTTAAGTAGAACAAAGTTAACTAAATTGAGTAGTCTCAAGTAAATCAATAAATACTGCTTAATAATCAATAGCTGGGTGTTATGGTACATGCGTGTAATCCTGGCACTTAGGAAGCTGAGGCAGGAGGATTGTTGCAAGCTCTAGGTCAACCTAATTTACATAGTGAATTGAAGGCCAGCCTGAACTACACAGTGAGAGTCTTAAAAATGAATTAATAAAATAAAATAAGATAAACCCTGGACTAAGGCAAGGAATTATCTTCTAGTCCAAAGCATGGGCATCTTCAGAGGATTTACTTTCGATGGTGTTATGGTTTGTATCTGGGTGTCTCCACCAAAGCCTCATGAAGTCACAGAGGCAGCTAAACCTAGCATCTGTGATTGGTTCAATGTTTAGTGCTGTGATTGGTGATGAAAGTGTTTCACCTTCCCGGGGTTTGAATTATCAGAGTAAAAGAGGTCTCACCAGTCCATGTGAGAGAAGTGAGAAAGTCTTGTAATTCAAAAGGAAATCACCACTTGTGGCCAACAGGTGCAGAAAACATTCAGCCTCCAAAAGTAGATTCACCCAGGCACAAATCACTGAGAAGTGCTGTGTCGCCATCCAATGACACATTTTTAAGGCAGGGGCTGAGCAGCACTGAAGAGAACATTGGGGACAGAGCAGAGTCCTGTCCCATAGCTCCCATCACAGCTATATACAGAGCCATCCTTAGACCTCACATGACTAAGAAGAGAGGTTTCTCCAACACAGAATGCTACACAAATTTTCAAGATTTCTTTTCAAGAGTTTGATTCATAGTACTGTTTGAAGCAGGAAGGAACTGGGAACCTCCCTAGCCTTCACGTAGGGCATGCACAGGAGAGCTGTTTGGAGAAGGCCATGCATGATTGTTGGAGGGAACTCTGGGCAGGGCCATTGAGGTGCAGGTCTAGGCATGAAAAACTCATAGCACAGCAAGGTTTTTCATGTGTTAACCAGTGCACTGGGAGTCTACACTGCAAACCAGTTCTTCCCAACACCAGGGACAACACCGAGCAAGGGCATTTGGATGCCAGAGTGGCCAGTCCGGTGAGGGGCAGCTCTGACTGACACCCTGAGTAGAGTATCCCTCTGGAGCTGAACCCCCAGCAGGTCCACCTCACTTCTTTTTCAGGTCTGTCAACAAGGACATCACACAGGAGCACTGCAACACAATTGAAGTTTGCTCAAACTAAATCATTTAGCTTCCTTTTGAAGAAATGTTTGAAAATGAACAAGTCTGAGAAAAACAAGGCTGAGAACAGAATTCTGTATGTTGTGTAAGTAAACTGACCCTTTATAAATCATGGAAATAATGCCTGTGGGTGATTCTGCAATGACAGAGGTGTGAAATCTCATGCATGAAGGTTTCAAAATTGCAAAAGAATAACTCCAAATAAATGCTACATGGACATGACTTCCCTTTGGCACTGCACTACAGCAATCTAAATTTACTGAGCCACCTCAGTAAACCCAAGGCAAAACCCACCTGATGATTTCATCACCCAAATGTGAAGGTTCAATGCTGTGCTCCCTGCTTGATGCTGCTGCTGGTTGACAATTTCAAGGTGTTTCTATCTGCACAAGCCATCTCCACCCCTCTCAGCTCATGATTGCCTGTGTGTGGATCAGACTATGTCTTTACATAAAATCCCATCATGACTTCAGGATGGGTAGCAGTCTCTTGTATACTGGAAATTATTTTTGAAGTTTGGGTGTAAGAATCCTTAGTCCATGTGCTTAGCAACTTGAGGGGAAATGAGATTGTTTGAAGTAAATGTAGGAAACTCATTTGTCAGTGGCAGATTCAGTTGGTATTGAAGCCCATATGTTATGGGTAAATAGGCATGAGTCAGGGATTGGTGTACAAAATGCTGGAAGGCACGCAGTGTCCCCAACTTCAGTTTCTGCTTTGCTTCCCTCATTCTACCAAGCTGGAGAGTGGATTCTCAGAATCCACTTCAGCACATAGGGTTTGAACTACAGTAGAAATCGGTAAAAACTTCTGTTAACTGGGAGTGAAAAGACAAGGAAATGTTTTTGACAAAATGCAGTTCTAAATATCTGTTTAAATAAACAAAGAAGCCAGAAAAAAATAACAACAAAAAGAAATGTAATGACAATATTGTGATTTGTTCCAATGCCACTGCCTCAGTCTCAAAGATAGGAGCAAAACTTGCAGAGTAGAAGGGTCACTGAAGACAGTGGTCTTCGTGGTCTTCATCCCCAGAGGTGCAGAGTGGGTGCACTGCCCACTAAGCCAGATGAATTCAGGATAGCACCTGAATCCTGGTGGAGGCTGAGACCAGGACCCAGGAACTGAGGCCTCTGGGACTGAGGAATCAGAGTTTTTGCTGCATCCTGGCTGCTCTGCCTTTCCTTGCCTGCAGGGCTGCAGCATGGATGAGGTGGGGGAAAAGGGTGTAAGGCAGGCAGTGCTAGGCTCCTGTGCAAGCTGCACATTCCCTGTGCTGCCTGAAGGCAGGAAGATTCAGGACTTGCTTGCTGGAAAAATAGACACTGAAGCAAATCTCTTGTTGTCCTGTGGCAGTAGCAGTCACAGGTCAGCATGGTGGCTTTTATGGTAGGAAGGGCAGGGACACCCACCACAGCAGGATCCTCATGGCTTTATGTGTTGGGATTTTTAGAAGTTAGTCATGAGTGATGTGTTGGCTTGCTGAATACCAAGCCTCCTTATTTTATATTTACAGTGAAATTTAAAGTGTCTGTACTGTACATAACTTTCAGTATATATAATGAAATTAAATCATCCATTTCCACTTACCTATTCAAGAAATTAGCCACAATTAAATATTAACTGATTTGAATAAAAGGAATATTGAATAGAACACTAAAAATAATGCAATGGAATGGAAAAATGGAAAAAACACCAAAAAAGGCTTCCCCCCAGGTTCAGTGCTCTGCTCTCCAGGAGCTCCTCTCTTCTGTCCTCTCCTGCTATTCAGGCCTGGGTCTCTTCATTCCTGGGTGGAGAGAGGGCTAGGCTTTGAGCTCTTCTATCATGTCAGGTAGGATCCAGGACATGGCTTAGCACATGTCCTTCTTTCAGCATTTTCTGTGACTATAATTGACACAGCAGCTGTGATGTGGTACATTCATGGATTCTAACTATCCATACTCATAACTGAATAAGAAGTGTTCATGGGTGTCTATCAATCTCATTTTTTATAATGAGGCCGTAGAAGTGGAATTTCCAGGTTAAATGCATATAAATTGAATTTCCTGATCATAAATTCACACTAAAACTCACCATAGAGTTGAAGCCTGGTAGGGGAAGCCTAAGGCTCTTCAGATTTCTGTGGAAATTCAAAGTAGGAGGAAGATGGACCATGCAGATGTGGAGGACACCATGTCATCTAGTAGTGTACCATGGGCAAGAAAGTCTCAGGTCCAGAACTCTTGATCCATCAGTCAGCTTCTCAGCAAAAAGCATACACTGCATGCTGGATAAGAGAGGGCTGTTGTGGCCCTGCTGTCCAAGCTCCTCCCTGCAGTCCTGAGGCCCCATAGTTCACTAAGGGGAGCTCTTTACAAGACTATCAGCATGTTTCAGAGCCTACCTTGACTGAATGTCTTCCACCCAGGTGAGATCTCAACTGCCACATGTGAATTCACCACAGCTGTGGAGCAAGACATTTGTTTTTAGGGAGCAGGTCAGAAGGTGAGGAAACTGTAGGCAGGCAAAGGTACAAAGCCTGAAATAAGAGACCTAGACCTAGCCTGCCCCAGTGTCCTCCAGGAGTAACTGCACCCTGCAACAGTGTGCTTTTAAAAACTAAATAACTTAACAGATTACTCACAAAAATATATGCTGTAGGGGTAGTTTGAAGATACAAAAGTAAATTGCTACATACCTAAGTAAAATGTGACATGATTCTTAATTAGTGCATGATCTCCTATGTTGCCCTGACCCACACCCTTAGAAGAAAACACACCATTTGACATAGCATTAACAAACACATGCAATGAGTCAACAATCATAACTGCTTAAAAATAACAACAAATTCCAGGATATGATAAATGCCCTCATGATTTGTATGAAGTGTATAGTACAGCATAAATACTGGATCTGGCCATGTTGGGACTTAGGCAGCTGAACAAGAAAACAATTCTCCTGCCTCCCTGGCCAGCACCCCTGGTGCAAGCCAGGAAGAGAACCAGTCAACATCTCCCGTGAGCCTACAGGTGCATGACTGAGAGCCATACATCTCACTTACCCACCCTTAGTTAGCAAGGAGGGGCAGAATTCTGAGCATCTCTTGGGAAGATGACTGTGTGCAATATAGAAACTATGGGGGATTTCTTTCTATCTTGTGTTTGAAAACAAATGTCTTTAATTTTTTGCTGTGTTCTGATTAATTGTTTGCTCTATTCAGTATTATCTTTTGACTGGGGTTAAAATGTTCTGTGTTTGTTTGGATTTCACTATAACTAATTGAATGGAGACCAATTGTGAAGATAATGAGATATACTATGGTATCTATTACTGTTATCATGGGCCATGCTGTGAAGTTCTGTACCAATTTCACTGCATTGTCTTGATTTTCTTTGTTGTGTTTGCTCTGTTGTATTTTACTATCTTCGAAATAAAATTTTGAAAAAGAATAAATGCTAATCATTTTTCACATCTTTCAAGGGAAGGGAACCACCACCAATTCCTTTTAGATGACAAAGTCACCCTGATACTGAAGCCAGACCATAATGCATTAAAAATTGGTAATGCTCTAATGGCTGATACTCTTAATGAACATACACAAAAATATTCAACTAAATGCTCATCAGCTAAATTCACCAGCATATGAAAATTTCAAATACCACAATGAACACTGGGTTCACCCTCAGTGATGCTAGAATGGTTCTACTTGCACAAATCATTCAGTGTCACTTGCCACATTCACAGCATGAGGCACAGCTAACCCCTCAAGAGATTTGCAAAAATCACTTCTAGAAATTCAAAAGTTCACCATACATTCATGATAATAACCATTCACACACCATGTGCAGGAGGAATGAATCTCAGCACAGCAAAGCGCAGACATGACAAGCCCAGCACTGCCATCCTGCTCAGAGACTGACAAGCTGCAAAATTTGCTTCTCAGGTCAGGAACAAGACCAAGTTTTGGACTCTTTTCAACACACAACTTCAAGTCTTACTCCTAGAATTTAGTCAACAATAAGAACTCAAAAGTTTACTAAGTCAGAAAGGAAGAATAAGAGATGTTTCTGTTTCCTGAGGACACAACATTTCATATAAGAAACTTAAAACTCCACTGAAAAACTTTTAGAACAAATGGACAAATAACGTCAGTTTCAATGTACAATATCCATATGTCATAATCAATTCATATCTATGTGCTTCAAACAAACTGCAGCCTCAAATACAAGGGGCGCAATTCATTTCATAATTCATCCAAAAGAATTAATACTCATGTAAAATTTAAACCAAACTCAACTGTTCTTGGAAAATTGTAGAAATTGAAGCAATGAGTGAAGTTGCACTAAGAGAAGTAAAGACAGATTGTGATGGTGGATGGGAAGAATTCATGTTGTTATAATGTATATGCTACCCAGAACAACCAGGTGTTTAAATGCCATTCCTGTCAAAATATCAGTTCCATTTTGGCACTGATAGAAAAAACAAAATGAAAATGCACAGGGAAGGAGAAAGAGTCATCCTATAGCCTTTGAAAAAACATTAAAGTTAGAGGCAACAAAAAACATAGTTTTCTGGTATATAATAAAGTGACAACAGTCAAAAGGCTCCTATACTGCAAGAACGGGACCACAGATTAAAAAGGCCAGCCCAGTAGAGAAAAACTCATACAGTCACCAGGAATTTTGTTTTGTTCTTCCTTTTTCCTTCCCTTCCCTCCCCTCCCCCTCCCCCTCCCGCTTCCCTTCATTTCCCTTTCCTTTAGTTTTCTTTCTTTTTCTTTTTCAGTTTTTGGTCAAGTTTTTCCTATGGCCTAAGCTGAACTCAGAGTGTGTTGCAGACTTGTCTGGAACTCCCAGGAATCCTGCTGCCTCAGCCTCCTGAGTGCAGGCATTGCAGGCATTTTCAACATTCCATGCTCAACCAATGAGTTTTTAATAACACTATGATGAACCCAGGTCTGGTGGTGTGCTTGTAATGCTAGCAGTGTGGAAGGCTGAGGCAGAAACATCACAAATTTAAGGACAGCCTCAGCAATATAGCCACTTATCCAGAACCTGGAAGAAAATGAAAAGGATTTTAAATGTGGAAGGCCATGGAGTTAAGTGCAAATCTCAGTATTCAATCCATAGAAACTGAATGCAAAACAAAATAACTTGGGAGACCTGCCAGCGCCCGCGCCCGACCTCGCCCTCAAAGTGCATGCCGGTCTTGTGCTTGGAGTCGCCATTTTGCCACTAGACATGCTGTCTGAAGACCAGTGCTCACTTCCTTCAGCGGCCTAGGCTGCGTCGGGGCCTGAGCTGGGATCTGGGCCAGAGCATGAAAGGTCTCAAATGTTCTGATGTGGACCTGGAACACAGCTCCCCAAGCAGCAGACATGTAGTTTTTGAACAGACTGCCTGGACCATGGTCTGAGGGCCCCCAATGCCCCCTCCAATCTTCCCTGGACCTTTGAATGGAATCACAGGAGGAGGCAGTGTATGTGTAGCTGCCCAAAGTCAAGTGTCACTGTTGTCTGCTGTCACCCAAAAGCCATGGACAATTTGCCATTCTCAAGATTTCCTGTCACGGAGTGACTCTCCAATCTTCTTTCTGATGAACAGAACTGCATCCACCAAGTGTTGATCACTGGGTGGGATGGAAGATCATCAATCAGAATTATGACAGCCTCTACAGCAGATCTTCATGGGGCCAAGGCCACAGCTAACTGCTTGGCATGGAGCCCCCATTTCATCCTCAGTGACCCTAAGCTCTCAATCCACTCATTCCCGACCTGTTTGGCACTGTAAACTAGGGTTGAGTGAGGCCCTTGCATAGGGCCAGGACCTGAATCCACAGGTGACCAATTCCCACTGGGCTGCTTAGGTAAGAACTCCCCTTCTCAGCTTTGGTGCCTATAGGGTAGAGAGTTTAGCCCTGGAGAAGTCCAAGGAGGAGAGGCTGTGCCTGGGGTATCTATCCAGAAGGTCAGCTCCTTAGGCTTCTTCAGGCTGTGAGGCCCATCTGCCTGCACTGTGCTTCCTGTACAGACCTCTACCAGTCTCTCTGCTGCCTGACTTTTGAGACTGTGGGTTGACATGGAATTGGTGTCCTGCACATGGCTTCTCAGGAGGTTTTGGGACTGAAGCAAAGCCCACACTCCAATTAGTCTGCAGAGGCTAGTGGTAATGGGCTCACAGGAGGGCCCCTGCAGAAAAGGGATTCTCTTATTAAAACTTACATTTCACAAGGGAAACTTAGAAATACTAGCATGCTCAAATCACCTCAATAGAGAGGTTGAATAGAAGTCTATGTATGGTTCCGGGAGAACATGGCGGACAGATAACAGCAACTACCGGAGGCTCTCTGAAAGACTTGGCTCAGAAGCCAGGAATGGTGCGGATTAAGGAGACATAAGCAGGAGGAGATATGCTCTGCTGACTCAGGAACAAACTGGGCTGAGAGAAATCAACTTGGAATGCATTCCTGGTGCTAAAACAGGAACAGAAAAGCCTCGGTGTAGAGGCCGGACTCCGCGCCATTGTAAGCCGCGACTTGGGTTTCCCGCCGCGCGGCTGCTGGCTGCCTCTACACTGGCTCGGCAAGGAGAGAGACGCGCAGAAGCTCTGAGAACGGCAATCTGCGAACGGCAGGGAGGCGTGCACTGACTTGTGGTGAGGTGAGTGAGAGAAGCTGACACTCTACCACAGTTTGACTCCACCGGAGGACTTTCTGGGTCCGAGCAATCCTGCGGGAGCAGGGCGCTGTGGGGACTCCAGCCACACATCCCCCTCTGGGGCGGGATTGGTAAAAAGTGCCTGGCCTGCGTGACGCTGCTGGAGGACCTGGTAGGCTGTCCCAACCCAGATCCCAGAGCCTGACGGTGGCCGGGAGGGGAGACGCGTAGGCTGCCTGGTCCGCAACTCCCTGGTGCGCAGCAGTGAGCGGGAACACCTAACTGGCGCAATTCGATCAGGATGTGGCTGACTGGGAGAGAAGCTGGGCCTCTTATATAAGCTTGCATATATAAGGAACAGAGAAGAAGAGGCAGCATGGGAAGAGGCAGCAACAAGAAAGGCTCCTCGGCCCCCAATTCTGAGAAACAGGCAATAGCAGACACCACACCAATATACATAAGGCACCATACAGAGAGCCTCATAGACCAATTCAAGAATGAAGTTATCAACGACCTGAAGCTAGAAGTAGGCAGAATAGTTAGAGAAATGCTAAGTACCACCCAAGAAAAAACAGGTGGTGGAATGGAAGAACAGAAAAAAAGGGGAGAATTGTTTGATGGAGAAAACAGAGAAAGCATAGAATACGTGAAGCAGGTTCAAAGGGACTACCAAGATACTAAGAAGTCTATAGAAGACTGGCATAACAGCTTGAAAGAAACTAAGGACAGACTATCTGAACTGGAGGGCAGACTTGTAATATGGGAGAATGAAATGAAAAACGTCTTAAAAATAACAAAGAAACAAACAGCAATAATACAAAGACAAGAGGATGATAAGAGGATCAATAACTTAAGGATTAAGAACATAAAAGAAGAAGTAGGGACACAAACAAGTGAACTACAAAAGCTACTCACAGAAATAATCCAGGAGAATTTTCCTAATTTAGCAAAAGGTAAAGATACTCAGATGTATGAGGCATACAGGACTCCAGCTACCTACAACCCAAACAGAGCAACACCCAGGCATATAATAATAAAAATTCCAGAAATTCAATACAAGAACAGAATATTAAAAGCTGTAAGAGACAAGAAACAGACCACTTACAAGGGAACACCCATCAGAATTACAGCAGATTTCTCTGCACAAACCATCAAATCACGAAGAGCGTGGGGGGAAATAATTCAAGCTTTGAAAGATAATAATCTCCAGCCAAGATTGAGATATCCTGCACAACTGTCCCTGGAAATTGATGGAAAAACAAGGTGCTTCCAGGATAAAGAGGAACTGGGGGAATTTGCAACCACCAATTCAACTCTACAGAGAGTATTGCAGGATATTCTAAAAAAAGAAAAATACAAAGAATCCAGAAATAATGGCAGAGAGGCCACAACGAATGGAGCAGAGAACAAAATGAAGAAGACAAACTGACAGCTACTGACAGAAAAATAGCTCAACAGAAATGAGGCAGAGAAGATTGGATGATAGGAACAGCTATTTTGGAGAAAATGACATCTTAATAGGTAATACTGATTTAGTATCATCTTGTTTTGAAGTCTCATCTAGCTTTTGTCCTTCTGTCTCCAATGGTCTAAATAGGCTGTATCTTATTGGATTTTATTATGTACGATAGTATAAGGAAAAACCTTTTAAAGACAAGGAGATTATACAGAAACCATTGTTCATTTTCTGTTAGTCGATTCTAAATACTCTGTAATGCTGTCATTCTCTTAAATGGTTTTACATTGTTTTGATATACTTAATGCTACAGTATACGAAGTTGTACTCAAGGATTTCAAAGAAAGAGACAATATGGTAACTACTTTTAGGTTAGGATTATCTGGTGGTGAAACACTATTCTGCTTAAATGGTTATGTTTTGATCTGTGCTGTTTCGTTGTTATGCCCTCTTTTATCTCAATCTCCACTCCGTCATTTACTTTTTTATCTTTATCCTTTTAATTAAGGGAAAAAATAGCAGGATATATTATAGTAACCCACTATGACTTTTCATTACCTTGATTTAAAGCCCTGTATTACTCTCACCATCTGGTTTTTAACTGATGTTCCCCTATTCTGTTTTGCTGGATAGTATCAAGTTCGAAAGTTTAGGCATCAGCTGTGAAGATAATGAGATTCATTATGACGCCCATTCTTGTTGACTTTTATCTACTTTTGAAGACCTACAATGTCTCCAATGTTTTGGTTTTGTCGGTTTTATTCTTTACTGTTTTGTTCAATTGTATTATAACTAACGATATAGGCAATTCTAATAGAGATAGCGGGAGGCATTATGGTAACCATTGTTCACCTTGTATTATGTGTTTACATTATCTATTATGTCCACCCTTTTGACTTGACCGATTCTGTTCTGTTATGTCACATTTGGTTTTACTCTCTTCCAAAAAAGTAATAAGAACCGTGGGAGCAATGAAACCCAAAATGTGTAATAGTCATGGTACAAAAGAGAGGAAAAGAAAGTGCTCCAAACTATATAACTGCATGTATATTTAAGTGTATAAGATAGAAAATGATATCACAGAGTTTTATTGGATCAATGAACAGAACTGTTTGCAGTATCATTGATGGAATGTCCACTTTACAAGCTTTAATTTTGTGACTTGAACAATTATTTCTAAGATGACAATATGTAATCCATTAACTAGTGATTTCCTACTGTTCATTTTTTTTTTCTGTAAATCTGTATAACTTGTACCCTTTCCCTGCTTTTTTTTCTTTTCTCCTTAAATAAAATTTAAAAAAAAAATAAAAAAAATAAAAAAAAAAACAAAAAAGAAAAAACAAAATAACTTGGGAAGTCCAACAGTAGAAAAAACAGTATTTTACACGGCCCTGGCTTTCTGGAGGGCAGTGTGCCCCAAGTGGCATTAGGTTTCACACTTTTCATGTGGTTTGACTTCAAAAAATCATCAAAATCCATGAGGGATAAAAAAAATAAACAGAAATTGCTTCAAGGACATCAAATCTCAGTCCCAGTGCTGAAGGCATTTGAAGTGATATTCTGAAGCACATGATGACCACAGTTACAAAACAGAGAATCTACAAATAGTGTTAATGGGATTTTCAATCTTACTTACTTTGAAAAAACTGCCATTTAGGAGGTTGATATATACCTTAACTAGACCCACTCTTTCTGCCAACTGTCTAAAGATCAAAGCCAAATATTTCATTCTATGAATGCACAAAATTACTGCTGATTACCAACTCAAGATAATGTACATTTGCAATCCTAGCACTTTGGGAGAGGGAGCGAGATTGAATAAGGAAAGGTTTAAGCCTCACCTGGGAATCTCACAATCTTAGTGAGATCATGCCTTAAAATTTGTAAAAAGATTAACAAATTTTACAAATGTATGAAAATATAGATCATTAAGAAATCATTGTGCACAATACAGTAGCCAATGTTATTCTCTCATTATCCTTCTGTATTTTATTCTTTTACAGACTTATCAATAGCATCTTTTATGTGGACCTTATTAATATGTACTTGAGTTACATTAAGATAAGACAAGAAAGTCTTTCCAAAAAACAGTAAGCCTTTACTCAAATCCTACTTCCATATATAAAGTTAGTACTAAAACAAAAAGAACCATCAAATTCTCTTTATACTATGCTCTCCTAATCCTAAGAGTGTATATTCAGTAACATATCTACATTCATCTCAGTTAAAAGGTCAAAAAAATTGAAACAGTTCCACTTCTTGGCAGTAGATCAATGTCTACCTCATGGTAAACCTAATGCTCAGTGTGCTGACTAAAGTACATATGTAAGAAAAATTCACCAAGCTTTAATTTGTTGGTTTATAAATGGTTTGTGTATTTTTAAACCTTTTAAATGTATCTTTTATTTTGATATATGTATTTATTTTTCAGACAGGATTTTGCTATGAAGTTTAGGCTTTCATTAAACTCACATTGTAGCCCAGGCTGACCTCAACTCACAGCAATCTTGCTGCCTCAGCCTTGTAACTTCTCGCACTAGAGATCGTTACTACCAAACCTACCTCTCACTTACTTTTTACATATTTTCCCAAATTAAATTACCCAGGATTATGTGGTATGTCATAGTTTATCAGGTGAATTATACAAAATGAAATCAGAAAGCACTGAAAATCAGTGAAGGAGACTCAAAATCCTCACCAACACTAAACATAGTGTAACATAACATAACATAACATAACATATTATAGCATAAAAACACAACAAAACAAAGCAAAACAAAATAAGAAAACAGGGTTGGAGATTTAGTTCAGTAGTATAAGTGCCCACTTGGCAAACCTGAGGTCATAAGTTCTATCCTCAGTACCAAAAAGAAAACAACCACCTAACTGTGATTTTAAAAAAATGCTTGCAAGTGTACCTTAATAGTTTGTAAGCTAATCATACACAAGACATAGCATCTGGCATTTTCACATCTAAGTACTTTTTCTTTGAAATAAAAGTCTATGTCCACTCAAGACTGTTTATAAGAATGGTTGTGGCAGCTGGCTTTCCAGGGCCAACCTGGAAACAGAACAAATGGAATCAGTAGATGGGTAACAGATGCATGAACAAGTTGCAGCTTGCTGGTTCAGCCCCATGAGAGTGTGTTGGCTCCACTACCAATAAGCTGCAGTATGTGGAGACAAATTCCCCAGGAGGGATGCCCATGGGTCCTCATCAGCACAGGGTTATGATGTCCACGGCCTTGCAAAGCCTCCCTTTGCCCTCACCACCTGCTTTCCCTCCTGAAAGTAGGTCAGAGTATGGAGCACTACAGGGTGTGGTTGAAGTAAACGTGAGTGAAACTTGCTATGAATCCTCCTTTCCTGGACACATTGGTGTTATAACATGAAACATTTCATATCCTTCAAGTAAAATTATTATGGGCATTATGGGAACATCTCCATGCTCCTTAGTGATAATGAAATGAAACTAACGTAAGTCCAGAAAAGACAGTCAAAACAAAATTTGAGAAATCTCTAAATGAAGAAACTGTGCACCTCATCCTCAAGGGAAAGGATCTTTGGGAGGGAAAAGTCTAATAACACACACATTTTGCTAGTTTTTTAACTTGCTGTTTCTAAGAAGGACACAGATTAGCTCACAATAAAAACAAAGGAGGCATCAGAGGGGGAGCTTCAACTGTGGACCCCAGCATATGACCTCACTTCCTTGGTGGTATGTCCAAACAGAACTCTGAATACTCTGGTCACCATGCACTGTGGTCTGGTGATAGTTGGCCTTCATAGATGGCTGGCTTGAAAGAGTGAACAAGGAACATGCTACGCTGCTTTCCCAGGGCTAGTGGCCCCAGCATCAGGACCCCGTGTCAGGGAACCACGTGGGAACATATGGAGAGGATGGTTCACTTGGTCCAGATGCTTCAGGAAGCTCAACTGGAAATACCCAGCTGTCAGCAGCTCAGGCCAGGACTCATTGGCACACAGAGGTTCACAGAGGCACCCAGAGACAAGAGGAAGTGCAGAACACATAACCCAAGACTCAACCACCAGCCACTCAGAGACAATGAGTCCATGACTAGTTCAGATACAGGGAAGTTAAATTCTCACCTGAGCATCCCCATGAGACTTGGCCCCTGTGTATTCAAGTCCTGGCCATGTACAAGCACCTCAGTCTCGGTTTACAACACTGAACTGTGGGGTGCTGAATGGATCCAGAGTGCAGGGTCTCTGAGGATGAAATGGGGACTCCATGGCAAGGGATTAGCTGTGGCCTTGGCCCCATGAAGACCTGCTAAACAGGCTGTCCTGATTCCCAGGGATGACCTACCACCCACCTCACTGACACACACACATGGGGAAAACTGTTCTGTTCTTTGGAAAGGAGATTAGAGAGTCATTCTAGGGGTTTCAAGATATGCTCAGAGCAGGAATTCTTAGGAATGACAAAGTGTCCATGGCCCACAGGTATCATTGGAAAGTGGATGGGTGTCATCAAGCCAAAATACACATGAAGACACCCTGTGTGAAGACATTTTTCTAAGTATTGTCCATGATCTTGTAAGCAGAACAGGTGCAACCACTGCCCTTTTGAGTTTTGATGTTCTTTGAAGACCACAGCATCAGAATTGGCAGCAGAACAGATATTGATCACATCAAGGAAGTCTTTCTGTGTCCAAGGCCAACCTTAGAAGTGGGTACAGACCAAGTAAGGAGGAGTTCTACAGAGACCAAGAAAACTGGGCAGATCTTTGCCTGACATAGACACTGCAGAAATTTGGGATAGACATTGATGACTCCTCACTTCTCAGATATTCATGGAGCACCAATCTGAGCCCTTGAGGGCAAAGACATGGCAGATATCAGTCTTTGCCTTTGTTGAGCTGACCTGCAGTGGGGAAGGGCAGGGAGAAACTGTCATGTTTCCCTAAAGAAGGGAGTGGTGTCATACCCATAAGCAAGGACTGCCTCCAATGGAGCATTCTGTCAGCCTCTCAGGGATCTCAAGGACCGCCCTGCCACACTGTAGTTGGGAGAGGGTGAACTTGCTGGGCTAGAGGGCCATGTGTCTCTCCCTAAGGTAACCTGTATAGGTAGTGTTAGAAGAGAGGCCAGACCTCTTGCTTTGCTACCTCCCAGTTTGCTCCAGGTCTGCATCTCCTGTCCTTGAATCCTCACTGGAGCTGAACTCCAAGGTGGCGTCCCAGGCCAAGCTTCTCATGGACCAGCTTGAGCCTCCTAAGTCCCTGGTGCTTAAGTCACAGGGTAAGGAGCCCTGGAATGTGGGTTGTGGATCTGAGAGGAGGAATGTGCTAGGGAACTGAGCAATGTGCCCAGATGATGGGAGACACAGGAACATGATCCCCTCAGCAGTCAGTGTGGGGATGCAGTCTGGGAGGCTTTCATGGGGCTGTATTCATGCACACAGCTGCATCTGACAGGCAGTGGGAAGGTTTGGCCCTGAGAAGTCCCTGGAAAGTCAGTGATGTTTCCTTCCCCTGCAACTGCAGAGGCAATTCCAGTGCATGCTGAATTTGCACCCGCAGTGCTCATGCCAGCTCCACCTACAGCTCCCTCACCAGCTGTGGCCTCACAGCAAGAGCAGGCACATGTTTTCCTTTTTTCACCAGCTGCATAGCTGGATCTCCTGGTGGCTCAACAGCAGGAGTCATCTCTTTACCTCTACCTTCAGGCAGCTCTTGACCCACACCTGCCATTCCCCTCTCTTCCAGATTTACATATCATCCTATTTATTATTATTCTATTCTGGGATGTGAGTGATAGAATTATTGTAAATGAAATTTAAGGGTTTATTCTTATTTCAGTTGATGAGTTTGGTACGATTTAGTGCATTCTCCATATTGTGAAACCTTCACCAGTGTCCTCTTCCAGAACATTTTCATCAACTCACTACGCAAATATATATTCTTTTATTTTGCTTCCTACTATATCCTGGCCACCACTCATCCTGTGTCCTTGTAATTTACCTTTCCTACCTTTTCCATATCACTGCAGTTGTGTTTCTACTCTGCCTTACCCTGCTGTAAGTAACTGTTTAATCTCACCTTGTCTGAGAAGGGAAAATCCAGACAGATTGCATTAATTTGTCATGCATGTATTCTTGGCAGGGCATACAAAAATAATTCAGGAATTTTTTGTAATTCTTATGATTCTTTGTTTTGTTAATTATGTTCCTGGCTTTATAGCCATATACACATCAAAACTGCTCCATGTTTAATTACGTGTAGGTCATTTCCTGTCCATTTCATACGAAAGAGACTAACACACATTCTTTTGTTACAGAGCAGCACCATGGGAGTGTCACACCCATGTTTATTCTTTAGATATTTCCAATGATAAATTATTAATTTTAATTTATGAGTGCTTAACATGAAAACAATCACAAAAGTAAAGTATTGTAGTTGTAATACAACTATTAAACTGTGAGGCACTGTGTATTCCAAGGAAAGTCTATAACCCAGTATAGAAAGTGCAGTGTCACAGGCAGCATGTCCATTGAATTCCCCTGTGGTTTATCTCCATGCAATGTCATGAATATGGCTGCCCACATCCATTTCTCTGGACAGAGTAAATTTACAGAAAGTCTCAGCAAGTCACCACCTATAAGTTTTAGTTCTTACCCAGTAGTTCAAAGAATAAAACACATGAGCACAGCCCAATTAAGAATGGGCTGTGTTCATAAGAAAAGAAACATAATGGTCAACGAGGCAAACAACCTGGAGAAATGAGCACTGGGAAACAGCAGAGGCATCAAGCTCCAGGTAGTAAAAACCAGCCGAGAACTCGAATCCACGAGGCTCCTGGCCAGGCTGGGGTAGATGGTGGGGACCCAAGAACTCTCGATGACTCCTCAGGGGCTGGGGTGCGGTCTTCAATCACAGATCTGCTGTGTCATAGTGTAAACCCCTGCAGCCTTCACAGAGGCCAGCTGATTGGTTGCTCCAAGCTATAAATGTTCCAGGCTGAAGTTATTCACCCAAGTCCTGGCTGCACTGTGCTGCCATTCGGGGTTGGGCAGCAGGAGAGTTTAGATCACTGATTCAGCAGCCACTAGGTTTCCCACAAAGAAATAACTGAGCATGTGGGTGCCCCAGTATGAGCTAAGGTGTAGGTCCTGAATTCGATGGATGATAGAAAGTTTTCCCATGGTCTTTGAACCAATTAGGCCTATAATGTGTCACAGGCTTGGGGCAAGGCATCAGTGACAGTGAGTGGTGAGTTCTAAGTCCAGGCCTTGCCCTGCCTAAAGGACTGCATGTGACAATGACAATGTGAGGTAACCCAAAGATGATGGCCTTAGGAGGGATAGTATCAAATTACAGGCATGTGTAGATGGGGACAGTGCCCAGGTGAAGAGAACCCCTCGTGACATTCTAGTGCCTCACCCTCAAGCATGCTAGAATCTCCACAGTAAAGGACTATGTGTGTTATTTCATTCCCAATGGACATTTCACAACCAGTGCCCAGAGAGGGACAATGCCAGGCCCAAGGCACAGGACATTGGCAGAGTAAAGAAGATTGGGGAGAAGTCCAAAAGAGAAAAACCTCTTAGCACAGGACCCATCCCACTCCCATAGGCATTAGAAAAGCAGTCCCCAAGCTCCTGGGACCTGAGCCTAAACATATGGGACTGATTTCAAGCAGCATCCCAAGGGATATACACACACATGCACACACACACACACACACACACACACACACACACACACACAAACACACAGTGATTCCATGGGCACCCACTGGGAAGCTCAAAGGAAAAGTGATATGATTCATTCAGTCTACATGCCTCAAATTCTCACCTTATTCCTGGGCTGAACTAGGCTGGCACCAACACAGAACAGGACAATAT
Organism: Cavia porcellus; assembly: GCF_034190915.1. Classification (NCBI taxonomy): domain Eukaryota; kingdom Metazoa; phylum Chordata; class Mammalia; order Rodentia; family Caviidae; genus Cavia; species Cavia porcellus. The sequence continues at coordinate 355,744 of NW_026947529.1, forward strand.
GTCACTAGCCACCCAGAAGCTGGAAGGTTGGAGGAGAGGGACAAATCATTGCAGAATGTAGTGGAAGAGAAGACCCAGAGCTATATCCCAATAAAGCAAGGGCACACAGAGGTAAAGGTCACTACCTGGGGGCATCTGAACAGCCTCACTGAGATGGAACTGATGCCTAAACCAGAGACATGCAGGCCCTAATGCTGTACAGAGTTGAGTCTGTGTGGCAGAATAGAGGACCAACCATTTAGAGATTCAAAGTCAATTTTTTTTAGTCAAGAAAGAGATGAGAAGGGAGAACAGAAGGCCTGGTGAGAATAAGGGAGGGGAGAAGTGGGCGAGGGACAGGGGTGGGGAAGAACCTCACATCTGCTGTAGCGCACCAGTGACCACTGATGATTGCATGGCTGCAAATTTAGGTACAACATTTAAACTTCAGTTCTCTCAGGTTCTATGGGTCAGGAATTCAGGAGGTGCTGCTGCAGGATCCACCATATTTTCTCCTGACCAGGCTGCAGGCTCAGTGGAAACACTGCTGTAGCAGAATCGGTTCTCAGGCTCTCTCTCTCTTGCTGACAGGCAGGAATTCAGTTAGGGTGGAGGACTGATGTCTCCTCTGTCTGTTAACCTTTTTCTCTGCAAAGAATCAGCCTCTCCTCAGGGAAAATGCAGAGATAGTCAGAGATTTAGAGAGGAAGACAGAATGAAACAGAGAGGAAGGAAGGAAGAACAGAGAAGGGAGAGAGCAGGAGGTTGGTCACAGTCATTTTATGAGTGAACCTTGATAGTCACATCCAAATTACATCTGCCATGTTGTGTTATTAAGAACAAGTAAGGAATTGGGGAGAGAGCTCAAGACAGAGCACTTGCCTACCATGCCTGAGGACCTGGGCTCAATTTCAGCCTGGCTAACACAAACCAGAACAAACCACGCTCAAGGAATGCGCTACTCAGGAGGTGGCCATCAGAAGGTTAGCTGTCAGCAGTTGAGCACCCTTGCCATGGGTGTGCTGACTCACAAATGTAGCCACAGTGCTGGTAGGTTTTGAGGGTGCATCTGCATCCATAGTGCTGTCTTAGCCTGTGTGAAGTCCTGACTTGAGGCCACAACACCAGTACATAGAAGAATTTGAGATGCTTAGGGAACATAATGATGGCTGATCTAATGGCTGAACTTCTGACCCTCATGATGCCACCAGGGAAACATGTCCAGGAGGAGAGTGTAATCTCCACCACCATACAGCAGGAACCAGGCCTGTGTACACTGTGTTCACCTCCCTTCCACCCCTTCATGGAAGTGACCTCTAATTCTGTATACTGTGTACACATGACACCAGAAAACAAGGTTTAAAAGTGTCACCTCTCACCTCTGATGATGTCCCTAGGAAGCAGATGCCATAGTTCCGGGGGACACACTGGAAAGGAACTGAGAGGCATGGTGTCTTGTCTAAGTTGACAAGGGAAGTAGGAAGGAGTAGTGGGTCTAAAACTAGGTCTGCTCAGACCGGGGACCTTGGATTCATTGTGGTTTTTCCTTTGCCATGGGAAAGCTTTGCTTCTTGCCAAGGATCCATCACTTGGGTGGAGCAGTTGTCTTCACTCTGAAGGACAGTGGGTAGTCATTCCATGTGCTACCATGGTATCCAGAGCAAGAATCTCTGGGTGATGCCAGATGACCCAGTTCCACACAGACGTCATGGAGGGAGCTGGTGGGTGCCTTAAATCATCAATGTATCAGGCATTGACCATGATGCAATGACCAGAGCAGATGCAAAAGCTGGTCTCTTGTGCTTCCATATTGTGAAGGCCACACAGTCACCCTGGAGAACTGACAAGGTACCACCCACCTTACTGTGAGTGTCCCTAATTCTTGGCCTCTGTACACATGGACATAAAATAGGGGAAGGAGAGACAAGTGAAGGCACACAGAATGGGGCGATGCATCCATATATGAACTAAAGGTGGAGGAAAGGCAGGCAGGAAGCACTCCCACTATCCACTCACTTTTCAGATAGTTATAGAGCAGCACCCTCTTGAGCCCCCATGATTAAAGTAACACTGCAGACTGCACTCTCTTTCTCACAGAGGCAATATGCCACAAGGGTGATAAAGGGAGTTGCATTTCAGGCTTCCTGAAGAGTGGAGGACAGGTGGTCACAGCACTATCCAGGGAACTCTGTCATCAAGTGAGGGCTGATTATGGTTAGTGCACAGGATACACTGGGAGGGCAGTTTGGGAGGGAGGCCAGACCTGTAGTGCTGCTTACAACTGTCCTCCTCAGGATCAGAGTTTCCCTTCTTGGCTCCTGGCAGGTGCTGCTGAGGAAGGTGGGACAACCAGCCCAACGAAATCTGATTGAGTTGGGCCAAGCCTAGCTCACTGAAAATGAGAACTACAGTGAGAAGGAATTGGCCTGGGTCTGTTGGTTTCTGAGGAGGACATGGGACACTTTAGAGGGAGAAGGACTGTCAGACATGGGGCCGCCTGCAACACAGAGGTATGCAGAAGTGAGTGGAGTGAGGCAAAATAGGAAGTTTTCCTGGGGTGCATTAGTGCACCGAGCTGTCTCTGACAGGCCCTGGAAGGCTATGGGGCTTTCAAGGAGCAAGGACAGTTGGGGATTTTTCTAAGGCAGGGCTGATACCGGACTGAGCTCAAGGTCCCCTTATAGATCTTGTGCCAGCCTCACCTCCAATGACCTAACCAGCTCTTGGATCAATCCGAAAATCAAGGTTAGATACCCAGTCTGGTGGAATTCCAAGGCATGTCTGTCACTGGCTCCATGGCAGGTGTCCTCAGCTCCACTTAGGGCTCAAGTCTTGCAAAGTACCAGCCCTTCATTTCCCGTTCACTTTGCCTCTTCTATTTTTCTCAGTTTTCATTTCTAATCTTAAAACTATAGTTCTTTGAAACATTAAATTCTAAGATAATTTAATTTTAAGTTAAGATTTCATTAGTTTCCACATGTTCAGTTGAGTCACAGGTAAGCACATTGTCAATTGGCACAATCTAAATCTGTACATCTGTCTAGTTCCAGCTTTCTGCTCAGTATTGGACCCATCCATACCCCTGGTCTCTCCTGCTAGTCCCCACCCACCGCTGACCTTTCTCTCACTGTGATTTACTAAACTGGGTTTTTCATATCAGTGCATCAGATTCTGTTTGGCCAAACATTCCTGGAGGAGACTGGATGCTATTGCTGTTTGACAGAAGACAAAACCACAGATAGACAAAGTCTATAGGCAAAATGTAGAGACCATTGTGTATGTACACACCTTTTCTTGTCAGAAAATGTTTTCCATGATTTCAGTGATATAAAGGGAGCTACAAACGGCTGATTCATTGCATTTGAAAAACGACAATAATGCAAAAATCACAACAGGAAACCTTTCTTTACAACCAGTAGTCAGATAGATGGTTTTTATTACAAGTATGAAAGAGGTCTCATGAGTCCATTTTGTGAGGGAAATGATAAATTCTTCTAACTCAAAGGGAATCACCAGGGCCAACAAGCACACACAACACTGAGCCTCCTAAACCTGATACATGCAGGCACACATCCCTGAAATGTGCGGTTTCCCCAACCACTGGCACATTTTAAGGCAGATGCTAAACAACAACGGAAAGGACATGGGGGGCAGAGCACAGCCCAATCTCGTAGCTCCCATCCAAGCTCTAAACAGCCTTCCCTAGAACTCCTAGGACTAAGAATAGAGTTTTCTCCCACACAGAATGTTGCACAAATATTCAAGAGTTTGATTCACATTACTCTTTGAAGCAGGAATGAACTGGGACCCTTGCTAGCCTCCACGTAGAGTGTGCACAGAAGAGTTGTCTGGAGGATGCTGTTCACTGCAGCTGGGGGGAAACTTGCCCTGGCCCCAGGGCCACAGAGCTTCAGGATTAAGGATGACAAACTCATGGCATGAAAATGTTTTCCCTGGGCCAGCCAGTGCACTGGGCATCTCCACAGCAATCCAGTGCCTCCCAAAGCCAGGGACAGCACTGGGAAAGGGCATTTGTATGCCTGGGTGGCCAGGTGAGGGGCAGCCCTGCCTGACACAGCTGTGCAAAGTGTGTTCCTCTGGATCTAAACCCCCCGCAGATTCTATTTATTGCCTTCATCAGGTCTGGCAGCAAGGATGTCACACTGAAGCACAGCAACACACTTGAAGTGTACTCAAACTAAATCGTTTAGCTTCCCTTCAAGAAATGACTGAAAATGCACAAGTCTGGAACATCAAGTCTGAGAACACCACTCTGCATTTTGTATAAATAAACTGATCCTTTACAAGACATGATGGTAATGCCCCTTGGTGGGTCAGCTATGGCAGAGATGTAGACTCTCAGGAATAAAGGATTTGTAACTGCAATAGAAAAATTGCAAATAAATGATGCATGTGCATGCCTTTCTGTTTGTATTGCACTGAAGGAAAGGGGATCGAGGCAGTAACCTAGATTTACTGAAGTGCCTCAGTAAACCCAGGGCACAATCCACCACATGATTCCATCACCCAATTATGAAAGCTCAGCAACATGGTTCCCCCTTGTTACTGCTGTTGATTGACAATTTTGAGATGTTTGTATCTGTGACAGCCATCTCTGCCTCTCTTAGCTTCTGTCCCCAGACTATGTGTAGATCAGACTATGTGTTTAAAAAGTTCCATCACGATTTCAGGACCAGTGGCAGCATCTCATGTACTGGAAATAATTCTTCAAGTTTGGCCATAAGAAACCTGATACAATGTGCTTGAGAGGAATTGAGATTGTGTGATATACATGCAGGAAACTCATTTTGTCTGTGGCAGACTCAGCTGCTACTGAAGCCCATATTATTGAGGGAAAAAGATATGAGTCGGAGTGTTGGAAGGCACAGTAACATCCCCAAGTTCAGTTTCTGCTTTGCTTCACTCATTCTACTAAGCTGCAGAATAGATTCTGAGTGTTCAAACACATAGGGTGTGAACTGCAGCAAAAATCTGTAAAAACTTCAGTTAACTGGGGTGTGAAAAGACAAGGAAAGTTTTTTGGCAAAACACACCTCTAAATATGTATTTGAAGCATCAAAGAAACCAAGAAGAAGACAAAGATGAAGACGAAGAGGAAGAGGAAGAAGAAGAAGAAGAAAGAAGAAGAAAAAGAAGAAGAAGAAGAAGAAGAAGAAGAAGAAGAAGAAGAAGAAGAAGAAGAAGAAGAAGAAGAAGAAGAAGAAGAAGAAGAAGAAGAAGAAGAAGAAGAAGAAGAAGAAGAAGAAGAAGAAGAAGAAGAAGAAGAAGAAGAAGAAGAAAAAGAAGAAGAAGAAGAAATAGTAGGAGCAGGTGGAGGAGGAGGAGGAGGAGGAGGAGGAGGAGGAAAAGAAAGAAAAACAAAAATAATGCCAATGTGTGGGGGTTTTGTCTCCAATGCCTCAGCCTCATTTAGAAAGGAAAGGATCAAAATTTGCAGAATGGAAGGGTCACTGTGGAAAATGGACTTTGCACCAGGGCACTGATGGTGTGTCTGGCCCACTATGAATGTCTAATCCATAGCAGAGCCTGGAGCCTGGTGGAGGCTGAGGCCCAGACCCAGAAGTTGAGGCCCCTGGGGCTGAGGTGGCAGAGTATTTGGTGCACCCTCATGGCTCTGCCTTATTGGGCCTGCAGGGCTGCACCATGGATGCAGTGGTGGAAGTGTGTGTAATTCAGGAGGTGCTGGGCTCCTCTGCATGCTGCACACTCCCTGCTTGACATCAGCACAGGAAGATTCAAGTCCTCCTTGCTGGCAAAAGAGACTCTGAAGAAGATTCTGGGTGTCCTCTACCAGACACAGATGAGCACAGTGACTTCTCAGGTAGGGAGGGCAGGACACCCACCACAGTGGGATTTGCATGGCTTCATGTGTTGGGGGTTTAAAAGTTAGTCATGAATGATGTGTTGCCTTTCTGAATAAAAAGACTCCTTATTTTATATAATTATAAAGTGAAGCTTTAATGTTCTATATGTGTATCCTACATTACATATAAAAGAATATTAAGTCATCCAAATCCACTCACCTATTCAAGAAAATACCAACTATTTATTCTTAAGTGAATTGAACAGAAGAGAAGTAATATTGAGTGGAACACTATAAATAATGGAATGGAAAATAAAATAGAACAACCAAAAAGGCATCCCTCCCAGGATGAGAGGTCTGCCATTGACCAGCTCCTCTCTCCTGTCCTCACCTGCTGTGCAGGCCTGTGTCTCTTCACTGCTGGGTGGAGAGCCAGGACACAAGCTCTCTTCAATCTCAGGAAAGATCAGGGACATGGCCTAGGACATGGCCCTCTTTCAGCATTTTCAGTGGCTGTAATTTATAATTAACACAGCAGCTGTGCTGTGGAACATTCATGGTTTCTAACAATTTACATCTTAACTGATTAAGAAGAGAATGCAGTGTCTGTCAATCTCATTTTTATAATGACTGTTATAAGTGGAATTTCCAGGTTAAATATATATAAGATTAATTTGAGGATCTCAGATTTTTCACCTGAAACCTCAGCATAGAGACAGAGCCTGGTAGAGGAAGACTGAGTCTGCTCAGATCTATGTGGAGATCTAAAGTCAGAGAGATGGTCCAGGCAGAGGTGTAGGACACCATGGCTTAAAACGGCCTGGTGCAGGCCTCCTCATCCATCAGTAAGTTCTCAGGAAAGCATCACACACTGTACGCTGCACAGGAGAGAGCTGGAATGGTTCCAGAGCTCTTCCCTACATGCCTGAGGCCCCCTCTCTCACTCAGGGGAGCTCTGTATGAGGTCAGTCTGTTACAGAGCCCAACTTGACTGAATGTTTTCCACCCAGGTGCAGATCTGAACTGCCACATGTGGACTCACCATAGTTATGGAGCATGACAGGTGTTTACAGGGAGCAGGTCAGGAGATGGGGACACTGCAGGCAGGTCAGGGTATGAAGCCTTAAATAAGAGACCATGCCCTCACCAGCCCCAGTTTCCTCCAGCATTAACCAAACCCTGCAAGAGTGTGCATTAAAAACTGAGTAACTGAAAGGAGTTACTCACAAAATTATATATTATAGAGATAGTTTGAAGATGCAATATAAATGGAAGCATTCGTAAGTAAAATGAGATGTGACCCTTAATGGATATGTGGTGTCCATTGATGTCCCCAGCCACATGCATCAGAAGGAAACAGTCTGATGAACAGAGCAATAAGGAGCACAGGCAATGGGTAAATATCACAGCTTCTTAATAACAACAACAAAGCTGGGATACAAAAAGTGCACTGGTGAATTTTATCCAGTATATAATAAAGAATAAATACTGATTTTTTTCAGTTCTTTGATGAAGTTGAAGAAAAACCCACCACCAACTTCTTTTAAGTGACAAAGTTAAAGTTACCCTGAGAATGAAGCCAGACAATAATGTGTTAAAAATAATATAAATGAAAACACTCTGTTGGCTAATATTCCTACCAAACATAAACAAAAGTGTTCAGCTAAATGTTTGCAATGTTATCTCACCAGCATATTCAAAATTAACCAACATGATCAACACTGGACTCAATCTCAGTGGTGCAAGAATGGTCCCTCTCTAACAAACTGTTTCCACTGGTTTTAACATGTTGTATCTTACTATATTTTACTATATGTGATAGTATAAAGAAAAATTTTATAGGCAAGGAGATAATATAGAAACCATTGTTCGTTTTCTGTTAACTGGTTCTAAATACCCTGTAATTCTTTCATTCTGTTGAATGGCTTCACACTGTCTTGATATGTTTGATGCTATTGTATACGAAGTTATACTCAAATAATTCAAGGAATGAGGCACTATGGTGACTACTATTATATTAGATTATCTGGGAGTGAAACACAATTATGCTTAAATTGTTCCATTCTGACCAGTGTTGTTCTATTACAATATCCTCTTTTATCTCAATCTCCACCCTTTTTTTAAATTAAACATTTTATTTTTTTCAATTAAGGGAAAACTAAATTTAAAAATAGCGGGATATATTATAGTAACTATTAGTTTTCCTATTAACCTGATTTGAACCCCAGTATTGCTCTCCACATCTTGTTCTGTCTGATTTTACTATATTCTATTTTGTTTGATAATATCAAGTTTGAGCGTATAGACAACCACTTTGAAAGCCATAAGATTTATTATGATGGCCCATTATAGTTTGACTATTATCTTCTTTTGAAGTCTTGCAAGGTTTCCAGTGTAGGTTTTTTTGGTCTTGTTCTGTACGGTTTTGATCAATTCTATTATACCTGATGATATAGCAACTCTTTTTAAAAATAGCAAGAGGCACCATGGTAACCATTTTTGATCATCTGATAGTCTATTTTTGCATCATGTACTAAGCCCATCCTTCTTTTCTAACTGTCTCTGTTTTATTTAGTCATGTTAGGATTTATTCTCTTCAGAAAAATGTAATAAGAACTGTGGGAGTAAAAAAACTCAAAACGTGTAACTGTTATTGTAAAAAAGAGAGGAAAGGAAGGTGGTCTAAGGGATATAACTGCATGCTTGAGTGTGTAGGATGGAAAATCATATTACTGAGCTTTTGTTGGATCACTGAACAGAACCTTCTGCAATCTCACTCTATGAATGTCCACTTTATATGCTTTAATTTTATAATTTGGACAACTGTTTCTAAGATGACTGAAAGGGTTTTGGCCCAGATAGGACACTGTAGCCAGGAAAGCCACAACCGGAAGCAGGAAGCCCCATCTCCCCTGCCCCTAGGAAGTTACCTGTGATGCCATCTTCCCACCCCTGGAAATTTACATAGGGCGCCAAACCTAAGACCAATGGACTACCTGGGTATCCCTAATGCCCGCCTTAGGTTCCACCCCAAACCAAGCCTATTTACAAGCCCCCATGCCACGTGTCCGCCGGAGAGATCACTTGACGCCAGCGGTGGGGGTGCCTGTCATCTCTCTCCGTGTTCTCAGAATAAAGGCCACTTTTTATTTTATATTTCTCATCTTTTGTTAATATTTTTCATCTTTTGGAAATAACCCTAGCAATGACAATATGTAACCTATTAACTAGTGATTTCTTACTGTATTTTTTCTTGAAATTCTGTATTACTTGTACCCTTTTACTGCTTTGTTTTTTATTTCCTTTCTTCTCTTTAATTAAACAAATAATCAAACCTGGAATGGATATCTTTTATTTATTTATTTTTTTGGCTCTGGAGATCAAACTCATGACCTCACACTTGCCAGGCAGGTGCCTTAAGCCACTGAGCTAAATCCCCAGCCCACCAATGGATATCTTTTACACCTTGTCATCTTCAGAGTAGTTGCCTCTGCTCTTGAACTTGATACCAGCAAGCATATCAAATGTGAATAAAATCAGTCAAGGCCAAATAACATTGAAACAATCCAGCTTCAAAGAAGATCAGTCATAGAAGACAATGTAAGTAATATAGGGATTCAGTTTTAGTTAATAGGAAATTAAGGATAATTACCATGGTATAACCTGCTATTTTTGGGTTATCTCTCTGTGCCCTCAAATCTAATATGTGTAGACAGACCAGAACAAAATATAACCAAACTATACAGAGCAACAAGACTACTGTAGCTTTTAAATCCTGATACACTTTTAACTATGTCCTCTGCCTTCTTTTTTTAGGCAATTCCTCACCTTTCTCCTTCTCAGGATACTATTATTCACTGTTCAGAATGATATTAGTCTAGTCTCTTATGTTCCATTTCAGCATACATAAAGATAAAGACAGCTACTACAAAGACCATGACAGACATTATTGTAGTCATTATCGACTTCCCCCAAATCAGTCTTGAAGATCAAAAAAGCTTGCATCATCCTGTAATTACTTGATTAGTTCTATAATATTCAGTATATATTCAAAGTGTGTGAGGATGGGAACAACTATTTGGAAAAAAACTAGAGACAGTAAAATAGACAGTGAACATTTCCAGTGGACTTGCTTTGAAATCTGTGTTTCCTTAACTTGTTTCCTTATGAACTGTTTTGCTCTGTTTTGCTATGTTTAATCTTACCCTCTTTAAGAAAAAAAAGTGTGTAGGACAGATAGGCATATTAATAACTTTTTGGTGGATCATTGAGGTGAACCGTGACAGTGTCATTATTTGAATATCACTTTGTATGCTTTAAATTTGTAACTTGAACAACTACTTCTAAGATGACAATATAATACTAATCAACTAGTGATTTCTTATTGTTTATTTTTCTGAAATTCTGTATTATTTCTACACTTTTTTTCTCTTTAAATAAACAACATTACAATTCAGAAAATAAAAAATTTAACTTCTAAAGACAAAATATTAAGTATGAAGGCACTATCCATACTTGAAAGTGAAAAGCCCATTTCAGTTTAGCATGTTTAATTACAAGATGCCATGTTGAAGCACAAAAACATCTAGATTAATAAATCTAGAGAGGTACAAGTGATTAACTGAAAACCATACAACATGTGCACCTAAGGAGAGCCCCACCACAGATTTGTCATTTCTGGAATATTTGTGAAGAAATATTGACATCTAACTTCTGTATTGATTATTTCTTCAGGTCTCCTTGGGATTTTTAAAGTAAACTTAGATCTAAACTGTCTGAACAGTGATGCTTTTTCTATGTATTTAACAAGAAACATGGATTGCTATATTTCTCACATTGGTAATCCACATATCATCTCTGCTTAGTGAGCTCTTTCAGATATGTAACAATGATCAAGTATGCTGAGAGTATTCCCATAACACAAAGGGTTTATCTCTTGTGTGAGTTTTTTTCATGTATTTCCCTTACAATCTGGCTGCTGAAAATGTCTCCATTTGCTTACATAGCCAGTGGTTCTTCCCAGTGTGAATTTTTTCATGTGTTTTGCAATGACTATATGCAGTAAAAGCTTTGCCACATTGTTATACACATAGGCTTTCTCACCAGTGTGAAGTCATAGATGTATTTTACAAAATCCATGTGTGGTGAAAGCTTTCCCACATTCTTCACATACACACAGGGTTTCTCAACCATGCAAATTTTGTAATGTATTGGACAATGAGCATTTCTGCAGATACCTTTCCCACATTCATAACATATGTAAGTTTTCTGCCCAGTGTGAAGATTTTCATGCATTATGCAATATATACCTGTGCTGAAACCATTCTCATGATGCCTATATACACTGGTTTTATATTGAATGTGAACTTTCATGTTTCTTACAATCTCCCTGTGTTTTAAAAGCTTTCCCACATTGCTTACACACATATGGTTTCTCTCCAGTGTGAATTCTTTCATGAACCTTACAATTTGCACGTGTGTTAAAAGCTTTCCCACATTGCTTACATACATATGGTTTCTCTCCAGTGTGAATTCTTTCATGTTCCTTACAATGTCCAGGTCTGGTAAAAGCTTTCCCACATTGCTTACATACATAGGGTTTCTCTCCAGTGTGAATTCTTTCATGAACCTTACAAGGTGCACGTGTGTTAAAAGCTTTCCTACATTGCTTACATGCATATAGTTTCCCTCCAGTGTGAATTCTTTCATGTTCCTTACAACGATCAGGTCTGGTAAAAGCTTTCCCACATTGCTTACATACATAGGGTTTCTCTCCAGTGTGAATTCTTTCATGTTCCTTACAACGATCAGGTCTGGTAAAAGCTTTCCCACATTGCTTACATACATAGGGTTTATCTCCAGTGTGAATTCTTTCATGAACCTTACAATTTGCATGTGTGTTAAAAGCTTTCCCACATTGCTTACATACGTAGGGTTTCTCTCCAGTGTGAATTCTTTCATGTTGCTTACAGTATCCCCATGTGTTAAAAGCTTTCCCACATTGCTTACATACATATGGTTTCTCTCCAGTGTACATTCTTTCATGTTCCTTACAAAATCCAGGTCTGGTAAAAGCTTTCCCACATTGCTTACATACATAGGGTTTCTCTCCAGTGTGAATTCTTTCATGTTTCTTACAACATCCAGGTCTGGTAAAAGCTTTCCCACATTCCTTACATACATAGGGTTTCTCTCCAGTGTGAATTCTTTCATGATTCTTACAATCTCCCTGTGTTTTAAAAGCTTTCCCACATTGCTTACATACATATGGTTTCTCTCCAGTGTGAATTCTTTCATGAACCTTATAACTTGCACGTATGTTAAAAGCTTTCCCACATTGCTTACATACATATGGTTTATCTCCAGTGTGAATTCTTTCATGTTCCTTACAATATTCAGGTCTGGTAAAAGCTTTCCCACATTGCTTACATACATATGGTTTCTCTCCAGTGTGAATTCTTTCATGTGCCTTACAACGTCCAGGTCTGGTAAAAGCTTTCCCACATTGCTTACATACATAGGGTTTCTCTGCACTGCAATATTTTTCATGGATCTGAACATCATGGTGTGTTTCTGTTTCTTTCACATTCACATTACCTTCTGCATTACAAAGAAGTACTTCTTTACACCGCTTCCAAGATGTATGTCCATAAGATTTCCCTAGCTTGTCGTTTCTGGAAAGAAAAAATCACATATAGTATTTATAACCATATTACTAAGCTTTTTTCGAGAGTTGAACAAAACTGTTTGCAGTCTCATTGTTTGAATCCCCACTTGATATGTTTCACTTTTGTATTTCATGACTATTTCTATGATCAGCATTAGTAATCATCATCTTGCTATTTGTTACTGTTTTTTTTTCACTTTGAATGCAGTATTATTTCTACTTATTTTGTCTTATTTAATCTTTCCTTATATTAAATTTAAAAAAAGAAAAAATTCACTGTGAAATTCGTCTCCGTTTAATGACTGCATTAATATCAAGTTCTGTTTTTAATGCCTGCTAAGAAATTCTGACCAAGAAGCAACAGAATGGCCTTGTAAGATATGTTGAAAACAACCATTCCCAAAAGACTGGTACACATTTGGAAATCTTAAAAGTTGGTACTTTGAAATGCATAATCTTTACCTTCACTTTGGGAATGGGTACATATATGTATCACATGCAGATTATTCTCATATGTTTCCCCATCACAATCTTCCTTCTGTCCTTAACTTGTAGTTCCCTTTTCCATCTGATCAGTCTTACTTTTCTCTAACAACTCTGTTTCATTTCTTTCCACATTTTGTATTTTGGTTTCGCCTCTAAAAGAAAGCCAGTGACCTTTTAGGTTTTATAGCTGAGTTATTTCACTGAATTGATGGGTGAAAGACCCATCTAATTCTTATGGCAAATGACATTATATTATTTATTTTTTGACATTATATAACACATTTTTTCCATTCTGGGCTGGGAATGAGCAACAGATATTAGCATAAATCTATAGATTTTTAAAAATCTATTTTAACAGATTTTCATAGATCATTAAGCTGTGAAGTTTGAACTTGAAATTGCCATTCTGCAAACAGATTTGCAAACTCTAGTGTGCTGGGTTTACAAGAATGTAAAACCACAGAGAGTCTATTAAAAATTTCCTTCTCCACAAATCCAGTGATACATAGATAAGCTTCAAGGCCTGATCTTTCATAACTTGATCTGCTTTGTATATGACTAAGCATGTATCAGTATTTTATGCAGATTTTGAGATTTTAAAAATATCCAGGACAAGTATGAGGGGATCAGTTTCTAGAGACAATGGCATACTGATATTCAAAATGAGTGCACTAACATTCCACCAGCCTACTAAGAATATTAGTCAGAATCGCCGATTGTCTAGAGCATGGCTTGGAAACATGAGCACTCAGTTTTATTTCACATTCTATTGCAATCTTAGCAATTGTTAGATAATGAATGTGTTGTATTCACATGTATATATGGGTAGAAAAACTGAAGGCAGAATGTCATAACTCAAAGTGCATGCCTTTCGTACAGATCTATATGCAATGTCATACATTTTCATGATTTAATTCCCTCATATATACACTAGCTTATACATCTTTGGAGAATATTACTGACATTAAATTGAATGGTGCCTCATTTCTTTGGTGGTCATTTTTCTGCTGACTCACTAATTACTCAAGAACATTCCTCTCCTTGTGAGTGTGAATTACCTTAAGTATCTCCAGTAAATTTTGCATTCTTTTTCAGCTTCCTGGATATCCCCAAGTCCTCCTGAATTGTAGACATAGAAATACCAGGACTCAGTTGAGTAATACATACAAATTAATAGATTTTGTTTAGATTTATGATATAATGTTTCCAGGTCTGAGCTATTTTTAAAAATACTTTCATATTCTTTTTAACAAAGCAGCACTAATGAGCAACAAACAATATTCTGACAGCATGAGTGCCAAAAACATTTCTTCCTTACCTATTGCAGCCATGTTCCTAAAGATTTCACCCATCACATCTCTGTAGAGGGTCTTTTGGTATGGACTCAGCAAACTCCACTCCTCATTGCTGAAGTTCACAATCACATCCTCAAAGATAACCGCCTCCTAAAGGATCATACATATATTTCTCAAAGGAAGCTTGAGACCCCAGGTTTGCGATATCTTAAATTCTCTCGTACAAATCTGAATCAAAAGCAAAGTGTGGTGGTGCATATCTATAATCCCAGCACTCAAAAGGCGAGACAGGAAGGCATCAGTGAGGTCAGGCCAATTCTAGGCTCTATAGGGTGTTCAAATCCAGCTGATATACATACAGAAAGCTTGTCTCAATAAAACAAAACTAAACTAAACAAATACAACCAAACAAAACAGCTGAATGAAGACTGATTTCTTCCAATTTTAATCCATGTCTTGGTCGTTAATTTTGTGTCTATATACATTTTTGAAGACAGCAAATTTGATACTAGATTGCAACTCACTGCTAATATAACAGCCAAATAGGAGCACTGATTCTTGTGCTGAGTCATGGCAAGATTCCCTGTGTCTTTCTCTAAAGCAGAGCTCACAGTGAGAAGCCTGCAGGACCAGCAACCACAAAGCACAGAGGCAGATAAATGTCTCATCAATTGCCTTGGAAGCCAAGCAAGCACCTCCCCTCCCTAGTCAGTGGTGGCAGTCTGGAAAACTGCAGCCCTTCCAGGGGGATAACCAGCAGCAGCTCCTAAGATCCGTTCTATGTTGGAACTTAGGGCGCTGTGAAACCAAACAACCAGCCTGTCTCCCTAGTAAGCAACACTGAACCTACTGATGCACCACCTAGAATCAAACATCCCACTTCCCTACCCCTCTTCTCCTGTCACCCCACATTAGCAAATGGGAACCAGAAATCTGAGCATCTGCTGGAAAGTAGACCATAGCAAATAAGGGGGACTTCCTTCTACTATCTCCTTGAAGGAAAACGTTTTTATTATTGTTTCACTCTATTCTGATTAATGGTACTGCTCAATTGAATATTCTGTTTTGATAAGTTCTATAATGTTCTGCATTTAATCTCATTTTGATATATGTGATTAAAGAACAACTATGATAAAGATAACAAAATATACTGTGATACATATTACTGTTATCCCAGTAACCTGTTGTGAAGTTGTGTACCAATTTCACTGTGTGATCTTAGTTGACCTTAAGCTGCCTTGTTCTGTTCTATTTTACCAATTTCAAAATTAAATAAAAAATCTCAGTAATCACTTTGATAGACTACAGATGATGTCTGTTCAAATCTCATTTAGGCCAATGAGTACTTTGTTCTTAATATACTTAAGCAGCATTTTGAAACATGAATTTGGTTTCATAGAACAAAACATAAATAACATCAAATATGGTATATAAATAATAACTCAAGTGTTAGTGGAAAACAGCTGTATTTTAAAAATATGTATATAAAATGAAACCAGGCCCAAGCTGTAAATTAAACATCACTGTCACCAAGTGATCACTTTCAATTCAAATATAAGAAATATATCTTGGGATGCTGGTGAAGGATTTCTTCCTTGAATTTGGGGCTTTCCTAACTTACAGAGCTGTCTAAAATAGAAAACCCTGATTGAGACACCGAACAGACAAAGTGAAACTTAAAAAGAGACTGCATAACACACCTTTGGTTAGTTTTAAAAAAATTATAGCCACACAATACAGAAAAATTCCAACAATAGTCAACACTTTCTCAGAAACAATGTGGATATCGTCCATAATACACAGAAAATATTTTCATAGTTGCGTATTTAGCTCAGTGTCATGAACACCTGCCTGGAAAGCATAGGTCATGCGTTTGATCCTTGGTACAAAAAAATTGAAAATTTCAGCTTCATGACAATGGGGCATAATTAGAGATAATCAAACTAGATCTCAAGTATGGAACACAAAAATTATGGGTTGACAGGGATGTGGAATACTGATTGTTGCCAGAGCTGGTGTTGATCACCTCAATGAAGCAATCAGAACCCAACTTAACTTCACACTTACTCTAAGAACTTTCAGTGAAGATGCTCTCTGTTGTATGTCCTGCGATTTGCTGCCTGGATCCTGTCACCCACTTCCACATCTTTTACACACTCCTCTGATCCATCCTAAGCAGAAAACCCTTCATGCCTAACTATCGATATCACTGCAAAATTTCCATTTAGGGCTTCTCATTTGCACCACTTAGATAAGTCCACTGTAGAGAATTTCCATATTTAAACTGTCTATTAACCAAGCTACTAAATCAGCTCTTAATTCAGAGGTGACACCCCTATTCCTTTCCATTCAGAAGGGCATCACGTGTATATGACCATGCAAATGTGTAAATTTTGGCATTTTTCGATGAGAATTTAACAAGTAGCCCTTTCTGGAATTTGTCCTTCACAAATTTTTACCCCGTCCTTGATAACACTTTTTACTTCATTTTTCTCAGACTTCAAAACTCTATGGCTGTTCTCACAAACCTAGTCTGTGAGCAAGGGTGCCACCTAAATAATTAAGTATGTTCAGAAATTATTTTGCACTGATCTGTATAATACACAGGAGTTCACCAGTTGTTTCGGAAGCCTTTCTCTGCTGAGGCACAGTACTACATATCTCTGAATTCTCAGACCTTTGTCACTACCTGTCATGAGGATGGAAATAGGAGAACATACTATAAATTTAGGAGATCACTATAAATACAAAAAAGCCCAAGTTTAAGTTGAGCCATTGTGGCTATGAGGCCCTGCATTACATACATTAATAAACTCTGGACATTCCAGATCTGTTACTCTGCAGAAAGAGAGCATAGACCTAGATCATTACTGCTCTACAAGCTACAAAAGCATCATAGTCAGGGTCTTCCCAAGCTCCGCTCAATGACTAAGATGGTGGACTTACAGGCTAGCAGTGAATTTCAAAGATGATACTTGAGTCTGCTGCTGTCATAGTGAAGCCAGGGTTCTGGGGACCCCAAATTACCCTTGCCAACAGCAAGAGGCAAAAGGAATAGTGAATGACCCATGGCCAAAGCTGGAGGACCTCAGGAGCTGAAGCTAACTGAATACCTGAGGCTCCAGACACTGGAACTACTCCTAAACACTTGTAACTGATTTTGCCCAATCCACGCTATTTCTGGGCGCCTATCCACAACCTCACCATTCCATGGCTACAGGATCTCTCAGGTTCTTTGCCAAGCAGGCCACAGGACATCAAAAGTACTAAATGAGATCCAGCAAGCATTTTGCTACCACTATTGTACTCAGAACAGGTGAATCATGCTGAGACACCAGAACAGACAGAAGTCACAGCCAGCAGTGGCCCACCTGATTGGACAGTTCATATAGCCTGCCCCTTCATCACTGATTGACTCCTGCTCTACAGCCCTCCTTCTGAGTCAAGAATAAACAGAGAAAGGAGCCCCTCTCTGTGAGAGAGGATCCCAAATAATAGACTGTATTGCAGAGACTTCTGGAGCTGCCATTCTTCTACAGTGGTGATCTCAGCTCGACAGAGGAGTGTTTGTACTGAAGAGCTTTCCTCAGGCTTTTAATTTTCAAATCCATTTGATTTCAAGGAAAAAAGAACACATCAACTAAAATTAAATTCCAAAACATGTCAATCAGGGGGCAACAATGGTATATACATTGCACACTGTCATCCCCAGAACATTCACCCAGAGCACAAGACATCTGTACTCAATTTTCTAAACAGTGCTGTTAACAAGGTCCTGAGTCATTTAAATACTATTGGCATGAGACATGGCTAGGTCCCCCAAGGAGCCCATGCAGGAGACCAGATACCTTGCAACTATGGGGTAGACTGACACCTCATGCTATGGGCCAAGGCTCAAGACAAATGATAAGCAAATTCATCCATATCCTAAGGATTGATATTCTAAATAGTTCCCTAGCACTCTGAGGAAGTCAGGAGTCACCATTTAAAGAAATGTATCCTTATCCTAAAGATTGACATTCTAAATAGTTCCTATCATCCTGAGGAACTCAGGAGTCACCCTCCCAAACCCCTAAGGGAAGAGACACAGCTGCCTAAGAATGCCTGCTTTCTATGTCACTCCCTTCCCCCTTTGTTCCCAATTAAATCAACTTTACCTGAACTTATAATCTTATTGGCTACCATAACTCTGTCCCATCTTATGCCCATCTGCATTGTGAGTTCCTAGTTTTCCCCACCTTAAACTCACTTCACCACATGATTTTACTCTATAAAGGTCCCTAGAATGGACAGTGTTTGGCAACCTGCTCAGGATACCTTCTCTCTCTCAGGCAGCTTTTTTTCTCTGAATAAGTATAATCTTCTCTTAATCTCTGTTGTTCCTAAAATTCATTCTTTGACTTTACAGGACAAAAACCTAATATCAGACATAGTAGACCGGGAGATTCATTTCAGGATAACAATATCAGTATAAACGTTTCTCTTTCTTGAAGTCAGAGAAATCAGTAATTGTTTGTATCACACATAGTTGATCTCACCATGCCATGAATACTTGCATTGAAGGCTTTAACCCTGCTTTTAAGTGCTGCTTCTTTTTCTGAAACTGAACTGATCTGTAATTTTGGTTATGGTATTGACAATGCATTAAGAAATTGACTCAAAATATTTCTTATGAATGGTTTACCAACAGCCATGGAGAAAGACAGATAGCAAAAATTCTTTGTTTTGATTTCTTCATTTAAACCAAAGGATGTACTTGAAAGAGCTTTGCCCTTCAAACAATTACAGGACCTCATGGTTGTAGTTCAAGGTAGAAGAATGTGAAATCAGGGATGCTTACTCATATGGCCACTTCCTCTTTTATCCTTGAATACAACTTCCTCTTGCTTTCCCAGGGGCCTAAAGAAAATTTCCATCAGGTCCTAGCATGACATCAATGTCCCCTCCAAGCACCACATCCAGTCAAATGTCACATATACCCCATAAACCCATAGTCAGTGGGGGGGGGAGCCAAACCCTTGGTGGCTGTGAGCTCCTCTCCACATTCTTTAAATAAAAGGCCAGTTTTACATTTCTGATATTCTGCTTCTCTATTGTGCTAATTTAACTCCTCAGTAATCTCAGTAATCTAACCCACTTTAAACCTATCTCATCACATGATTTTATTCCATAAGGTCTCTAGAAAAGACACAGTCTTTTGCTACAAGCTCAGAATCCCTCCTGTTTTTCTCAGATAGAAGCTTTCAGATAGAATTTTTGGTGTAGTAAAAAAGAGAATACAAAGTCAAAATGGCCTTTATTCTAAGAATATGGGGAGAACCCCATGACCACTGGGGGTCTGGCATTTTCTTCTGGAAATATGTGGGTGGCATACATATAGTTTTTGACTTGGGTGGTGCTTAATTAAAGGTGGCATTGCTGATATGCAAGTAGCTGATTGAGATTCTTTTCTGGCCACAGGTAGGTTGAATAGGGGAAAGGAAAGTGACTTCAAGGTAAAAGTCCCCTGGTTCCACCTCCCAATTCCAAAATACCCTATTTAGAGCAAAATACTTTCACTTTCTATCTCTCGATAAATATATTCTGCTCTTCAACTCTGTTGTTCCTAAAATTCATTCTTGCACTTTAGTGAACACAAACTCATACCAGACATAGAAGTTCAGGAATTTCATTCCACTATATCATGGCATGGTTGCCTGTATTTCTAACTAACTCAGCTGCCTGTAACTTTAAGAATTGTTTATCAATTTGACTTGGGGTAATTGTAGCAAATAAAATGTTCTTAATGGATATAGGGAAATATATCACTAAATTGAAAAAAATGATTATCACAGTTTTTCTAGCTAGCATCAGCCAACATTTTCAACTTTCAAGTATATGGGAAAACAAAAAATAAAAACAACTCAGAAAATAGCAATCCTGTAGGGTACAGTACATCATTTACTGTTATTGCCATGTTATCTGCAGGTATTTCATAGACCACAAAGGAAACATTAAGCCTATTAATTAACAAGTATCAGTTTCAATAAATGTGCTCATAGCACTGCATCACTGACAAATGCGAGTTTTTTTTTTTTTAATGAGGGATTGAACTCATGACCTGGTGCTCTCCAGGCAGCTTCTTGTATAACTGACCTCAATCCCCAGAACCAACAACTTTAGATACTAAATATGACTATTAACAATGTTTAATTTGCCCTTGACATATTTAGTTATAAATTTTGTAAACTTACATTTTCACTAATGAAATGATTTTCTTTCCTTGCAGTTTAAATTACTTTTGTTTATAGGTACCAGGGATCAAAGTTACAACCTAGCACTTTCCAGGCAGACGTTTCTGCCTGCTGAGCTTAAAGCCCTGGCCTGTATTAATGAATATTTTAAATGTATTAACATCACTTTATCCATTGAAATACTATTGTGATTTTAGCAAAGGATGTCAATGTAGACAGAAATTGATATACAATCATAGAGGAACTGGAACCTTCAAGAGTCAATGCAAAAAACTAATACAACAATCACTGCTACAGGCACAGTTGAAGAAAGCCAGACCTGAAGGTGAAGATGAAGTGACCAGGTCTACATGCTCCTGAAGAGAGAAACAACAGCTTGAAATGTACTACAGTTACCACCACCTCCTCCAGGAAGTTCAGATGGGCATCAATTACCATAATCAATGACCAGAACAACTGGACTATTGTTCCCACAAAATGCCTTGGCTCTTCCCAAATACCTTTTCTGGCTGACTTGTTCTCCTGATGAATAATATTAGTTAAGCAGCCGTAAGTTTATAGGTTGAATGTAGTCTGAGACCCACACTGTACCCACATTGTGGCTTTCCTGTATAAATGACCCCTGACAATAGGTCTGTGGACAAAACACTGAAGACCACTCCTGAAAATTCAAGGCTATTCTTTTCTCTTTTTTTCTAAGAAAATTTTTGAACCTCTTTTGGTTTGTGACTTCCTTTCTCAATGTTGTGAGCCATAAAACTTGGTGCATTTGACATCAAACAGGGCAGGATTATATTTTTCTTATTTCAATTTAAATATGAAATTCTGCTAAAGGCCATGTTCCAAAGCCTGGATTTCAAGCTGCTTGTTTGCCATGAATTTAAGATTTCCATGAGCTTTTAAAAGTCCTCATTCTAGTGAACTGCAAATGTATTGGAGGAAGGAGGTCATTGTTGTGCTGTAGCACAGTAGGTGCCATTCCTAAATCTGTTTTTGTCACTGCCTCCTGGATGCCACTACATAGCCTTCCTTCTTCTGCAGCATCATTCAATAAATCCCATTTTGCATAAGTCAACTTTCACTCAGCTCTATAATTTTTTTAGTAGTCTTTCTGTCACCTTGGTTGTTTATGTTTTTCATTTTAGTTTTTTGATTTAAAGACATAGTCTCACTTAGGAGTTCTGGCCAGCCTACTCACTATGTAGGTTAGCCTGTCTTTGAATACATGGCCATTCTCCTGTTTCAGTCTCTTCATCACTAGGGAAAAGAGGTGGGCATTATAACACATGGCATTTGTCTTTTTTCTCCTCTACTTTTCACTATTATTCTTTCATTTCAGTGGCAATGTCATTTAATCCTGTTGTTTGCTTGTGTTAGTAAAGGTTTCTGCAGCTTGAGTTGAGTTTGTGAACAACAATATAGGAAGACAAGCAAACCAATTGAGAAATGTGGAATTTCATTAGCTGGTCTCAGGACTGAAGAGACCAAGAAAGCTCGTTCCATCTGCTGCTTCCCCTCCCCTTCTCCCTTCAAATCTAACTAGGTTAAGTTTTAACTTCCTAGAGGCCACAAAACAAAGGCCTGAGGTAATAGCTCCTGACATCCTGGGTCTACCCTATCCAGAAGCCCCATCACAAATTGTGTTAATTACATCAGATTGTATTAGATTGTACATTTTTCACAAAAATAGCTTCGTTTATATCATAGTAATACCTGTAACTTGGTATTGTATCACAGTAATACCTGTAACTGTAAATGTGTGTCTTCCTTTTTCTCTGGGTAAAAGATTGATATGTTAATCAATGCTCTCTTCTGTAAAGAGTTGTAAAATCTTACCTAATTGATATGCTAACCATTGTTGCCCTCTATTAATAGAACAGTTGTGGTGCTAAAGTAAGGTAAATAAGGTTGTTAATTGCTGTTAGACTTTTCTATTCAGGAGGCCTTGTGGTGCCAGTTTCCAAACTATGTGCAGCTCCACCCCCACAGGAACCAGTGTTGTTAAACAGTTAAGACAAACAGTCTTAACCTAAGGCAGATCTCTCAGTCATGAGACAAACACCCATTTCTAAGAAATGCCACCCCTTCTAGGGAGACACTCCCTTGCCCCACTAAAAAACCCAATCCCTTAAGGACAGCTCACCATCAGCTCTGCTCTAACCGCTATGATTGGCTTCTGTAACAACACTTGCTTGCTTTGTTGTTTTAGGCCTTAAAAGGCACAGCCCTGATCCAGTAAGGGGTTCTCGGTTTCCACCTGTTTGGAGGACCCCGTGTACACGGAAAAATAAAAACCCCTTTTGTTTTTACATGAGAGCGAGGCCCTTGGAGTCTTCCTCGTGACACCGGTCTAACAGGACCACTTGTATAAAAAACCCCTATCCCCATTTCAGGATCTAAAGAAGAGGCTTTGAACTGGAAAGTTACAGATATTTTAAAAGATAGAATCACAAAAAGATCCTGTTGGAAATCATTTAGCTAGAATCTTATAATAATTTTTGGATGACAAATGTATTCTGCTTCTTTTGTTGAGCAGGTTAACTTTTTTCTTTGGGTACAGCTCATTTTGCTTTTCTCCTGGGTCTTCTACCCTGAGTGATTTTTCCATTTTCTGGGTGAAATACAGGGCACAAGTTAAATGCAAAGCTCAAGGCGGCATCTATTATGCCAATCTACAACACAGCTAAGTTATAAGCCTCAATATTTTCTAGGGTAAAACCACACATATCTATAATCCCAGCACTCAAGAGGCTGATGCAGGATGTCTGCTTTGAGCTTAGGGCAATTCTGCACTCCATAAAGTGTTTAAATCTAGCTGATGTACGTAGAGAAAACCTGTCTCAATAAAACAAACTAAACTAAACAAATAAAACCCACATAACAGCTGAATGGAGACTGATTTCTTAAAATCTTAATTCCAAATCTTGGGGATTAATTGCTTGTACATACACATATTTTGAGACAGTAAATTTGATGCCATAATGCAACTCACAGCTAATGTAATAGCCAAATAAGAGCACTGATTCTTTTGCTGAGTCACTGCAAGAGTCCCTGTGTGCTGGGTTTGGCGGCTCATGCCTGTCATCCCAGCACCCCAGAGGCTGAGGTGGGAGGATCCTTGCGAGTTTGAGACCAGCCTGGGCTGCAAAGTGAGCTCAAGGCCAGCCTGAACTGCATAGTGAGACGCTGTCTCAAAAAAAGACAAAAAAAAAAAAAAAAAAGAGTCGCTGTGCATTGTCTCTAATGCAGAGCTCATAGTGAGAGCCTGCAGGACCAGCATCCTTGAAGCACAGAGGCAGACAAATATCTCATCAATCACTTTGATGTAAGACCAATGATATCTCTTCAAATCTCAATTAGGCAACTGAGTCCTTTGTTCTTAATATACTTAAGCACCATTTTGATATTTGAATTTGGTTTCACAGAACAAAACATAAATAACATCAAATATGGTACATAAATAATAACTCAAATGTTCATGGAAAACTGCTGTAGGTAAAAAATGTATAAACAATGAAACCAGGTGCAAGCTTCAAATTATAGCTCAGTGTCAATAAATGATCACTTTCCATTCATAAATAAGAAATATATCTTGGGAGGCTGATGCAGGAGAACTGTCTTGAGTTTGGGGCTAGCATAAGTTACAGAGCTGTCTGAAATAGAGAAACCCTCACTGAGATACTGCACAGACAATGTGAAACTTGAAAAGTGACTGCATAAGACACCTTTGGTTTGCTTTAAAAAGTTATAGCCATACAATATAGAAAAATTCCACAATATTCAACATTTTCTGAGGAACAAGGTTGATATCATCTATAACATACAGAAAACAGTTTCAGAGCTGGGTATTTAGCTAGCAGCATGAAAACCTAACCTGCAAGCTTGAGATCATGAGTTCGGTCCTTGGTACAAAAAAATTCAAATTTCACCTTCATGATACTGGGTCATAATTCAAGATAATCAAAACTAGATCTCAAGTGAACAACACAGAATTCATGGGTTGACAGGGATGTGGAATACTGATTCTTACCAGAGCTTGTGCTATTCACCTCAAGGAAGGTAGCATAATTTAACTTTATCTTCATGCTTACCCTAAGAACTACCTGACTTTCAGTGAAGACCCTCTCTGTTGTATGTCCTGCTATTTGCACACTGTGTCCTGCCAGTCACTTCCACATCCTTTCCATGCTCATCTGATCCACCCTAAGCAGAAAACCCTTCATGCCTTAACTACTGATATCCCTGCACAATTTCAATTTAGGGCATCTCTTTACACGAATTAGTAAAGTCCATTACAGAGCATTTCCATATTTAAACAATGTATATGATCAACCACGCTATTAAATCACCTCTTCATTCAGAGATGACACCCATATTCCTTGCCATTCAGAAGGAAATCACGTGTATATGTTCATGCAAATGACTAAATTTAGGCATTTTTCAAAGAGAATTTAACACGCAGCCCTTTCTGGAATTTATCCTTAGCAAGCACACTTTACACTGGCCTTGATGACACTTTTATATCTGCTTCATTTTTCTCAAAATTCAAACCTCTATGGCTATTCTCACAAACATAGATTATGAGCGCATGTGTCACATAAAGAATGCTCAGAAATTCTTTGCACTGTTATTTATCATACACAGGAGTTCACCAGGTGTTTGGAAAGCCTTCCTCCACTGAAGTATATCACTACACATCTCTGAATTCTCATAATCTTTGCCAACACCTGTCATGGGGTTGAAAATGTGAGAACATAGTATAAATTTAGGTGATCACAAAATACATAAATGCATAACTTTAAGGAGAGCAGTTGTGGCTACGAGGTCCTACAGCACAGACAATTATAAACTTCTGGCTTTCAGATCTGTTGCTGACAGGAAGGAGAGCAGAGACCTGGCTTATTACAGCTGCACCCAGCTTGAAAACACATCGGAATCAGGCTCTCCTCATGCCCCGTCCTGGGCCCAGACTTGGAGGAGCAAGGGCAGCAGGCGATTTCAAAAATGGCCTTGTGGCCTGGTTGTATCACAGTGGTGACAGCGTTCTAGGGACCCAGAACTGTCCTGGCCCCAGTGAGAGGTAAAAGGGACAGAGGATGACTCACTGCTAGCACTAGAGGACCTCAGGGTCTGAGGCTAAGCACACAGGCTCTAGACAGCACAGCTGCTTCTCACCACTTTTTTTTTTCTTTTCTTTTTCTGTCTTTCTTTCTTTCATTTTTTTTTTTTTTTTTGGTCTTTTTCCTTTTTATTGGTACCGGGGATCGAACTTATGACTGCCTGCTTTTATGGCAGGCACTTATGCAGCTGAGCTAAACTCCAGCCCCTTCAAACCACTTCTAACTGGTCTCAAGTGGATTCCACCCCATTTAACTGCTCCCATCCCATAACATCACCATTGCATAGTTTGGAGGTCTCCCAGGTTCTTTCTAAGCAGTCCACAGTGAATAGAAGCAAAAAATAGTGGTCTAGCAAACATCTAGCGCTCCCTTTTTTGCCCTGGCTTTGCAATTGACGCCATGACACCGGAAGAGACCACCTACCTTGGCCCGCCTGATTGGACAGTTCTTACAGCCAG
Source organism: Cavia porcellus (assembly GCF_034190915.1). Taxonomy (NCBI): domain Eukaryota; kingdom Metazoa; phylum Chordata; class Mammalia; order Rodentia; family Caviidae; genus Cavia; species Cavia porcellus. The sequence continues at coordinate 381,806 of NW_026947529.1, forward strand.
CCTCTTCATCACTGATTGGCTCCTGCTCTCCTGCCTGCCTTCCCCACCAAGAATAATTACAGAAAAAAAACCCACCCTGGAATTGTGGATCCCCAATGAAAGATGGTGGAGGCTCCTGGAGCTGGCTGTCTTCTGGAATGTTGACCTCAGCTCGTCTGATGGGTATTTGCACTGAAAGTCTTTACCTCAGTCCTTGTTTTTTCTCCCAAACGCATTTTATTTGAAAGTTAAAAAGTAAAAAATGTGTCCAGGGATTTAGCTTAATCGCCTGCCTGGCAAGCTAGAGGTCCTGCATTCCATCCAAGATCTGGCTACCACAAACTGTGCTGCTATAAACGTGGGTGCACATATATCATTGTGGTATGATGATTTTTATTCTTTTGGGTAGATACCCAGAAGGAGAATAGCTGAGTTGAGTGGGACCTGTAGACCTAGTTTGTGTGGAATCTCCACACTGATTTCCACAGTGGTTGCCTTACCACCAACAATGGAGAAGGATTCCTTTTTCCCCCACAACCTCTCCAGCATTCGTTATTGCTTGATTTCTTGACAGTAGGCATTTTTTTTTCTGGGGCAAGGTGACATATCAGTGTTATTTAGTTTGCAATTGTTAAATGTTGAGTGATGCAGAATATTTTATCACATATTTATTTGCTGTTTCTATTTTTTCATCTGAGAACTGTGTATTTCACCTCAGATGCACATTTTTAGATTGGGTCTTTAAATCTGGGAAGACTAAAATTTTTTTTAGTTTTCCCTGCTCTCAATAGTAATACTTTGTCTGAGGAAGAGTTGGCAAATATTTTCTCCCACATTGTGGGTTGTCTTTTCACTCTGTTAGTGATTTCTCTTGCTGTTAAAAAGTTTTCCAGTAAGGTGAGATTCTCACTTAATTGTCTTTGATTTTTGCTGTTCAATCCAAGTTTTCTTCATAAAGTCTTTTCTTACATCAATGTCTGCAAGAGTTGTACTTACTCTATCTTGCAGCAGATTTAATGTTTCTGTTTTAATATAAGATCTTTGATCTATTCTGATCTTAGCTTAATACACGTTGAAAGATAATATTCATAACGTATAGAGCCAGGTTTTCCAGCACCATTTATTAAAGAGGCTGCTTTTCTTCCAATGACTTTGTTTGGCACCTTTGTCAAAGATAAGATGGTTTAGTGGTCTGGGGTTGTTTTTCCATCTTCTAATTTGTTCCTTTGATCTTTGGGTCTGGTTTTGTTTGTTTTGTTTTTTGTCAGTACCACATCTTATTTTTTTAATCACGATACCTTTATAGTATAATTTCAAGTCAGGGATTTTGATGAACCCTATCTTTCCTTTGTTTCAAAGCATCACCTTTGCTACTCTAGGTCTCTTCTGGTTCCAGATGAATTTTTGGAATTATTTTGTGTTATTCTTTGAGATATGCTACAGGGTTTTGATTGGGATTGCACTGAATCTGTACAATAGCTTTGGAAGTATGGTTATTTTCACTATATTGAATTTCCCTACCCAAGACTATGGGATAGCTCTTCATTTTAGAATATCGTCTTCAATCTCCTTTTTGAGAGTACTGTGGTTTACAGTATAGAGATCCTTTACATCCTTTGTTAGATTGATTCCTAAGTATTTCATTTTGTTGGATGCTATTGTAAAAGTTATTGTTTGCTTGATTTCTCTTTCCATGAGTTTTTTATTCTTGTTTATGAAATCTAGTGATTGTTGAGTGTTGTCTTTTTAACAAGCTATATTACTGAATTTGCTTCGTAAACTAGAATTCTTTTGGTGGAATTTTTATAGTCTTCTAAGTAGAGTACCATGTCTTCTGCAAATAATGATAGTTTAACATTTTCATTTCTATCTTTATTCCTTTTATTTCTTTCTCTTGTCTAATTGCTCCAGCTAGTTTCCAGGACTATATTGAATAAGAGCGGAGGCAGTAGACATCCTTGTTTTGTTCCTCATTTTAGAGTGAAAGAATTCAGTTTTTGTCCACTTAGTATGAGGTTGAATGTTGGTTTGTAATAAAAGGCTTTTATCAGATTGAGATAAAGATCATCTCTCCTGATTTTTGTAGGTTTTTTATTATGAATAGGTGATGGACTTTGTCAAAATCTTTTTCTGCATCTATTGAAATGATCAAATGATTTTTGCTTTTGGATTTGTCAATACGGTGTATTATATGTATGGATTTATGTATGTTGAACCACCCTTGCGTCCCAGGGAATAATTCCACTTGATCATGTTGTACAATCTTCTCGATGATATTCTGCAGTCTGTTTGCCAGTATGTTATTGAGGATATTGCTTCAATTTTCACTAGGCAGAATGGTCTGTAATTCTCTTTCTTATTTGGATTGTTCTCTGGTTTTGGTATCAGGGTAATGCTTGCTTCCAGAAATGAATTGGGAAGAACAATTTCCCATTTGATTTCATTGAATTTTGAGAAGTGGTGGTGTTAGGTCTTCTCTAAATTTCTTATTTATCCCTGCCATTTCATGGCTACCCCTGCTTTCTTTCAAGGATCAGTGGACTCTTTCCATAATGGGCTGCAAATATTTTCAGGATTAAAGTTCAATCCTCCAGGAATAAAAAATCCACTGATGTCAGAAAATATTCTGAGAACAGGCCAGGACAGGACACAACAGAACAGAGAGTCGGAAGTCTGTGTTAGAGGCAGCAGACTTCATCTTAATGATTTTCACTCGTTTCTATTAATTTTCCACCTAGAAACCCAGTATGTGAAAACAAAAGGAGCATAGTTACCGTGTAAAGTGAAGACATTACATTTAAATGATAGTAATGGTCTGCAACAGAGTAAGGATGAAATAAAAGCTAGCATCAGTTCTCCAAGACAAGCTTGCTACTCATTCAGACTCATATAATTTCTGAATTCTGAAAGTGATCATATTGCCAAGCATGGGGGTGACAATTATTGCTGAAATGGAACCAAATTCCTAATCGAATTAAACATTTCCTTCTGGTGAGGCAGGGACACCCAAGGACTTCACACTCTAAGTTCCACTTGCCACATAGTTCCCTTGTCACTAATTGGCACTCAGCTCTTTGTTGTACTCTACTCAAATAAAATAGGGCCCCATGATGAAAAAACGGGGCAAGACGCCAAGATGACAAATGGCGCAAAATGTCTTTTTTAAAAGAAGTGCTTTTATTTTAGCTGGTCCAGCGACACAGTGCAGATGAAATTTGCAAACTGTGCAACTGAGTTAGAGTTTTGACTGATTTTTATAGTTCATTTATGATTAGCTCATTGATCATTAAGTACATAGTGATGAGAAACAGAAATAAGGTGGGCCTTTGTTCCCCTTTGCAGAGGTAAGAGACATTTCACAGTGGGTGGTTAGACAATTCATAGCCCTTGGTCTGCCAATTCTGGGAACATTTGTCTCTCATAAAGGGAACAGTGGTTGACACAGCATCATTTGTCTCTTACAAGGAGAACAAAAGTTGACATAGCACACAGGTCACTAAGGTGGGGGGATGACGCATTACAGCACAGCAGAACCACGTGGTCAGTTAATTTATAACTATGTGGTTGGTGTTTGGTTAGTAGGGTATTGAGCTCAGTATACAATGACAATATTACTAATAACTACATGTTTAAGTAAATATTTTTGTTAATTATCTTTTAATCAATTATTTTAATTTTTAGCATCTTAGTATAATATTACTAATCTGTTTATATGCAAGTTCCAATTGTTAAAAAAGTAAATAAGATTAACAGAGGTCTGGAGGCTTCTATGATTAACGTTGTCAACCAGGGAGATAGAGAAAACCATCCCTCAAGCCAATTCTGTTCCGTTTTTCTGGCTTGTTCTTGATCCTGTAGCTGCCCTTTAAGGCTGGCCATACTTTGTCTGATAACCCCAGAATGATTGGCATACAAACAACAATATTTTCCTAATGTCAGACAAAAGCCTCCTTCCTTTAGGAACAGGAGATCTAGACCCCGCCAGTTTTGTAAAACCATCTCAGTCAGTGAACTTAAAGAATCCTCTAATTTGGAGACAGAATCACTAAGGGCTGCTAAATCTTGGTCAATGAGTACACATAAGTGTCTATAATTTTGGTCTTTTGACTATTAGGCTGGACACTCTTAAACTTATTGACCTTGTTATCTCAATTTTTAGTAATACAGGTAATAATGCAGGATTTTTTTGCTCTTACTGGACTCTTTAAGTCAAAGCTAGGGAACAAGTGACTCTTACCATTATCTCTAGGGTACCAATACACTTGGGGAAAGATATGGACTAATATGTAAAGCTCAGGGCACTGGGTAAACAGGTGATGCATGGAACAAGGAGTTATATTAGAACTACAGGCAAACCAGGCTTCATTGGGAGCAACAAGGTGTTGATTAGCAGGATAGGAAAAAGTATAAATCAAAGCTGAAGAGGTAGGATTACAGAGTGCAGCATTAGGGGAAGTGTGCAAGGAGTAGGAGGCAGAGTAAACACAGATTCCTGGGGCACCCTGTACATTGTCCAGTGTGAGCCAGGGCTTAGCATCCCACCAACAAAGTTGTCGTCTGTACAAGAATTTAAAAGTTGATTTGCCATAAGCAATGTCCAGAGGCAAGAAGGGGCTAGAGATGTCACAGAAATCGCAGAGGGCAAAAAGGTCTCAGGAGCAGGAAGTCTAGTGGAGGAGAACAGAAGATTGGGCCTCAAAAGTGAGGAAAAAGTTAAAGACCCCATTTATTTCCCTGGCAAGGAGATACAAATTTACAACCCCAATGTCTACAAAATATTTTGTGTCTATGGATTGTGAACACCTATAATCAGAGGCTGGCTGTTGCTTTTGGGGACAAAGATACCAGTAAGTGGACGGTATTTTTTTTTGAATACATAGGTCCCTGTAAGTCTCGATTAGCAACCAATCAGGCAGCATGACATGCACACCCAACAACAATTTTTTTGTCTAATTTTTGCTGGGATGTTATCTAATAGGGAACATAAATTTATCTTAATTATCTTATAGACAGTAGCATTGGCTTCCAATAATTTACCAGTGAAATAGTCAGTAATTGTAAGTTTTAAACAGTGGGTTACAAGGTATCTTCTTGGGGTCTCCATAAGGAAAAACACCTAAGAACTAGATTGTCAGATACATTTGGCAGTCTTAAGCTTTAAAGAATCCTTGGAGGGAACAACAGTCCACTTACCTGTAGGTTGATTGCTGTCAGAGGCCAGAACTGGCTTGAGGTAGCAATGATGAATTGAGGCAGGCTTTTTTGTGACTTTGAAGGCAGTCAGAGTGCTGAGGACCACTGTGTAAGGGTCTTCTCACCATGATTTGAGGGACTCACGGTGATGTCTCTTGATGAGTAGTGTCCTAGGTTTCATGGCAGGACGTTTGTGTTCCGGATGGGCTGTAGGCAGAGGTTGTTGTTCTCGGAATAACTGATGGATGGAAGTCAGAGCAAGTTGAAGGGCCTGGAGGAACTTAGCAAGATCTTGATTAGCCAGCTCAGCTAATTTTTTTTTCAGAAATCTTAGGAATAAGAGGAGGAGGTCTCCCACATAGAACATTAAAGGGGAAACAACTGTAACATAGGGGTACATTGTGCACGCAAGAGGGAAAAAGGAAGGAGACTCACCCAGTTCTCGTCAATTTTGAATGTCATCTTAGTTACTACCATTTTTGAAGTCTGGTTTATACTTTTTATTTGTCCTCAACTTTAAGGCCGGAAAGCACAATGGAGTTTTTAATCAATCTGCAAAGCTTGGGTTAGTTTTTCAGTTATCTGGGCTATAAAACCCGGGCCATTGTCAGACCCCATGGATAAAGGGAGGACAAATTGGGAAAACTGCTATCAGGGCTGACTCAAGACTTATTAGGAAAAGCTATCTACCAGTACTCATTCCCTTGAAGCCCAGGTTTTTTTTTTATTTTTGTAAAATCTAATTCTCAAAGTTTTTCAGGCACAGTCCCATGATACCAAGTGGTTTTCATTTGTTGTGGTTGCTTAAGATATACCAACTGGCACTGAGGGCCTCTAAGGCTCACAGACTGAGTAAGCTTCGATAACTGAGGGATAAAGAAATGATCTCAAAAAGGGCAGCGAGTTTTGATCCTCCCATGTGAGTGGACAGATGAGCTTGTTGGATGAGTTTTTATCTCAAGGCCTCGCAGAGGAGGACTTGAGTATGAGGCAGTTGGTACCAGCCCCCAGGGATATCAGACTTTGCTTGGAGTTGAGCTGCCAAATGTAAGTCTTTTTGGGTGCAAAAGGGCTCTGACAGAGTGGGTGGAATCAGTAGCAATGCCGGGATTGTCTCAATCCCCACTGATTTTGTGGCTGCTTTTTGGGGAGCTGCATCTGTTAGATTATTTAATAGCCATATTCCTTGGCATCCAAATGGCAGCTAACAAATCCAAAACTTGGGGAGCATTTTTATCTTTTGGCCCCCTTAAGTCAGTGAACCTCATTCCTGAAAAATGGCCCCATGAACATGGGCAGTAGCAAATGCATATCTGCTATCTGTCTGACAACTTGAGGGCCTCAGTGAGTGCAATGAGTTCAGCCCATTGGGCTGATGTTTTTGGCTCTAAGGTTTGTTCCCATAGAATCTGAGAGTCTGTGACAGTGGCTGCCAGGACCTGCTTACTTTGATATATGTGACTGCTTTCATCAGAGAAATATAATGGAACTCCGGACAGTGGCTCATCTGTCAAGTCCGGTCAAAGCCCCATGAAATGATCAGAGGGGCAAGGAGAGGTCATCATCAGGCAGCTGAGTATCTGGGTTTAAAGACACTGTCCCCTTGAAACTGATGGTATTCAGATCTAGAAGTAATGCCTGATAGGCAGCCATCCATCCGGTGAAGCTTTGATGAGAGTCTCCAGTGAATGAGAGGAGATAATTAGAAGTTTTTGTTCAAATGTCACCATTTGGGCCATTTTCACCAGGAGGGCCACCGAGGCAATCATCTGCAGGCAAGGCAGACATTGCCCTGCCACATTATCAAGTCTCTTGGAAAGATAGGCAATAGGCTTTTGCCATGGTCCTGAACTCTGGGTCAGTGCTCCTTTTGCTATCCCTTGTTTTATATCAACATAGAGGGAAAGAGGTTTTTGCAACTTTGACACAGCCAGAACTGGAGCTTCTGTTAAGGCTGATTTCAATTGCTGAAAAGCCTGGTCTCCTGAGTCTGTAATCTAAAGCAGGCAACATCCTATGGCTCCTAGAAATTTTTATATTTGTTTTTTAGTCACAGGAACTGGAATCTATTGAATGGCTTGCACCAGCTGGAGGAGAGAGTCAGTTTTAAGAAAACTCTAATAACTAACTGAGGGGCATTTTTTAAAAATCTCTTAATTCTTTGCAACTTTTGCTTAATATCAGGTGCTGACAGTTACAAAGGTATTATTAATGGCCCTTGCCTTTATAGGTGCTACCAGATCTACAGGTGTATAAATGTAATAGGCCTCTAGCAATCTCTCTAGAAACCCCGAGGAAGACTCATCATCTAATTGTCTCACCTCTGTTACCTTGGACAAATTGGTGGGTTTTCTGGCAGCCCTTAAAGGCTTCTGAGAACAACTGGCAATACTGAATGAGAGCCTTCTTACCTCTGGTTGTCCGATCGGGGCAGGACAAAGGGAAAACATGGTTCTGGCATTTGGGATCAGAGGACAGGTTTTTATTTGGAATGCACACTGCTTTTTATCCCACAACATGAAGGTTTTTTTTCTCTCTCTCTTTTACTGTAAACAAAACCTGTAAAATCTGCTGGAAGTCATCCCAAGTGGGGTGATGAATGGAGAAGACAAATTTCAAAAGAGAAATAAGGCCCCGAGGGTCCTTAGAAAAAGGGGGATGAGGAAGAGGAGTACAGGAATTCTGAACGCTGATGGCTTCTAGTCCGGATGGGACTGAGAATTACAGTCCTTTTTAATTTTTATTTTCATAGGCAAATATATTTTATATATGGTCAACACTGACTTTTTATCATTATATAAACTTGGGATGACAAAGGGCTCTAGTTTGTCCTCCCCTTTTTAGAATACAATCTCATTTTAATGGAAACATTTTGCAGTAAAGTTTTATTGATCCAATACTGTCAAATTCTGAACACATTTGTTTTTCTGTTACTGTTTATTACCAATTACCTTTTTTCTAGCTTTTTAGACAACATTAAAAATTTTAACAAAATCCTTGAAGTGACTTTCTTAGTAGTCTAAAATATATTAAATCATTTTATGTCTTTTTACCATCTTAAAATGTTACACTTTAAAAACTGTAACTTTTTAAACTGGCTCAATAACAGTATGACCTGGATTTATTTGGTAATGCCAATATGATTTTAAAAGCCATATGTATATATATATATATATATATATATATATATATATATATATATATATGTGTGTGTGTGTGTGTGTGTGTGTGTGTGTGTGTGTGTGTGTAAATATATATGTATTTTTATATGTTTACATTTTAACCAGAAAAATACTTTTAAAGACATGCCAAGGTTGTACATAATCAGTTGAGAACTAAAACATTAAACAAGGCGCCACAAAAGACAAGACCAACATTAAAGACACAAGCAAAGGATTTTCTGTCCATGGTTCGGCGACCTAAAGGGAAATAAATTTTCATTATGACCCTTAAGTCCAATAAGCCGCATGGAACCTGCAACAGTAGTTTAAGAGAAAAAAGAAATCTAAATGTTTGTACTGAGGTAACAGATTCAAATGAACAAATGGCTCCACCGTAAAAATATGCCAAGCACAAAACCAAATGGATAAAAAAAATCCCAAATCACAAATGGCCTAGAAGCCCTGTCCCGGAGGGCATCCCATTCGGGTGCAGAAGGAACCAGCCAAGCTCTCTGCAACTTCAAAGGTGCGCACTCAAATTACAAAGAATAAAAGATCCAAATACAGATGTTTCAAGCCGATCGATTGGTGAAAAAATGTGGGGAGGGGTCCCCATGTAATCCCGGAGTGCCCCCAAATGTTGTACTCTACTCAAAAAACAGGGCCCCATGATGAAAAACGGGCAAGACCCCAAGATGACAAATGGCACAAGATGTCTTTTTTAAAAGAATCGCTTTTATTTTAGCTGGCCCAGCGACACACTGCAGATGGAATTTGCAAAGCTTTGCAACTGAGTTAGAGTTTTGACTGATTTTTATAGTTCATTTATGACTAGCTCATTGATCATTAAGTACATAGTGATGAGAAACAGAAATAAGGTGGGCCTTTGTTCCCCTTTGCAGAGGTAAGAGGCATTTCACAGCGGGTGGTTAGACAATTCATAGCCCTTGGGCTGCCAATTCTGGGAACATTTGTCTCTCATAAAGGGAATAATGGTTGACACAAGATCATTTGTCTCTTACAAGGGGAACAAATGTTGACATATCACACAGGTCACTAAGGTGGGGGGAGGGGGTGACGAATTACAGAGCAGCAGAACTATGCAGTCAGTTAATTTATAACTATGTGGTTGGTGCTTGGTTACTAGGGTAATGAGTTTAGTACATCATGACAATATTACTAATAACTATATTTTTAAGTAACTATTTTTTTAATTATCTTTTAATCAATTATTTTAATTTTTAGCATCTTAGTATACCAGCATCCTGTGTAGTTACAGACCTGTCACCTCTAGAAAATACAAAGTGTTTCCCAGAGACAAAAAGCAGACACATTGCTTAGGATGGAAGGAAGCAATTATAAGGAACCATAAGGAAAATGTGAAGGTGACGTATACATCACCACTTCAGTGATGATTTTCAAGGGGCTCATGTATGACAAGATTCCTAGAGGTTTGTTTGTTTTTAGTTTCAGATTTGTTTATTTTTGGTACCAGGAACCATATTCTGTACCCTGTGATTGCCAGGGAGCACTTTGCCAATGAGCTACATCTCTGACCCATGTCAAGTTTCATCCAATTTTGTATTTAACCCTGTTAGTTCATTGTATGTCAATTATAATGAAATAAAATTGCTTTTAAAACACTTCTGATCTGAGCTGTCAATAAAAGCTTTATTTACTTACAGATTTACTGACAAGCAATTTTGTTTTTTATAGATTTATTTCTAAGCAGTATTGTTTATTTATAGATTATTTTATACAAAGTCTGTTATTTATAGATTTATTTAATTTTGCTGTGCTGAAGATTGAATCCAGTGCCTTGGTCCTTTTATCATAATTTATTTCCAGACAGGGCCTTGCTAAATTGCTAAGTTGTTTACATTGGGCTGGAATTTTATTACACTTATTAGCATTTTTTTGTACTGAAGTATAACAAAGGTAACTAAATTGAGTAGTCTCAAGTAAATCAATAAATACAGATTAACACACAATAGCTGGGTGTGATGGTACATGCCTGTATTCCTGGCACTTAGGAAGCTGAGGCAGGAGGATCATTGCAAGTTCTAGATAAGACTAATTTACATAGTGAAATTCAAGGCCAGCCTGAACTACACAGTGAGAGTCTTAAAAATTAAATTAATAAAATAAAATAAGATAAACCCTGGACTAAGGCAAGGAATTATCTTCTAGTCCAAAGCATGGGCATCTTCAGAGGATTTACTTTCAAAGGTGATATTGTTTGTATCTGGGTGTCCCCACCAAAGCCTCATGAAGTCACAGAGGAAGCTAAACCTAGCATCTGTGATTGGTTCATTGTTTAGTGCTGTGATTAGTGATGAAAGTGCTTCACCTTCCCGGGGTTTAAATTATCGGAGTAAAAGAAGTCTCACCAGTTCATTTTGTGAGAGAAGTGAGAAAGTCTTGTAATTCAAAAGGAAATCACCACCTGTGGAAAACAGGTGCAGAAAACATTCAGCCTCCCAAAGTTGATAAGCACAGGCACAAATTACTGAGATGTGCTGTGTCCCCATCCAATGGCACCTTTTAAGGCAGGAGCTGAACAGCACTGGAGAGAACATGGGGGATAGAGCAGAGTCCTGTCCCATAGCTCCCATCACAGCTACATCAGAGCCATCTTTGGCCTCACAGGACTAAGAAGAGAGGTTTCTCCAACAGAGAATACTACACAAATTTTCAAGATTTCTTTTCAAGAGTTTGATTCACAGTACTGTTTGAAGCAGGAAGGAACTGGGACCCTCCCTAGCCTTCACTTACAGCATGCACAGGAGAGCTGTTTGAAGAATGCCATGCATGATTGTTGGAGGGAACTCTGGCCAGGGCCATAGAGGTGCAAGTCTAGGGGTGAAAAACTCATAGCACAGCAAGGTTTTTCATGGGCTAACCAGTGCGCTGGGAGTCTACACTGCAAACCAGTGCTTCCCAACACCAGGGACAACAATGAGCAAGGGCATTTGGATGCCAGAGTGGCCAGTCAGGTGAGGGGCAGCCCTGACTGACACACCTGAGAAGAGTATCCCTCTGGAGCTGAACCCCCAGCAGGTCCACCTCACTTCCTTTTCAGGTCTGTCAGCAAGGACATCACACAGGAGCACGGCAATACAATTGAAGTTTACTCAAACTAAATTATTTAGCTTCCTTTTGAAGAAATGATTGAAAATGCACAAGTCTGAGAAATACAAGGCTGAGAACAGCATTCTGCATGTTGTGTAAATAAACTGACCCTTTATAAGTCATGGAAATAATGCCTGTGGGTGAGTCTGCAATGGCAGAGGTGTGCAAACTCATGCATGCAGGTTTCACAATTGCAAAAGAATAACTCCAAATAAATGCTACATGGACATGACTTCCCTTTGGGACTGCACTGTAGCAAGCTAGATTTACTGAGCCACCTCAGTAAACCCAAGGGAAAACACACCAGATGATACCATTACCCAAATATGAGGGTTCAGGAGCTCTGCTTCATGCTTGATGCTGCTGCTGGTTGACAATTTCAAGTTGTTTCTATCTGCACAACCCATCTTCACCCCTCTCAGCTAATGATTGCCTGGATGTGGATCAGACTATTTCTTTACTTAAAACCCCACCATGATTTCAGGATGGATAGCAGTCTCTTGTTTACTGGAAATTCTTTTTGAAGTTTGGGTGTAAGCATCCTTAGACCATGTGCTTAGCAAGTTGAGGGGAAATGAGATTGTTTGAAGTAAATATAGGAAACTCATTTGTCAGTGGCAGATTCAGTTGGTATTGAAGCCCATATGTTATGGGTAAACAGGAATGAGTCAGGGTTTGCTGTACAAAGTGCTGGAAGGCACAGCAGTGTCCACAAGTTCAGTTTCTGGTTTGCTTCCCTCATTCTACCAAGCTTGAGAGTGGATTCTCAGCATTCAAGCACATAGGGTTTGAACTATATTAGAAATCTGTAAAAACTTCTGTTAACTGGGGAGTGAAAAGACAAAGAAATGTTTTTTGGCAAAATGCAGTTCTAAATATATGCTTAAATAAACAAAGAAGCCAGAAAAACAACAACAAAGAGAAATGCAATGAAAATATTGTGTTTTGTTCCAGTGGCACTGCCTCAGTCTCAAAGATAGGAGCAAAATTTGCAGAGTAGAAGGGTCACTGAAGACAGTGGTCTTCATGGTCTTGATCCCCAGAGGTGCATATTTGGTGCCCTGCCCTCTAAGCCAGATGAATTCAGGATAGCACCTGAATCCTGGTGGAGGCTGAGACAAGGAACCAGGAACTGAGGCCCCCAGGGCTGAGGAATCAGAGTTTTTGCTGCGTCCTGGCTGCTCTGCCTTCCCTTGCCTACAAGGCTGCAGCATGGATGAGGTGGGGGAAAAGGGTGAAAGGCAGGCAGTGCTAGGCTCCTGTGCAAGCTGCACACTCCCTGTGCTGCCTGAAAGCAGGAAGATTCAGGTCTTCCTTGCTGGAAAAATAGACACTGAAGCAAATCACTTGTTGTCCTATGGCAGTAGCAGACACAGGTCAGCACGGTGGCTTTTATTGTAGGAAGGGCAGGGACACCCACCACAGCAGGATCCTCATGGATTTATGTATTGTAATTTTTAGAAGTTAGTTGTGAGCGATGTGTTGGCTTGCTGGATACCAAGCCTCCTTATTTTATATTTACAGTGATATTTGAAGTGTCTGTATTGTGCATAACTTTCAGTATATATAATGAAATTAAATCACCCATGTTCACATACCTATTCAAGAAATTTGCCACAATTAAATATTAACTTATTTGAATAAAAGGAATATTGAATAGAACACCATAAATAATGCATTGGAATGGAAAAATGGAAAAAACACCAAAAAGTCTTCCCCTCAGGTTCAGTGCTCTGCTCTCCAGGAGCTCCTCTCTTCTGTCCTCACCTGCTATTCAGGCCTGGGTCTTTTAATTGCTGGGTGGAGAGAGGGCCAGGCTATGAGCTCTTCTATCATCTAAGGTAGCATCCAGGACATGGCCTAGGACATGGCCTTCTTTCAGCATTTTCTGTGATTATAATTGTATAATTGACTGAGAAGCTCTGCTGTGGTACATTCATGGTTTCTAACTATCCACACTCATAACTGAATAAGAAGAGATCACGGGTATCTCTCAATCTCATTTTTATAATGAGGCCATAGAAGTGGAATTTCCAGGTTAAATGTATGTAAATTGAATTTCTTGATCATAAAATTCACACTAAAACTCACCATAGAGTTGGAGCCTTGAAGGGGAAGCCCAGGGCTCCTCAGATCTCTGTGGAAATGCGAAGTTGGAGGAAGATGGACCATGCAGATGTGGAGGACACCACAGCATCTAGTAGTGTAACATGGGGAAGAAAGTCTTAGGTCAGGATTCCTCATCCATCAGTCAGCTTCTCAGCAAACAGCCTACACTTCATGCAGGAAAAGAGAGGGCTGTTGTGGCCCTGCTGTCCAAGTTCATACCTGCAGTCATGAGTCCCCATGTCTCACTCACAGGAACTCTGTACAAGAAGATCAGCATGTTTCAGAGCCTACCTTGACTGAATGTCTTCTTCCCAGGTGAGATCTCAACTGCCACATGTGAATTCACCACAGCTGTGGAGCAAGACAGGTGTTTACAGGCAGCAGGTCAGGAGGTGGGAACACTGCAGGCAGGTAAGGGTACATAGCCTGAAATAAGAGACCTGGCCCTACCCTTCCCCAGTGTCCTTCAGGAGTAACTGCACCTGCAACAATGTACTTTAAAAGACTAAATAACTTAACAGTGTACTCACAAAAATATATACTGTAGGGCAAGTTTGAATATACAAAAGCAAATTGCTACATCCCTAAGTAAAATGTAACATGATCATTAATCAGTACATGATCTCCTATGGTGTCCCTGACCCACACCCTCAGAAAAAAACACACCATTTCACATAGCATTAACAAACATGGGCAATGAGTCAACAATCATAACTGCTTAATAACAACATCAAATGCCAGAATATGATAAATGCCCAGCTGACTGGTATGAAGTGTATAGTAAAGAATAAATACTGAATCTGGCAGCTGAACAAGAAAACAATTCTCCTGCCTTCCTGGAAAGCACCCCTGATGCAAGCCAGGAGGAGAACCAGTCAGCATCTCCAGTGAGCCTACTGGTGCATGGACTGAGAGCCATACATCTCACTTGACCACCCTTGGTTAGCAAGGAGAGGCAGAATTCTGAGCATCTCTTGGGAAGATGACTGTGTATAATATAGAAAATATGGGGGATTTCCATTTATCTTGTGTTTCAAAACAAATGTTGTCTTTCATTTTTTGCTGCGTTCTGATTAATTGTTTTGCTCTATTCAATATTATATTTTGACTGGTTTTAAAATGTTCTGTGTTTGTTTGGATTTCACAATAACTAACTGAATGGAAACGAATTGTGAAGATGAGATATACTATGGTACCTATTACTGTTATCACGGACCATGCTGTGAAATTCTGTACCAATTTCACTGCATTGTGTCGATGTGCTTTGTTCTGTTTGCTCTGTTGTATTTTACTATCTTCAAAATAAAATTTTGAAAAAGAATAAATACTAATCAGTTTTCATGTCTTTCAAGGGAAGGGAACCACCACCAATTCCTTTCAGATGATGAAGTCACCCTGAAAATGAAGCCAGACCATAATGCTCAAAAAAATGGTAATGCTCTAATGGCCAATATTCTTAATGAACATACACAAAAATATTCAACTAAATGCTCATCAGCTAAATTCACCAGCACTTGCAAAATTTAAATACCACAATAAACACTGGGTTCACCCTCAGTGGTGCTAGAATGGTTCCACTTGCACAAATCATTCAGTGTCACTTGCCACATTCACAACATGAGGCACAGCTAACCCCTCAAGAGATTTGGAAAAATCACGTTGAGAAATTCAAATGTTCACCATCATTTCATGATAAGAACCATTCACACACCATGTGCAGGAGGAATGAATCTCAGCACAGCAAAGAACAGACATGACAAGCGCATCACTGACATCATGCTCAGAGGCTGACAAGCTGCAAGATTGGCTTGTCAGGTCAGGAACAAGACCAGGCTTTGTACTCTTTTCAACACACTACTTGAAGTCCTAGTCCTAGAATTGAGTCAACAATAAGAACCCAAAAGTTTACCAAATCAGAAAGGAAGAATTAAGAGGTGTCTCTGTTTTCTGAGGACACAACATTTCATATAAGAAACTTAAACCTACACCAAAAAACTCTTAGAACAAATGGAAAAATAACTTCAGTTTCAAGGTACAATATCCATATGTCATAATCAGTTCATATCTATGCGCTTCAAACAAACTGCAGCCCCAAATACAAGGAACACAATTCATTTCATAATTCTTCCAAAAGAATTAATACTTATGTAAAATTTAAAACAAACTCACCTGTTCTTGGAAAATTGTAGAAATTGAAGCAATGAGTGAAGTGGCACTAAGAGAAGAAAAGACAGATTGTGATGGTGGATGGGAAGAATTCATGTTGTTATAATGTACATGCTACCCACAGCAACCAGGTGTTTAAATGCCATTCCTGTCAAAATATCAGTACCATTTTCTTAGAGATAGAAAAACAAAGTGAAAATGCACAGGGAAGGACAAAGAGTCATCCTATAGCCATGGAAAAAACATTAAAGTAGAAGCAACAAAATATATAATTTCCTGGTATATAATAAAGTGACAACAGTCAAAAGGGTCCTATACTGCAAGAACTGGACCACAGATTAAAAAGGCCAGCCCAGTAGAGAAAAACTCATACAGTCACCAGGAATTTTGTTTTGTTTCTCCTTTTCCTTTTCCTTTCCTCCCTTCCCCCTCCCCTTCCACTTTCATTCATTTCCCTTTCCTTTAGTTTTCTTTCTTTTTCTTTTTCAGTTTTTGGTCAAGTTTTTCCTCCGGCCTAAGCTGAACTCAGAGTGTGTTGCAGGCTTGTCTGGAACTCCCAGGAATCCTGCTGCCTCAGCCTCCTGAGTGCAGGCATTGCAGGCATTTTCAACATTCCATGCTCAGCCAATGAGTTTTTAACAACACTATGATGAAACCAGGCCTGGTGGAGTGTCTGGTAATGCCAGCATTCTGGAAGGCTGAGGCAGCAATATCGCAAATTTAAGGAGAGCCTCAGCACTATAGCCACTTCTCCAGAACCTGGAAGAAAATAAAAAGAATTTAAATTTGGAAGGCCATGGAGCTAAGTGCAAATCTCTGTATTCAATCCATAGAAACTGAATGCAAGGGGGCTGGGGATTTAGCTCAGTAGCATAAGCGCCTGCCTTGCAAGCAGGCAGTCATGAGTTCGATCCCTGGTACTGACAAAAAGGAAAAAGACAAAAAAAAAAAAAAAAAAAAGAAACTGAATGCAAAACAAAAAAACTTGGGAAGTCCAACAGTAGAAAAAACAGTATTTTACACTGTCCTGGCTTTCTGGAGGGCAGTGTACCCCAAGTGGCATTAGCTTTCACAATTTTTGTGTGGTTTGACTTCAAAAAATCATCAAAATCCAAGAGGGATAAAAAAATAAACAGAAATTGCTTCAAGGATATCAAGTCTCAGTCCCAGTGCTAAAGGCATTTGCAGTGATATTCTGAAGCACATGATGACCACAGTTACAAAACAGAGAATCTACAGTGTTAATGGGATTTTCAATCTTAGTTACTTTGAAAAAACTGCCATTTAGGAGGTTGATATATAGCTTAACTAGATCCACTCTTTCTGCAAATGTCTAAAGATCAGAGCCAAATATTTCATTCTATGAATGCACAAAATTACTGCTTATTACCAACTCAAGATAATGTACATTTGCAATCGTAGCACTCTGGGAGAGGGAGGGAGATTGAATAAGGAAAGGTTTAAGCCTCACCTGGGAAACTCACAATCTTAGTGGGATCATGCCTTAAAATTTGTAAAAAGATCAACAAATTTTACAAATGCATGAAAATATGGATCATTAAGAAATCTTTGCACACAATACAGTAGCCAATGTATTCTCTCATTATTCTTCTGCATTTTATTCTTTTACAGACTTCACAATACCATCTTTTATGTGGGCCTTATTAATATGTACTTGAGTTACATTAAAATAAGACAAGAAAGTCTTTCCAAAAACAGTAATCCTTTGCTTAAATCCTACTTCCATGTATAAAGTTACTACTAAAATAAAAATGTACCATCAATTCTCTTTATACGATGCTCTCCAAAACCTAAGAGTGTATATTCAACACCCCCCAAATAGCTGACTTTATCAATGTTTTTGGAACATTGAACACAGCTGTTTGCAGTCTCCCTGTTTGAATGTCCACCTTGTGTTCTTTGATACTGTGATTTGAGGAACTATTTTCAAGAAGATAGTGTGTAATCTACTAGCAGGTAATTTCTTACTGTTATGGTTTTTTGTTTTGTTTTGTTTTGTTTTGTTTTGTAGTTCTGTATTGCGTGTACCCTTACGCCGCTTTGGTTTGTTTTGTGTTTTTCTCTTTTTCCTCTTAAATAAAAAAAAAAAAAAAGAGTGTATATTCAGTAGCATATCTACATTCATCTCAGTTAAAAGGTCAAAAAAGTTGAAACAGTTCAAATTCTTGGCAGTAGATCAATGTCTACCTCATGGTAAACCTAATGTTCAGTGTGCTGACTAAAGTACATATGTAAGAAAAATTCAAGATTTGAATTGTCGATTTATAGGTGATTTTTATGTCTTTTAAACCCGTTTTTAATGTATTATTTATTTCAATTTATTTATTTATTTTTGAGACAGGATTTTTCTATGAAGTTTAGGCTTTCATTGAAATCACATTGTAGCACAGGCTGACGTCAACTCACAGCAATCTTACTGCCTCAGCCTTGTAACTTCTGGCATTAGAGATGTTTACTACCAAACCTGGTTCTCATTTACTTTTTAAATTTTTTCCAAAATTAAATTACCCAAGATTATGTGATATGTCATAGTTTATCAGGTGAGTTATACAAAATGAAATCAGAAAGCACTAAAAATGCACTGAAGGAGACTCAAAATCCTCTCCAACAGTAAACATAGTGTAACATAACATAACATAACATAACATATTATAGCATAAAAAACACAATAAAAAAAGCAAAACAAAATAAGAAAACAGGGTTGGAGATTTAGTTCAGTAGTATAAGTACCCTCTTGGCAAACTTGAGGTCATAAGTTCAATCCTCAGAACCAAAAAGAAAACAGCCACCTAACTCTGATTTTAAAAAATGCTTGCAAGTGTACCTTAACAGCTTGTAAGCTAATCATACACAAGACATATAATCTGACAATTTCACATCTAAGTACTTTTTCTTTGAAATAAAAGTCTAAGTCCACTCAAGACTGTGTATAAGAATGGCTGTGGTAGCTGGCTTTCCAGGGCCAACCCAGAAACAGAACAAATGGGATCAGTAGATGGGTGACAGATGCATGAACAAGTTGTAGTTGGCGGGTTCAGCCCCATGAGAGTGTGTGGTGGCTCCACTACCAATAAGCAGCAGTATGTGGAGAGCCTAGCACAAAGAAGCTGCTTGAAGGAGACCAACCAAGGGCATTGAAAGTGAACAGGCTCAGCACCATCACCTCTAGGACAGGCAAACTACCCAGCAGGGACACAAAGCCCATGGTCTCTTTGGGATAGGAGAACAGGAAGTGAAAACAGTAACTAGGACACAAATTCCCCAGGAGGGAATCCCACGTGTCCTCATCAGCACGGGGGGAAGATGTCCATGGCCTTGCAAAGTCTCCCCTTGCCCTCACCACCTGCTGTCCCTAATCAAAGGAGGTCAGAGTATGGAGCACTACATTGCATGGCTGAGGTAAACATAAGTAAAACTTGCTATGAATCCTCCTTTCCTAGACACATGGGTGTTATAACATGAAACATTTCATGTCCTTTAAGGAAAATTATTATAGGCATTATGGAAACATCTCCATGCTGCTTAATGATAATGAAATGAAACTAACATAAGTCCAGAAAAGACAGTCAAAATTAAATTTGAGAAATCTCTAAATGAAGAAACTGTGAACCTCATCCTCAAGGGAAAGGATCTTTTGAATGGAAAGGTCTAAAAGTACACACATTTCGCTAGTTTTTTAACTTGCTGTTTCTAAGGAGGACACAGATTAGCTCACAATAAAAAGAAAGGAGGCATCAGAGGGGGAGCCTCAACTGTGGACCCCAGCATATGACCTCACTTCCTTGGTGATATGTCCAAACAGAACTCTGAAGACTCTTGTCACCAGGCACTGTGGTCTGGTGATAGTTGGCCTTCATAGATGGCTGGCTCAAGGGAGTGAACAAGGAACATGCTATGCTGCTTTCCCAGGGCTAGTGGCCCAAGCATCCGGACCCCGTGTCAGGGAACCACGTGGGAACATATGGAGAGGATGGTTCACTTGGTCCAGATGCTTCAGGAAGCTCAACTGGAAACACCCAGCTGTCAGCAACCCAGGCCAGGACTCATTGGCACACAGAGGTGCCCAGAGGCACCCAGAGACAAGAGGAAGCCCAGAACACATATCCCTAGGCTCAACCACCAGCCATTCAGAGACACTGAGTCCAGGAGTAGTTCAGATACAGGCAAGTTAAGTTCTCACCTGAGCAGCCCCGTGAGACTTGGCCACCTGTGTATTCAAGTCCTGGCCATGTGCAAGCACCTCCTTCTCATTTTACAACACTGAACTGTGAGGTACTGAGTGGATCCAGAGTGCAGGGTCACTGAGGATGAAATGGGGACTCCATGGCAAGGGATTAGCTGTGGCCTTGGCCCCATGAAGACCTGCTAAGGAGGCTGTCCTGATTCCCAGGGATGACCTTCCACCCACCTCACTGACTCACACACATGGGAAAACTGTTCTGTTCTTTGGAAAGGAGATAGGAGAGTCACTCTACGGGTTTCAAGGTATGCTCACGGCAGGAATTATTAGGAATGGAAAAGTGTCCATGGGCCCCAGGCATCACTTGGAAGTGGGTGGTTGTCATCAAGCCAAAATACACATGAAGACACCCTGTGTGAAGACACTTTTGTGAATATTGTCCATGATCTTGTAAGCAGAACAGGTGCAACCACTGCCCTTTTGAGTTTTGACATTCTTTGAAGGCCACAAAGTCAGCATTGGCAGCAGAACAGATATTGTTCACCTCAAGGAAGTCTTTCTATGTCCAAGGCCAACCTTAGAAGTGGTTACAGAACATGTAGGAGGAGTTCTACAGAGACTAAGAGACCTGGGCAGCAGATCTTTGCCTGACCTATACACTGCAGAAAGGCAGGATAGACATTGATGATTCCTCACTTCTCAGATATTCATGGAGCACCAGCCCTGAGCCCTTGAGTGCAAGGACATGGCAGATATCAGTCTTTGCCTTTGTTGAGCTGACCTGCAGTGGGGAAGGGCAGGCAGAATCTGTGTCATGCTTCCCTAAAGAAGGGAGTGGTATCACACCACTAAGCAAGGACTGCCTCAAACGGAGCATTCTGTCAGCCTCTCAGGGATCCCAAGGCCCACACTGCCACACTGTAGTTGGAAGAGGGTGGGAGTGGACACTGAACTTGCTAGACTAGAGACCCATGTGCCCCTCGCTAAGGTAACCTGTGTAGGTAGTGTTTAGAAGAGAGGCCAGAACTCTCCCTTTGCTACTGCCCTGTTTGATCCAGGTCCGCATCTCCTGTCCTTGACTCCTCACTGGAGCTGAACTCCAAAGTGGCTTCCCAGGCCAAGCTTCTCATGGACCAGCTTGAGCCTCCTAAGTCCCTGGTGCCTAAGTCACAGGGTAAGGAGCCCTGGAATGTGGGTTGTGGCTCTGAGAGGAGGAATGTGCTAGGGAACTCAGCAATGTGCCCAGATGATGGGAGACACAGGAACATGATCACCTCAGCAGTCAGTGTGGGGATGCAGTCTGGGAGGCTTTAATGGGGCTGTTTTCATTCACACAGCTGCCTCTGACAGGCAGTGGGAGGTTTGTTCCTGAGAAGTCCCTGGAAAGTCAGTGATGTTTCCTTCCCCTGCAACTGCAGAGGCAATTCCAGTGCATGCTGAATTTGCACCTGCAGTGCTCATGCCAGCTCCACCTACAGCTCCCTCACCAGCTCTGGCTCCACAGCAAGAGCAGGCACATGTTTTCCTTTCTTCACCAGCTGCATAGCTGGATCTCCTGGTGGCTCCCCAGCAGGAGTCATCTCTTGACCTCTACCTGCAGGCAGCTCTTGACCCACACCTGCCATTCTCCTCTCTTCCAGATTTACATATCATTCTATTTATTATTATTCTATTCTGGGATGTGAGTGATAGAATTATTGTAAATGAAATTTAAGGGTTTATTCTTGTTTCAGTTGATGAGTTTGGTAAGATTTAGTGCATTCTCCATATTGTGAACCCTTCACCAGTGTCCTCTTCCAGAACATTTTCATCAACTCACTACACAAATATATTTTCTTTTATTTTCCTTCCTACTAGATCCTGGCCAACACTCATCCTATGTCCTTGTAATTCAGGTTTCCTACCTTTTCTGCATCACTGCAGTTGTGTTTCTCCTCTGCCTTACCCTGCTGTAAGTAACTGTTTAATCTTGCCTTGTCTGAGAAGGGAAAATCCAGACAGATTGCATCAATTTTTCATGCATGTATTCATGGACTCTTGGCAGGGCATAGAAAAAGAATACAGGAATTTTTTTGTAATTCTTAGGATTCTGTGTTTTGTTAATTATGTTCCTGGCTTTATAGATATATACACATCAAAATTGCTCCATGTTTAATTACATGTAGGTCATTTCATATCCATTTCATATGAAAGAGGCTAACACACTTTCTTTTGTTACAGAGCAGCACCATGGGAGTGTCACACCCATGTATATTCTTTAGATATTTCCAATGATAAATTATTAATTTTAATTTATGAGTGCTTAACTTGAAAAAAATGACAAAAGTAAAGTTTTGTAGTTGTAATACAACCATTAAAATGTGAGGCACTGTGTGTTCCAAGGCAAGTCTATAACCCAGTTTAGAAAATGCAGTGTCACAGGCAGCATGTCCATTGAATTCCCCTGTGGTTTATCTCCATGCAGTGTCATGAATATGGCTGCCTATGTCCCCTTCTCTGGACAGAGTAAATTTACATAAAATCTGGCTCAGCATGTCACCATCTATAAGTTTTAGTTCTTAACCAGTAGTTCAGTCAATGAACAAGACACATGAACACAGCCCAATTAAAAATGGGCTGTGTTCATAAGAAAAGAAACATAATGGTCAAGGAGGCAAACAAGCTGGAGAAATGAGCACTGGGAAACAGCAGAGGAATCAAGTCCCAGGTAGAAAAACCAGACCAGAACTCGAATCCACCAGGCTCATGGCCAGGCTGGGGTAGATGGTGGGGACCCAAGAGTTCTCCATGACTCCTCAGGGCTGGGGTGTGGCCTTCAATCACAGATCTGCTGTGTCATGGTGTAAACCCCTGCAGGCTTCACAGAGGCCAGCTGATTGGATGCTCCAAGCTATTAATGCTCCAGGCTGAAGTTATTCCCCCAAGTCCTGGCTGCACTGTGCTGCCACTGGGGGCTGAGCAGCAGGAGAGGTTTAGGTCACTCATTCAGCAGCCACTAGGATTCCCACAAAGAAATAGCTGAGCACGTGGGTGACCCAGTATGACCTAAGGTGTAGTTCCTGAATTCGATGGACGATAGAAAGTTTTCCCATGGTCTTTGAACCAATTAGGCCTATAATGTGTCATAGGCTTGGGGCAAAGCATCAGTGACAGTGAGTGGTGAGTTCGAAGTCCAGGCCTTGCTCTATCCAATGGACTGCATGTGACAATGGCAATGTGAGGTAACCCGAAGATGATGGTCTTAGTAGGGATGATATCAAATTACAGGACATTTGACAGTGGATGGGGACAGTGGGCAGGTGAAGAGAACCCCATGTGACCCTCTAGTGCCTCACCCCCAAGCATGATAGAATCTCCACAGTAAAGGACTATGTGTGTTATTCCATTCCCAATGGACATTTCAGAACCAGTGCCCAGAGAGGGACAATGCCAGGCCCAAGGCACAGGACATGGGCAGAGTGAAGAGGATGGGGGAGAAGTCCAAAAGAGAAAAACCTCCTAGCACAGGACCCATCCCACTCCCAAATGCATCAGAAAAGCAGCCCTCAAGCTCCTGGAACCTGAGCCTAAACATATGGGACTGATTTCAAGCAGCATCCCAAGGGATACACACACATGCACACACACACACACACACACACACACACACACACACACACACACACAAACACACACACACACATGAACACACAGTGATGCCATGGGCACCCACTGGGTAGCTCAGAGGAAAAGGGATCTGATTCATTCAATCTACATGCCTCAAATTCTCACCTTATTTCTGGGCTGAGCTAGGCTGGCACCAACACAGAACAGGACAATATGTCACTGACCACCCAGAAGCTGGAAGGCTGAAGGAGAGGGATAAAGCACTGCAGATTGTCGTGGAAGAGAAGACCCAGAGCTATATCCCAATAAAGCAAGGGCACACAGAGGTCAAGGTCACTACATAGGGGCATCTGAACAGCCTAACTGAGATGGAACTGATGCCTGAACCTGAGACATGCAGGCCCTAATGCTATACAGAGTTGAGTCTGTGTGGCAAAAGATAGAGGACCAACCATTTAGAGATTCAAAGTCAACTTTTTTAGTCAAGAAAGAGATGAGAAGCGAGAACAGAAGGCCCGGTGAGGGACAGTGGTGGGGGCAGAACCTCACATCTGCTATAGTGCATCAGTGACCACTGATGATTGCATTGCTGCAAACTTAGGTACGACAGGTAAACTTCAGTTTTCTCAGGTTCTATGGGTCAGGCATTCAGGAGGTGCTGCTGGGGGATCCACCATAATTTCTCCTGACCAGGTTGCAGGCTCAGTGGAAACACTGCTGTGGCAGAATCTGTTCTCAGGCTCTCTCTCTCTCTTGCTAAGAGGCAGGAACTCAGTTAGGATGGAGGTCTGATGACTTCTCAGTCTGTTAACCTTTTTCTCTGCAAAGAGTCAGATTCTCCTCAGGGAAAATGCAGAGATAATCAGAGATTTAGAGAGGAAGACAGAATGAAACAGAGAGGAAGGAAGAACAGAGGAGAGAGAGAGCAGGAGGTTGGTCACAGTCATTTTATGTGTGAACCTTGATAGTCACATCCCATTACATCTGCCATGTTGTGTTATTAAGAACAAGTAAGGAATTGGGGAGAGAGCTCAAGATACAGCACTTCCCTAACATGCCTGAGGACCTGGGCTCAATTTCAGCCTGGCTAATGCAAACCAGTACAAAATTCACTACGTGTGACCCACACTCAAGGAATGAGCTACTCAGGAGGTGGCCATCAGAAGGTGAGCTGTCAGCAGTTGAGCACCCTTGCCATGGGTGTGGTGACTCACACAGGTGTGAATGTAGGCATAGTGCTGGTAGATTTGAGGGTGCATCTACATCCATAGTGCTTGCTTAGTCTGTGTGAAGTCCTGACTTGAGGCCACAACACCAATACATAGAAGAAATTGAGATGCTTAGGGGACATAATGATGCCTGATCTGAAGAACTTCTGCCCCCTCATTATGCCACCAGGGAAACATGTATAGGAGGAGAGTGTAATTTCCACCACCATACAGCAGGAACCAGGCCTGTGTGCACTGTGTTCACCTCCCTTCAACCCCTTCATGGAATTCACCTCTAATTCTGTATACTGTGTACACATGACACCAGCCCATAAGGTTTAAAAGTGTCACCTCTCACTTCAGATGATGTCCCTAGGAAGCAGATGCCATAGTTCAGGGGGACACACTGGAAAGGAACTGAGAGGCATTGTGTCTTGTCTAAGTTGTCAAGGGAAGTGTGAAGGAGGAGTTGGGTCTAAAACTAGGTCTGCCCAGACCAGGGACCCTGGCTTTATTGTGGTTTTTCCTTTCCTGTGGGAAAGCTTTGCCTCTTGCCAAGGATCCATCACTTGGTTGGAGCATTGTCTTCACTCTGAAGGACACTGGGCAGTCATTCCATGTGTTTCCATGGTATCCAAAGCAAGAATCTCTGGGGGATGCCAGATGACCCAGTTCCACACAGACATCATGGAGGGAGCTGCTGGGTGCCTTAAATCATCAATGTACCAGGCATTGACCATGATGCAATGAGCAGAGCAGAAGCAAACACTGGTCTCTTTTGCTTCCATATTATGAAGGCCACAAATTCACCCTGCAGAGCTGACCAGGTACTACCCACATTACGGTGAGAGTCCCTAATTCTTGGCCTCTGTACACATGGACATAAAATAGGGGAATGGGAGACTCACAAAGGTACACAGAATGGGGTGATGCATCAGTATATGAACTGAAGGTGGAGGGAAGGCAGGCAGGAAGCACTCCCACTATCCACTCAGTTTTCAGATAGTTATAGAGCAGCACCCTGTTGAGCACCCATGATAAGAGTAACACTGCAGACTCCACTCTCTTTCTCACAGAGGCAATATGCCACAAGGGTGGAAAAGGGAGTTGCATTTCAGGCTTCCTGCAGAGTGGAGGACAGGTGGTCACAGCACTGTCCAGGGAACATTGTGAGCAAGTGAGGGCTGATTATGTTTAGCACACAGGATACCCTGGGAAGGTCATTGGGGAGGGAGGCCAGACCTGTAGTGCTGCTTACACCTGTCCTCCTCGGGATCAGAGTTTTCCTTCTTGGCACCTGGCAGGTGCTGCTGAGGAAGGTGGGACAGCCAGCCAACCTAATCTGAGTTGGCACAAGCCTAGCTCACTGAAAATGAGAAGTACAGTGAGAAGGAATTTGCCTGGGTCTGTTGGTTTCTGAGGACATGGGGCACATTACAGGGAGAAAGACAGACTTGGGACCTCCGGCAACACAGAGGCATGCAGAAGTGAGTGGGGTGAGGCAAAATAGGAAGCTTTCCTGGGGTGCATTTGTACACAAAGCTGTCCCTGACAGGCCCTGGGAGGCTTTGGGGCTTGCAAGGAGCAAGGACAGTTGGGGATTTTTCTAAGGCAAGGCTGGTACTGGATTGAGCTCAAGGTCTACTTACAGATCTTGTGCCAGCCTCACCTCCAATGACCTCACCAGCTCTGTGATCAACCTAAAAATCAAGGTCAGATACCTGGTCTGGTGGAATTCCAAGGCAGGTCTGTCACTGGCTCCATGGCAGGTGTCCTCAGCTCCACTTAGGGCTAAGTCTTGCAAAGTACTGGCCCTTCATTTCCCCTTCCCTTTACCTCTTCTATTTCTCTCAGTTTTCATTTGTACTCTTAAAATCTATAGTTCTTTGAAGCATTAAATTCTAAGATAATATAATTTTAAGTTAAGATTTTATTAGTTTCACATGTTCAGTTGAGTCACAGGTAAGCACACTGTCAATTGGTACAATCTTCACATCTGTCTAGTTTCAGCTTTCTGCTCAGTGTTGGACCCATCCATATACCTGGTCTCTCCTGCTAGTCCCCACCCACCACTGACCTTTCTCTCACTGTGATTTACTACCCTGGGTTTTCCATATCAGTGCATCAGATTCTGTTTGGCCAAACAATCCTGGAGGAGACTGGATGCTATTGCTGTTTGATAGAAGAGAAAACCACAGATAGACAAAATCTGCAGGGAAAATGTAGAGACCATTGTGTATGTACTCATCTTTTCATGTTGGAAAATGTTTTCCATGATTTCAGTGATACAAAGGGAGCTACAAAGGGCTGATTCATTGGATTTGAAAAACAATAATGCAAAAATCACAACAGGAAACCTTTCTTTACAACCTTAGTCAGATAGATGGTTTTTATTACAAGTATTAAAGAGGTCTCATGAGTCCATTTTGTGAGGGAAATGACAAATTCTTCTAATTCAAAGTAAATTACCAGACATGGCCAACAAGCACACAAAACACTGAGACTCCTAAGCCTGATTCATGCAGGCACACATCTTTGAAATGTGCTGCTTCCCCATCCAGTGACATATTTTAAGGCAGGTGCTGAACAACAATGGGAAGGACATGCGGGGCAGAGCACAGCCCTATCTTGCAGCTCCCATCAGAGCTCTAAACAGCCTTCCCTGGGACTAAGAATAGAGTTTTCTCCCACACAGAATGCTGCACAAATTTTCAAGAGTTTGATTCACAGTACTCTTTGAAGCAGGAAGGAAGTGGGACCCTCCCTAGCCTCTGCGTAGAGTGTGCACAGGAGAGTTGTCTGGATGATGCTGTTCACTGCAGCTGGGGGAACCTTGCCCTGGCCCCAGGGCAACAGATCTGCAGGGCTAAGAATGACCAACTCATGCCAAAACAAGGTTTTCCCTGGGCCAACCAGTGCACTGGGCATCTCCACTGCAATCCAGTGACTCCCGAAGCCAGTAACAGCACTGGGAAAGGGCATTTGGAAACCTGGGTGGCCAGTCAGGTGAGGGGCAGCACTGCCTGACACAGCTGTGCTAAGTATGTCCCTCTGGAGCTAAACCTCCAGCGGATCCCACTCATTGCCTTCATCAGGTCTGGCAGCAAGGATGTCACACAGAATCACAGTAACACACTTGGTTTACTCAAACTAAATCGTTTAGCTTCCCTTCAAGAAATGACTGAAAATGCACCAGTCTGGAAAAATCAAGGCTGGGAGCATTGCTCTGCATTTTGTATAAATAAAGTGATCCTTTACAAGACATTGTGGTAATGCCCATGGGTGGGTCTGCTATGGCAGAGATGTGGACTCTCATGAACACAAGTTTTGTTCCTGGAATAGAAAAATTGCAAATAAATGATGCATGTGCATGACTTTCTGTTTGTATTGCACTGCAGGAAAGGGGATGGAAGCAGCAACCTAGATGTACTGAGTTGCCTCAGTAAACCCAGGGCACAATCCACCACATGATTCCATCACCCAATTGTGAAAGCTCAGCAACTTGGTTCCTGCTTGCTGCTGCTGTTGGTTGACAATTTTGAGGTGTTTCTATCTGTGCCAGCCATCTCTGCCTCTTTTAGCTTCTGTCCCAGGGTGTAGGTCAGACTACGTGTTTACAAAAAGTTCCATCATGATTTCAGGACCAGTGGCAGCCTCTCATGTACTGGAAATAATTCTTCAAGTTTGGCCATAAGAAAGCTGATACAATGTGCTTGAGAGGAAATGAGATTGTCTGATATGAATGCAGGAAACTCATTTTGTCTGTGCCAGACTCAGCTCCTACAGAAGCACATATTTTTGAGGTAAAAAGATATGAGTTGAAGTCTTAGAAGGCACAGTCACATCCCCAAGTTCACTTTCTGCTTTGCTTCCCTCATTCTACTAAGCTGCAGAATGGATTCTGAGTGTTCAAACACATAGGGTGTGAACTGCAGCAGAAATCTTTAAAAATTTCAGTTAACTGGGGTGTGAAAAGACAAGGAATGTTTTTTGGCAAAATGCACCTCTAAATACTTATTTAAAGCATCAAAGAAACCTGGAAGAAGAAAAAAGATGAAGACAAAGAGGAAGAGGAAGAGGAAGAGGATGAGGAAGAAGAAGAAGAAGAAGAAGAAGAAGAAGAAGAAGAAGAAGAAGAAGAAGAAGAAGAAGAAGAAGGAGAAGAAGGAAAAGAAAAAAAAAACAAAAAGTAATGTCAATTTGTGGGGTTTTGTCTCCAATGCCTCAGCCTCATTTAGAAAGGAATGGATCAAAATTTGCAGAATGGAAGGCTCACTGTGGAAAATGGACTTTGCACCAAGGCACTGATGGTGTGTCTGGCCCACTAAGAATGTCCAATCCATGGCAGAGCGTGGAGCCTGATGGAGGCTGAGGCCAGGACCCAGGAGTTGAGGCCCCTGGGGCTGAGGTGGCAGAGTCTTTGCTGCACCCTGGTAGCTCTGCCTTATTGGGCCTGCAGGGCTGCACCATGGATGCGGTGGTGGAAATGTGTGTAAGGCAGGAGGTGCAGGGCTCCTCTGCATGCTGCACACTCCCTGCTTGGCCTGATCACAGGAAGATTCAAGTCCTCCTTGCTGGAAAAAGAAACTCTGAAGAAGATTCTGGGTGTCCTCTACGAGACACAGATGAACACAGTGACTTCTCACGTAGGGAGGGCAGGACACACACCACAGCGGGATTCGCATGGCTTCATATCTTGGGGTTTAAAAGTTAGTCATGAATGATGTGTTGCCTTTCTGAATAAAAAGACTCCTTATTTTATGTAACTATAAAGTGAAGCTTGAATGTTCTTCTATATGCATATCCTACATTACATATAAAAGAATACTAAGTCATCCATTTCCACTTACCTATTCAAGAAAATACCAACTATTTATTCTTAAGTGAATTGAACAGAAGTAATACTGAATGGAGCACTATAAATAATGCAGTGGAAAATAAAATGGAAAAACCACAAAGGCATCCCTCCCAAGATGACAGGTCTGCCATTGACCAGCTCCTCTCTCCTGTCCTCACCTGCTGTGCAGGCCTGTGTCTCTTCACTGCTGGGTGGAGAGAGAGCCAGAACACAAGCTCTCTTCCATCTCAGGAAAGATCAGGGACATGGCCTAGGACATGGCCTTCTTTCAGCATTTTCAGTGGCTGTAATTTATAATTAACTCAGCATCTGTGCTGTGGTAAGTTCATGGTTTCTAACAGTCCACACCTTAACTGATTAAGAAGAGAATATGGTGTCGGTCAATGTCATTTTTATAATGACCGCTAGAAGTGAAATTTCCAGGTTAAATTTATATAAGATGAACTTGAGGGTCACAGATTTTACACTTGAAGCCTCAGCATAGAGTTAGAGCCTGGTAGAGGAAGACTGTGTCTGCTCAGATCCATGTGGAGATCTAAAGTCAGAGAGATGGTCCAGGCAGAGGTGCAGGACACAATGGCACCTAGCAGGAACCATGGATAAAAAAGGCCCAGGTCAAGGCCACCTCATCCTTGAGTAAGTTCTCAGGAAAGCATCACACACTGCATTCTGGACAGCAGAGTGCTGGAATGTTTCCAGAGCTCCTCCCTACATGCCTGAGGCCCCCTCTCTCACTCAGGGCAGCTCTGTATGAGAAGGTCAGTCTGTTACAGAGCCCAACCTGACTGAATGTTTTCCACCCAGATGAAGATCTGAACTGCCACATGTGGACTCACCATAGCTATGGAGCAGGACAGATGTTTACAGGGAGCAGGTCAGGAGATGGGGACACTGCAGGCAGGTCAGGGTATGAATCCTTAAATAAGAGACCAGGCACTCACCAGGCCCAGTTTCCTCCAGCCGTAACCACATCCTGCAAGAATGTGTATTAAATGTGAGTAACTGAAAGGAGTTACTCACACAATTATATATTATAGAGATAGTTTGAAGATACAAAATAAATGGTAGCATCCGTAAGTAAAATGAGATGTGACCCTTAATGGATATCTGGTGTCCATTGATGTCCCCAAACCACATGCATCAGAAGGAAATAGTCTGATGAACAGAGCAATAAGGAGCACAGGCAATGGGTAAACATCACAGCTGCTTAATAACAACAACAAAGCTGGGATACAGTACGTGCACTGGTGAATTTTATCCAGTATATAATAAAGAATACTGATTGTTTTTCAATTCTTCAATCAAGTTGAAGGAAAAACCACCACCAACTTCTTTTATGTGACAAAATAATTCTGAGAATGAAGCCAGATAATAATGTGTTAAGAATAATATAAATGAAAACACTCTGTTGGCTAATATTCCTACCAAACATACAGAAACGTGTTCAGCTTTATGTTTGCCACGTTAACTCACCAGCATATTCAAAATTAACCAACATGATCAATACTGGGCTCAATCTCACTGGTGTAAGAATGGTCCCTCTCTCACAAACCATCTGTTTCCACTGGTTTTAACATGTTGTATCTTACTATATTTTACTATATGTGATAGTATAAAGAAAAATTTTTATAGGCAAGGAGATAATATAGAAACCATTGTTTGTTTTCTGTTAACTGTTTCTAAATACCCTGTAATTCTTTCATTCTCTTGAATGGCTTCACACTGTCTTGATATGTTTGATGCTATAGTATACAAAGTTATACTCAAATAATTCAAGGAATGAGGCACTATGGTGACTACTATTATGTTAGATTATCTGGGAGTGAAATACAATGATGCTTAAATTGTTCCATTCTGACAAGTGTTGTTCTATTACAATGTCCTATTTTATCTCAATCTCCATCCTTTTTTAAAAATTAAACTATTTTTTTTCAATTAAGGGAAAACTAAATTTAAAAATATTGGCATATATTATAGTAACTATTTGTTTTCCTATTAACCTGATTTGAACCCCAGTATTGCTCTCCCCATCTTGTTCTGTCTGATTTTACTATATTCTATGTGTTTGATAGTATCAAGTTTGAGGGTATAGGCAACCACTTTGAAGGCAATAAGATTTACTATGATACCATTATAGTTTCACTATTATCTTCTTTTGAGATATTGTAAGGTCTCCAGTGTAGGTTTTATTGGTCTTGTTCTGTACTGTTTTGATCCATTCTATTATAGGCAACTCTCTTTAAAAATAGCAAGAGGAACAATGGTAACTATTTTTGATCATCTGATACTCTATTTTTGCATCATGTCCTATGCCCACCCTTCTGTTCTAACTGACTCTGTTGTATTTAGTCATGTTAGGATTTATTCTCTTCAAAAAAATGTAATAAGAACTGTGGGAGTAAAAAAACTCAAAAAGTGTAATTGTTATTGTAATAAACAGGAAAGGAAGGTGGTGTAAGGGATATAACTGCATGCTTGAGTGTGTAGGATGGAAAACCATATTACTGAGCTTTTGTTGGATCATTGAACAGAACTTTCTGCAATCTCACTGTATGAATGTCCACGTTATATGCTTTAATTTTATAATTTGGACAACTCTTTCTAAGGTGACAAGATGTAACCTATTAACTAGTGATTTCTTACTGAATTTTTTCTTGAAATTCTGTATTACTTGTACCCTTTTACTGCTTTGTTTTTCATTTCCTATCTTTGTTCTCTTTAATTAAAAAATAATCAAACCTGGAATGGATATCTTTTATTTATTTATTTATTTATTGATTGATTGATTGATTGTTCACTGGAGATCCAGCTCATGACCTCACACATGCCAGGCAGGTGCTTAAGCCACTGAGTTAAATCCCCAGCCCACCAATGGATATCTTTTACATCTTGTCATCTTCTGAGAAGTTGCCTCTTCTCTTGAACTTGATACTAGCAAGCATACCCACAGTGAATAAAATCAGTCAAGGCCAAATAACATTCAAACAAACCAGCTTCAAAGAAGATCAGTCATAGAAGACAATGTAAGTAATATAGGGTTTCAGTTTTAGTTAATAGGAAATTAAGGATAGTTACCATGGTATAACCTGCTATTTTTGGGTTATCTCTGTGTGCCCTCAAATCTAATATGAGTAGACAGACAAGAACAAAATATAACCAAACTAAATAGAGCAACAAGACTACTGTAGATTTTAAATCCTGATACACTTTTAACAATGTCCTCTGCCTTCTATTTTTAGGCAATTCCTCACCTTTCTCCTTCTCAGGATACTATTATTCACTGTTCAGAGTGATATTAGTCTAGTCTCTTATGTTACACTGCATTTTAAAAGCTTTCCCACATTATTTACATGCGTAAGAGTTTGTCTCCAGTGTGAATTCTTTCATGTTTCTTACAACCTCCCCATGTGCTAAAAGCTTTGCCACATTGCTTACATACATATGGTTTCTCTCCAGTGTGAATTCTTTCATGTTTCTTACAATTTCCCCATGTGCTAAAAGCTTTCCCACATTGCTTACATACATAGGGTTTCTCTCCAGTGTGAATTATTTCATGTTTCTTACAATTTCCCCATGTGCTAAAAGCTTTCCCACATTGCTTACATACATATGGTTTCTCTCCAGTGTGAATTCTTTCATGTTTCTTACAATATCCATGTTTGGTAAAAGCTTTCCCACATTGCTTACATACATATGGTTTCTCTCCAGTGTGAATGCGTTCATGTTGCTTACAATGTCCAGAACTAGTGAATCCTTTTCCACATTGCTGACATACATAGGGTTTCTCTCCAGTGTGAATTCTTTCATGACCCTTACAGTTTGCACGTGTTTTAAAAGCTTTGCCACATTGCTTACAAACATATGGTTTCTCTCCAGTGTGAATTCTTTCATGTCTCTTACAAACTCCCCGTCTGTTAAAAGCTTTCCCACATTGCTTACATACATATGGTTTCTCTCCAGTGTGAATGATTTCATGTATCTTACAATCTCCCCGTGTGCTAAAAGCTTTTCCACATTGCTTACATACATATGGTTTCTCTCCAGTGTGAATTCTTTCATGTCTCTTACAACCTCCCCGTCTGTTAAAAGCTTTCCCACATTCCTTACAAACATATGGTTTCTCTCCAGTGTGAATTCTTTCATGTCTCTTACAAACTCCCCGTCTGTTAAAAGCTTTCCCACATTCCTTACAAACATATGGTTTCTCTCCAGTGTGAATTCTTTCATGACCCTTACAGTTTGCACGTGTGTTAAAAGCTTTGCCACATTGCTTACATACATATGGTTTCTCTCCACTGTGAATTCTTTCATGTTTCTTACAGTCTCCCCATGTGTTAAAAGCTTTCCCACATTGCTTACAAACATATGGTTTCTCTCCAGTGTGAATTCTTTCATGTTTCTTACAATATCCATGTGTGGTAAAAGGTTTCCCACATTGCTTACATACATATGGTTTCTCTCCCATGTGAATACTTTCATGTTCCTTACAACGTCCAAGTTGGGTGAAACCTTTTCCACATTGCTTACACACATAGGGTTTCTCTGCATTGTGAACATTTTCATGTATTTGAAAATGAATTTTACTGCTAAAAGCTTTCCTACATTTCTTACATATATGCGATTTCTGCCCAGTGTGAAGTTTTTCATGGATTACACAATAAGTGTGTGTGCTGAAAGCTTTCTCACAGTGCTCACATTCATAACGTTTTTCTCCAGAGTGAAGTCTTTCATGTACTTGACAATATGTACGTGTTGTAAAAGCTTTCCCACATTGATTACATATGTAGGGTCTTTCTCCTCTGTGAATTCTTTCATGTCTCTTACAAATTCCAAGTGTGGTTAAACCTTTCCCGCATTGCTTGCATACATAGGGTTTCCCTCCACTGCAATATTTTTCATGGATCTGAACATTGTCATGTGTTTCTGTTTCTTTCGCATTCACATTACCTTCTTCAGTACCAAGGAAGACTTCTTTACACTGATTCCATACATCTCCAGATGTATGTCCATAGGATTTCCCTAGCTTGTCATTTCTGTAAAGAAAAAAATCACATATAAGATTTATAACCATATTACTAAGTTTTTGCAGTCTCGCTGTTTGAATCCCCACTTCATATGTTTCACTTTTGTATTTCATATCTATTTCCATGAGCACCATATGTAATCATCATCTTGCGATTTCTTACTGTTTACTTTCACTTTGAAATTAGCATTATCTCTACTTATTTTGTTTTGTTTAATCTTTCCTTATATAAATTTAAAAAAGAAAAATTCACAGTGAAATGGGTCTCTGTTTAATGACTGCATTAATGTCAAGTTCTGTTTTTAATGCCTGCTAAGAAATTCTGACCATGAAGCAACAGAATGGCCTTGTAAGATATGTTGAAAACAACCATTCCCAAAAGACTGGCATACATTTAGAAATCTTAAAATTTGGTACTTTGAAATGCAGAATCTTTAGCTTCACTTTGGGCATGGGCACATATGTGTATCACATACAGATTATTCTGATATGTTTCCCCATTCCAATCTCCCTTCTGTCCTTAACCTGTAGTTCCCTTTTCCATATTGTCAGTCTTACTTTTCTCTATCAACTTTCTTTCATTACATTCCACAATTTATATTTTGGTGTCTCATCTAAAAGAAACCCTGTGACCTTTTATGTTTTATAGCTGAGCTATTTCACTGAATTGATGGGTGAAAGACCCATCTATTTCTTATGGCAAATGACATTATATTATTTATTTTTTGACATTATATAACACATATTTTCTTTTCTGGGCTGGGAATGAACAACAGGTATTAGCATAAAATCTGTAGCTTTTTAAAAATCTATTTTAAGATATTTTCGCTGATCATTAAGCTGTGAAGTTTGAACTTGAATTTGCCATTCTGCAAAATCTGATTCCTAGTGTGCTGGGTTTACAGAAATGCACAATCACAGAGAGTCTATTAACATTTTCCTTCTCCACAAATCCAGTGATAGATAGATAAGCTTCAAGGCCTGATCTGTAATAACTTAATCTGCTTTGTATATGAGTAAGCATGTATCAGTATTTTTTGCAGATTTGAGATTTTAAAAATATCCAGGACAAGTGTGAGGGGATCAACTTCTAGAGACAACTGTATACTGATATTCAAAATGAGTGCACTAACATTCCACCAGCCTACTAAGAATATTAATCAGAATGGCTGATTCTCTAGAGAATGTCTTGGAAACATGAGCACTCAGTTTTATTTCAAATTCTATTGCAATCTTAGCAATTGTTAGATAATGAATGTGTTATATTCACCTGTAGACATGGGTAGAAAAACTGAAGGCAACTCAAAGTGTATCCTTTTTGTATTCATCTATATGCAATGTCATACATTTTCATGATTTAATTCGCTCATATATACACTAGCTTATACATCTTCAGAGAATATTACTGACATTAAATTGAATGGTGTCTCTTTCTTTGGTTGTCATTTTTCTGCTACTCACTAATTGCTGAGGAACATTCCTCTCCTTGTGAGTGCGAATTACCTTAAGTAGCTCCAGTAAAGTTTGCCTTCTTTTTCAGCTTCCTGGATATCCCAGAGTCCTCCTGCATTGTAGACACAGAAATACCAGGACTCTTTAGAGTAATACATACAAATTAATAGGTTTTGTTTAGAGTTATGTTATAATGTGTCCAGGTCTGAGATATTTTAAAAAATATTTTCATATTCTTTTTCATGAAACAGCACTAATGAGCAAGAAACAATATTCTGACAGCATGAGGGGCAAAAAAGATTTTATCCTTACCTATCAGAGTCATGTTCCTAAAGGTTTCGCCCATCACATCTCTGTAGAGCTTCTTTTGGGATGGACTCAGCAAAGTCCACTCCTCATTGCTGAAGTTCACGACCACATCCTCAAACGTCACCACCTCCTAAAGGATCATACATATATTTCTCAATGGAAGGTTGAGACCCCAGGTTTGGGATATCTTAAATTTTCTCCTAGAAATCTGAATCAAAAGCAAAGTGTGGTGGTGCATATCTATAATCCCAGCACTCAAAAGGCTGAGACAGGATGGCATCAGTGTGGTCAGGGCAAGTCTAGGCTCCATAGGGTGTTCAAATCCACCTGATATACATACAGAAAGCTTGTCTCAATAAAACAAAACTAAACTAAACAAATACAACCAAACAAAACAGCTGAATGAAGACTGATTTCTTCCAATTTTAATACATGTCTTGGTCATTAATTTTGTGTATATACACATTTTTGAAGACAGCAAATTTGATGCTAGATTGCAACTCACTGCTAATGTAACAGCCAAATAGGAGCACTGATTCTTGTGCTGAATCTTGGCAAGATTCCCCTTGCACTGTCTCTAAAGCAGAGCTCACAGTGAGAAGCCTGCAGGACCAGCAACCACAAAGCACAGAGGCAGATAAATATCCCATCAATTGACTGGAAAGTCAAGCAAGCACCTCCCCTCCCCGGTCAGCAGTGGTGGTTTGGCAAATTTCAGCCCTTCCAGGGGGAAAACCAGCAGCAGCTCCTGAGATCCATGCCAACCTGGAATTTAGGACACTGGGAAGCCAGTCAAGCACCACTTCTCCCTGGTAAGTGGTGGCAGTCTGTCAGACTGCACCCCTTCCAGGGGGAGAACCAGCAGCAGCTCCTGAGATCCATGCTATGTTGAAACTTAGGATGCTGTGAAACCAAACAAGAGCCTGTCTCCCTAGTAAGCAATAGTGACATACTGATGCACCACCTAGAATCAAACATCCCACTTCCCTACCCCTCTTCTCCTGTCACCCCATATTAGCAAATGGGAACTGGAAATCTGAGCATCTCTTGGCAATTTGACCATAGCAAATAAGGGGACTTCCTTCTACTATTACTTTTAAGGAAAATGTTTTTGTTATTGTTTCAGTCTATTCTGATTAATGGTACTGCTCTATTCAATATTCTGTTTTGATAAGTTCTATAATGTTCTGTATTTCATCTCATTTTAATATATGTGATTAAAGAAAAACTATTACAAAGATAAAAAATATACTGTGATACCTATTACTGTTATCCCAGTAACCTGTTGTGAAGTTGTGTACCAATTTCACTGTGTGATCTTAGTTGGCCTTATCCTGCCTTGCTCTGTTGTATTTTACCAATTTTAAAATTAAATAAAAAAATCTCATCAATCACTTTGATAGACTACAGATGATGTCTCTTCAAATCTCATTTAGGCCAATGAGTACTTTGTTCTTAATATACTTAAGCAGCATTTTGAAACATTAATTTGGTTTCATAGAACAAAACATAAATAACATCAAATATGGTACATAAATAATAATAACAAGTGTTATAGTGGAAAACAGCTGTATTTTTAAAAATACGTATATAAAAATAAACCAGGCCCAAGCTGTAAATTATACCTCACTGTCACCAAGTGATCACTTTCAATTCAAATATAAGAAATATATCCTGGGAGGCTGGTGAAGGAGTTCTTCCTTGAATTTGGGGCTATCCTAAGTTACAGAGCCATCTAAAATAGACAATCCCTGACTGAGATACCGAACAAACAAAGTGAAACTTAAAAAGAGACTGCATAAAACATCTTTGGTTTGTTTTAAAACATTATAGGCGTACAATACAGAAAAATTCAACAATACTCAACACTTTCTGAGAAACAATATGGATATCTTCCATACTACACAGAAAACACTTTCATAGTTGGGTATTTAATTCTGTAGCATGAATGCCTGCCAGGAATGCATAGGTCATGAGTTTGATCCTTGGTACCAAAAAAATTCAAATTTCACTTTCATGACACTGGGGCATAATTAGAGATAATCAAAATTAGATCTCAAGTACAGAACACAAAAATAATGGGTTGACAGGGATGTGGAATACTGATTGTTGCCAGAGCTGGTGTTGATCACCTCAATGAAGCAATCAGAACCCAACTTTACTTCACACTTACTCTAAGAACTACCTGACTTTCAGTGAAGACCCTCTCTGTTGTATGTCCTGCTATTTGCTTCCTGCATCCTCTCAGTCACTTCCACATCCTTTCCATACTCCTCTGATCCATCCTAAGCAGAAAATCCTTCATGCCTAACAAAATTTCTATTTAGGGCTTCGCCTTTACACCACTTAGATAGGTCCATTGTAGAGAATTTCCATATTTAAACACTCTATGAACAACCAAGCTACTAAATCAGCTCTTAATTCAGAGATGACACCTCTTTCCATTCAGAAGGATATCACATGTATATGTCCATGCAAATGCCTAAATTTTGGCATTTTTCGATGAGAATTTAACAGGTAGAACTTTCTGGAATTTGTCCTTCACAAATATTTACCCTGTCCTAGATAACACTTTCATATTTGCTTCATTTTTCTCAGACTTCAAAACTCTACAAACCTAGACTGTGAGCGAGAGTACCACCTAAATTATTAAGTATGTTCACAAATTGTTTTGCACTGATCTGTATAATACACAGGAGTTCACCAGGTGTTTGGGAAGCCTTTCTCCACTGAGGCACACTACTACAAATCCCTGAATTCTCAGGACCTTTGCCACTACCTGTCCTGAGGATGGAAATATGAGAACATATTGTAATTTAAGGAGATCACTATAAATACAAAAAAGCCAAGTTTAAGTTGAGCCATTGTGGCTATGAGGCCCTGCATTACATACATTAATAAACTCCAGACATTCCAGATCTGCTACTCTGAGGAAAAAGAGCAGAGACCTAGCTCATTACTGCTCTACACGCTACAAATCATCATATTCAGGGTCTTCCCAAGTTCCTTCCAATGCCTAAGATGCTGGAGTTACCAGGCTAGGAATGAATTTCAAAGATGATACTTGAGTCTGCTGCTGTCATAGTGAAGCCAGGGTTCTGAGGACACCCAAATCATCCTTGCCAACAGCAAGAGGCAAAAGGGACAGAGAATGACCCATGGGCAATGCTGGAGGACCTCAGGAGCTGAAGCTAACTAAGTACCTGGGGCTCCAGACACCGGAACTACTCCTAAATACTTGGAACTGGTTTCACCCAATCCACCCTATTTCTGGGCTCCCATCCACAACCTCACTATTCCATGGTTCCAGGATCTCTCAGGTTCTTTGCTATTCAGGCCACAGGATATTGAATGTACTGAATGAGATCCAGCACGTGTTTTGCTACCACTATTTTACTCAGAACAGATAAATCATGCTGAGACACCAGAAGAGACAGAAGTCACAGCCAGCAATGGCCCGCCTGATTGGACAGTTCATATAGCCTGCCCCTTCATCACTGCTTGACTCCTGCTATACTGCCTTCCTTCTGAGTCAAGAATAACCAGGGAAAGGAACCCCTTCCTGCAAGTGAGGATCCCAAATGATAGACTGTAGTGCAGAGACTTCTGGAGCTGTCATTCTTCTACAGTGGTGAACCCAGCTTGACAGAACAGTGTTTGTCCTGAAGAGCTTTACCTCAGGCTTTTAATTTTCAAATCCATTTTATTTCAAGGAAAAAAGAGCACATCAACTAAAATTGAATTTCAAAACATGTCAATCAGGGGGCAACAGTGGTATATACATTGCACATTGTCATCCCCAGATCATTCACCCAGAGCACAAGACATCTCTAATCAATTTTCCAAACAGTACTGTTACAGGCACCTGAGTTACTTAAATACTCTTGGCATGAAGCAGGGCTAGGTCCTCCAAGGAGCCCATGCAAGAGACCAGATACCTTGCAACTATGGAGAAGACTGACACCTCATGCTATTGGCCAAGGCTCAAGACAATGATAAGCAAATTCATCCATAGCCTAAGGATAGATATTCTAAATAGTTCCCTAGCACTCTGAGGAAGTCAGGAGTCACCATTCAAAGAAATGTATCCTTATCCTAAAGACTGACATTCTAAATAGTTCCTATCATACTGAGGAACTCAGAAGTCACCCTCCCAAACTCCTAAGGGAAGAGTCACAACTGCCTAAGAATGCCTGCTTTCTATGTGACTCCCTTCCCCCTTTGTTCCCAATTTAATCAGCTTTACCTGAACTTAATAATCCTATTGGGTACCATAGCTCTTTCTCATCTTATGCCCATTTGCATTGTGAGTTCCTAGTTTACCAACCCTAAACTCATTTCACCACATGATTTTACTGTATAAAGTTCCCTAGAAAGGTCAATGTTTGGCAACCTGCTCAGGACTCCATCTCTCTCTATCTCAGGCAGCTTTATTTCTCTCAATAAGTACATTCTTCTCTTAATCTCTGTTGTTCCTAAAATTCATTCTTTGACTTTACAGAAAAAAAAAAAAACCTCATATCAAACATAGTAGACCAGGAGATTCATTCTGCTACAGCAATATCGATATAAACATTTCTCTTTCTTGAAGTCAGAGAAATCAGTTGAAGTTTGTATCACACAATGTTGATCTCACCTTGCCAGTTATACTTGCATTGAAGGCCTTTATCCCTGCATTTAAGTGCTGCTTCTTTTTCTGAAAGTGAACTGATCTGTAATTTTGGTTATAATCTAAAATGCGTTAAGGAGATGACTCAAAATTTCTTATGAATGGTTTACCA
Source organism: Cavia porcellus (assembly GCF_034190915.1). Lineage (NCBI taxonomy): Eukaryota > Metazoa > Chordata > Mammalia > Rodentia > Caviidae > Cavia > Cavia porcellus. Next base: position 422,984 of record NW_026947529.1, read on the forward strand.
CCAGCCGTGGAGGAAGGCAGACAGCAAAAATTCTTTGTTTTGATTTCTTCATTCAAATCAAAGGATGTACTTGAAAGGGTTTTGCCCTAGAAACAATTACAGGACCTCATGGTTGTAGTTCAAGGTGGAAGAAGGTGAAATCAGGGATGCTTACTCATATGGTCACTTCCTCTTTTCTCCCTGATTACAACTTCCTATTTCTTTCCCACGGTCCTAAAAAAATTCCTATCAGCTCCTGGCATGACATAAATGTACCTTCCAAGCACCACATGCAGTCAAAAGTCACATATACCCCATATCCCCCTAGTCAGTCAGAAAAAAAGAAAAAGCTGAAGTTTAAGTTGAATCATCGTGGCCATGAGGCCCTGCATAGCCTCATAGTCTTGGTGGCTGTGGGCTCCTCTCCACATTCTTTAAGTAAAGGACCACTTTTACATTTCTTATATTCTGCTTCTCTATTATGCCAATTTATCTCCTCAATAACATCAGTAATCTAACACATTTTAAACCTTCTCACTACATGATTTTCAATGTTGTGAGACATTAAACTTGCTGTATTTGATATCATATGGGGCAGGATTATATTTCTCTTTTCTCAATTTAAATAAGAAATGTGTACTAATGACATTGTTCCAAAGCCAGAATTTCAAGCTGCTTGTTTGCCCTGAGTTTAACATTTCCATGAGCTTTTAGAAGTCCTCAGTCTAGTGAACTGCAAATGTGTTGGAGGAAGGAGGTCACTGTTGTCCTGTAGCACAATAGGTGCCATTCCTAAGTCTGTGTTAGTCACTGCCTCCTGGATGCCACTACATGGCCTTCTTTCCTCTGCAACATCATTCAATAATTCCCATTTTACATAACTTAAATTTCACTCAGCTCTACTACTATTTGTTTTTAATAGTCTTTCTGTTTACTTGGTTGTTTTATTTTTTCATTTTAGTTTTTTGATTTAAAGACGTAGTCTCACTTTGGAGTTCTGGGCAGCCTTGCACTCATTATGTAGGTTAGGCTGTCTTTGAATACATGACCATTCTCCTATTTCAGCTTGTTCATTGCTGGGAAAAGAGATGTGCATTATAGCACACGGTGTTTGTCTTTTTTCTCTTCTCCTTTTCATTACTATTCTTTCCTTTCAGGGGCACTGTCATTTAATCCTGAGGTTTGCTTGTGTCAGTAAGGTTTCTGCAGCTTGAGGTGATTTTGTGAACAATAATATAGGAAGCCAAGCAACCCAATTGAGAAATGTGGAATTTCATTAGCTGGTCTCAGCACCACTTGCATACAGAACCCACACCCCCATTTCAGGATCTAAACAAGAGGCTCAGAACAGGAAAGTTAGAGATGTTTTAAAAGATAGAATCACAAAAAGATCCTGTTGGAAATCACTTAACTAGAATCTTATAATAATTTTTGGATGACAACTGTATTCTGCTTCTTTTGTTGAGCAGGTTAATTTTTTTCTTTGGGTACAGCTCATTTTGCTTTTCTCCTGGGACGTATACCCTGAGTGATTTTCCATTTTTCTGAATGAAATACAGGGCACTAGTTAAATGCAAAGCTCAAGATGGCATCTATTAAGCCAACCTGCAACACAGCTACATTACAAGCCTCAATATTTTCTAGGGTAAAAACACACATATCTATAATCCCAGCACACAAGAGGCTGAGACAGGAGTGCTGCTTTGATGTTAGGGCAATTTTGTGCTCCATAAAGGGTTCAAATGTAGCTGATATACATAGAGAAAACTTGTCTCAATAAAACAAAACTAAACTACACAAATAAAACCAAACAAAACAGCTGAATGGACACTGATTTCTTCAAATCTTAATTCCACATCTAGGGGACTAATTTTTGTATATACACATATATTGAGACAGCAAATTTGATGCTATATTGCAACTCACAGCTAATGTAAAAGCCAGATAGGAGCACTGATTCTTATGCTGAGTCACTGCAAGAGTCCCTGTGCACTGTCTCTACAGCAGAGCTCATAGTGAGAGCCTGCAGGATCAGCATCCATAAAGCACAGAGGCGGACAAATATCTCATGAATCACTTTGATGTACTAACAGTGATATTTCTTCAAATCTCATTTAGGCCACTTAGTCCTTTGTTCTTAATATACTTAAGGAGCATTTTGATATTTAAATTTGGTTTCATAGAACAAAACATAAATAACATCAAATATGATACATAAATAATAACTCAAATGTTCATGGAAAACTGCTGTATGTAAAAAATGTATAAACAATGAAACCAGGCACAAGTTTCAAATTATAGCTCAGTGTCACCAAGTGATCACTCTCCATTCAGATATAAGAAATATATCTTGGGAGGCTGATGCAAGAGAACTTCCTTGAGTTTGGGGCTAGCCTAAGTTACAGAGCTGTCTGAAATAGAGAAACCCTGACTGAGACACCCCACAGACAATGTGAAACTTGAAATGTGACTGCACACGACACCTTTGGTTTGCTTTAAAAATTATATCCATACAATATAGAAAAATTCCACAATATTCAACATTTTCTGAGGAACAATGTTAATATCATACATAGTATACAGAAAACACTTTCACAGTGGGGTATTTAGTTCAGCAGCATGAACACCTATCTAGCAAGCTTGAGATCATGAGTTCAATCCCTGTTACAAAAAACTTTCAAATTTTGTCTTCATGACACTGGGTCATAATTAGAGATAATCAAAATTAGATCTCAAGTGAAGAACAAAGAATTCATGGGTTGACAAGGATGTGGAATACTGATTCTTACCAGAGCTGGTGTTTTTCACCTCAAGGAAGAAATCATAAGCCAACTTTAACTTCATGCTTATCCTAAGAACTACCTGACTTTCAGGGAATACCCTCTCTGTTGTATGTCCTGCTATTGGCACACTGCATCCTGCCAGTCACTTCCACATCCTTCCCATGCTCCTCTGATCCACCCTAAGCAGAAAACGCTTCATGACTAAACTATTGATATCCCTGCACAATTTCAATTTATGGGATCTCCTTTACACCACTTAGTAAAGTCCACTGCAGAGCATTTCCATATTTCAACAATGTATATGATCAACCAAGCTATTATATCACCTCTTAATTTAGAGATGGCACCCACATTCCTTTTCATTCAGAAGGATATCACTTGTATATGTTCATGCAAATGACTACATTTAGGCATTTTTCAGTGAGAATTTAACAGGCATCCCTTTCTGGAATTTGTCTTAGCAAGCACACTTTACCCTGCCCTTGATGACACTTTTATATCTGCTTCATTTTTCTCAAAATGTAAACCTCTATGGCTGTTCTCCCAAACATCGTCTATGAGCACATGTGTCACATAAAGTATGTTCAGAAATTCTTTGCATTGTTCTGTATAATACACAGCATTTCATCCAGTTTTTGGGAATCCTTCCTCCACTGAGGCACATCATTACACATCTTTGAATTCTCAGAACCTTTGCCTCCACCTTTTATGAGCATGGAAATATGAGAACATAGTATAAATTTAGGCGATCACAAAATACATAAATGCATAAGTTTAAGGAGAGCAGTTGTGGCTATCAGGTCCTGCAGCACAGACATTTAAAAACTTCTGGCTTTCATATCTGTTGCTGACAGGAATGAGAGCAGAGACCTAGCTTATTACAGCTGCACCCAGCTTGAAACCACATCGGACTCAGGGTCTCCTCATGCCCCTTCCTGGGCCCAGACTGTTGGAGGAGAAAGGGCAGCAGGCAATTTCAAAAATGGCATTGTGGCCTGGTGGTATCACAGTGATGACAGCATTCTAGGGAGCCAGAACTGTCCTGGCCCCAGCGAGAGGTAAAAGGGACACAGGATGAGTCACTGCTAGCACTAGTGGACCTCAGGATCTGAGGCTAAGCACACAGGCTCTAGACAGCACAGCTGCTTCTCAACACTTTTTTTTCCTTTTCTGTTTTTTCTTTCTTTCTTTCTTTCTTTCTTTCTTTCTTTCTTTCTTTCTTTCTTTCTTTCTTTCTTTCTTTCTTTCTTTCTTTCTTTCTTTCTTTCTTTCTTTCTTTCTTTCTTTCTTTCTTTTTTGGTCTTTTTCCTTTTTATCTGTACCGGGGATCAAACTCATAACTGCCTGCTTTCAAGGCAGGCACTTATGCTGCTGAGCTAAACCCCCAGCCCCTTCTCACCACTTCTAATTGGTCTCAATCGGATTCCACCCCATTTCACCGCTCCCATCCCATAACATCACCATTGTGTAGTTTGGAGGTCTCCCAGGTTCTTTCTAAGCAGTCCACAGTGAATAGAAGCAAAAAATAGTGGTCTAGCAAACATCTAGTGCTCCTTTTTGTGCTCTGACTTTGCAATTTACGCCATGACACCGGAAGACACCGCCTACCTAGGCCCGCCTGATTGGACAGTTCTTACAGCCAGGCTCTTCATCACTGATTGGCTCCTGCTCTCCTGCCTGCCTTCCCCACCAAGAATAATTACAGAAAAAAACCCACCCTGTAACTGTGGATCCCCAATGAAAGATGGTGGAGGCTTCTGTAGCTGGCTGTCTTCTGGAATGTTGACCTCAGCTCGTCTGATGGGTATTTGCACTGAAAGTCTTTACCTCAGTCCTTGTTTTTTCTCCCATACCCATTTTATTTGAAAGTTAAAAAGTAAAAAAAAAAAAAGTGGTCCAGGGCTTTAGCTTAAGAGCCTGCCTGGCAAGCTAGAGGTCCTGCATTCCATCCAAGATCTGGGTACCACAAACTGCTGCTATAAACGCGGGTGCACATATATCACTGTGGTATGATGATTTTTATTCTTTTGGGTAGATACCCAGAAGGAGAATAGCTGAGTTGAGTGGGAACTGTAGACCTAGTTTGTGTGGAATCTCCACACTGATTTCCACAGTGGTTGCTTTACCACCAACAATGGAGAAGGGTTACTTTTTCCCCACAACCTCTTCAGCATTCATTATTGCTTGATTTCTTGGCAGTAGGCGTTTTTTCTGGGGCAAGGTGACATATCAGTGTAATTTAATTTGCAATTGTTAAATGACGAGTGATGTAGAACATTTTGGCACATATTTATTTACTGTTTCTGTTTCTTCATCTGAGAACTGTGTATCTCACCTCAGATGCACATTTTTGGATTGGGTCTTTAAATCTGGGAAGACTGAAATTTTTTAGTTTTTCGTGCTCTCAATAGTAATACTTTTTCTGAGGAACATGTGCATATATACAGTATTTTGGGTTCTTTCCACCTTTAAAATTCGATCCAAAGTAAAAAAATGCTGAATTTCATCTTATAGAAATAAACTTTCCTTTGGTAAATGTTATATAATGAACTGAAAAAGACTGAAAATAAATGAACAACAGTTAAAAAAGAACAGGGTTTAAAAATAGTTACAGGAAGAGACAGAAATCTTTACTCTGCTTTGAACAACTACTTGAAAGACAGTTAATTTCTGAGTTAAACAAGCAAGACTTAAATATTCAACTGCACACTGAGTATCTTCCCCTTGGAAATCAGTGCTACAGCTATACAAACACAAGAATGACTACAGCAACTTTATTTCTGAGGTCAAAACTGGAAACACCACACAGGGCCTCAGCTGATGGACACATGAGGATTTGTGGTTCATCCACACAGTGGGATGGGATGGCTCAGCCACTGACAAGGAGCAGGATTTAGGAAACCTAACATGGCTATGAGGATTGAATAAACCCTACCAGCTCCCCCCAAAACAAAAACAAAAACAAAACACCCTGCCTCCTGTGTGATTACAGACCTGTCATCTCTAGGAAATACAAAGTGTTTCCCAGAGACAAAAAGCAGACACATTGCTTAGGATGGAAGGGAGCAATTATAAGGAGCCATAATGGATATGTGAAGGTGACATATACATCACCACTTTGGTGACTATTTTCAAGGAGCTCATGTATGACAAGATTCCTAGAGGATTTTTTTGTTTGTTTTTGGTTTAGTTTTGTTTATTTTGGTACCAGGAACCAAATTGAGGACCCTGTGTTTGCCAGGGAGCACTTTGCCACTGAGCTATATCCCTGGCCCATGTCAAGATTAATCCAATTTTGTAGTTTAAACCTGTAAGTTCATTATATGTCAATTATAATGAAATAAAATTGCTTTTAAAACACTTCTCATCTGAGCTACCCACAAAAGATTTATTTACTTATAAATTTACTAACAAGCAATTGTGTTTATTTATAGATTAATTTCTAAGCAGTTTTGTTTATTTATAGATTATTTTATAAGAAGTTTTGTTTATTTATAGATTTATTTATTTTTTGCTATGCTGAAGATTGAATCCAGTGCCTTGGTCCTTTTATAATAATTTATTCCCAAACAGGGCCTTGCAAAGTTGCTAAGTTGCTAAGTTGTTTACATGGGGCTGGAATTTTATTACATTAATTAGCATTTTATATACTGAAGTATAATAAAGGTAACTAAATTGAGTAGTATCAAGTAAATCAATAAATACAGCTTAACAAACCATAGCTGGGTATGATGGTACATGCAGGTAATACTGGCACTTAGGAAGCTGAGGCAGGAAGATTGTTGCAAGTTCTAGGTCAGCCTAATTTACATACTTAATTGAAGACCAGCCTGAACTACACAGTGAGAGTCTCAAAAAGAAATTAATAAAATAAAATAAGATTAAACCCTGGACTAAGGCAAGGAATTATCTTCTAGTCCAAAGCATGGGCATCTTCGGAGGATTTACTTTAGAAGGTGTTATGGTTTGTATCTGGGTGTCCCCACCAAAGCCTTATGAAGTCACAGAGGCAGCTAAACCTAGCATCTGTGTTGATTCATTGTTTAGTGCTGTGATTGATGATGAAATAGCTTCACCTTCCCAGGGTTTGAAATACCCAATTAAAAGAGGTCTCACCAGTCCATTTTATGAGAGAAGTGAGAAAGTCTTGTAATTCCAAACCACCACCTGTGGCCAAATGCTGCAGAAATCATTCAGCCTCCCAAAGTTGATTCATGCAGGCACAAACCACTGAGATGTGCTGTGTCCCCATCCAATGGCACATTTTAAGGCAGGAGTTGAACAGCACTGGAGCGAATATCAGGGACAGAGCAGAGTACCTTCCTGCAGTTCCCATCACAGCTATATTCGGAGCCATCCTTAGACCTCACAGGACTAAAAGAAAGGTTTCTCCAACACAGAATGCTACAAAAACTTTCAAGATTTCTTTTCAAGTGTTTGATTCACAGTACTGTTTTAAGCAGGAAGGAACTGGGACCCTCCCTAGCCTTCATGTAGGGCATGCACAGGAAAGCTGTTTGGAGGATGCCGTGCATGATTGTTGGAGGGAACTCTGGCCAGGGCCATAGAGGTGCAGGTCTAGGGGTGAAAAACTCATAGCACAGCAAGCTTTTTCATGGGCTAAACAGTGCGCTAGGAGTCTACACTGCAGACCAGTGCTTCCCAACACCAGAGACAACCCAGAGCAAGGGCATTTGGATGCCATAGTGGCCAGCCAGGGGAGGGGCAGCCCTGACTGACACAGCTGAGCAGAGTATCACTCTGTAGCTTAACCCCCAGCAGGTCCACCTCACTTCCTTTTCAGGTCTGTCAGCAAGGACATCACACAGGAGCACGACAGCACAATTGAAGTTTGCTCAAACTAAATCATTTAGCTTCCTTTTGAAGAAATGATTGAAAAGGCACAAGTCTAAGAAAAATAAGGCTGAGAACAGCATTCTGCATATTGTGTAAATAAACTGACCCTTTACAAGTCAGGGAAATAATGCCTGGTGGTGAGTCTGCAATGGCAGAAGTGTGGAACCTCATGCATGCAAGTTTCACAATTGCAAAAGAATAACTCCAAATAAATGCTACATGGACATGACTTCCCTTTGGCACTGCACTGTAGCAACCTAGATTTACTGAGCCACCTCACTAAACCCAAGGCAAAACCCACCAGACAATTCCATCACCCAAATGTGAGGGTTCAGTAGCTCTGCTCCCTGCTTGATGCTGCTGCTGGTTGACAATTTCAAGGTGTTTCTATCTGTACAAGCCATCTCTGCCCCTCTCAGCACATGATTGTTTTGGTGTGGATCAGACTACATCTTTACATAAAATCCCATCATGATTTCAAGATGGGTAGCAGTCTCTTGTTTACTGGAAATTATTTTTGAAGTTTGGTGTAAGAATCCTTAGACCATGTGCTAGCAATTTGAGGGGAAATGAGATTGTTTGAAGTAAATTTAGGAAACTCATTTGTTAGTGGCAGATTCAGTTGGTACTGAAGCCCATATGTTATGGGTAAACAGGCATGAGTCAGAGTTTGCTGTACAAAATGCAGGAAGGCACAGCAGTGTCCCCAAGTTCAGTTTCTTCTTTGATTCCCTCATTCTATCAAGCTTGAGAGTGGATTCTCAGCATTCAAGCACATAGGGTTTGAACTACAGTAGAAATCTGTAAAAGCTTCTGTTAACTGGGGAATGAAAAGACAAGGAAATATTTTTTGGCAAAATGCAGTTCTAAATATATGCTTAAATAAACAAAGAAGCCAGAAAAAATAACAACAAGATATGTAATGACAATATTGTGTTTTTTTCCAATGCCACTGCCTCAGTCTCAAAGATAGGAGCAAAATTTGCAGAGTAGAAGGGTCACTGAAGACAGTGGTCTTCGTGGACTTCATCTCCAGAGGTGCAGAGTGGGTGCCCTGCCCACTAAGCCAGATGAATTCGGGATAGCACCTGAATCCTGGTGGAGGCTGAGATCAGGACCCAGAAACTGAGGCCCCTGGGGCTGAGGAATCAGAGTTTTTGCTGCATCCTGGCTGCTCTGCCTTCCCGTGCCTGCAGGCTCCAGCATGGATGAGGTGGGGGAAAAGGGTGTAACGCAGGCAGTGCTAGGCTCCTGGGCAAGCTGCACACTCCCTGTGCTGCCTGAAAGTAGGAAGATTCAGGACTTCCTTGCTGGAAAAATAGACACTGAAGAAAAACTCTTGCTGTTCTATGGCAGTAGCAGACACAGGTCAGCACGGTGGCTTTTATGGTAGGAAGGGCAGGGACACCCTCCACAGCAGGATCCTCATGGCTTTATGTGTTGGAATTTTTAAAAGTTAGTCATGAACAATGTGTTGGCTTGCTGAATACCAAGCCTCCTTATTTTATATTTACAGTGATATTTGAAGTGTCTGTATTGTGCATAACTTTCAGTATATATAATGAAACTAAATCACCCATTTTCACATACCTATTCAAGAAATTAGCCACAATTAAATATTAACTGATTTTAATAAAAGGAATATTGAATAGAACACTATAAATAATGCAATGGACTGGAAAAATGGCAAAAACTTCAAAAATGCTTCACCCCAGGTTCAGTGGTCTGCCCTCCAGGAGCTCCTCTCTTCAGTCCTCGCCTGCTATTCAGGCTTGGGTCTCTTCATGCCTGGCTGGAGAGAGGGCCAGGCTTTGACCTCTTCTATCATCTCAGGTAGGATCCAGGACATAGCCTAGGACATGGCCTTCTTTCAGCATTTTCTGTGACTATAATTATATAATTGACTCAGCAGCTCTGCTGTGGTACATTCACAGTTTCTAACTATCCACACTCATAACTCAATAACTGAATAAGAAGAGATCATGCTTGTCTCTCAATCTTATTTTTTATAATGAGGCCATAGAAGTGGAATTTCTAGGTTAAATGTATATAAATTGAATTTCCTGATCATAAAATTTACACTAAAACTCACCATAGAGTTGGAGCATGGAAGGGCAAACATGGGACTGCTCAGATCTCTGTGGAGATCTGAAGTCAGGGGAAGATGGACCATGCAGATGTGGAGGGCACCACGGCACCTAGTAGTGTACCATGTGCAAGAAAGGCTCAGGTCCAGGACTCCTGATCCATCAGTAAGCTTCTCAGCAAACAGCATACACTGCATGCTGGATAAGAGACGGCTGTTGTGGTCCTGCTGCCAGAACTCCTCCCTGCAGGTCTGAGGCTCCATGGCTCACTCAGTGGAACTCTGTACAAGAAGATCAGCATGTTTCAGAGCCTACCATGACCGAATGTCTTCAACCCAGGTGAGATCTCAACTGCCACATGTGCATTCACCACAGCTGTGGAGCAGGACAGGTGTTTATAGGAAGCAGGTCCGGAGGTGGAGACAATGCAGGCAGGCAGGGGTACAAAGCCTGAAATAAGAGACCTGGCCCTAGCCTGCCCCAGTGTCCTCCAGGAGTAACTGCACCTGCAACAATGTGCTTTAAAAGACTAAATAACTTAACAGATTACTCACAAAAATATATATTGTAGGGGAAGTTTGAAGATACAAAAGCAAATTGCTATGTCCCTAAGTAAAATGTGATGTGACCCTTAATCAGTACATGATCTCCTATGGCATCCCTGACACACATCCTGAGAAGAATACACACCATCTGACATAGCATTAACAAACACGGGCAATGAATCAACAATCATAACTGCTTAATAACAACAACAAATGCCAGAATATGATAAATATCCTGCTGACTTGTATGAAGTGTATAGTAAAGAATAAATACTGGATTTGGCCATGTTGGGACTTAGGGAGCTGAACAAGAAAACAATTCTCTTGCCTTTCTGGCAAGCACCCCTGGTGCAAGCCAGGAAGAGAACCAGTCAGCATCTCCCGTGAGCCTACTGGTGCATGGACTGAGAGCCATACATCTCACTTGAACACCCTTGGTTAGCAAGGAGAGGCAGAATTCTGAGCATCTCTTGGGAAGATGACTGTGTGCAATATAAAAAATATGGGGGATTTCTTTCTATCTTGTGTTTGAAAACCAATGTTGTCTTTAATCTTTTGCTGTGTTCTGATTAATTGTTTTGCTCTATGCAATATTATCTTTTGACTGGTTTTAAAATGTTCTGTGTTTGGATTTCACTATAACTAGTTGAATGGAAACCAATTGTGAAGATAATGAGATATAACATGGTGCCTATTACTGTTATCACGGACCCTGCTGTGAATTTCTGTACCAATTTCCCTGCATTGTCTCGATTTGCTTTGTTCTGTTTGCTCTGTTGTGTTTTACTACCTTCAAAATAAAATCTTGAAAAAGAATAAATACTAATCATTTTTCACATCTTTCAAGGGAAGGGAACCACTACCAATTCCTTTTAGATGACGAAGTCACCCTGATGACAAAGCCAGACCATAATTCATTAAAAAAATGGTGATGCTCTAATGACCAATATTCTTAATGAAGATACACAAAAATATTCAACTAAATGCTCATCAGCTAAATTCAGCAGCACATGCAAAATTTAAACACCACAATAAACACTGGGTTCACCCTCAGTGGTGCTAGAATGTTTCCACTTGTAGAAATCATTCAGTGTCACTTGCCACATTCACAACATGAGGCACAGCTAACCCCTCAAGACATTTGGAAAAATCACTTTGAGAAATTGAAAAGGTCATCATCATTTCATGATAAGAACCATTCACATACCACATGCAGGAGGAATGAATCTCAGCACAGCAAAGAAGGGACATGACAAGCCCATCACTGACATCATGCCCAGAGGCTGAAAAGCTGCAGGTTGGCTTCTCAGGTCAGGAACAAGACCAGGCTTTGAACTCTTTCAAAACACTACTTGAAGTCCTAGTGATGTAATTTAGTCAACAGTAAGAACCCAAAAGTTTACCAAATCAGAAAGGAAGACTTAAGAGGTATCTCTGTTTCCTGAGGACACAAAGTTTCATATAAGAAACTTAAAATTCCACTGAAAAACTTTTAGGACAAATTGACAAATAACGTCAGTTTCATGGTACAAAATCCACATGTCATAATCGATTCATATCTATGTGCTTCAAACAAACTGCAGCCCCAAATACAAGGAACACAATTCATTTCATAATTCATCCAAAAGAATTAATAGTTATGTAAAATTTAAACCAAACTCACCTGTTCTTGGAAAATTGTAGAAACTGAAGCAATGAGTGAAGTGGCACTAAGAGAAGAAAAGACAGACTGTGATGGTGGATGGGAAGAATTCATGTTGTTATAATGTACATGCTACCCAGAGCAACCAGGTGTTTAAATGCCATTCCTGTCAAAATATCAGTGCCATTTTCCTCGAAATAGAAAAAACAAAATGAGAATGCTCAGGGAAAGACAAAGTGTCATCCTATAGCTATGGAAAAAATATTAAAGTTAGAGGCAACAAAATAACATAGTTTTCTGGTATATAATAAAGTAACAACAGTCAAAAGTGTCCTATACTGCAAGAACTACACCACAGATTAGAAAGGCCAGCCCAGTAGAGAAAAACTCATACAGTCACCAGGAATTTTGTTTTGTTTTTCCTTTTTCCTTCCGTTCCCTCCTCTCCCCCTGCCCCTCCACTTTCCTTCATTTTCCTTTCCTTTAGTTTTCTTTCTATTTCTTTTTCAGTTTTTGGTCAAGTTCTTCCTGTGAAGCTCTGGCCTAAGCTGAACTCAGAGTGTGTTGCAGGCTTACCTGAACTCCCAGGAATCCTGCTGCCTCAGCCTCCTGAATGCAGGCATTGCAGGCATTTTCAACATTCCATGCTCAGCCAATGAGTTTTTTTTTTTTAATTTTATTTAAGGAGAAAAGAAAAAAAAAGCAGGGAAAGGGTACAAGTTATACAGATTTACAGAAAAAAAATGAACAGTAGGAAATCACTAGTTAATGGATTACATATTGTCATCTTAGAAATAATTGTTCAAGTCACAAAATTAAAGCTTGTAAAGTGGACATTCCATCAATGATACTGCAAACAGTTCTGTTCATTGATCCAATAAAACTCTGTGATATCATTTTCTATCTTATACACTTAAATATACATGCAGTTATATAGTTTAGAGTACTTTCTTTTCCTCTCTTTTGTACCATGACTATTACACATTTTGGGTTTCATTGCTCCCACGGTTCTTATTACTTTTTTGGAAGAGAGTAAAACCAAATGTGACATAACAGAACAGAATCGGTCAAGTCAAAAGGGTGGACATAATAGATAATGTAAAAACATAATACAGGTGATCAACAATGGTTACCATAATGTCTCCCGCTATCTCTAATAGAATTGCCTATATCATTAGTTATAATACAATTGAAAAAAACAGTAAAGAATAAAACCGACAAAACCAAAACATTGGAGACATTGTAGGTCTTCAAAAGTAGCTAAAAGTCAACAAGAATGGGCGTCATAATGAATCTCATTATCTTCACAGCTGATGCCTAAACTTTCGAACCTGATACTATCCAGCAAAACAGAATAGGGGAACATCAGTTAAAAACCAGATGGTGAGAGTAATACAGGGCTTTAAATCAAGGTAATGAAAAGTTAAAATGGGTTACTATAATATATCCTGCTATTTTTTTCCTTTAATTAAAAGGATAAAGATAAAAAAGTAAATAATGGAGTGGAGATTGAGATAAAAGAGGGCATAACAACGAAACAGCGCAGATCAAAACATAACCATTTAAGCAGAATAGTGTTTCACCACCAGATAATCCTAACCTAAAAGTAGTTACCATATTGTTTCTTTCTTTGAAATCCTTGAGTACAACTTCGTATACTGTAGCATTAAGTATATCAAAACAATGTAAAACCATTCAAGAGAATGACAGCATTACAGAGTATTTAGAATCGACTAACAGAAAATGAACAATGGTTTCTGTATAATCTCCTTGTCTTTAAAAGGTTTTTGCTTATACTATCGTACATAATAAAATCCAATAAGATACAGCCTATTTAGACCATTGGAGACAGAAGGACAAAAGCTAGATGAGACTTCAAAACAAGATGATACTAAATCAGTATTACCTATTAAGATGTCATTTTCTCCAAAATAGCTGTTCCTATCATCCAATCTTCTCTGCCTCATTTCTGTTAAGCTCTTTTTCTGTCAGTAGCTGTCAGTTTGTCTTCTTCATTTTGTTCTCTGCTCCATTTGTTGTGGCCTCCCCGCCACTATTTCTGGGTTCTTTGTATTTTTCTTTTTTTAGAATATCCTGCAATACTTTCTGTAGAGTTGAATTGGTGGTTGCAAATTCCCCCAGTTCCTCTTTATCCTGGAAGCACCTTGTTTTTCCATCAATTTCCAGGGACAGTTGTGCAGGATATCTCAATCTTGGCTGGAGATTATTATCTTTCAATGCTTGAATTATTTCCCCCACGCTCTTCGTGATTTGATGGTTTGTGCAGAGAAATCTGCTGTAATTCTGATGGGTGTTCCCTTGTAAGTGGTCTGTTTCTTGTCTCTTACAGCTTTTAATATTCTGTTCTTGTATTGAATTTCTGGAATTTTTATTATTATATGCCTGGGTGTTGCTCTGTTTGGGTTGTAGGTAGCTGGGGTCCTGTATGCCTCATACATCTGAGTATCTTTACCTTTTGCTAAATTAGGAAAATTCTCCTGGATTATTTCTGTGAGTAGCTTTTGTAGTTCACTTGTTTGCATCCCTACTTCTTCTTTTATGTTCTTAATCCCTAAGTTATGGATCCTCTTATCATCTTCTTGTCTTTGTATTATTGCTGTTTGTTTCTTTGTTATTTTTAAGAAGTTTTTCATTTCATTCTCCCATATTACAAGTCTGCCCTCCAGTTCAGATAGTCTGTCCTTAGTTTCTTTCAAGCTGTTATGCCAGTCTTCGATAGACTTCTTAGTATCTTGGTAGTCCCTTTGAACCTGCTTCACGTATTCTATGCTTTCTCTGTTTTCTCCATCAAACAATTCTCCCCTTTTTTTCTGTTCTTCCATTCCATCACCTGTTTTTTCTTGGGTGGTGCTTAGCATTTCTCTAACTATTCTGCATACTTCTAGCTTCAGGTCGTTGATAACTTCATTCCTGAATTGGTCTATGAGGCTCTCTATATGGTGCCTTATGTGTATTGGTGCGGTGTCTGCTATTGCCTGTTTCTCAGAATTGGGGGCCGAGGAGACTTTCTTGTTGCTGCCTCTTCCCATGCTGCCTCTTCTTCTCTGTTCCTTATATATGCAAGCTTATATAAGAGGCCCAGCTTCTCTCCCAGTCAGCCACAGCCTGATCGAATTGCGCCAGTTAGGTGTTCCCGCTCCCTGCTGCGCACCAGGGAGTTACGGACCAGGCAGCCTACGCGTCTCCCCTCCCGGCCACCGTCAGGCTCTGGGATCTGGGTTGGGACAGTCTACCAGGTCCGCCGGCAGCGTCACGCAGGCCAGGCACTTTTCACCAATCCCGCCCGAGAGGGGGATGTGTGGCTGGAGTCGCCACCGCGCCCTGCTCCCGCAGGACTGCTTGGGCCCAGAAAGTCCTCTGCTGGAGTCAAACTGTGGTAGAGTGTCAGTTTCTCTCACTCACCTCACCATAAGTCAGTGCACGCCTCCCTGCCATTCGCAGATTGCCGTTCTCAGAGCTTCTGCACGTCTCTCCCCTTGCCGAGCCGCTGTAGAGGCAGCCAGCCGCTGCACGGTGGGAAACCCAAATCGCGGCTTACAATGGCGCGGTTCCAGCCTCCACACCGAGTCTTTTCTGTTCCTGTTTTAGCACCAGGACTGCATTCCAAGTTGGCTTCTCTCAGCCCAGTTCGTTCCTGAGTCAGCAGAGCATATCTCCACCTGCTTATGTCTCCTTAGTCCGCACCATTCCTGGCTTCTGAGCCGAGTCTTTCAGAGAGCCGCCGGTAGTTGCTGTTATCTGTCCGCCATGTTCTCCCGGAAGAGTCAAATGGCAACTTAATTGTGTGTACTGAGCAATTGGCTAGATCTTACATCTTTGACATCCTCCATAATATATTAAAAGATCACTGTGTGTCTTTCCGGTCTGTAAGAGTCCTTCCGTGAAGCCTGTAGGCCGTAGAAGTCTCAGTAAGCAGTCTAGCCGGGACAGAAATTCTCAGCACTACGTTGTGGTCAGGGCAGCCATGACACCGGAAGTCCAGCCAATGAGTTTTTAACAACACTATGATGAAACCAGGTCTGTTGGTGTGGCTTGTAATGCCAGCAGTCTGAAAGGCTGAGGCAGCAGCATCACAAATTTAATGACAGGCTCAGCAATGTAGCCACTTATCCAGAACCTGGATGAAAATAAAAAGAATTGTAAATGTGGAAGGCCATGGAGCTAGGTGCAAACTTCAGTATTCAATCCATAGAAACTGAGTGCAAAACAATAAAACTTGGAAAGTCCAACGGTTGAAAAAAATAATAATATTTTACACTGTCCTGGCCTTCTGGAGGGCAGTGTCCCCAAGTGGCATTAGCTTTCACACTTTTCTTGTGGTTTGACTTCAAAAAATCATCAAATTCCATAAGAGATTAAAAAAAAAAAAGAATGTGATTCAAGGACACCAAGCCTCAGTCCCAGAGCAGAAGGCTTTTGCAGTGATATTCTGAAGCACATGATGACCGCAGTTTCAAAACAGAGAATCTACAAACAGTGTTAATGGGATTTTCAATCCTACTTACTCTGAAAAAACTGGCAGTTAGGAAGTTGGTACATAGCTTAACTAGATCCACTCTCTCTGCAAAGTGTCTAAAGTTCAAAGCCAAATATTTCATTCTATGAATGCATAGAATTACTGCTGATTACCAACTCAAGATAATAGGTGCAATCCTAGCACTCTGGAAGAGTGAGAGAGATTGAATAAGGGAAGGTTTAAGCCTAGCCTGGGAAACTCACAATCTTAGTGTGATCATGCTTTAAAATTTGTAAAAACATTAACAAATTTTACAAATGTATGAAAATACAGAACATTAAGAAATCATTGTGCACAATACAGTAGCCACTCTCATTATTCTTCTGTATTTTATCCTTTTATAGACTTAACAAAAGCATCTTTTATGTGGTCCTTATTAATATGTACTTGAGTTACATTAAAATAAGACAAAAAGTCTTTCCAAAAAACTGTAATCCTTTGTTCAAACCCTACTTCCATATATAAAGTTAGTACAAAAATAAAAAGAACTATCAAATTTTCTTTATATTACACTCTCCAAATCCTAAGAGTGTATACTCAGTAGCATATCTACATTCATCTCAGTTAAAAGGTAAAAAAAAAAAAAAAAAGAAACAGTTCAACTTCTTGGCAGTAGATCAATGTCTACCTCATTGTAAACTTAATGCTCAGTGTGCTGACTGAAGTACATATGTAAGAAAAATTTATCAAGATTTGATGTGTTGATTTATAGATCACTTTTGTGTCTTTTTGAACCTTTTTAATGTATCTTTTACTTTGATTTGTTTATTTATTTTTGAGACAGGATTTTTCTATGAAGTTTAGGCTTTCATTGAACTCACATTGTAGCCCAGGCTGACCTCAAATCACAGCAATCTTGCTGCCTCAGCCTTGTAACTTCTGGCATTACAAATGTTTACTACCAAACCTGGCTCTCATTAACTGTTTAAATTTTTTCCAAAATTAAATTACCCAGGATTATGTGGTATGTCATAGTTTATCAGGTGAGTTATACAAAATGAAATCAGAAAGCACTGAAAATGCACTGGAGACTCAAAATCCTCACCAACACTAAACATAGTGTAACACAACATAACATAACATAACATAGCATAGCATAGCATAGGATAGCATAACATAATATATTATAGCATAAAAAAACACAACAAAACAAAGGAAAACAAAATAAGAAAGCAGGGTTGACGGTTTAGTTCAGTGGTATAAGTGCCCACTTGGCAAACCTGAACATAAGTTCAATACGCAGTAACCTAACTCTGATTTTCAAAAATGCTTCCAAGTGTACCTTAACAGTTTGTAAGCTAATCATACACAAGACATATAATCTGGCAATTTCATATCTAAGTACTTTTTCTTTGAAATAAAACTCTATGTCCACTCAAGACTGTGTATAAGAATGGCTGTGGCAGCTGGCTTTCCAGGGCCAACCCAGAAACAGAACAAATGGGATCAGTAGATGGGTGACAGATGCATGAACAAGTTGCAGGTGGTGATTTCCACCCTATGAGAGTGTGTGGTGGCTCCACCACTACTAAACAACAGTACGTGGAGAGCGCAGCACAGAGATGCTGCTTGAAGGAGACCAACCAAGAGCATCGAGAACAGGCTCAGTGCCATCACCTCTAGTAAAGGCAAACTATCCAGCAGGGACACAAAGCCCATGGTCCATTTGGTATGGGAGAACAGGAAGTGAAAACAGTGACTAGGAGACAAATTCCCCATGAGTGATGCCCATGTGTCCTTCATCAGCATGGGGTGATGATGTCCATGGCCTTGCAAAGCCTCCCCTTTCCCTCACCACCTGTTGTCCCTCCTCTGTGGAGGTCAGAGTACGGAGCACTACAGTGTGTGGCTGAGGAAAACATCCAAGGATGAAATGATCATTCATAGGCATGTGAGAGTAAAACTTGCTATGAATCCTCTTTTCCTGTCCACATGGGTGTTATAACATGAAACATTTTATATTCTTCAAGGAAAATTATTATGGGCATTCTGGGAACAGCTCCATGCTCCTTCATGATAATGAAATGAAACTAACATAAGTCCAGAAAAGACAGTCAAAATAAAATTTGAGGAATCTCTTAATGAAGAAACTGTGCACCTCATCCTCAAAGGAAAGGATCATTTGGATGGAAAAGTCTAAAAACACACAAATTTTGCTAGTTTTTTAACTTGCTGTTTCTGAGGACACAGATTAGCTCACAATAAAAACAAAGGAGGCATCAGAGGGGGAGCCTCAACTGTGGACCCCAGGACATGACCTTACTTCTTGGTGACAAGTCCAAACAGAACTCAGAAGGCTCTGGTCAGCAGGCACTGTGGTTTGGTGATAGTTGGCCTTCATAGATGGCTGGCTCGAGAGAGTGAACAAGGCACATGCTATGCTGCTTTCCCAGGGCTAGTGGCCCCAGCATCAGGACCCCGTGTCAGGGAACCATGTGTGAACATATGGAGAGGATTGTTCACTTGGTGCAGATGCTTCAGGAAGCTCAACTGGAAACACCCAGCTGTCAGCAACCCAGGCCAGGACTCATTGGCACACAGAGATTCCCAGAGGCACCCAGAGACAAGGAGAAGCCCAGAACACCTACTCCTAGGCTCAACCACCAGCCACTCAGTGACACAGAGTCCAAGACTAGTTCAGATACAGGGAAGTTAAGTTCTCACCTGAGCAGCCCTGTGGAACTTGGCCACCTGTATATTCAAATCCTGGCCATGTACAAGCACCTCAGTCTCAGTTTACAACACTGAACTGTGGGGGTGCTGAGTGGATCCAGATTGCACGGTCACTGAGGATGGAATAGGGGCTCCTTGGCAAGGGATTAGCTGTGGCCTTGGCCCCATGAAGACCTGCTACAGAGGGTGTTCTGATTTCCAGGCATGACCTTCCACCCAACTCACTGACACACACATGGGCAAAACTGTTCTGTTCTTTGGAGAGGAGATTGGAGTGTCAATCTAGGGGATTCAGGGTATGCTCAGGGCAGGAATTCTTAGGGATGGCAAAGTGTCCATGGCCCACAGGTATCATTGCAAAGTGGGTGGGTGTCATCAAGCCAAAATAAACATGAAGACACCCTGTGTGAAAACACTTTTCTGAGTATTGTCCATGATCTTGTAAGCAGAACAGGTGATAGCACTGCCCTTTTGAGTTTTGATGTTCTTTGAAGGCCACAGCATCAGAATTGGCAGCAGAACAGCTATTGTTCAACTCAAGGAAGTCTTTCTGTGTCCAAGGCCTCCTTTGGAAGTGGTTATAGACCACCTAGGAGGAGTTCCACAGAGACCAATTGAACTGGGCAGCAGATCTTTCCCTGACCTAGACACTGCAGAAAGGCGGGATAGATATCGATGACTCCGCACTTGTCAGATATTCATGGAGCACCAGCCCTGAGCCCTTGAGTGCAAAGACATGGCAGATATCAGCCTTTTCCTTTGTTGAGTTGACCTGCAGTGGGGAAGAGTAGGGAGAAACTGTGTCACACTTCCCTAAAGAAGGGAGTGGTGTCATACCTCTAAGCAACGACTGCCTCCCACGGAGCATTCTGTCAGCCTCTCAGGGATCGCAAGGCCCACAATGCAACACTGTAGTTGGGAGAGGGTGGGAGTGGACACTGAACTTGCTGGGCTAGAGACGCATGTGCCCCTCCCTCAGGTAACCTGTGTAGGTAGTGTTACAAGAGAGGCCAGACCTCTCGCTTTGCTACCTCCATGTTAGCTCCAGGTCCTCATCTCCTGTTCTTGAGTCCTCACTGGAGCTGAACTCCAAGGTGGGTCCCCAGGCCAAGCTTCTCATGGACCATCTGGAACCTCCTAAGTCCTTGGTGCCTAAGTCACAGGGTAAGGAGCCCTGGATGAGGGTGGTGGCCTTGAGAGGAGGAATGTGCTAGGGAACTCAGCAATGTGCCCAGATGATGGGAGACACAGAAACATGATCCCCTCAGCAGTCAGTGTGGGGATGCAGTCTGGGAGACTTTACTGGGGCTGTGTTCATGTACACAGCTGCCTTTGACAGGCAGGGGGAGGGTTTGGCCCTGAGAAGTCCCTGGAAAGTCAGTGATGTTTTCTTCTCCTGCAACTGCAGAGGCAATTTCAGTGCGTGCTGAATTTGCACCTGCAGAACTCAAGCCAGCTCCACCTGCAGCTCCCTCACCAGCTCTGGCCCCACAACAAGAGCAGACACATGTTTTCCTTTCTTCACCAGCTGCAGAGCTGGATCTCCTGGTGGCTCCCAGAAGGAATCATCTCTTGACCTCTACCTGCAGGCAGCTCTTGACCCACTCCTGCCATTCCTCTCTTCCAGATTTCCTTATTATTCTATTTATAATTATTCGATTCTGGGCTGCCAGTGATAAAATCATTGTAAATGGAATTTAAGGGTTTATTCTTGTTTCAGTTGATGAGTTTGGTGCCATTTAGTGCCTTTTCCATATTGTGAAACCTTCACCAGTGTCCTCTTCCAGAACATTTTCATCAACTCGCTACGCAAATATATTTTCTTTTCTTTTCCTTCCTACTAGATTCTGGCCACCACTCATCCTATGTCCTTGTAATTTACCTGGCCTACCTTTTCTACATCACTGCAGTTGTGTTTCTCCTCTGACTTACCCTGCTGTAACTGCTTAATCTCGCCTTGTCTGACAAGGGAAAATCTAGACAGACTGCATCAATTTCTCATTCACGTATTTATGGACTCTTGGCAGGGCATAGAAAAAGAATTCAGGAATTTTTTGTAATTCTTAGGATTCTTTGTTTTCTTAATTATGTTCCTGGCTTTATAGACATATACACATCAAAACTGGTCCACGTTTAATTACATGGAGGTCATTTCATGTCTATTTCATATGAAGGAGTCTAACACACTTTCTTTTGTTACAGAGCAGCACCATGGGAGTGTCACACCCATGTTTATACTTTAGATATTTCCAATGATAAATTATTAATTTTAATTTTTGAGTGCTTAACAGGAAAAAAATCACAAAAGTAAAGTATTGTAGTTGTAATACAACCATTAAAATGTGAGGCACTGTGTGTTCCAAGTAAAGTCTATGGCCTAGAATAGAAAGTGAATTGTTGCAGGCAGCGTGTCCATTGAATTCCCCTGTGATTTATTTCCATACAATGTCATGAATATGGCTACCTTTGTCCACTTCTCTGGACAGACTAAATTTGCATAAAGTCTGGCTCAGCATGCCACCACTTGTAAGTCACATTTTTCCCCAGTAATTCAGTAAAAGAATGACACACATGAACACAGGCTGATTAAGAATAATGAGGCCTTGTGTACATAATTAAAGAAACATAATGGTCAAGGAGGCAAACAAATGGGAGAAATGAGCACTGGGAAACAGCAGTGGCATCAGGTTCCAGGTAGCAAAAACCAGCCCAGAACTAGAATCTACAAGGCTCGTGCCCAGGCCGCGAAGATGGAGGGCACCCAAGAGCTCTCCTTGACTCCTCAGGGGCTGGGGTGCAGTCTTCAATCATAGATCTGCTGTGTCATGGTGTAAACCCCTGCAGCCTTCACAGAGGCCAGCTGATTGGTTTCTCCACACTATAAATGCTTCAGGCTGAAGTTATTCCCCCAAGTCCTGCCTTAAATCATCAGTTTAACAAGCATTGAACATGATGCAATGACCAGAGCAGATACAAACACTGGTCTCTTGTGCTTCCATGTTATGAAGGCCACACAGTCACCCTGTAGAGCAGACCATGTACCAAACACATTACAGTGAATGTGCCTAACTTCTTGGCCTCTGTACATATGGACATAAAATAGGGGAAAAGGGACTCACAAAGGCACACAGAATGGGGTGATACATTAGTATATGAACTGAAGGTGGAGAAAAGGCAGGCAGGATGCACTCCCACTGTCCACTCACTTCTCAGATAGTTATAGAGCAGTATCCTGTGGAGCACCCATGATTAGAGTAACACTGCTGACTCCACTTGCTTTCTCACAGAGGCAACGGGCCACAAGGGTGGAAAAGGAGTTGCATTCCAGGCTTCCTACAGACTGGAGGACAAATGGTAAAAGCACTGTCCAGGGAACTCTGACAGCAAGTGAGGGCTGATTATTTTTAGCAGACAGGATACCCTGGAGAGCCATTTGGGAGGGAGGCCAGACCTGTAGTGCTGCTTACACCTGTCCTCCTCAGGATCAGAGTTTCTCTTCTTGGCTCCTGGCAGGTGCTGCTAAGCAATGTGGTACAATCAGCCCAATCTAATTTGATTGAGTTGGGCCAAGCCTAGCTCACAGAAAATGAGAACTACAGTGAGAAGGAATTGGCCTGGGTCTGTTGGTTTCTGAGGAGGACACGGGGAACTTTAGAGGGAGACAGACTCTCAGACTTGGGTCCTCCTGCAACACAGAGGCATGCAGTAGTGAGTGGGGTGAGGGAGAATGGGAAGTTTTCCTGGGGTGCATTTGTGC
This sequence comes from Cavia porcellus, assembly GCF_034190915.1. Lineage (NCBI taxonomy): Eukaryota > Metazoa > Chordata > Mammalia > Rodentia > Caviidae > Cavia > Cavia porcellus. The sequence goes on from NW_026947529.1 coordinate 445,844, forward strand.
ACAGAGCTGTCCCTGACAGGCCCTGGGAGGTTTTGGGGCCTGCAAGGAGCAAGGACAGTTGGTGATTTTTCTAAGGCAAGGCTGGTACCGGACTGAGCTCAAGGTCTACTTACAGATCTTGTGCCAGCTCCACCTCCAATGACCTCACCAGCCCTGGGATCAACCTGAAAATCTAGGGCAGATACCCAGTCTGGCGGAATTCCAAGGCAGGTCTGTCGCTGGCTCCATGGCAGGACTGAGCTCCACTTAGGGCTCAAGTCCTGCAAAGCACCTGCCCTTTGCTTCCCCTTCCCTTTACCTCTTCTATTTCTCTCAGTTTTCCTTTCTACTCTTAAGTCTACAGTTCTTTGAAACATTAAATTCTAAGATAATTTTAAGTTAAGATTTCATTTGTTTCCACATGTTCAGTTGAGTCACACGTAAGCACATTGTCAATTGGTACAATCTTCACATCTGTGGAGTGCCAGCTTTCTGCTCAGTGTTGGACCCATCCATACCCCTGTTCTCTCCTGCTAGTTCCCACACAGTGCTGAGCTTTCTCTCACTGTGATTTACTACCCTGGGTCTTTCTTTTTTTTTATTTTGAAAGTATACAACAGAACAAGTCAGAATAAAGCCAACTAAGATTGTACAGTGAAATTGATACAGAACTTCACAGCAGGTTACCGGGACAACAGTAATAGGTACCACAGTATATTTTGTTATCTTTATAATAGTATTCTTTCAATTCTGTATATCAAAATGAGATGAAATATAGAACACTATAGAACTTATCAAAACAGAATATTGAATAGAGCAATACCATTAATCAGAAAAGAGCAAAACAGTAATAAATATATTTGCCTTCAAAGAAATGGTAGAAGGAAGTCCCCCTTATTTGCTACGATCAACCTCCCAGGAGATGCTCAGGTTGTTGGTTCCCACTTGCTAATGGGTTGGGAGGAGGAGGGGAAGGAGGATAGGGGAAGTGGGATATTTGACTCTAGGCCATGTTCACTATTGCTAAGCAAGGAGGCAGAATGGTCATTTGTTTTCACTGCGTCCTCAGTTCCAACATGGCATGGATTTCAGGAGACACTGCTAGTTCTCTCCCTGGAAGGGCTGCAGTCTGCCACCCTGCCTCTGCTTAACAGGGAGGGGAGGTGCTGGCTTGGCTTCCCAGAGTCCTAAGTTCCAACATGGCTTGGATCTCAGGAGACACTGCTAGTTCTCTCCCTGGAAGGGCTGCAGTGGGCCACACTACCGCCGCTTACCAGGGAGTACCCTGGGTCTTTCATATCAGTGCATCAGATTCTGCTTGGCCAAACATTCCTGGTGGAGACAGGCTACTACTGCTCTTTGAAAGAAGAGAAAATTCTAGAGAAAAAAAGTCTACAGGGAAAATGTAGAGACCATTGTGTATGTACTCATCTTTTCATTTCTGAAAATGTTTTCCATGATTTCAGTGATACAAACAGAGCTACAAAGGCCTGATTCATTGCATTTGAAAAACAACAATAATGCAAAAGCCAAAACAGGAAACCTTTCTTTACAACCAATAGTCAAATAGATGGTTTTTATTACAAGTGTGAAAGAGGTTTCATGAGTCCATTTTGGGAGGGAAATGGCAAATTCTTCTAACTCAAAGGGAATCACCAGACATGGCCAACAAGCACACAAAACACTGAGCCTCCTAAAATGGTTTCATGCAGGCACACATCCCTGAAAAGTGCTGTTCCCCCATCCACTGAGACATTTGAAGGCAGGTGCTGAACAACAATGGGAAGGGCAGAGTACAGCCATATCTCGCAACTCCCATCAGAGCTCTAAACAGCCTTCCCCAGACCTCCTAGGACTAAGAATAGAGTTTTCTCCCACACAGAATGCTGCACAAATTTTCAAGAGTTTATTTCACAATACTCTTTGAAGCAGGAATGAGCTGGAACCCTTGCTAGCCTCCACACAGAGTACACACAAGGAGAGCTGTCTGGATGATGCTGTTCACTGCAGCTGGCAGGAACCTTGCCCTGGCCCCAGGGCCACAGAGGTGCAGGGCTAAGGATGACAAACTCATGGCATGACAAGGTTTCCCCAGGGCCAGCCAGTACACTGGGCATCTCCACTGCCATCCAGCACCTCCCAAAGCCAGAGACAGCACTGGGCAAGGGTATTTGGATACCAGGTGGCCAGTCAGATGATAGAGAGCCCTGCCTGACACAGCTGTGCAAAGTGTGTCCCTCTGGAGCTAAACCTCCAGCAGATCCCACTCATTGCCTTACTCATGTCTGGCAGCGAGGACATCACACAGAAGCACAGCAACATACTTGAAGTTTACTCACACTAAATCATTTAGCTTCCCTTCAAGAATGACTGATGACTTCCCTTCAAGAAATTCCCTTCAAGAAATGACTTCCCTTCAAGAAATGCACCCATCTGGAAAATCAAGGCTGAGAACATTACTCTGCATTTTGTATAAATAAATTGACCCTTTACAAGATATGCTGGGTATGCACTTGTGTGGGTCTGCTGTGGCAGAGATGTGGACTCTCATGCATACAAGTTTCATAACTGCAATAGAAATTTTCAAATAAATGATGCATGTTCATGACTTTCTGTTTGTATTGCACTGCAGGAAGTGGGATCCAGGCAGCAACCTAGATTTACTGAGTTGCCTCAGAAAACCTAGTGGAAAACCCACCACACAATTCCATCACCCAACAGTGAAAGCTTAGCAACATGGTTCCTGTTGTTGCAATGGGTAGTTGACAATTTTGAGGTGTTTCTATCTGTGCCAGCCATCTCTGATTCTCTTAGCTTCTGTCGGCCAGGGTGTGGATCAGACTATATGTTTACAAGAAAGTTGTGTCATGATTTCAGGACCAGTGGCAGCCTTTCATGTACTGGAAATAATTTTTCAAGTTTGGGAATAAGAAACTTATACCATGTGCTTCACAAGTTGAGGGGAAATGAGATCATTTGAAGTACATACAGGAAACTCATTTTGTCTGTGGCAGACCCACTTGCTGCTGAAGTCCATATTTTCGAGGTAAAAAGCCATGAGTCAGGGGTTGCTGTACGATATGCTAAAATGCACAAAAACATCCCCAAGATCAGTTTTTGCTTTACTTCCCTCATTCTACCAAGGTGCAGAATGGATTCTGAGCATTCAAACACATAGGGTTAGAATTGCAGTAGAGATCTGTAAAAACTTCAGTTAACTGGAAAGTGAAAAGACAAAGAAAGGTGTTTGGCAAAATGCACCTCTAAATATATGCTTAAAGCAACAAAGAAACCAAGAAGAAGACAAAGAAGTCAAAGAGAAAGAAGTCCAAGACAAGGACAAAAACAAAGATGAAGAGATGAAGAAGAAGAAGAAGAAGAAGAAGAAGAAGAAGAAGAAGAAGAAGAAGAAGAAGAAGAAGAGGAGGAGGAGGAGGAGGAGGAGGAGGAGGAGGAGGAGGAGGAGGAGGAGGAGGAGGAAGGGGAAAGAAAGAAAAACAAAAAGTAATGCTAATGTGTGGGATTTTGTCTCCAATGCCTCAGCCTCATTTACAAAGGAAAGGATCAAAATTTGTGGAATGGAAGTGTCACTGTGTAAAATGGACTTAGCCCCAAGATCCTGATCGTGTGTCTGGCCCACTATGAATGTCTAATCCATAGCAGAGCCTGGAGCCTGGTGGAGGCTGAGGCCAGGACCCATGAGTTGAGGCCCCTGGGGCTGAGGTGGCAGAGCTTTGCTGCACCCTGGTGGTTCTGCCTTATTGGGACTGCAGGGCTGCAGCATGGATGCGGTGGTAGAAAATGGTGTAAGGCAGGAGGTGCTGGCTCCTCTGCATGCTGTACACTCCCTACGTGGCCTGAGCACAGGAAGATTCAAGTCTTCCTTGCTGGAAAAAGGGACTCTGAAGAAGATTCTGGGTGTCCTCTACCAGACACAGATGAGCACAGTGACTTCTCAAGTAAGGAGGGCAGGACACCCACCGGAGCGGGATCCAAATGGCTTTATGTGTTGGGGGTTTAAAAGTTAGTCATGAATGATGTGTTGCCTTTCTGAATAAAAAGACTCATTTTATATATCTATAAAGTGATGCTTGAATGTTCTTCTATATGCTTATCCTACATTACAGATAACAGAAAATTAAGTCATCCATTTCCACTCACCTATTCAAGAAAATACCAACTATTTATTCTTAAGTGAATTGAACAGGAGAGAAGTAATATTGAGTGGAGCACTATAAATAATGCAGTGGAACATAACATGGAAAAACCACAAAGGCATCCCTCCCAGGATGAGAAGTCTGCCATTGACCAGCTCCTCTCTCCTGTCCTCACGGGCTGTGCAGGCCTGCATCTCTTCACTGCTGGGTGTAGAGAGAGACAGGACACAAGTTCTCTTCAATCTCAGGAACGATCAGTTACATGGCCTAGGACATGGCCTTCTTTCAGCATTTTCCTTGGCTGTTATTTATAATTAACTAAGCAGTTGTGCTGTGGAACATTCATGGATTCTAACTGTCCACACCTTAACTGATTAAGAAGAGAATATGGTGTCTATCAATCTCATTTTTTATAATGAAACTTAGAAGTGGAATTTCCAGGTCAAATGTATGTAAGATGAATTTGAGGGTCGCAGATATTTCACCTGAATCCTCAGCATAGAGTTAGAGCCTGGTAGAGGAAATCTGAGTCTGCTCAGATCTCTGTGGAGATCTGAAGTCAGAGAGATGGTCCAGGTGGAGGAGCAGGACACCATGGCACCTAGCAGGAACCATGGCTAAAAAAGGCCCAGTCCAGGCTGCCTCATCCATCAGTGAGTTCTAAGGAAAGCATCGCAAGTTCACACTGGACAGGAGAGAGCTGAAATGGTTCCAGGGCTCCTCTCTACATGCCTGAGGCCCCCTGTCTCACTAAGGGGAGCTGTGTATGAGAAGGTCAGTCTGTTACAGAGCTCAAATTGGCTGAATGTTTTCCACCCAGCTGCAGATCTGAACTGCCACATGTGGACTCACCATAGCTATGGAGCAGGATAGGTGTTTACAGGGTGCAGGCCAGGAGATGGAGGCACTGCAGGCAGGTCAGGGTACAAGGCCTTAAATAAGAGACCAGGCACTCACCAGCCCCAGTTTCCTCCAGCAGTAACCATACCCTGCAAGAATGTGCATTAAAAACTGAGTAACTGAAAGGAGTTACTCACAAAATTATATATTATGGAGATAGATTGAAGATACAAAAGTAAATGGTAGCATCCATAAATAAAATGAGACATGACCATTAAAGGATACATGGTGTACATTGATGTCCCCAAACCACACGCATCAGAAAGAAACAGTCTGATGAACAGAAAAATAAGGAGGACAGGCAATGGGTAAACATCACAGCTGCTTAATAACAACAACAAAGCTAGGACACAATAAGTGCACTGGTGAATTTTATCCAGTATGTGATAAAGAATGAAAACTGATTGTTTTTCAATTCTTACATCAAGTCGAAGAAAAAACCACCACCAACTTCTTTTAAGTGACAAGTCATCCTGAGAGTGAAGCCACACAATAATGTGTTAAAAATAAATAAATGAAAACACTCTGTTGGCTAATATTCCTAAGGAACACACACAAAAGTATTCAGCTAAATGTTTGCCACATTAACTCACCAGCATGTTCAAAATTAACCAACACGATCAACACTGGGCTCAATCTCAGTGGTGGAAGAATGTTCCCTCTTGCACACTCTATTAAGTGTCTCTTACCACATTCACAGCATAAGGCACAGCTAAGCCCTGAAGAGATTTGGAAAAACAGCTTTGAGGAGCTCAAAAGCTCACCATTTTTTCATGATAAAAATCATTCATAAACTATAAGTAGGAGGAATGGACCTCAGAACAGCATGACAAGCTCCATCCTTGACATGGTGCTCAGAGGCTGACAAGCTGCAAGCTTAGCTTCTAGGGTCAGGAAGGAGACAAGGCTTGCAACTCTTTTCAACATAGAGTACTCAAAGTCCTGGCCATAGAATTTAATCCAGAAAGGGAAAGCAAAGCCTTCCAAATTACAAAGGAAGAATTAATTGTTGTTGCAGTTCTCCTAAGGGTGCAGCATTGTATATAAGAAATTTAAACTCCATTGACAACCTTATAGAACAAATTCACAAATCACTTAAATTGCAGGATACATGAGCAACATGCCCTAATCAATTCATTACTATGTACTACAAACAAATTGTAGCCTCAAATACAAAGAACACAATTCATTTCACAAATAATCAAAAATAACTAATGATTAGGGAAATTAAAGCAAACTCACATCTTCTTGGAATGCAATAAGTAGAAGAGCACCAACAGAAGAAAAGCCATACTGTGAAGAGGGATGGGAAGAATTCATGTTATAATGTACATGGTACCCAGCGCAACCAGGGGATTCAGTGCCATTCCTGTCAAAGTATCAGTGCCATTTTCCTAGAAACATAAAATAAAATTCACAAGGAAGTACAAAGAGTCATTCTATAGCCATAGAAAGAACATTAAAAGTAGAAGGATCAAAACACTAATTTCCAGGTACTATAAAGTAACAGTAGTCAAAAGGGTTTTACACAGGAAGAAAAGGACCACAGACAAAATCAGCTTGCCCAGATGCACACCAAGTGACAAAATCACTAGGAATTTTATTTATTTCTTCTTTCCTTTCCTTTCCTTTCCTTTCCTTTCCTTTCCTTTCCTTTCCTTTCCTTTCCTTTCCTTTCCTTTTCTTCCCTATTTTTTCATTTTCTTTTTATAGTAAGGGTCTCCCTGTGTCATTGTAGTCTGAGCTGAACTCAGAATATGTTGCAGGCTTGTCTGGAACACCCAGGAATCCTGCTGCCTCAGCCACTTGAGTACAGGCATTACAGGCATTTTCACCATTCCTTGCTCAGCCAATAAGTTTTTAACAACACTGTGATGAGACTGGGTCTGGTGGTGTGGCTTGTATTCCTAGCAGTCTGGAAGGCTGAGTCAATAGCATCACAAATTCAAGGTGAGCCTCAGCAAGTTAGCCATTTATTAAGGACCTGGCTCAAAACAAGAAAAGTGTTAAAAGGTGAAGACAAAGAAGCCAATGCAAAGCTCTGTATTCAAATCCTAGAAATTGAACAACAAAAAAAAAACTTGCAACTGAAATCCAGGAGGGTAAATAAATTTTTACACTGGCCTGGCCTTCTGGAGGGGAATGTGCCCCAAGTAGCTTTAACCTTCCCACCTTTCTTACGATTTGACTTCAAACAATCATCAAATGCCATGAGGGATCAAAGAAAAAGAGAATGTACTTCAAAGACACCAAGCCTCAATCCTAGTGCAGAAGGCATTTGGAGTGATCTTCTGAAGTGCCTGCTGACCACAGCTAGAAAAGCAGAGAATGTACTGAAAGGGTTGCTGGCCTGGACTGGACACTTTAGCCAGGAAAAGACTCAGCCAAAATTAAAAAGCTCCTGCCTCCCCCGACCCTAGGGATTTACCTAGGACCTTATACCCCTGTGCTTAGTAACCTACCTCTGGCGCCAAATGTATGCCAATGAGATACCTGTGCATCCCTAATACCCCCTAGGTTCCACTCCAGACCAAAGCTACTTATGTGCCTCACTCCACGTGTTCCAGAGAGTGTGTGTGTTCCAGAGAGAGATCGCTGGCCCCGGGGTGGAGATGCTGCACCCTGGGGGCCGGGGGGGTGTCTCTCCCCGCATTCCTGAAATAAAGGTTACTTATATTTTATACTTCTTATCTTTGCATCCATCACCACCAGCCACTCCTCCACTCCTTCCCCCTCTTCCCCTTCTCAGACCTAACATCTACTAACAGTGTTAATTACATTTTCAGTCCTACTCACTGTGAAAGAAGCTGCAGGCTAGGAAGGTGGCAGACAGCTTAACTAGAGTGACTCCTTCTACAAAGTGTCTGAAGACCAAAACCAAACATTTCATTGCATGAATACACAACATTGCTACCAATTGCCAACGCAGGATAATATACACCTGTAATACCAGCATTTTCGAAGAGGGAGGAATGATGCGGAAAGGTTTAAGCCTAGCCTGGGACATTTAGAAAATTAGTGAGACCATGTCCTAAAATTTGTACCAAACCAAAGCTTTTACAAATGTATGAAAATATTGATCTTTAAGAAATCTCAGAAGTCACTGAACAAGGTACATTAATCACTATTAATCTATACTTATTTTATCTTTTTATAGACTTAAAAAGTGTATCTTTATATGATTCTTATTATTATTTCAAAATTAAAATAGTAATCCCTTGCTCAAATTCTGGTACTAAATATAAATTTAGGACAGAAAAAAAAAAACCAGAATGATCAAAATCTCTTCATACTGAACAACCCAAATCCTAAGAGAATACATTTAGCCGCATATCTGCAGTCATCTAAGTAAAAAGCCTTAAAAAACTGAAAGAATACAAACACCTAAAAGAACATCAATGTCTCCATGATGGTAAACCTTATGCTAGGTGTGCTGACTAAAGTAAACATGCAAGAGGACCTCACAAAGATTTATCACTAGAAAGTCTATTTTTGACTTTTCATTTTTATCGTTTTCTTTGCTCTCTTTCTTCTTTCCTTTTTTCTTCAGACAGGGTTTTGCTATGCAGTTCAGTCTGACCTTGATCTTCCCTTGTAGCCCAGGATGATCTAAAACTTACCACAAATTTTCTGCCTCAGCCTTTGGAGTCCTGGAATAACAGGTGTGCAACAACATCCATGATTGTTTTTTCCTCTTTAAATTTTCTCCAAAACAAAACTCCTCAAAGTTTTTGATATTCTCAAAGTTCATCAGGTTGGTTATACAAAACCAAATCAGAAAGTACTGAAAACACCCTGAAGGACTTTCAAAATCCTCACCAACATATAACATAGTATAACATAAGAGAGCATAATATACTATAGCATAATAACACAAAGCAACATAAAAAACGAACCACATAACTCTGCTTTAACCATCTGCTTCCAAAGATACAGCAAGAATTTCTAAGTTATCCATACACCAGCAATATGATGCATTTTCTTTGAAATAAATGTCAGTATCCACTCAAAAGCTTGTGTAAGAAAGGGCGTGGCAGCTTCCTCTTGAAGTCCGATCCAAAAACATAAAAAAAGCCATCACAAGAAAGGTGACAGGTGCATGTGCTTGGTTCAGCCACATAATAGTGGGTGGTGGCAGCACAGAGAGAGCCCAGCATGGAAACAGTGCTTCAAGGAGACCAACCAAAAGCATTATAACTGAAAAGGCTCAGCACTATCACAACTAGGAAAGGGAAACTACCCATCAGGGACACAAAGCCCATGCCTGATTGGCATGGGGGAAAGGAAGTGACAGCATCAGCTAGGAGACAAGTTCCCCAGGAGTGATGCACATGTGTCCTTCATCAGTATGGGGTGATGATGTCATCTCCCCTTTTACTCACCACCTGCTGTCCCCCCTCCCTGGAGGTCAGAGTTTGGAGCATTACAGTGTATAGCTGAGTTGAACATCTAAGGATGAATAAATAATCATTCCTAAGCACATGAGAGTAAAACTGGCTATGAATCCTCCTCCCCTGGATATATGGGGTTTATAACATGAGACCTTCACATTGTTTGGTAAAATTATTATGGTTATTCTGCTTCCTAATGGAACTGAAATGAAAATAATATAAGCCCAAGAAAGGAAGTCATCCTAAAACTTGACGAATCTTTAACAGAAGACAATGTGTCTTTCATCGTCCGAGACAATGGATCCTTTGGATGGACATTTCTCTTTGGCACCCAGCCTGACACATCTGAAGCATCTACATGTTTCCTGCATTAAAATTTTCAAAGTGCAGCAAAGTCTAAATGTATACACAGATTTCTAGCATTTTAACTTGTTGTTTCTAAGGAGGACATAGATTTGTCCCACAACAAAAATAAATGTGATATCACAGAGGAAGGCCAAATTGTGGACCCCAGTGCATGACCTCACTTCCTTGGTGACAGGTCCAAACAGAACTCTGAAGGCTCAGGTCACCAGGCACCTTGGTCTGGTGACAGTTGGTCTTTACAGACAGTTGGCTCAAGACAGTGAACAGGGAGCAGGTTATGCTGCTTTCCCAGGACACGGGACCCCAGCCTCAGGATCCCGCTTAGGTAGACCATGTGGGAATGGTTGAAAAAATTTGTCACTCATCCCAAAGCCTTCAGGATGATTGTGGGCAAATGCCAAATGACAAGGGCATTAAAGGACAGGGCTCACTTTCCACAGCCTTCTGGCACCCAGAGGCTGGAGAGAGACCAGGACAGGTGTCACAAGACTCAGCCACAAGCCACTCAGACTCACTCAGTCCAGCAGAGTAACATTAAGGCCTGACTACCACTGTGAATCCCACTACACAATTCCTGCCCTAAGTCAAGTGTGACTGGGTCTGACAAGCCCTGAGGGCAGATCCTCGTTGGCTGGTGCAGGTCCTGGGAGGATGAAAGCCTGGGCCACTGTCAGGTTCCCACACAAGACCGGGTTGGCAGAGCAGAAGAGCAGCACCCCTGTCTAATCCACAGTCTTCAGATTCATCTTCTGTCTTCCTGGGTAGAAATATGGGACAGAGCTGTCTGTCTTACAGAAATATAATATTATCTATGATCACAAAGAAAAACCAGTGTTGTCTCAGAGCCCCAGAGCCTCTGGCTTCCTGCCAGAAGCTGTACACTGCCTCATCAGAGTGGCATAGAGGAGAACAGTCTAGAGGCAGTCACAAAGCTATGTGTTCCATGGCCTTGCAGCAGACTCTGGGACCCACAACAGGTGCTGGCCTAGGCACAAAGTGTGTGTACAGAAAGGACTATAGAGACTCTCAGATGACAGAAAGTTATCTTTGGGTCAGTGCTACACTGTACTTAACTGTCAGCATTTGCATGAAACTCTAGCTAGGGTTATTGACTCTCTGATTATCCATGGAAATTTTAAAAATATTTTCTAAGGAAAGTAGAAAAAGAAACAGTTATGTACAGCTATGTTTCACTGCAGTACACTGACAGCTCTGAACCCAGCAGACAATGTCATGAGTCTGGTGATATGCACATCACCACCTCAATAAGGCCAAAGTTTCTACAAATGCTGGAGGTAAAATATGGAAATACTTTAACAACAAAAACAGTTGAAATAAAATATCCTGAATATGCACTTAATATACCAAATATAAACTAGGCATGGTGGCTCTTGTGTGGAGCCCAGTACTTGAGACACTAAGGAAGGAGAATTGTTTGAGACCACTCTGGGTTATAATGTGACCTCAAAGCCAGCCTGAACTTCATAGCAACATGCTTCCTCAAAAAGATAAATACATCAAATCTAATGAACGTAGTAGTGTAGAAGTGATGGCCTTGTGACATTATCATGACTATCATATTTACATTGACCTGTAGTCTACTGGAAAACCTAAGTCATAGCCGACTTCACAATAAAATATCCCATCATTTATCAAATGGAGTACACTAGTGAGTATTTCTTGTTCGTCATTGGCATTTGGTGGTGATGGTGCAGTGCTTGCTGCTGCTCTCCACAGAAAAATGAATATTGCTGCAGTAACAGGAATCTGCATGAATCAATGCAATATGTCCTTAACTCTTTGGGGAAGAGACCCACTAAAGGAAGCACTGCACTAATGAGAATTACTAATTTTAGTCTTTTGAATACTTTAAAAACTGAATTCAGTAGTAGTTGAACTACTTACCTACATTTCCACAAAAAGATTAAATAAGTCCTTTTCTCCTGTAGTCTCCTGAATGTTCTTTAGATCTTATGGTGAGTGGTTCTCTCTGCAATGAAATGATGTCCATATTTGCATTTCTCTATTGTGCAAAAATGCTCAATAGTTCTTCAAGTATTTCTTGGCAATTTGTACATATTCCGAAAAATGTGCATTCCTTTCACATTCCTATTGGTTTTACATGTCAGCTGTCAGGGATTAATAGGCAAAATTTCTCTCATTCTGTAGTTTATTTCTTCATCCTTTTGGTTTGACTTTTTTGTGGCTTGTATGCTTATGCAGGAGGATTAAAATCTTACAAGGTCCTTTTTGCTTCTTTTGTCACCCTATCTTATTTTCTACACAAAACAGCAGGAATAGTATTTTAAAAATGTTTTTTAATACCTCTACACTCAGAACATGGAATGTCCGGCTCTTTCATGTTTCACTATGTTTTACTCCAATAGAGGCATATTTGAGACTGCTGCACAAATTACCAAAAAAGTACACTTCCTGAGTAATAGAAAAATCACAATTTGCAGTAGTGATTATATTACCGTATCGTACATTTATATTCTTGACCTCAACGTACTTGTTTCTTAAACTTCAAATGCAGGCATAAAAAGAACTGTTTCACACTCTGCTAAACCATCTAGCAATTGCCTCCCAAACTCAGCTTCAAAGCCATTATCATCCCATCTCATTCTCTCCTGATGCTTGAACTAAAGAAATCATCTTTAGCCTAATCTTTATAGGTAACTCCTTACCAATGCAATTATTTAAATACCAAATGACCAAAAATTGCATACTTTTTGTTAGTTCTTATAAAATAACAAGGAATATAAAAGTTACAGTTCTACTGTATTCAATACAAGAATGAATGGGTTAAACTGACAACTGCCCAAATGATGCTCAGGATGGTCACTGCGAAAACTAATGTGTTTCACAAGTGATTCTCCAGAATAACTGCTACATGGCCAACCGATAAAAAGACAACTACTGATGTGCAATTGTGAGTATTAAAAAATGTTGATGCTGGGGCAGGAAGGGAGGAGATTTAAAGCATTAAGCAACATCTGCAGAACTTGAAGATATATTTGAGACAAGGTCACTCTAATTGTGTACGTTAGACTCAACTTCCTCTTCCACTAATTTAAGCCTGCTGAGGTGCTAGCATTACAAGCATGCATCAATAGGACCAGCAAGATTTACTTTCATGGTAAAATGAGAAAGTGCATGTACTCAGGATATATTCTTATAGATTAAGTATTCTATTATTAGCTGTAATACAAACTCCAAATATTCCCATTGATGGTAAGCAGAAATATGCTGCAGGGGATCTGGCCACATGCTGTAGTGTACAGAGGCTAACAATGTACTTCACAGTGTCTTTTACTTTGTGAAGTATATCAGGATCTTCAGGTACAAAATAGATATAGTTTTAGTGGTGATTACATAAGAGGTGAGTAATTTATTTTCCCAAGAATAATTGAGACTTGGGCAAGCTATCTTCACTGGAATAGGGGTATTTACTGCAATGTTCACTTGTGTTTTCATGACACCACAGTTTTTAACAACATAATTCCTAAGCAGATTTTGTATTCAACAACACTGCATTAAACACGTTACAAATTACATGAGTATGAAAATGGAAGTGAAAACCACAGGCCACAGGAAACCAACTGTGACTCATGGCCCAGTGTATGTGTTTAAAGATAATCCATACACACCACAAACGTCATACACTGGTCCTTATAAATAAAGTGATATGCCATTGTATAAATTCACAATTCAGTAAAACAGTGAATCTTAATTTAGCAAATTTACTTTTTACTGTGGTGACAGCTCAAAATTCAGGTTTCCCTTCATGCGATTACTTCAGTATTTTAGGAAAAAACGGTAATAATTACAAAATATATAATGCATTCACAGCATCAAGGACTAAAATAAAGGCATTTGCATGATACATCCAATAGCAACGTTTTCCCCCAAAACAACTCCATATTTAAGAAAAGTTTATTTCAAAGTATGGTTACTCATAAATCATGCCAATTTTTATAATTTCTAGAGATATTGATATATATATTGTGATGTGCTATTGGAGACAAGTTATGATTCTGACAGCATGGCACAATCAGAAACTCACAGTATTATGGTTTACATTTGGTACATGTGGGGAAACCTTACTAGCAAATAAAGATATAATATAAACATAACAAGTAAAATTCTGATGGTTAGAAAAACAAAGGTTTACTTAAATGACCAATATTGGCTCCACTGAGAAACAAAATCAGGCAACATAATTTACATGATAAGATATCCAGTGATGCTAGGAAATCAGCAGATGTCTTGTCACAACTTGGAAAACATAACATTCATTAATGTACAAGTTATGTGAAACGAAAACAACTTTTTCAAAAACACATGCTCCAAGGCTCTACAAATGTATATTTTAATGCCAAATATTGCATCAACTTCAGAAACATCATTTATGAAAGATAAAATGAAGCATGTGCATCAAAAGATTAAAACAAAGCCATGTTAAAATAAAATTTGCAAAAAAATAAGAGACTAGACTAATATCACTCTGAACAGTGAATAATAGTATTGCTCAATTTTATATCATAATGCTACAGAATTAGCATTGGGTTTCTTAGTGTCACTTCTTCTTCAGAGTATCTGTTCATTACATTATGCATTATATTATTTGTTCCAATAAATAGGTTAGAAATTCTTCCCATGTGTGAATCTCTACGTGTATATCTATCCTTTCTGTGTTATGGGGGAAAACAGATCAAAATAAGACAACAAAACAAATTCCTAGAAAATCATGATATGAAAGAGACATATAAGACCACAATATTAGGTGATATACAGTACTTACTATGCTTTCTCTTGTAATGTTCAATAGAATTCTCCACATCATCAGGGACTATATAATTAAGCGTAACATTATATAGGTATTTTTTATAAAAATACAATTTTGAAGACGTTGTAGGATGTGAAAGCAGTTAATAATCAAACCTGATGTAGAACCCCCGGTTTCTGCCAGAACCAGCAAGTCAGGCCAAGACACCGAATATCATCCAAGTCTGGAGGAACTCCCTTCCTCACCTGGGGAATAGATGGTTGCCCACTGTGACCAGTGAGTTGGGACCAGCGAGTCAGAACCAGGGAGTCGGGCCAAGGCACAGAATCCTTTTTCAGTCTGGGGAAATCCTTTTCCTCACCTGGGGATGAGCCCGGAGATTCCTGCCAGCATCAACGAGTGGGGCCGAGGAACAGATTCCAATTCCAGTCTGGGGGAACTCCCTACTTTGCCAGCAAGTTCAGCTGAGGCATGGAATCCCATCCCAATCTGGGTGAACTCGCTCCCTCACTTGGAACAATACTTGAAGCTTGAAAATACAGCAAAATGACAAAATGAAAGACCAAAATGCAATTTCAAACATCCATCCCATCCCAAAAAAGCCTAGGAGCCATGTGCATAGAAGAAAACACATTCACCATAACGGAAATACCTGAAATAATAGTAACTGAAATAAAGAAGCAACTTTGGGAAGCATTAAAGAAATTCAAACTAGAAATAATCTCGTAGGTAAAAAAAGAAATGTTAAAAGAAATGAAGGAGATTCTGCACATATCTAAAGAAGACACAGTTAAAAAATTGGAGGAACTAAACAAAAAGATAGAATCCCTGGATGAACTCTATAAGAAACAAACAGAATACATAAAGCAGATGCAAAGTGATATACAGGAAATCAAAAACTCCACTGAAAGTTGTAAAAACTGCCTCAATGAATATGAAGATAGAATCTCAGACCTCGAAGACAAGATTGTAGCCAGTGAACAGGAAAGGAAAGATCTTTTAAAAATAACAAGAAATCAGGAAATAACTATTGAACACCTGCAAGATGATGCAAAGCGGGACAACATAAGGTTGATAGGGATAAATGAAAAAGAAGGGGACAACATAAAGGATGTCAAGAGGATATTTAGAGGAGTAATAGCTGAAAATTTCCCAAACACGAGATTGGAAACTGATATCAAGATCAATGAAGCATATAGAAGTCCAAATAGCCATAACCAGAATAAATCTACACCCAGACATATAATAATGACCATCTCAGAAATTGAGCAAATTAATAGAATATTAAAAGCTGTCAGAGAGAAGAGACAGATCACCTATAAAGAAAAACGTATCAGAAGCACAGCAGACTTCTCATCACAAACAATGAAGTCAAGAAGAGCATGCAGCAAAGTATTTCAGATCCTAAAGAAAAATGATTTCCAACCTAGACTGATGTACCCTGAAAAACTATCCTTCAAAATCGATGGAGAAATAAGATACTTATATGACAAAGAAAAGCTGAAAAACTTCATGATCACCAAGCCAACTCTGCAAAGAATACTGAAAGACAGCCTAGGTACATTTAGGGAAAAAGCACTAAAGAAAACAGACAGTTAAAAAGAGCAGAAAGATAAAGATGCAACAGCAGAAAGATAACATGTCAATAATAAACCAATATATAACAGTTCTAACCATTAATGTAAATGGTCTCAATGTACCAATTAGAAGAAACCGACTGGAAGAATGGATTAAGAAACAAAATCCAACAATATGCTGTCTAAAAGAAACCCATCTAAACCCAAAAGGATATTCACAGACTGAAAGTCAAAGGATGGAAAACAATACTTCATGCAACAGGAACCAAAAAAGGGGGTAGCTATTCTGTTTGCAGACAATGTGAACTTCAAGCCAATAATGATCAGAAGGGATAAAGAAGGTCACTACATACTGGTTAGGGGAAAACTCAAAGAGGAACAGAAAACTATCTTAAATTTATACGCACCAAACTCCAGAGCACCTAGTTATATAAAACAAGTACTAACAAAAATGAAAAATCAAATTAGCAGTAACATAATTCTAACAGGAGATCTTAACACACCATTGACACCAATGGACAGATCAACCAGACAGAAAATGACAAAGAAATAAAAGAACTGAATTGAACCTGTGAACAAATGGACTTAACACATATACAGAGTATTCCACCCAACAACAACAGCATACACATTCTTCTCAGTATTACATGGGTCATTCTCTAAAATAGACCATATATTAATTCACAGAGCATATTTAAATAAATGCAAAAGGGTTGAAATTATCCCTTGCATGCTATCAGACCATACCACTATGGAATTAGAAATTAATGATAAGACACTGCAAAAATCCTACAAACACATGGAAACTGAAAAACAGTTAGTCACAGAGGAAATTAAAGAAGAAATTTAACAATACCTAGAAACAAATGGAAACACAAATACAATGTACAAGAATCTGTGTGATGCAATGAAAGCTGTCCTCTGAGGAAAATTTATTGCATGAGTTCCCACATTAGTAAAACAGAATGAATACAAATAAATAACCTGATGTTATACCTCAAACATCTAGAAAAAGAAGAGCAAGTCAAGCCCAAAGCCAAAAGAAGAGAATAAATTATAAAAATCTGAGCAGAAATCAATGCAATAAAGACTAAAAAAAAATCCAAAAAATCAATGAATCAAAGACCTGGTTCTTTGAAAGAATAAATAAAATCGAAAAGTCCCTAGCCAACCTTATTTAAAGAATGGAAGAAATGTTCAAATTCATGCAATAAGGAATAAAAGATGTGAAATTACTACAGACCCTATTAAAATACAGAAGATCATCAACACCTATTTCGAAAACCTCTGCTCTCAAAGGTTTTATAACACAGAAATAGACAGATTCCTAAAGCATATGAAGGACCAAAGCTAGGTCATGAAGATGTAAAACTACTGAATAACCCAAATTCTATTAATGAAATTGAAAACATAATAAAATCATTACCTACAAAGAAGAGCCTAGGCCCAGATGGATTCACTGAAGAATTCTACAAGAAATGCCAAGAAGGCCTAATGCCAACACTCCTCAAATTCTTCATTGAAATGGAAAGGCAACAATCCTTCATAAATTGTTCCTAGAAGCAAATATTACTCTAGTACCAAAACCGGAGGAGGACCCAACTGAAAAAGACAACTACAGACCAATCTCCCTAATGAACAAAGATGCAAAAATCCTCAATAAAATATTGGCAAATAGGATGCACCAAATCAACAAGAAGACCATATACCATGACCAAGGGGGATTCATCGCAGGCATGCAGAGATTGTTTAATATATGTAAATGTATATGTTTAATATATGTAAATGTAATACACCGTATCAATAGAGCCAAAAGTTATAATCACATGATCATTACTATAGATGCAGAAATAAGAACCATGCAGAAAATTGGAATAGATGGTCCTTACCTCAATATAATTAAGGCCGGCAATCACAAAACAGCAGCCAGTACCATACTAAATGGTCAAAATATGAAGGCCTTTACTTTACAATCAGGCACAAGACAAGGATGTCCCTCATCACAGCTCCTATTTAATATAGTACTGGAAATACTGGGCAGAGCAATTAGAAAAGAGAGAGAAATAAAAGGTGTAAAGATAGGAAAAGAAGTTAAATTATGATTATTTGCAGATGACATGATACTTTATATAGACGATCCCCAAAGTTCCATTGAAAGACTCCTAGATATAATAAATAAATTCAGTAATGTAGCTGGATACAGAATCAATACTCAAAAATCAATAGCATTCCTATACACTAACAACAAAGTCACAGAGACAGAAATAAGAGAGGCCACACCCTTCACACTAGCAACCAAGAAAATGAAATATTTAGGAATTACTCTCACGAAAGAAATGAAAGGCCTATACAGGGAAAATTATAACACACTGAAAAATGAAATTGAAGATGACCTCAGAAAATGGAAAGACATCTCTTGCTCATGGATAGGAAGAATAAATATTGTGAAAATGGCCATTCTCCCAAAACTTTTATACAGATGCAATGCAATCCCAATAAAAATACCATCAACATACCTCATAGAACTTGAGAAATCACCCCTAAAATTCATCTGGAATGAGAAAAAACCTAGAATAACAAAGACAGTTAGAGGCAGCAAAAGCAAGGCAGGAGGTACCACAATCCCTGACTTGACTACAAAGCAACTGTAGTAAAATCAACATGGTACTGGAACCAAAACAGAGCCGAAGATCAGTGGAATAGATGAGAAGATACAACCACAACTACAAACACACTCAAGTACATTATTTTGATAAAGGGGCCAAACATGTTCACTGGAAGAATGACATTCTCTTTAATAAATGGTGGTGAAAAACTGGCTCTCCATATGCCTAAATCTAAAACTAGACCCATGCCTATCACCATGTACTAAAGTAAAATCTAAATGGATCAAAGATCTAAATATTAAAACAGAAACACTAAATCTATTGGAAGACAAATTGGGTAAAAACCTTGAAGACATAGGAGTAGGTAGAGAATTGATGAACAGGACTCAATCCGCATGGGAAATGCTTCCCAGAATCAATAATTGGGATCACCTCTTATTTCAAAGTTTCTGCACATCAATTGAAATCTCCAGTTAAGTGAAAAGAAAACCCACAAACTGGGAAAAAAATCTTAGTGAACTACCCCTCAGACAGAGGACTTCTGTGTACAACATATAAAGCATTTTTTAAAAGGAGACCACCAAAATTCAAAGACCCAATCCAAAAATGAGCATGTGAGATGAACAAACAATTTTGAGATGAAGAAATACAAATGACAAATAAATACATGAAAAAATGTTCACCATCAATGGTCATTAAAGAAATGCAAATTAAAACCACACTGAGATTTCATCTCACTCCTGAAACAATGGCCAAGATCAAGAAAACCACCAACAACAAGTGTTGGAGACGCTGTTGGGACAAAGGAACCCTCCTGCACTTTTGGTGGCAGTGTAGACTGGTACAACCATTGTGGAGCGCTGTCTGGAGATTTCTCAGAAAGCTGGGACTGGAAGCACCTTTTGACCCAGCAATTCTACTGCTAGGCTTATTCACAGAAGAACTGAAAGCATCATTCCACAGTGATATATGTGCACCCATTTTTATAGCAGCACAGTTTGTAATAGCCAGATCTTGGAAACAACCTAAGTGTCCATCAACTAAAGAATGGATAAAAAAGTTATGGTGTTTTTATACAATGGAGAACTACTCAGCTATAAAGAATGATCACATTGACATATAAATAAATGGACACAGACTGAGACCACACTCATAAGTGAAATAAATCAAACTCACATGTATAAATACCAAATATATTCCCTAGTATAAGAAATGATAATACATAGAAATATGTGGTAATCATGATACCCAATCATATTGGTTTGAATCCATATAATGTTTTCACTCATTAAATGCAGCGGTTTTACCCTGGGTTTTTCGATTTTAGTACCGAAAATAGCTGTTCTGAGGAAAATAACACATCATAAAAGCTAGTGCTGATTTAATATCATCTCCTTTGGAACTCCCATCAATTGTTGTACACGTTTCCACTGGATTTAACATGTTGTATCTTAATATATTTTACTGTGATAGTACAAAACAATTTTTTACAGGCAAAGAGATAATATAGAAATCGTTGTTCATTTTCTGTTAACTGGCTCTAAATACCCTGTAATTCTTTCATTGTCTTGAATAGCTTCACACTGTCTTGATGTGATTGATTCTATAGTATACAAAATTATACTCAAACAATTCAAGGAAAGAGGCACTATGGTGACTACTATTATGTTAGATTACCTGGTGGTGAAACCAAATGATGCTATAATTGTTCAGTTCTGACCTGTGTTGTTCTACTACAATGTCTCTTTTATCTCGATCTTCACTCTTTTTAAAAAAATTATTCTATTTTTCTTCAATTAAAGGAAAACTAAATTAAAAAATAGTGGGATATATTATAGTAACTTTTTTGTTTTCCTATTAACCTGGTTTTAACCCCAGTGTTGCTCTCCCCATCTTGTTCTGCCTGATTTTACTATATTCTATTTTGTTTGATAGTATCAAGTTTGAGAGTATAGGCAACCACTTTGTAGGCAATAAGATTTACTATGATGCCCATTATGGTTTGAATATTATCGTCTTTTGAAATTCTGTAAGGTTTCCAGTGTAGATTTTATTGGTCCTGTTCTGTACTGTTTTTATCAATTCTATTATATCTGATGATATAGGGAACTCTTTTTAAAAATAGCAAGAGGCACAGTGGTAACCATGTTTGATCACCTGATATTCTATTTTTGCATCAAGTACTATGCCCATCCTTATGTTCTAACCAACTGTTTTGTTAACTCACTTGAGGTTTTGTTCTCTTCAAAAAACTAATAAGAACTATGGGAGTAAAAAAAAAAAAAAACCCGAATGTGTAATTGTTATTGTGAAGAAGAGAGGAAAGGAAGGTGGTCTAAGGGAACTAAGTGCCTGGTTGAGTGTGTAGGAAGGAAAACCATATTACTGAGCTTTTGGTGGATCATTGAACAGAATTGTCTGCAGTCACACTGTAGGAATGTTCACTTTATATGCTTTAATTTTTCTAATTTGGACAACTGTTTCTAAGAAGACAATATGTAACCTATTAACTAGTGGTTTCTTACTGTATTTTATTCTTGAAATTCTGAATTATTTGTACCCTTTTACTGCTTTGCATTTTTATTTTCTTTTTTTCCTCCTTAAATAAAAAAATTAAACCTGGAATTTATATCTTTTATTTATTTATTTTTTGGTACTGGGTATCAAACTGATGACCTCACACTTTCCAGGCAGGGGCTTAAGCCAGAGCTAAATCCCCAGCTCCCCCAATATATATCTTTCACATCTTATCATCTTCAGAGTAGTTGCCTCTACTCTTGGACTTGATACCAGCAATCATACCAAATGTGAATAGAATCAGTCAAGGCCAAATAACATTCAAACAAACCAGCTTCAAATAAGATCAGTCATAGTAAGACAATGTTAGTAATACAGGGTTTCAGTTTTAGTTAATAGGAAATTAAGGACAATTATCATCATGGTATAACCTTCCATTTTTGGGTTATCTCTCTGTGCCCTCAAATCTAATATGAGTAGACAGACCAGAACAAAACATAATCAAACTAAACAGAGCAACAGAACTACTGTAGCTTTTAAATCCTAATACACTTTTCACAATGTGCTCTGCCTTCCTTTTTTAGGCAATTCCTCACCTTTCTCCTTCTCAGAATACTACTATAAACTGTTCAGAGTGATATTAGATCAGTCTCTTATGTTCAATTTCAGCATACATAAAAATAAAGACATCTTAAATGAAGAGAATGAGACACATTATGGTAATCATTATCAACTTCCCCAAAATCAGTTTTGAAGATCAAAAAAGCCTTTATCATCCTGTAATTATTTGATTAGTTCTATAATGTTCAGTATATATTCAATGCTTGTGAAGATGGGAACAAGTATTTTGAAGAAAACTAGAGACAGTAAGATAGTAAGATAGAAAATGAACATCTCAGTGGACTTGCTTTGAAACCTGTGTTTCCTTAACTTGTTTCCTTATGAACTGTTCTGTTTTGTCATATTTAATCTTACCATCTTTAAGATAAAAAACAAGTTTGTAGAACAGATAAGCATATTAATAAGTTTTTGTTGGATCACTGAGGTGAACTGTTTGCAGTGTCATTATTTTAATATCACTTTGTATGCTTTAATTTTTCAACTTGAACAATTACTTCTAAGATGATAATATTTAACTAATCCACTAGTGATTTCTTACTGTTTATTTTTCAGAACTTCTGTATTATTACTACACTTATTGTTTTTTTTTTCTTTAAATAAAAATAATTCACCAAAAATATAAAAATTAAGGTTTAAAGACAAAATATTAAGTACATAGACACTATCCATACTTGAAAGTGAAAAGCCCATTTCAGTTTACCATGTTGAATTACAAGATGCCATGTTGAAGCACAAAGACACTTTAAAAAATCTAAAGAGGTATAAGTGATTAACTGAAAACCATACAAAATATGTACTTGAGTAGAGCTCCACTTCAGATTTGTCATTTCTGGAAAATTTGTGAAGAAATATTGATATCAAACTTCTGTATTGATTATTTCTTCAGGTCTACTTGGAATTTTTAAAGTAAACTTAGATTTAAACTGTCTGAAGAGTGCTGCTTTTTCTATGTATTTAACAACAAACATGGATTGCCATATTTCTCACATTGTTAATGCACATAGGATAAAGTGAACTCTTTCAGATATGTAAAAATGATCATGTGTGCTGAGAGTATTTTCATAACACATAGGATTATCTCTTGTGTGAGCTTCTTCATGTATTTCACTTACAATCTGGATGCTGAAAGTGTCTCCACTTGCTTACATAGCCAGTGGTTCTTCCCAGTGTGAATTCTTTATGTGTTTTGCAATGACTGTATGTGGTAAAAAGCTTTGCCACATTGTTATATACATAGGTTTTCTCACCAGAGTGGAGTCATTGATGTATTTTACAAAATCCCTGTGTGGTGAAAGCTTTCACACATTCTTCATATAAACAGGGTTTTTCAACTGTGTAAATTTTTTCATGTATTGGACAATGAGCATTTCTGCTGAAACCTTTCCTTACATATAAAAGATTTTTGCCCAGTGTGAAGTTTTTCATGCATTATGCAATATGTACTTGTGCTCAAAAAATTCTCATGATGCTTACTTACACTGCTTTTATCTTGAGTGTGAACTTTCATGTTGCTTACAATGTCCATGTTGGGTAAAAGCTTTCCCACATTGCTTACATACATATGGTTTCTCTCCAGTGTGAATTCTTTCATGTATTTTACAGTTTGGCCGTGTGTTAAAAGCTTTCCCACATTGCTTACATACATAGGGTTTCTCTCCAGTGTGAATTCTTTCATGTATTTTACATTTTGCCCGTGTGCTAAAAGCTTTCCCACATTCCTTACATACATATGGTTTCTCTCCAGTGTGAATTCTTTCATGTTTCTTAAAATCTCCCCATGTGTTAAAAGCTTTCCCACATTGCTTACATACATAGGGTTTCTCTCCAGTGTGAATTCTTTCATGTATTTTACAATTCCCCCATGTGTTAAATGCTTTCCCACATTGCTTACATACATATGGTTTCACTCCAGTGTGAATTCTTTCATGAACCTTACATTGTGCACCTGTGTTAAAAGCTTTCCCACATTGCTTACATACATATGGTTTCACTCCAGTGTGAATTCTTTCATGAACTTTACAATGTGCACGTGTGGTAAAAGCTTTCCCACATTGCTTACATACATAGGGTTTCTCTGCAGTGTGAATTCTTTCATGATTCTTAAAACTTCCCCATGTGTTAAAAGCTTTCCCACATTGCTTACATACATATGGTTTCTCTCCAGTGTGAATTCTTTCATGTTGCTTACAAAGTCCATGTCGGGTAAAAGCTTTCCCACATTGCTTACATACATAGGGTTTCTCTCCAGTGTGAATTCTTTCATGTTGCTTACAAGTTCCATGTTGGGTAAAACGTTTCCCACATTGCTTACACACATAGGGTTTCTCTCCGGTGTGAATTCTTTCATGTATTTTACAGTTTGCCCATGTATTAAAAGCTTTCCCACACTGCTTACATACATAGGGTTTCTCTGCAGTGTGAAATCTTTCATGTATTTTGCAATTTTCCCGTCTGTTAAAAGCTTTCCCACATTTCTTACATACATATGGTTTCACTCCAGTGTGAATTCTTTCATGTTGCTTACAATGTCGAGATTTGGTGAACCCTTTTCCACATTGCTGACAAACATAGGATTTCTCCCCACTGCCATATTTTTCATGGATCTGAACATTGTAATATGTTTCTGCTTCTTTCACATTCACATTACCTTCTGCAATACAAAGGAACACTTCTTTACACTGATTCCAAGATGTATGTCCATAGGATTTCCCTACCTTGTCATTTCTGTAAAAAAAAAAAAAAATCACATATCGGGTTGATAACCATATTGCTAAGTTTTTATTGGAGATTTGAATAAAAGTGTTTGTAGTCTCGCTGTTTGAATCCCCACATCATATGTTTCACTTTTGTATTTCATTAAGTATTTCTATGAGCAGCATATGTAATCACTGTCTTTAGATTTCTTACTGTTTATTTTCACTTTGAAAGCGGTATCATTTCTACTTATTTTGGTTTTTTTAGTCTTTCCTTACATTAAAAAAAAAAGAAACATTCACAGTGAAATGGGTCTCAGTTTAATGACTGCATTAATGTCAAGTTCTGTTTTTAATGCCTGCTAAGAAATTCTGACCATGAAGCAACAGAATGGCCTTGTAAGATATGTTGAAAACAGCCATTCCCAAAAGACTGGTACACATTTGGAAATCTTAAAAGGTGGTTCCTTATGAAATGCAGAATATTTAGCTTCTCTTTCATCACAGGCACTTATGTGTATCACATACAGATCATTAAGATATGTTTTATCATCACAATCTCCCTTCTGTCCTTAACCTGTAGTTCCCTTTTCCATATGGTCAGTCTTACTTTTCTCTATTAACTATTTCATTTCATTCCACAATTTATATTTTGGTTTCTCATCTAAGAGAAACCCTGTGAACTTTTAGGTTTCATAGCTGAGCTATTTCACCGAATTGATGGGAGAAAGAACCACCTATTTCTTATGGCAAATGACATTATATGTTTTATTTTTTGACATTATATAACACTTTTTTTTTCGTTTCCATGCTGGGAATGAACAACAGCTATTAGCATAAAATCTATAGCTTTTTAAATCTGTTTTAAGATATTTTCGCTGATGATTAAGCTGTGACGTTTGAACTTGAATGTACAATTCTGCAAAATCTGACTCCTAGTGTGCTGGATTTACAAGAATGCAGAATCACAAAGAGTCTATTAACATTTTCCTTCTCCACAAATCCAGTGATAGATAGCTAAGCTTCATCAAGGCCTGATCTATTATAACTTGATCTGCTTTGTATATGAGTAAGCATGTATCAGTATTTTATTCCAATTTTGAATTTTTAAAAATATATCCAGGAAAAGTATGAGGGGATCAATTTCTAGAGACAACTGCACACTGATATTCAGAATGAGTGCACTTAACATTCTACCAGCCTTCTAAGAATTTTAGTCAGAATGGCTGATTCTTTAGAGCATGGCTTGGAAACACAAGAACTCCATTTTATTTCAAATTCTATTGCAATCTTAGCAATTTTTAGATGATGAATGTGTTGCATTCACATGTATATATGGGTAGAAAAACTGAAGAGAGAATATCATAACTCAAAGTGTATGCCTTTCATACACATCTATATGCAATGTCATACATTTTCTTGATTTAATCCACTCATTATACATACCCTAGCTTATACGTCTTCGGACAATATTGCTGAAAATAAATTGAATGGTTCCTCATTTCTTTGGCGGTATTTTTCTACTGACTCACTAATTACACAGGAACATTCCTTCTCCTTATGAGTGCGAATTACCTTAAGTATCTCCAGTAAATTTTGCATTCTTTTTCAGCTTCCTGGATATCCCCAAGTCCTCCTGAATTGTAGACATAGAAATACCAGTGCTCATTAGAATCATACACACAAATTAATAGATTTTGTTTAGAGTTATGATATAATGTGTTCAGGTCTGAGCTATTTTTAAAATTTTTTTCACATTGTTTTTAATGAAACAGCGACATACAACATTCTGACAGCATGAGTGACAAAATATTTTGTCATTACCTATTGCAGTCATGTTCCTAAAGGTTTCGCCCATCACATCTCTGTAGAGGTTCTTTTGGGATGGACTCAGCAAAGTCCACTCCTCATTGCTGAAGTTCACGACCACGTCCTCAAAGGTCACCACCTCCTAAAAGATCACACATATATTTCTTACATGAAGGTTGAGACACCAGGTTTGGGATATCTTAAATTCTCCTACAAATCTGAATCAAAAGCAAAGTGTGGTGGTATATATCTATAATGCCAGCACTCAAAAGGCTGAGGCAGAATGGTTTCAGTGAGTTCAGGGCAATTCTAGGATCCATAGTGTTTTCAAATCTAGCTGATATACATATTGAAAGCTTGTCTCAATAAAACAAAACAACACTAAACAAATACAAAAAAACAAAACAGCTGAATGAAGACTGGTTTCTTCAAATTTAAATCCATGTCTTGGTCATTAAGTTTGTGTATATACACATTTTTGAAGACAGCAAATTTGATGATAGATTGCAACTCACTGTTAATGTAACAGTGAAATAGGAGCACTAATTCTTGTGCTGAGTCACTGCAATATTCCCTGTGTACTGTCTCTAATGCAGAGCCACAGTGAGAAGCATGCAGGACCAGCATCCACAAAGCACAGAGGCAGATAAATATCCCATCAATCAACTGGGAAGCCAAGCAAGTACCTCCCTTCCCTGGTAAGTGGTGGCGGTGTGGCAGACTGCGGCCCACCCAGGGGGCAAACCAGCACCATCTCCTGAGATCCATGCCATGCTGGAATTTAGGACACTTGGAAGGCAAGCAAGCACCACTTCCCAGGTAAGCGGTGGAGGTCTGGCAGAATGCGGCCCTTCCAGGGGAAGAACCAGCAGCAGCCCCTGAGATCCACGCCATGTGGGAACTTAGGACACTGTGAAACAAAACAACCGGCCTGTCTCCCTACTAAGGAATAGTGAACCTACTGATGCACGGCCTAGATTCAAACATCCCTCTTCCCTACCCCTCTTCTCCTGTCACGTCCTGTTAGCAAATGGGAACCAGAAATCTGAGACTCTCCTGGAAAGCAGATGATAACAAATAAAGGGGACTTCCTTCTATTATCTCTTTGAAGGCAAATATTTTTATTACTGTTTTGCTCTGTTCTGATTAATGGTATTGCTCTATTCAATATTCTGTTTTGATAAGTACTATAATGTACTGTATTTCATCTCATTTTGATATACGTGTTTGAAAGAACAACTATTGGGGCTGGGGATTTGGCTCATCGGCAAAAGCACCTGCCTTGCAAGCAGAAAGTACTGGGCTCCATTCCTGGTACTGATAAAAAGGAAAAAGACAAAAAAAAAAAAAAAGAAAAGAAAGAACAATGATTATAAAGATAATAAAATATACTGTGATACCTCTTACTGTTATTGCAGTAACCAGTGGTGAAGTTGTATACCAATTTCACTGTATGATCTTAGTTGGCCTTATTCTGCCTTGTTCTGTTGTATTTATCTTGTTCTCAAAATTTAAAAAAAGAAAAAAAAAACTCTTCAATCACTTTGATAGGCTGCAGATAATCTCTCTTCAAATCTCATTTAGGCCAGTGAGTACTTTGTTCTTAATATATTTCAGCAGCATTTTGAAACATGAATTTGGTTTCATAGAACAAAACATAAATAACATCAAGTATGGTACACAAGTAATAACTCAAATGTTAGTGGAAAATGCTGTATTTAAAAAATAAGTATACAAAATAGAACCAGGCCCAAGCTGTAATTTATAGCTCACTGTCACCAAGCGTTCACTTTCAATTCAGATATAAGAAATATATCTTGTGAGGCTGGTGAAGGACTTCTTCCTTGAATTTGGGGCTATCCTAAGTTACAGAGGTGTCTAAAATACAGAAACCCTGAGTGTGACACCCACAGACAAAGTGAAACTTGAAAAGGGACTGCATGAGACAACTTTGGTTTGTTTTTAAAAATTATAGCCATATAATATGGAAAAATTTCAACAATATTCCACATTTTCTGGGAAACAATGTGGATATATTCCATACAACAAAGAAAACACTTGCATAGTTGGGTATTTAGCTCAGTGGCATGAACGCCTGCCTGGAAAGTATAGGTCATGTGTTCGATCCTTGGTACAAAAAAAATCCACATTTTACCTTCATGACACTGCGGCATAATTAGAGATAATCCAAATTAGATCTCAAGTATGGAACAGAAAATTCATGGGTTGACAAGGATGTGAAATACTGATTGTTGCCAGAGCTGGTGTTGATCACCTCAAGGAAGCAATCAGAACCCAACTTTAACTTCACACTTACTCTAAGAACTACCTGAATTTCAGTGAAGACCCTCTCTGTTGTATGTCCTGCTATTGGCTTCTTGCAGTCTTTCAGTCACTTCCACATCCTTTCCATGCTCCTCTGATCCATCCTCAGCAGGAAACCCTTAATGCCTAACTATTGATATCACTGCAAAATTTCTGTTTAGAGTTTCTCCTTTACACCACTTAGTAAATTCCATTGCAGGGCATTTTCATTTTTAAACTGTCTATGCACAACCAAGCCACTAAATCATCTCTTAATTCAGAGATGACACACCTATTCCTTTCCACTCAGAAGGATATCACGGGAATATGTCCATGCAAATGCCTAAATTTCAGCATTGTTTGATGAGAATTTAACAGGTAGCCTTTTGTGGAATTTGTCCTTCACAAATTTTTACCCCGTCCTTGATAACACTTTCAAATTTGCTTCATTTTTCTCAGGCTTCAAAACTCTATGGCTGTTCTCACAAACCTAGTCTGTGAGCAAGGGTGCCACCTAAATAATTAAGTATGTTCAGAAATTATTTTGCACTGATCTGTATAATACACAGGAGTTCATGAGTTGTTTGGGAAACCTTTTTCCACTGAGGCACACTAATACACATCTCTGAATTCTCAGGACTTTGCCACTACCTGTCATGAGGATGGAAATATGAGAACATACCATAAAGTTAGGAGATCACTATAAATACAAAAAAGCCCAAGTTTAAGTTGAGCCATTGTGGCTATGAGGCCCTGCATTACAGACATTAATAAACTTTGGACATTTCCAGATCTGCTACTTTGAGGAAAGAGAGCAGAGACCGAGCTCATTACTGCTCTACAAGCTACAAAAGCACCATAGTCAGGGTCTTCTCAAGCTCCTTCCAATGCCTAAGATTGTGGAGTTACAGGCCAGCCAAGATGATACTTGAGTCTGCTGCTGTCATAGTGAAGCCAGGGTTCTGGGGACCCCAAATCACCCTTGCCAACAGCAAGAGGCAAAGGGACAGTGAATGACCCATGGACAATGCTGGAGGACCTCAGGACCTGAAGCTAACTACCTGAGGCTCCAGACACCGGGGCCTTCTAAATACTTGTAACTGGTTTCACCGAATCCACCCTATCTCTGGGCTTCCATCCACAACTTCACCATTCCATGGCTCCAGGATCTCTCAGGTTCTTTGCTAATCAGGCCACAGGACATCAAAAGTACTAAATGAGATGCAGCAAGCATTTTACTACCAGTATCCTACTCAGAAAAGGTAAATCATGCTGAGACACCAGAAGAGACAAAAGTCACAGCCAGCAATGGCCTGAAAATTGGACAGTCCATATAGCCTGCCCCTTCATCACTGATTGACTCCTGCTCTACGGCTCTCCTTCTGAGTCAAGAATCAACAGGGATATAAACCCCTCTCTGCAAGAGAGGATCTCAAATGATAGACTGTAGTGCAGAGACTTCTTGAGCTGCCGTTCTTCTATAGTGGTGATCTCAGTGGATGACCAGAGGAGTGTTTGTACTGAAGAGCTTTACCTCAGGCTTTTAATTTTCAAATCCTTTTTTATTTGAGTGAAAAAAGAACACATCAACTAAAATTAAATTTCAAAACATGTCAATCAGGAGGGCAACAATGGTATAAACATTGCACACTGTAATCCCCAGATCATTCACCCAGAGCACAAGACATCTGTAATCAATTATCCAAACAGTACTGTTACAGGCACCTGAGTTATTTAAATAGTATTGGGATATGGCAGGGCTAGGTCCTCCAAGGAGTCCATGCAGGAGAAGAGATATCATGCAACAATGGGGAAGACTGACACCTCATGCTATGCACAAGTCTCAAGACAAATGATAAGCAAATTCATCCATATCCTAAAGACTGATATTCTAAATAGTCCCATAGCACTCTGAGGAGGTCAGGAGTTACCATTCAAAGAAAAGTATCCTTATCCTAAGGACTGACATTTTAAATATTTCCTATCATCCTGATGAACTCAGGAGTCATCCTCCCAAAACCCTAAGGGAAAAGTCACTGCTGCCTAAGAATGCCTGCTTTCTATGTGACTCCCTTCCCACTTTGTTCCCAATTTAACCAACTTTAAATGAACTTATAATCTTATTGGTTACTATAGCTCTGTCCCATCTTATGCCCATCTGCATTGTGAGTTCCAATTTTTCCACACCTTAAACGCATGTCACCACATGATTTTACTCTATAAAGTTCCCTAGAAAGACAGTGTTTGGCATCCCGCTCAGGACCCCTTCTCTCTGTCAGGTAGCTTTCTTTCTCTCAATAGGTGTAGTGTGCTCTTAATTCCTGTTGTTCCTAAAATTCATTCTTTGACTTTAGAGAACACAGACTCATACTAGACATTTTAGACTGGGAGATCCATTAATCTACAGCAATATCATTATAAATTTTTCTATTTCCTGAAGTCAGCTAAATCAGTAGTAGATTGTATTCTACAATGTTGATCTCACCTTTCCAGTGATGCTTGCACTGAAGGGCTTTATCCCTGACTTTAAGTGCTACTTTTGTTTTCTGAAAGTGAAATGATCTGTAATTTTGGTTATGGTATCTACAATGCATTAAGGAAATGACTAACAGTATTTCTTATGAATGGTTTACTACCAGCCATAGAGGAAGACAGGTGGCAAAAATTCATTGTTTTGACTTGTTCCTTGAAACTGAATGATGTACTTGAAAGAGTTTTGCCCTAGAAACAATTACAGAACCTCATGGTGGTAGTTCAAGGTGGAAGAAGGAAAAATCAGGGATGCTTACTCATATGGGCACTTCCTCTTTTTTCCTTGTTTACAACTTCCTCTTTCTTTCCCAGGGCCCTAAAGAAAATTCCCATCAGCTCCTTGCATGACATCAACGTCCCCTCCAAGCACCACATCCACTCAAAAGTCACATATACCTCTGTTGTAGTCTAGAAAAATAGCTTCATTATTTTTGTATCATACCAATACCGGTAACTTGGCCTTACTGTATATGTGTTTTTCCCTTCCCCCTCAGGATGACCTAATTAATATGTTAATCAATGCTCTCCTCTGTAAAGAATTGTAAAATCTTACCTAATTGATATGTTAACCATTGTTGCCCTCTACAACTAACACATTTGATGCTAAGATAAGCTAACAGAAGTTGTTAATCTCTGCTAGACTTCTAGTCTCTGCTAAGGAAAACTGGATTTCTTCTTATCTAAACTTGCTTGTTTACAGGAAAACTTGCTTGTTACCTGAATCTTGCTCTTCCCATGAAATGTAATGCACCATGTTTCTGTTTTGTAGTGCGCCACACCCCATTCCCCTCCTTGCATTGTGTGACCAGCAGCTGTTTGTGGATGTACAAGATAAAAGCCCTGACATTTTTCTATCAGGTGCCCAGTCTCCAAATTGGCTCCTGGAGACTCCTTGCCAGGTCTGGTATAAAATAAAACCTTTGCTCTCTAAATTTTAATTTCTTGCTTCTTTGGATTTTATTCCAGGGTCTGAGTTATCACAACCAGAAAACCCCATTGTTAGTCCAGGGGGAGGGGAGCCAAACCCTTGGTGGCTGTGGGCTCGTCTCCACATACTTTAAATAAAAGGCCACTTTTATATTTTTATATTCTGATTCTCTATTGTGCTAATTTGCCTCCTCAGTAACCTCAGTAATCTAACCCACTTTAAACCTATCTGACTGTTGTAACCTAGTTCTAACCAATGTGCCCCCTTTCTGTTCTATATGCGCCATTTCAATAAAGATTAAAATTCCATCTCCAGTAAAGACTTAAGTTTCAGCTCCTTGTAAATTCCTCTCCCATCCCCATTCTTAGGTTAAGTCTCCATCTCCCATAAAAGCTTTAAGTTTCAGTTTCTTGTAATCCCCCCTTCAGCCTGTATGCAATACAATGTACTGTCCCTAAGAAATGTTTAACTACAAGAAAGTTATCAAACTGGCTCAAAGTTCACAACATTCCTGTGGTTTTTCAGCTCTAAAACCCAACCTTTTTAGCTTTAAGGCACACAGTCTCCAAATTGGCTCCCGGAGATTGCATCAGCTGGCCTGGCCTAAAATAAAGTCTTTGCTCCCCAAATTGTAATTTCTTGCTTCCTTGTGTTTTATGCTGGGGTTTGAGCTATCACACTCACCACATGATTTTATTCTATAAAATCAGAGTCCTTTGCTATGGGCTCAGAATCCCTCCTGTTTCTCTCAGACAGAAGCTTTCTGATAGGATTTTTGGTGTAGTAAAGAAGAGAATATAAAGTCAAAATGGCCTTGATTCTAAGACCATGGAGAGAACCCCAGGACCACTGGAGGTCTGGCTTTTTTTTCTGGAAATGTGTGGGTGGCATACACATAGTTTTTGACTTGGGTGCTGCTTAAAGGTGGCATTGCTGATATGCAAGTACCTGATTGAGATACTTTTCTGGCCACAGATAGGTTGAATAGGGCATAGGAAAGTGACTTCAAGGTAAAAGTCCCCTGGTTCCACTTCCCACTTCCAAAATATCCTATTTAGAACAAAATACTTTCACTTTCTTGCTCTCAATAAATATATTCTGCCTTTCAACTCTGTTGTTCCTAAAATTCATTCTTGCATTTTAGAAACCACAAACTCATACCAGACATAGAAGGTCAGGAATTTCATTCCACTATATCATGGTATGGTTGCCTCTATTTCTAACTAACTCAGCTGCCTGAAAATTTAAGAATTGTTTATCAATTTGACTTGAAGTAACTGTAGCAAATAAAATGTTCTTAATGAATATAGGGAAATATATTATTAAATTGAAAAAATGATTATCACAGTTTTTCTACCTAGCACCAGCCAACATTTTCAACTTTCAAGTATGTGGGAAAACAAAAAATAAAAACAACTTAGAAAATAGCAATCCTATAAGGGACAGTATATCATTCACTGTAATTGCCATGTCTGCAGGTATTTCATAGGCCACAAAAGAAACATTGAGCCTATTAAATACCAAGTATCCCTTTCAATAAATGTGCTCATAGCACTGCATCATTGACAACTGTGATTTATTTTCTGTATGAGGGATTGAACTCATGACCTTGTGCTCTCCAGGCAGCTCCTTGTATCCCTGAGCTCAATCCCCAGACCCAACAAATTTAGATACTAAATATGACTATTAACAATGTTTAATTTGCCATTGACATATTTAGTTATAAATTTTGTACACCTACATTTTCACAAATGAAATTATTCTCTTTCATTGTGCTTTAAATTACATTTTTTTAGGAACCAGGGATCAAAGCTACAACCTAGGACATTCAAGGCAAGCGTTTCTGCCTCCTGAGTTAAATCCCTGGCCTGTATTAATGAATATTTCACTTTATTCATTCAAATGGAACTCTGATTTTAGCAATGGATGTCAAGGTAGACAGAAATTGATATAGAATCAGAGAGGAACTGGAACCTCAAATAGTCAATGCAAAAAACTAAATACAACAATCACTGCTACAGGCACAGCTGAAGAAATCCAGACCTGAAGGTGAATATGCAATGACTAGGTCTACATGCTCCTGAAGAGAAAAACAACAGCTTGAAATGTACTACAGTTACCACCTCCTCCAGGAAGTTCAGATAGGCTTCAATTATCATATCAATGACCAGAATAACTGGACTATTGTTCCCACAAAATGCCTTGGCTCTTTCCACATACCTTTTCTGGCTGAATTGTTCCCCTGTTGAATAATATTAGTTAAGCAGCTATAAGCTTACAGGTTGATTGTAGTCTGAGACCCACACTGTACCCACATTGTGACTTTCCTGTATAAATGACTCCTGACAATAGGTCTATGGCCAAAACCCCAAAGACCACTCCTGATAATTCAGGGCTATTCTTCTCTCTTTTTTTCTAAGAAAAATTTTGAACTTCTTTTGGTTTATGACTTCATTTCTCATGTTGTGAGTCATTAAACTTGATGCATTTGATATCAAACAGGGCAGGATTATATTTCTCTTATCTCAATTTAAATATGAAATCTCTGCTAAAGGCATTGTTCCAAAGCCAGAATTTCAAGCTGCTTGTTTGCCCTGAGTTTAACATTTCAATGAGCTTTTAGAAGTCCTCAGTCTAGTGAACTGCAAATGTATTGGAGGAAGGAGGTCACTGTTGTCCTGTAGCACAATAGGTGCCATTCCTAAGTCTGTGTTTGTCATTGCCTCCTGGATGCCACTACATGGCCTTCTTTCCTCTGCAGCATCATTCAATAATTCCCATTTTACATAAGTCAAATTTCACTCAGCCCTATTATTGTTTGTTTTCAATAGTCTTTCTGTCTACTTGGTTTTTTTTTTTTTTTCATTTTAGTTTTTTGATTTAAAGACATAGTCTCACTTTGGATTTCAGGGCAGCCTTGCACTCACTATGTAGGTTAGGCTGTCTTTGAATACATGGCCATTCTCCTGTTTCAGCTTCTTCATTGCTGGGGAAAAGAGGTGGGCATTATAGCACATGGCATTTGTCTTTTTTCTCTTCTCCTTTTCTCTACTATTCTTTCATTTCAGTGGCACTGTCATTTAATCCTGAGGTTTGCTTGTGTCAGTAAGGTTTCTGCAGCTTGAGGTGATTTTGTGAACAATAATATAGAAGCCAAGCAACCCAATTGAGAAATGTGGAATTACATTAGCTGGTCTCAGCACCACTTGTATACAGAACCCCCGCCCCCATTTCAGGATCTAAACAAGAGGCTCTGAACTGGAAAGTTACAGATGTTTTAAAAGATAGAATTGAAGAGACCAAGAAAGCTCGTTCCATCTGCTGCTTCCCCTCCCCTTCTCCCTTCAAATCCAACTAGGTTAAGTTTTAACTTCCTAAAGGCCATAAAACAAAGGCCTGAGGTAATAGCTCCTGACATCCTGGGTCTTCCCTATCCAGAAGCCCCATCACAAATTGTGTTAATTACATCAGATTGTATTAGATTGTACATTCTTCACAAAAATAGCTTCGTTTATATCATAGTAATACCTGTAACTTGGTATTGTATCACAGTAATACCTGTAACTGTAAATGTGTGTCTTCCTTTTTCTCTGGGTAAAAGATTGATATGTTAATCAATGCTCTCTTCTGTAAAGAATTGTAAAATCTTACCCAATTGATATGCTAACCATTGTTGCCCTCTACAAATAGAATAGTTGTGTTGCTAAAGTAAGGTAATTAAGGTTGTTAATTGCTGTTAGACTTTTCTATTCAGGAGATATTAGAAACAGCTACCCACCCCCAGCTAAGAACAGAACTGAGTCCCATGACCCGGTTGACTCAGTTCTAACTCAGCTCTGTGAGAGGCCCAAAAGAAAACATCTGCAACCATGGCTGGTTAATGTCAGGAAACTCAGAGATAAAGTCTGCTGACTATGCTAATCAAGATTGGGAAGTATGTCAGAACCAAGCCACACAGGAGCTAGGTGACCTAAAAATAAGCTGTGCAAAACAAGACAGTTAATCAACTCTGACCCACTGGTCGCCCCTCATGATCTGACCAATCACAAATAGACAAATCACCAACTGTTCTGCTCTAACTGCTATGATTGGCTTCTGTAACAACGCTTGCTTGCGGTTTTCATCCTTAAAAACACCAGCCTTGCCTCAACTCGGGGTTCTCCGTTTCCACCTGTTTGGAGGACCCCGTGTACACGGAATAATAAAAACCCCTTTGTTTTTACATGAGAGCGAGGCCCTTGGAGTTTTCCTTGCAAAACCGGTCTAACAGAATCACAAAAAGATAGTGTTGGAAATCATTTAGCTAGAATCTTATAATTATTTTTGCATGACAACTGTATTCTCCTTCTTTTGTTTAGGAGGTTAATTTTTTTCTTTGGGTACAGCTCATTTTGCTTTTCTCCTGGAACTTACACCCTGAGTGATTTTCCACTTTTCTGAGTGAAATACAGGGCACTAGT
Organism: Cavia porcellus; assembly: GCF_034190915.1. Classification (NCBI taxonomy): domain Eukaryota; kingdom Metazoa; phylum Chordata; class Mammalia; order Rodentia; family Caviidae; genus Cavia; species Cavia porcellus. The sequence goes on from NW_026947529.1 coordinate 482,473, forward strand.
TAAATGCAAAGCTCAAGATGGCATCTATTAAACCAACCTAAACACAGCTAAGTTACAAGTCTCAATATTTTTTAGGGTAAACACACACATATCTATAATCCCACACTCAAGACGCTGAGATAGGAGTGCTGCTTTGAGGTTAGGGCAATTTTGTGCTCCATAAAGGGTTTAAATCTATATACATAGAGAAAACTTGTCTCAATATAACAAAACTAAACTAAACAAATAAAACCAAACAAAACAGCTGAATGGAGACTGATTTCTTCAAATCTTAATTCCACATCTTGGGGATTAATTTTTGTATATACACATTTTTGGAGACAGCAAATTGAATGCTATATTGCAACTCCCAGCTAATGTAACAGCCAAATAGGAGCACTGATTCTTATGCTGAGTCACTGCAAGAGTCCCTGTGCACTGTCTCTAAAGCAGAGCTCATAGTGAGAGCCTGCAGGACCAGCATCCATAAAGCACAGAGGCAGATAATTATGTCATGAATCACTTCGATGTACTAACAATGATATCTCTTCAAATCTCATTTAGGCCACTGAGTCCTTTGTTCGTAATATACTTAAGCAGCATTTTGATATTTAAATTTGGTTTCATAGAACAAAACATACATAACATCAAATACCATACATAAATAATAACTTAAATGTTCATGAAAAACTGCTGTATGTAAAAAATGTATAAACAATGAAACCAGGTACAAGTTTCAAATTATAGCTCAGTGTCACCAAGTGATCACCAAGTGATCACTCTCCATTCAGATATAAGAAATATATCTTGGGAGGCTGATGCCGGAGAACTTCCTTGAGTTTGGGGCTAGCCTAAGTTACAGAGCTCTCTGAAATATAGAAACCCTAACTGAGACACCCCACATACAACGTGAAACTTGAAAAGTGACTGCATACGACACCTTTGGTTTGCTTTTAAAATTATATCCATACAATATAGAAAAATTCCACAATATTCAACATTTTCTGAGCAACAATGTTGATATCATACATAGTATACAGAAAACCCTTTCAGAGCTGGATATTTAGCTCAGCAGCATGAACACCTACCTTGCAAGCTTGAGATCATGAGTTCAATCCCTGTTACAAAAAATCTTCAAATTTTACTTTCATGACAGTGGGTCATAATTAGAGATAATCAAAATTAGATCTCAAGTGAAGAACACAAAATTCATGGGTTGACAAGAATGTGGAATACTGATTCTTACCAGAGCTGGTGTTATTCACCTCAAGGAAGAAATCATAAGAAAACTTTAACTTCATGCTTACCCTAAGAACTACCTGACTTTCAGGGAAGACCCTCTCTGTTGTATGTCCTGCTATTGGCACACTGCGTCCTGCCAGTCACTTCCACATCCTTTCCATGCTAGTCTGATCCACCCTAAGCAGAAAACCCTTCATGACTAAACTATTGATATCCCTGCACAATTTCAATTTATGGCATCTCATTTAAACCACTTAGTAAAGTCCATTGCAGAGCATTTCCATATTTCAACAATGTATATGATCAACCAAGCTATTAAATCACCTCTTAATTCAGATATGACACCCATATTCCTTTCCATTAAAATGGATGTCATATATATATATGTATATATATATATATATATATATATTATATATATATATATATTATATATATTAATGCAAATGACTAAATTTAGGCATTTTTCAATGAGAATTTAACAGGCAGCCCTTTCTGGAATTTGCCCTTAGCAAACACACTTTACCCTGCCCTTGATGACACATTTATATCTGCTTCATTTTTCTCAAAATTTAAACCTCTATGGCTGTTCTCCCAAACATCGTCTATGAGCAAATGTGTCACATAAAATGTGTTCAGAAATTATTTGCATTGTTCTGTATAATACACAGCAGTTCATCCGGTGTTTGGGAAGCCTTCCTCCACTGAAGCACATCACTACACATCTCTGAATTCTCAGAACCTTTGCCTCCACCTTTAATGAGCATGGAAATATGAGAACATAGTATAAATTTAGGTGATCACAAAATACATAAATGCATAAGTTTAAGGAGAGCAGTTGTGGCTACGAGGTCCGGCAGCACAGACATTTATAAACTTCTGGCTTTCAGATCTATTGCTGACAGGAATGAGAGCAGAGACCTAGCTTATTACAGCTGCACCCAGCTTGAAGCCACAGCGGAATCAAGGTCTCCTCATGCCCCGTCCTGGACCCAAACTGTTGGAGGAGCAAGGGCAGCAGGCGATTTCAAAAATGGCCTTGTGGCCTGGTGGTATCACAGTGGTGACAGCATTCTAGGGACCCAGAACTGTCCTGGCCCCAGTGAGAGGTAAAAGGGACAGAGGATGACTGACTGCTAGCACTAGAGCACCTCAGGGTCTGACGCTAAGCACACAGGCTCTAGACAGCACAGCTGCTTCTCACTACTTGTTTTTTGTTTTGTTTTGTTTTTGGTCTTTTTCCTTTTTATCAGTCCCGGGCATCGAACTCATGACTGCCTGCTTTCAAGGCAGGCGCTTATGCAGCTGAGCTTACCCCCCAGCCCTTTCTCCCCACTTCTAACTGGTCTCAAGTGGATTCCACCCCATTTCACTGTTCCCATCCCATAACATCACCATTGCATAGTTTGAAGGTCTCCCAGGTTCTTTCTAAGCAGTCCACAGTGAATAGAAGCAAAAAATAGTGGTCTAGCAAACATCTAGTGCTCCCTTTTTTGCCCTGGCTTTTCAATTCACGCCATGACACCGGAAGAGACCGCCTACCTTGGCCCGCCTGATTGGACAGTTCTTACAGCCAGCCTCTTCATCACTGATTGGCTCCTGCTCTCCTGCCTGCCTTCCCCACCAAGAATAATTACAGAAAAAAAAAACCCACCCTGTAACTGTGGATCCCCAATGAAAGATGGTGGAGGCTTCTGGAGCTGGCTGTCTTCTGGAATGTTGACCTCAGCTCGTCTGATGGGTATTTGCACTGAAAGTCTTTACCTCAGTCCTTGTTTTTTCTCCAAAACGCATTTTATTTGAAAGTTAAAAAGTAAAAAAGTGGTCCAGGGATTTAGTTTAATCGCCTGACTGGCAAGCTAAAGGTCATGCATTCCATCCAAGATCTGGCTACCACAAACTGTGCTGCTATAAACGTGGGTGCACGCATATCACTGTGGTATGATGATTTTTATTCTTTTGGGTAGATACCCAGAAGGAGAATAGCTGAGTTGAGTGGGAAATGTAGACCTAGTTTGTGTGGAATCTCCACACTAATTTCCACAGTGGTTGCCTTACCACCAACAATGGACAAGGGTTCCTTTTTGCCCCACAACCTCTCCAGCATTGGTTATTGCTTGATTTCGTGACAGTAGGCATTTTTTCTGGCGCAAGGTGACATATCAGTGTTATTTAATTTGCAATTGTTAAATGACGAGTGATGCAGAACATTTTATCACATATTTATTTGCTGTTTCTATTTCTTCATTTGAGAACTGTATATTTCACCTCAGATGCACATTTTTGGATTGGGTCTTTAAATAGGGGAAGACTGAAATTTTTTAGTTTTCCGTGCTCTCAATAGTAATACTTTGTCTGAGGAACAGTTGGCAAATACTTTCTCCCACATTGTGAGTTGTCTTTTCACTCTGTTAGTGATTGCTCTTGCTGTTAAATAGTTTTTCAGTAGGGTGAGATTCTCACTTAATTGTCTTTGATTTTTGCTGTTCAATCCAAGTTTTCTTCATAAAGTCTTTTCTTACATCAATGTCTTCAAGAGTTTTACTTACTCGATCTTGCAGCAGATTTAATGTTTCTGTTTTAATATAAGATCTTTGATCTATTCTGATCTTAGCTTAATACACGTTGAAAGATAATATTCAGAATGTATAGAGCCAGGTTTTCCAGCACCATTTATTGAGGAGGCTGCTTTTCTTCCAATGACACTGTTTGGCACCTTTGTCAAAGATAAGATGGTTTAGTGGTCTGGGGTTGTTTCTCCATCTTCTAATTTGTTCCTTTGATCTTTGGGTCTGGTTTTGTTTGTTTTGTTTTTTGTCAGTACCACACCTTTTTTTTTAATCACAATACCTTTATAGTATAATTTCAAGTCAGGGATTTTGTTGAACCGTATCTTTCCTTTGTTTCAAAGCATCACCTTTGCTACTCTAGGTCTCTTCTGGTTCCAGATGAATTTTTGGAATTATTTTGTGTAATTCTTTGAGATATGCTACAGGGTTTTGATTGGGATTGCACTGAATCTGTACAATAGCTTTGAAAGTATGATTATTTCACTATATTGAATTTCCCTACACAAGACTATGGGATAGCTCTTCATTTTAGAATATCTTCTTCAATCTCCTTGTTGAGAGTACTGTAGTTCACAGTTTAGAGGTCATTTACATCCTTTGTTAGATTGATTCCTAAGTATTTCATTTTGTTGGATGCTATTGTAAAAGTTATTGTTTCCTTGATTTCTCTTTCCATGAGTTTTTTATTCTTGTTTATGAAGTCTAGTGATTGTTGAGTGTTGCCTTTGTAACCAGCTATATTACTGAATTTGCTTCTTAAACTAGAAGTCTTTTGGTGGAATTTTTAGGGTCTTCTAAGTAGAGTATCATGTCTTCTGCAAATAATGATAGTTTAACATTTTCCTTTCCTATCTTTATTTCTTTTATTTCTTTCTCTTGTTTAATTGCTCCAGCTAGTTTCCAGGACTATATTGAATAAGAATGGAGACAGTAGACATCCTTGTTTTTTTCCTGATTTTAGAGTGAAACCTTTCAGTTTTTGTCCACTTAGTATGAGGTTGACTGTTGATTTGTAATAAAAGGCTTTTATCAGATTGAGATAAAGATCGTCTCTCCCAATTTTTGTAGGTTTTTTTATTATGAATAGGTGATGGACTTTGTCAAAATCTTTTTCTGCATCTATTGAAATGATCAAATGATTTTTGCATTTGGATTTGTCAATACGGTGTATTATATGTATGGATTTATGTATGTTAAACCACCACTGCGTCCCAGGGAATAATTCCACTTGATCATGTTGTACAATCTTCTCGATGATATTCTGCAGTCTGTTTGCCAGTATGTTATTGAGGATATTGCTTCAATGTTCACCAGGAAAAATGGTCTGTAATTCTCTTTCTTATTTGGATTGTTCTCGGGTTTTGGTATCAGGGTAATGCTTGCTTCCAGGAATGAATTGGGAAGTACAATTTCCCTTTCGATTTCATTGAATTTTGAGAAGTGGTGGTGTTAGGTCTTCTCTAAATTTCTTATTTATCCCTGCCATTTCATGGCTACCCCTGCTTTCTTTCAAGGATCAGTGGACTCTTTCCATAATGGACTGCAAATGTTTTCAGGAATAAGGTTCAATCCTCCAGGAATAAAAATTCCACTGATGTCAGAAAATATTCTGAGAACAGGCCAGGGCAGGACACAACAGAACAGAGAGTTGGAAGTCTGTGTTAGAGGCAGCAGACTTCATTTTCATGATTTTCACTCGTTTCTATTAATTTTTCACCTAGAAACCCAGTATGTGAACACAAAAGGAGCATAGTTACCGTGTAAAGTGAAGACATTACTTTTAAATGATAGTAATGGTCTGCAACAGAGTATGGATGAAATAAAAGCAAGCATCAGTTCTCCAAGACAAGCTTGCTACTCATTCAGACTCAAATAAATGCTGAATTCTGAAAGTGATCATATTGCCAAGCATGGGGGTGACAATTATTGCTGAAATGGAACCAAATTGCTAGTCCAATTAACCATTTCCTTCTGGTGAGGCAGGGACACCCGAGGACTTCACACTCTAAGTTCCCCTTGCCACTAATTGGCACTCACCTCTTTGTTGTACTCTACTCAAAAAAAAACAGGGCCCCATGATTAAAAAACGGAGCAAGACCCCAAGATGACAAATGGGGAAAGGTGATTTTTTTAAAAAGAAGTGCTTTTATTTTAGCTGGCCCAGCGACACAGTGCAGATTTAATTTTGCAAAGCTGTGCAAATGAGTTAGAGTTTTGACTGATTTTTATAGTTCATTTATGATTAGTTCATTGATCATTAAGTACATAGTGATGAGAAACAGAAATAAGGTGGGACTTTGTTTCCCTTTGCTTGAGGTCAGAGGCATTTCACAGTGGGTGGTTAGCCAATTCATAGCCCTTGGTCTGCCAATTCCAGGAACATTTGTCTCTCATAAAGGGAACAGTGGTTGACACAGCATCACTTGTCTCTTACAAGGGGAACAAAAGTTGGCATAGCACACAGGTCACTAAGGTGGGGGGATAATGCATTACAGAACAGCAGAACAAAGTGGTCAGTTAATTTATAACTATGTGATTGGTCCTGGGTTACCAGGGTAATGAGCTCAGTATAGAATGACAATATTACTAATAACTATATGTTTAAGTAACTATTTTTGTTAATTATCTTTTAATCAATTATTTTAATTTTTAGCATCTTAGTATAACATTACTAATCTGTTTATAATGTAAGGTCCAATTGTTAAACAAGTAAGTAAGATTCATAGAGGTCTGGAGGCTGCTATGATTAACGTTGTCAACCAGGGAGATAGAGAAAACCATCCCTCAAACCAATTCTTTTCAGTTTGTCTGGCTTGTTCTTGATCCTGTAGCTTTCCTTTAAGGCTGGCCATACTTTGTCTGATAACCCCAGAATGATTGGCATACAAACAACAATTTTTTCCTAATGCCAGACAAAAGCCTCCTTCCTTTAAGAACAGGAGATCTAGACCCCACCAGTTTTGTAAAACCATCTCAGTCAGTAAACTTAAAGAATTGTCTAATTTGGAGACAGAGGCACTAAGGGATGCTAAATCTTTGTCTATGAGTACATGTAATTGTCTATAATTTTGGTCTTTTGACTATTAGGCTGGACACTCTGAAACCTATTGACCTTGTTATCTCAATTTTTAGTAATACAGGTAATAATGCAGGATTATTTTGCTCTTACTGGACTCTTTAAGTCAAAGCTAGGGAACAAGTGACTCTTACCATTATCTCTAGGGTACCAATACCCTTGGGGAAAGATACAGACTAATATGTAAAGCTCAGGGCACTGGGTAAACAGGTGATGCATGGAACAAGGAGTTATATTAGAACTACAGGCAAACCAGGCTCCATTGGGAGCAACAAGGTGTTGATTAGCAGGATAGGAAAAAGTATAAATCAAAGCTGAAGATGTAGGATTACAGAGTGCAGCATTAGGGGAAGTGTGCAAGGAGTAGGAGGCAGAGTAAACACAGATTCCTGGAGCACCCTGTACATTGTCCAGTGTGAGCAGGGGCTTAGCATCCCACCAACAAAGTTGTCGTCTGTACAGGAATTTAAAGTTGATTTGCCATAAGCAATGTCCAGAGGCAAGAATGGGCTAGAGATGTCAGAGAAATCGCAGAGGGCAAAAAGGTCTCAGGAGCAGGAAGTCTAGTGGAGGAGAACAGAAGATTGGGTCTCAAAAGTGAGGAAAAAGTTAAAGACCCCATTTATTTCCCTGGCAAAGAGATACAAATTTACAACCCCAATGTCTACAAAAATATTTCATCTCTACAGATTGTGAACACCTTTAATCAGAGATTGGCTGTTGCTTTGGGGGACAAAGATACCAGCGAGTGGACTGTAATTTTTTTTTAATACATAGGTCCCTGTAAGTCTCTATTAGCAACCAATCAGGCAGCATGACATGCAAACCCAACAACAATTTTTTGTCTAATTTTTGCTGGGATGTTATCTAATAGGGAACATAAATTTATCTTAATTATCTTATAGACAGTAGCATTGGCTTCCAATAATTTACCAGTGAAATAGTCAGTAATTGTAAGTTTTAAACAGTGGGTTACAAGGTATCTCCTTGGGGTCTCCATAAGGAATAACACCTAAGAACAAGATTATCAGATACATTTGGCAATCTTAAGCTTTAAAGAATCCTTGGAGGGAACAACAGTCCACTTATCTGTAGGTTGATTGCTGTCAGAGGCCAGAACTGGCTTGAGGTGGCAATGATGAATTGAGGCAGGCTTTTTTGTGACTTTGAAGGCAGTCAGAGTGCTGAGGACCACTGTGTAAGGGTCTTCTCACCATGGTTTGAGGGACTCACTGTGATGTCTCTTGATAAGTAGTGTCCTAGGTTTCACAGCAGGACGTTTATCCTCAGGATGGGTTGTAGGCAGAGGTTGTTGTTCTCGGAATAACTGATGGATGGAAGTCAGAGCTAGTTGAAGGGCCTGGAGGAACTTAGCAAGATCTTGATTAGCCAGATCAGCTAATTTTTTTTTCAGAAATCTTAGTAATAAAAGGAGGAGGTCTCCCACATAGAACATTAAAGAGGAAACAACTGTAACATAGGGGGTACACTGTGCACGCAAGAGAGAAAAAGGAAGGAGACTCACCCAGTTCTCGGCAGTTTTGAATGTCATCTTATTACTACCATTTTTAAAGTCTGGTTTATCCTTTTTATTTGTCCTCAACTTTAAGGCCAGTAAGCACAATGGAGTTTTTAATCAATCTGCAAAGCTTGGCTTAGTTTTTCAGTTATCTGGACTATAAAACCCGGGCCATTGTCAGACCCCATGGATAAAGGGAGGACAAATTGGGAAAACTGCTATCAGGGCTGACTCAAGACTTAGTAGGAAAAGCTATCTACCAGTACTCATTCCCTTAAAGTCCAGGCTATTTTTATTTTTGTAAATATTAATTCTCAAAGTTTTTCAGGCATAGTCCCATGATACCAAGTGGTTTTCATTTGTTGTGGCTGCTTAAGATTTACCAACTGGCACTGAGGGCCTCTAAGGCTCACAGACTGAGTAAGCTTCGATAACTGAGGGATAAAGAAATGATCTCAAAAAGGGCAGCGAGTTTTGATCCTCCCATGTGAGTGGACTGATGAGCTTGTTAAATGAGTTTTTATCTCAAGGCCTTGCAGAGGAGGACTTGAGTATGAGGCAGTTGGTACCTGCCCCCAGAGATATCAGACTTTGCTTGGAGTTGAGCTGCCAAATGTAAGTCTTTTTGAGTGCAAAAGGGCTCTGACAGAGTGGGTGGAATCAGTAGCAATGCCGGGATTGTCTCAATCCCCACTGATTTTGTGGCTGCTTTTTGGGGAACTGCATCTGTTAGATTATTTAATAGCCATATTCCTTGGCATCCAAATGGCAGCTAACAAATCCAAAACTTGGGGAGCATTTTTATCTTTTGGCCCCCTTAAGTCAATGAACCTCATTCCTGATAAATGGCCCCATGAACATGGGCAGTAGCAAATGCATATCCGCTAACAGTCTGACAACTTGAGGACCTCAGTGAGGGCAATGAGTTCAGCCCATTGGGCTGATGTTTTTGGCTCTAAGATTTGTTCCCATAGAATCTGAGAGTCTGTGACAGTGGCTCCCATGACCTGCTTACCTTGATATATGTGACTGCTTTCATCAGAGAAATATGATGGAACTCCGGACAGTGGCTCATCTGTCAAGTCTGGTCAAAGCCCCATGAAATGATCAGAGGGGCAAAGAGAGGTCATCATCAGTCAGTTGAGTATCTGGGTTTAAAGACACTGTCCCCTTGACACTGATGGTAGTCAGATCTAGAAGTAATGCCTGATAGGCAGCCATCCGTCCGGTGAAGCTTTGATGAGAGTCTCCAGTGAATGAGAGGAGATAATTAAAAGTTTTTGTCCGAATGTCACCTTTTGGGCCATTTTCAGCAGGAGGGCCACCGAGGCAATCATCTACAGGCAAGGCAGACATTGCCCTGCCACATTATCAAGTCTCTTGGAAAGATAGGCAATAGGCTTTTGCCATGGTCCTAAACTCTGGGTCAGTACTCCTTTTGCTTTCCCTTGTTTTTTATCAACATAGAGGGAAAGAGGTTTTTGCACCTTTGACAGAGCCAGAACTGGAGCTTCTGTTAAGGCTGATTTCAACTGCTGAAAAGCCTGGTCTTGTGAGTCTGTAATCTAAAGCAGGCAATATCCTATGGCTCCTAGAAATTTTTATATTTGTTTTTTAGTCACAGGAACTGGAATCTGTTGAATGGCTTGCACCAGTTGGAGGAAAGAGTCAGTTTTAAGAAAACTCTAATAACTAACTGAGGGGCATTTTTTAAAATCTCTTAATTCTTTGCAACTTTTGCTTAATATCAGGTGCTGACAGTTACAAAGGTATTATTAATGGCCCTTGCCTTTTTAGGTGCTACCAGATCTACAGGTGTACAAATGTAATAGGCCTCTAGCAATCTCTCCAGAAACCCCGAGGGAGACTCATCATCTCATTGTCTCACCTCTGTTACCTTGGACAAATTGGTGGGTTTTCTGGCAGCCCTTAAAGGCTTCTGAGAACAACTGGCAATACTGAACGAGAGCCTTCTTACCTCTGGTTGTCCGATCGGGGCAGGACAAAGGGAAAACATGGTTCTGGCATTTGGGATCAGAAGACAGGTTTTTATTTGGAATGCACACTGCTTTTTATCCCACAACATGAAGGTTTTTTTCTCTCTCTCTTTTACTGTAAACAAAACCTGTAAAATCTGCTGGCAGTCATCCCAAGTGGGGTGATGAATGGAGAAGACAAATTTCAAAAGAGAAATAAGGCCCCAAGGGTCCTTAGAAGAAGGGGGATGAGGAAGAGGAGAACAGGAATTCTGAACGCTGATGGCTTCTAGTCCGGATGGGACTGAGAATTACTGTCCTTTTTAATTTTTATTTTCAAAGGCAAATATATTTTATATATGGTCAACACTGACTTTTTATCATTATATAAACTTGGGATGACAAAGGGCTCTAGTTTGTCCTCCCCTTTTTAGAATACAATCTCATTTTAATGGAAACATTTTGCAGTAAAAGTTTACTAATCCAATACTGTCAAATTCTGAACACATTTGTTTTTGTTTCTGTTTATTACCAATTACCTTTTTTCTAGCTTTTTAGAAAACATTAAAATTTTTAACAAACTCCTTGAAGTGACTTTCTTAGTAGTCTAAAATATATTAAATCATTTTTTGTCTTTTTACCATTTTAAAATGTTACACTTCAAAAACTGTAACTTTTTAAACTGGCTCAATAACAGTATGACCTGGCTTTATTTGGTAATGCCAATATGATTTTAAAAGCCATATGTATATATATATATATATGTGTGTGTGTGTGTGTGTGTAAATATATATGTATTATTATATATTTACATTTTAACCAGAAAAATATGTTTAAAGGCATGCCAAGGTTGTACATAATCAGTTGAGAACTAAAACATTAAACAAGGTGCCACAAAAGATAAGACCAACATTAAAGACACAAACAAAGTATTTTCTGTCCATGGTTTGGCGACCTAAAGGGAAATAAATTTTCATTATGACCCTTAAGTCCAATAAGCCACATGGAACCTGCAACAGTAGTTTAAGAGAAAAAAGAAATCTAAATGTTAGTACTGAGGTAATAGATTCAAATGAACAAATGGCTCCACCGTAAAAATATGCCAAGCACAAAACCAAATGGATAAAAAAAAATCCCAAATCATAAATGGCCTAGAAGCCCTGTTCCGGAGGGCATCCCGCTCCGGAGCAGAAGGAACCAGCCAAGCTCTCTGCAAATTCAAAGGTGTGCACTGAAATTACAAAGAATAAAAGATCCAAATACTTACCGATGTTTCAAGCTGATCGATTGGTGAAAAAATGTGGGGAGGGGTCCCCATGTAATCCCAGAGCACACCCAAATGTTGTACTCTATTCAAAAAACAGGGCCTCATGATGAAAAACGGGCACGACCCCAAGAAGACAAATGGCACAAGCTGTCTTTTTCAAAAGAAGCGCTTTTATTTTAGCTGGCCCAGCGACACAGTGCAGATGGAATTTGCAAAGCTTTGCAACTGAGTTAGAGTTTTGACTGATTTTTATAGTTCATTTATGATTAGCTAATTGATCATTAAGTACATAGTGATGAGAAACAGAAATAAGGTGGGCCTTTGTTTCCCTTTGCAGAGGTAAGAGGCATTTCACAGTGGGTGGTTAGCCAATTCATAGCCCTTGGTCTGCCAATTCTGGGAACATTTGTCTCTCATAAAGGGAACAGTGGTTGACACAGCATTATTTGTCTCTTACAAGGGGAAAAAAGTTGACATAGCACACAGGTCACTAAGGTGGGGGGTGACGCATTACAGAACAGCAGAACTACACGGTCAGTTAATTTATAACTATGTGGTTGGTGCTTGGTTACTAGGGTAATGAGCTCAGTACAGAATGACAATATTACTAATAACTATATTTTTAAGTAACTATTTGTTAATCATCTTTTAATCAATTATTTTAATTTTTAGCATCTTAGTATACCAGCATCCTGTGTGGTTACAAACCTGTCACCTCTAGAAAATACAAAGTGTTTCCCAGAGACAAAAAGCAGACACATCGCTTAGGATAGAAGGAAGCAATTATAAGGAACCATAAGGAAAATGTGAAGGTGACATATACATCACCACTTCGGTGATGATTTTCAAGGGGCTTATGCATGACAAGATTCCTAGAGGTTTGTTTGTTTTTAGTTTCAGTTTTGTTTATTTTTGGTACCAGGAACCAAATTCAGTACCCTGTGATTGCCAGGGAGCACTTTGCCAATGAGCTACATCTCTGACCCATGTCAAGTTTCATCCAATTATGTCGTTAAAACTGTTAGTGAGAGATTTAAAAAATAAAAATAAAAATAAAAATAAAAAATAAAAAATAAATCAATAAAATAAAATAAGATAAACCCTGGACTAAGGCAAGGAATTATCTTCTAGTCCAAAGCATGGGCATCTTCAGAGGATTTACTTTTGAAGGTGTTATTTGTATCTGGGTGTCCCCACCAAACACTCATGAAGTCAAAGAGGCAGCTAAACCTAGCATCTGTGATTGGTTCATTGTTTAGTCCTGTGATTGGTGATGAAAGTGCTTCACCTTCCCAGGGTTTGAATTATCGGAGTAAAAGAGGTCTCACCAGTTCATTTTGTGAGAGAAGTGAGAAAGTCTTGTAATTCAAAAGGAAATCACCAACTGTGGCAAACAGGTGCAGAAAACATTCCCAAAGTTGAGTCACCCAGGCACAAATCACTGAGATGTGCTGTGTCCCCATCCAATGGTACATTTTAAGGCAGCAGCAGAACAGCAATGAAGAGAACATGGGAGACAGAGTCCTGTCCCATAGCTCCCATCACAGCTATATACAAAGCCATCATTAGACCTCAGAGGACTAAGAAGAGAGGTTTCTCCAACAGAGAATGCTACACAAATTTTCAAGATTTCTTTTCAAGAGATTGATTCACAGTACTGTTTGAAGCAGGAAGGAACTGAGAACCTCCCTTCACGAAGAGCATGCACAGGAGAGCTGTTTGCGGAATGCCTTGCATGATTGTTGGAGGGAACTCTGGCCAGGGGCTTTGAGGTGCAGGTCTAGGGGTGAAAAACTCATAGCACAGCAAGGTTTTTTATGGGCTAACCCGTGCGCTGGGAGTCTACAATGCAAACCAGTTCTTCCAAACACCAGGGACAACACTGAGCAAGGGCATTTGGATGCCAGGGTGGCCATTGAGGTGAGAGGCAGCCCTGACTGACACCCTGAGCATAGTATCCCTCTGGATCTGAACCCCCAGCAGGTCCACCTCACTTCCTTTTCAGGTCTGTCAACAAGGACATCACACAGGAGCATGGCAACACAATTGATGTTTGCTCAAACTAAATCGTTTAGCTTCCTTTTGAAGAAATGATTGAAAGTGCACAAGTGTGAGAAAAACAAGGCTGAGAACAGCATTCTGCATGTTGTGTAAATAAAGTGACCTTTACAAGTCATGGAAATAATGCCTGTGGGTGAGTCTGCAATGGCAGAGGTGTGAAACCTCATGCATGCAGGTTTCACATTTGCAAAAGAATAACTCTAAATAAATGCAACATGGACATGACTTCCCTTTGGCACTGCACTACAGCAACCTAGATTTACTGAACCACCTCAGTAAACCCAAGGCAAAACCCAACATATGATTCCATCACCCAAATGTGAGTGTTCAGCAGCTCTGCTCCCTACTTGATGAAGCTGCTGGTTGACAATTTCAAGGTGTTTCTATCTGCACAAGCCATCTTTGCCCCCTTAGCTCATGATTGCCTGGGTGTGGATCAGACTATGTCTTTTCATACTACCCCACCATGATTTCAGGATGGGTAGAAGTCTCTTGTTTACTGGAAATTATTTTTGAAGTTTGGGTGTAAGAATCCTTAGACCATGTGCTTAGCAATTTGAGGGGAAATGCGATTGTTTGAAATGAATGTAGGAAACTCATTTGTCAGTGGCAGATTCACATGGTATTGAAGCCCGTATGTTATGGGTATAAAGGCATGAGTCAGGGATTGCTGTACAAAATGCTGGAAGGGACAGCAGTATCCCCAAGTTCAGTTTCTGCTTTGCTTCCCTCATTCTACCAAGCTTGAGAGTGGATTCTCAGCATTCAAGCACATAGAGTTTGAACTAGAGTAGAAATCTTTAAAAACTTCTGTTATCTGGGGAGTGAAAAGACAAAAAAATGTTATTTTGGCAAAATGCAGTTCCAAATACATGCTTTAAAAAACAAAGAAGCCAGAAAAAATAACAACGAAGAGAAATGTAATGAAAATATTGTGTTTTGTTCCAATGCCACTGCCTCAGTCTCAAAGATAGAAGCAAAATTTGCAGAGTAGAAGGGTCACTGAAGACAGTGGCCTTCGTGGTCTTGATCTCCAGAGGTGCAGACTGAGTGCCCTCCACACTAAGCCAGATGAATTCAGGATAGCACCTGAATCCAGGTGGAGGCTGAGACCAGGACCTAGGAACTGAGGCCCCTGGGGCTGAAGAATCAGAGGTTTTGCTGTATCCTGGCTGCTCTGCCTTCCCTTGTCTGCAGGCTCCAGCATGGATGAGGTGGGGGAAAAGGGTGTAAGGCAGGCAGTGCTAGGCTCCTGGGCAAGCTGCACATTCCTTGTGATGCCTGAAAGCAGGAAGATTTAGGATTTCCTTGCTGGAAAAATAGACACAGAAGCAAATCTGTTGTTGTCCTATGGCAGTAGCAGGCACAGGTCAGCATGGTGGCTTTTATGGTAGGAAGGGCAGGGACACCAACCACAGCAGGATCCTCATGGCTTTATGTGTTAGAATTTTTAGAAGTTAGTCGTGAGTGATGTGTTGGCTTGCTGAATACCAAGCCTCCTTATTTTATATTTACAGTGATATTTGAAGTGTCTGTATTGTGCATAACTTTCAGTATATATAATGAAATTAAATCATCCATTTTCACATACCTATTCAAGAAATTAGCCACAATTAAATACTAACTTATTTGAATAAAATGAATATTGAAAACAACACTACAAATAATGCAATGGAATGGAAAAAAACACCAAAAAGGCTTCCTCCCAGGTTCAGTGCTCTGCTCTCCAGGAGCTCCTCTCTTCGGTCCTCACCTGCTATTCAAGCCTCTTCATTGCTGAGTGGAGAGAGGGCAAGGCTATGAACTCTTCTATCATCTCAGGTAGGATCCAGGACATGGCCTAGGACATGGCCTTCTTTCAGCGTTTTCTGTGACTGTAATTGTATAATTGACTGAGCAGCTCTGCTATGGTGCATTCATGGTTTCTAACTATCAACACTAATAACTGAATAAGAAGAGATCACAGGTATCTCTCAATCTCATTTTTATAATGAGTCTGTAGAAGTGGAATTTCCAGATTAAATGTATATAAATTGAATTTCCTGATCATAAAATTCACACTAAAACTCACCATAGAGTTGGAGCCTGGAAGGGGAAGCCCAGGGCTACTCAGATCTCTGTGGAAATTCAAATAGGAGGAAGATGGACCATATCGAATAGGAGGACACCAAGGCATCTAGTAGTGTACCATGGGCAAGAAAGTCTCAGGTCCAGGACTCCTAATCTACCAGTCAGCTTCTCAGTAAACTGCATACACTGCATGCTGAAAAAGACAGGGCTGTTGTGGCCCTGCTATCCAAGCTCCTCCCTGCAGTCCTGAGGCCCTATGTCTCACTCAGTGGAACTCTGTACAAGAATATCAGCATGTTTCAGAGCCTACCTTAGCTGAATGTCTTCCACCTAGGTGAGATCTCAATTGCCACATGTGAATTCACCACAGCTGTGGAGCGAGACAATTGTTTTTAGGGAGCAGGTCAGGAGGTAGGAACACTGCAGGCAGGTAATTGTACAAAGCCTGAAATAAGAGACCTGGACCTAGCCTTGCCCCAGTGTCCTCCAGGAGTAACTGCACCCTGCAACAGTGTGCTTTATAAAACTAAATAACTTAACAGATTACTCACAAAAATATATACTGTAGGGTAGTTTGAAGATACAAAAGTAAATTGCTACATCCCTCAGTAAAATGTGACATGATCCTTAATCAGTACATGATCTCCTATGTTGTCCCTGACCCACACCCTCAGAAGAAAACACACCATTTGACATAGCATTAACAAACACAGGCAATGAGTCAACAATCATAACTGCTTAATAACAACAATAAATGCCAGGATATGATAAATGTCCTGATGATTTGTATGAAGTGTATAGTAAAGCATAAATACTGGATCTGGCCATGTTGGGACTTAGGTAGCTGAACAAGAAAACAATTCTCCTGCTTCCCTGACAAGCCAGGAGGAGAACCAGTCAACATCTCCCGTGAGCCTACTGGTGCATGGACTGAGAGCCATACATCTCATTTACCCACCCTTGGTTAGCAAGGAGAGGCAGAATTCTGAGCATCTCTTGGGAAGATGACTGTGTGCAATATAGAAAATATGGGGTTACACATAATACAGAACTTTTCTATCTTGTGTTTGAAAACAAACATTGTCTTTAATTTTTTGCTGTGTTCTGATTGTTCGCTCTATTCAATACTATCTTTTGACTGGCTTTAAAATGTTCTGTGTTTGTTTGGATTTCACTATAACTAATTGAATGGAAACCAATTGTGAAGATAATGAGATATACTATGGTCCCTATTACTGTTATCATGGACCCTGCTGTGAAGTTCTGTACCAATTTCACTGCATTGTCTCAATTTTCTTTGTTCTATTTTCTCTGTTGTGTTTTACTATCTTCAAAATAAAAATTTGGAAAAGAATAAATACTAATTATTTTCATGTCTTTCAAGGGGAGGGAACCACCACCAATTCCTTTTAGATGACAAAGTCACCCTGATAATGAAAACAGACCATAATGCATTAAAAAATGGTAATGCTCTAATGGCGATATTGTTAATGAACATACACAAAAATATTCAACAAATGTGCATCAGCTAAATACACCAGCACATGAAAATTTTAAATACCACAATCAACACTGGGTTCACCCTCAGTGGTGCTAGAATGGTTCCACTTGCACAAATCATTCAGTGTCACTTGCCACATTCACAGCATGAGGCCCAGCTAACCCCTCAAGAGATTTGGAAAAATCACTTAGAGAAATTCAAAAGTTCACCATCCTTTCATGATAAAAACCATTCACACACCATGTGCAGGACGAATGAATCTCAGCATACCAAAGTACAGACATGACAAGCCCAGCACTGACATCATGCTCAGAGACTGACAAGCTGCAAGATTTGCTTCTCAGGTCAGGAACAAGGCCAAGCTTTGGACTCTTTTCAACACACTACTTCAAGTCCTACTCATAGAATTTAGTCAACAATAAGAACCCAAAAGTTTACCAAATCAGAAAGGAAGAATTAAGAGATGTCTATGTTTCCTGAGGACACAACATTTCATATAAGAAACTTAAAACTCCACTGAAAAACTTGTAGAACAAATGGATAAATAATGACAGTTTCAAGGTACAATATCCATATGTCATAATCAATTCATATCTATGTGCTTCAAACAAACTGCAACCCCAAATACAAGGAACACAATTTCATAATTCATCCAGAAGAATTAATACTCATGTAAAATTTAAACCAAACTCACCTGTTCTTGGAAAATTGTAGAAACTGAAGCAATGAGTGAAGTGGCACTAAGAGAAGAAAAGACAGATTGTGATGGTGGATGGGAAGAATTCATGTTGTTATAATATACATGCTACCCAGCGCAACCCGGTGTTTAAATGCCATTCCTGTCAAAATATAAGTTCCATTTTGGCACTGATAGAAAAAACAAAATTTTAATGCACAGGGAAGGACAAAGAGTCATCCTATATCGATGGAAAAAACATTAAAGTTAGAGACAACAAAAAACATAGTTTTCTGGTATATAATAAAGTGACAACAGTCAAAAGGGTCCTATACTGCAAGAACTGGACCACAGATTAAAAGGGCCAGCCCAATAGAGAAAAACTCATACAGTCACTAGAAAATTTGTTTTGTTTCTCCTTTTCCTCTCCCCCTCCCCCTCAACTTTCCTTCATTTCCCTTTCCTTTAGTTTTCTTTCTTTGTCTTTTTCAGTTTTTGATCAAGTTCTTCCTGTGTAGCTCTGGCCTAAGCTGAACTCAGAGTGTGTTGCAGGCTTGTGTGGAACTCCCAGGAATCCTGCTGCTTCAGTCTCCTGAGTGCAGGCATTGCAGGCATTTTCAACATTCCATGCTCAGCCAATGAGTTTTTAACAACACTATGATGAAGCCAGGTCTGGTGGAGTGTCTTGTAATGCTAGCAGTCCGGAAGTCTGAGGCAGCAACATCACAAATTTAAGGACAGCCTAAGCAATATAGCCACTTATCCAGAACCTGGATGAAAATGAAAAGAATTTTATATGTGGAAGGCCATGGAGCTAAGTGCAAATCTCAGTATTCAATCTGTAGAAACTGAATGCAAAACAAAAAATCTTGGGAAGTCTGGCAGAAGAAAAAACAGTATTTTACACTGTTGTGGCTTTCTGGAGGGCAGTGTGCCCCAAGTGGCATTAGCTTTCACACTTTCCATGTGGTTTGACTTCAAAAAATCATCAAAATCCATGAGGGATAAAAAAAAAATAAACAGAAATTGCTTCAAGGACATCAAGTCTCAGTCCAGGTGCTGAAGGCATTTGCAGTGATATTCTGAAGGACATGATGACCACACTTACAAAACAGAGAATCTACAAACAGTGTTAAAGGGATTTTCAATCTTAATTACTTTTTAAAAACTTCCATTTAGAAGGTTGATATATATAGCTTAACTAGATCCACTCTTTCTGCACAGTGTCTAAAGATGAAAGCCAAATATTTCATTCTATGAATGCACAAAATTACTGCTGATTACCAACTCAAGATAATGTACATCTGCAATCCTAGCACTCTGGGAGAGGGAGGGAGATTGAATAAGGAAAGGTTTATGCCTCACCTGGGATACTCACAATCTTAGTGAGATCATGCCTTAAAATTTGTAAAAAGATTCACAAATTTTACAAATGTATGAAAATATATATCATTAAGAAATCATTGTGCACAATACAGTAGCCAATGTTATTCTCTCATTGTTCTTCTGTATTTTATTCTTTTACAGACTTAACAATACCATCTTTTATGTGGTCCTTATTAATGTGTACTTGAGTTACATTAAAATAAGACAAGAAAGTCTTTCCAAAAAACAGTAATCCTATGCTCATATCCTACTTCCATATATAAAGTTAGTACTAAAATAAAAGAACCATCAAATTCTCTTTATACCATGCTCTCCAAATCCTACGGGTGTATATTCAGTAGCATATCTACATTCATCTCAGTTAAAAGGTCAAAAAAATTGAAACAGTTCAACTTCTTGGCAGTAGATCAATGTCTACCTCATGGTAAACCTAATGCTCAGTGTGCTGACTAATGTACATATGTAAGAAAAATTCATCAAATTTGATTTGTCGATTTATAGGTGATTTTTGTGTCTTTTTAAATCTTTTTATAATGTATTATTTATTTCAATTTATTTATTTATTTTTGAGACAGGATTTTTCTATGAAGTTTAGGCTTTCATTGAAATCACATTGTAGCACAGGCTGACATCAACCACAGCAGTCTCACTGCCTCAGCCTTGTAACTTCTGGCATTAGAGGTGTTTACTACCAAACCTGCTTGTCATTTACTTCTTAAATTTTTTCCAAAATTAAATTACCCAGGATTATGTGATATGTCATAGTTTATCAGGCGAGTTATACAAAATGAAATCAGAAAGCACTGAAAATGCTCTGAAGAAGACTCAAAATCCTCACCAACACTAAACGTAGTGTAACATAACATAACATAGCATAACATATAATAGCATAAAAAACACAACAAAACAAAGCAAAACAAAATAAGAAAACAGGGTTGGAGATTTAGTTCAATAGTATAAGTGCCCACTTGGCAAACCTGAGGTCATAAGTTCAATCCTCAGTACCAAAAAGAAAACAACCACCTAACTCTGATTTTAAAAAATGCTTGCAAGTGTACCTTAACAGTTGGTAAGCTAATCATACACAAGACATATAATCTGGCAATTTGACATCTAAGTACTTTTTCTTTGAAATAAAAGTTTATGTCCACTCAAGACCATGTATAAGAATGGCTGTGGCAGCTGGCTTTCCAGGGCCAACCCAGAAACAGAACAAATGGGATCAGTAGATGGGTGACAGATGCATGAACAAGTTGCAGTTGGCGGGTTCAGCCCCATGAGCGTGTGTGGTGGCTCCACTACCAATAAGCAGCAGTATGTGGATAGCCTAGCACAGAGACGCTGCTTGAAACAGACCAACCAAGAGCATTGAAAGTGAACAAGCTAAGCACCATCACCTCTAGGAAAGGCAAACTACCCAGCAGGGACACAAAGCCCATGCTCTGTTTGGGATGGGAGAACAGGAAGTGAAAACAGTGACTAGGAGACAAATTCCCCAGGAGGGATACCCACGTGTCCTCATCAGCACGGAGTAATGATGTCCATGGCCTTGCAAAGTCTCCCCATGCCCTTACCACCTGCTGCCTCTCCTCAAAGGAGGTCAGAGTACAGAGCACTACAGTGTGTGGCTGAGGTAAACATGAGTAAAACTTGCTATGAATCCTTTCTTGGACACATGGGTGTTATAACATGAAACATTTCATATCCTTCAAGTAAAATTATTATGGGCATTATGGGAACATCTCCATGATCCTTAGTGATAATGAAATGAAACTAACATAAGTCCAGAAAAGATAGTCAAAATAAAATTTGAGAAATCTCTAAATGAAAAAACTGTGCACCTCATCCTCTAGGGAAAGAATCGTTTGGAGGGAAAAGTCTAATAACACACACATTTTGCTAGTTTTTTAACTTGCTGTTTCTAAGGAGGACACAGATTAGCTCACAATAAAAACAAAGGAGGCATCAGAGGGGGAGCTTCAACTGTGGACCCCAGCATATGACCTCACTTCCTTGGTGGTATGTCCAAACAGAACTCTGAATACTCTGGTCACCATGCACTGTGCTCCGGTGATAGTTGGCCTTCATAGATGGCTGGCTCGAAAGAGTGAACAAGGAACATGCTACTCTGTTTTCCCTGGGCTAGTGGCCCCAGCATCAGGACCCCGTATCAGGGAACCATGTGGGAACATATGGAGAGGATGGTTCACTTGGTCCAGATGCTTCAGGAAACTCAACTGGAAACACCCAGCTGTCAGCAGCTCAGGCCAGGACTCATTGGCACACAAGAGGTGCGCAGAGGCACCCAGAGACAAGAGGAAGTGCAGAACACACATCCCTAGGCTCAACCACCAGCCACTCAGTGACAATGAGTCCAGGACTAGTTCAGATACAGGGAAGTTAAGTTCTCACCTGAGCAGCCCCATGAGACTTGGTCCCCTGTGTATTCAAGTCCTGGCCATGTGCAAGCGCCTCAGTGTCGTTTTACAACACTGAACTGTGGGGTGCTGAGTGGATCCAGAGTGCAGGGTCACTGAGGATGTAATGGGGACTCCATGGCAAGGGATTAGCTGTGGCCTTGGCCCCATGCAGACCTGCTAAGGTTGCTGTCCTGATTCCCAGGGATGACCTTCCACCCACCTCACTGACACACACACATGGGGAAAACTGTTCTGTTCTTTGGAAAGGAGATTGGAGAGTCACTCTACGGGTTTCCAGGTATGCTCAGGGTAGGAATTCTTAGGAATGACAAAGTGTCCATGGCCCACAGGTATCACTGGAAAGTGGGTGGGTGTAATCAAGCCAAAATACACATGAAGACACCCTGTGTGAAGACACTTTTCTGAGTATTGCCCATGATCTTGTAAGGAGAACAGATGCAACCAATGCCCTTTTGAGTTTTGATGTTCTTTGAAGGCCACAGCATCAGATTTGGCAGCAGAACAGATATTGTTCACCTCAAGGAAGTCTTTCTGTGTCCAAGGCCAACCTTAGAAGTGGTTACAGACCATGTAAGGAGGAGTTCTACAGAGACCAAGAAAACTGGGCAGATCTTTGCCTGACCTAGACACTGCAGAAAGGCGTGATAGACATTGATGACTCCTCACTTCTCAGATATTCATGGAGCACCAGCCCTGAGTCCTTGAGGGCAAAGACATGGCAGATATCAGTCTTTGCCTTTGTTGAGCTGACCTGCAGTGGGGAAGGGCAGGGAGAAACTGTCATGCTTCCCTAAAGAAGGGAGTGGTGTCATACCCGTAAGCAAGGACTGCCTCCAATGGAGCATTCTGTCAGCCTCTCAGGGATCCCAAGGCCAGCACTGCCACACTGTAGGTGGGAGAGGGTGGGAGTAGACACTGAACTTGCTGTGCTAGAGACCCATGTGCCTCTCCCTAAGGTAACCTGTATAGGTAATGTTAGAAGAGAGGCCAGACCTCTCGCTTTGCTACCTCCCTGTTTGCTCCAGGTCCGCATCTCCTGTCCTTGAATCCTCACTGGAGCTGAACTCCAAGGTGGCTTCCCAGGCTAAGCTTCTCATGGACCAGCTTGAGCCTCCTAAGTCCCTGGTGCCTAAGTCACAGGGTAAGGAGCCCTGGGATATGGGTTGTGACTTTGAGAGGATGAATGTGCTAGGGAACTCAGCAATGTGCCCAGACGATGGGAGACACAGAAACATGATCACCTCAGCCATCAATGTGGGGATGCAGTTTGGGAGGCTTTTATGGGGCTGTATTCATGCACACAGCTGCCTCTGCGTGGCAGTGGCAAGGTTTGACCCTGAGAAGTCCCTGGAAAGTCAGTGATGTTTCCTTCCCCTGCAACTGCAGAGGCAATTCCAGTGCATGCTGAATTTGCACCCGCAGTGCTCATGCCAGCTCCACCTACAGCTCCCTCACCAGCTGTGGCCTCACAGCAAGAGCAGGCACATGTTTTCCTTTCTTCACCAGCTGCATAGCTGGATCTCCTGGTGGCTCCCCAGCAGGAGTCATCTCTTGACCTCTACCTGTCCGCAGCTCTTGACCCACACCTGCCATTCCCCTCTCTTCCAGATTTACATATCATTCTATTTATTATTATTCTATTCTGGGATGTGAGTGATAGAATTTTTGTAAATGAAATTTAAGGGTTTATTCTTGTTTCAGTTGACGAGTTTGGTATGATTTAGTGCATTCTCCATATTGTTAAACCTTCACCAGTGTCCTCTTGCAGAAAATTTTCATCAACTCACTACGCAAATATATTTTCTTTTATTTTCCTTCCTACTATAACCTGGCCACCACTCTTCCAAAGTCCTTGTAATTTACCTTTCCTACCTTTTCCACATCACAGCAGTTGTGTTTCTCCTCTCCCTTACCCTGCTGTAAGTAACTGTTTATTCTCGCCTTGTCTGAGAAGGGAAAATCCAGACAGATTGCATTAATTTGTCATGCATGTATTCATGGACTCTTGGCGGGGCATTGTAGAAGAATTCAGGAATTCTTTGTAATTCTTAGGATTCTTTGTTTTGTTAATTATGTTCCTGGCTTTATAGCCATATACACATCAAAACTGCTCCATGTTTAATTACATGTAGGTCATTTCATATCCATTTCATATGAAAGAGACTAACACACTTTCTTTTGTTACAGAGCAGCACCATGGGAGTGTCACACCCATGTTTATTCTTTAGATATTTCCAATGATAAATTATTAATTTTAATTTATGAGTGCTTAACATGAAAACAATCACAAAAGTAAAGTATTGTAGTTGTAATACAACCATTAAAATGTGAGGCACTGTGTGTTCCAAGGAAAATCTATAACCCTGTATAGAAAGTGCAGTGTCACAGTCAGCATGTCCATTGAATTCCCCTGTGGTTTATCTCCATGAAATGTCATGAATATGGCTGCCTATGTCCTCTTCTCTGGACGAGTAAATTTATAGAAAGTCAGTCAAAGCATGTCACCACCTATAAGTTTTAGTTCTTAACCAGTAGTTCAAAGAACAAAACACATGAACACAGCCCAATTAAGAATGGGCTGTGTTCATAAGAAAAGAAACATAATTGGTCAATGAGGCAAACAAGCTGGAGAAATGAGCACTGGGAAACAGCAGAGGCATCAAGTCCCAGGTAGTAAAAACCAGCCCAGAACTCGAATCCACCAGGCTCCTGGCCAGGCTGGGGTAGATGGTGGGGACCCAAGAGCTCTCCATGACTCCTCAGGCCTGGGGTGCGGTCTTCAATCACAGATCTGCTGTGTCATGGTGTAAACCCCTGCAGCCTTCACAGAGGCCAGCTGATTGGTTGCTCCAAGCTATAAATGCTCCAGGCTGAAGTTATTCACCCAAGTCCTGGCTGCACTATGCTGCCATTGGGGCTGGGCTGCAGGAGAGTTTAGATCACTGATTCAGCAGCCACTAGGTTTCCCACAAAGAAATAGCTGAGCAAGTGGGTGCCCCAGTATGAGTTAAGGTATAGGTCCTGAATTCGATGGATGATAGAAAGTTTTCCCATGGTCTTTGAACCAAGTAGGCCTATAATGTGTCACAGGCTTGGGGCAAGGCATCAGTGACAGTGAGTGGTGAGTTCTAAGTCCAGGCCTTGCCCTGCCCAAAGGACTGCATGTGATAATGACAATGTGAGGTAACCGGAAGATGATGGCCTTAGTAGGGATGGTATCAAATTACAGGCATGTGTAGATAGGGACAGTGCCCAGGTGAAGAGAACCCCATGTGTCCCTCTAGTGTCTCACACACAAGCATGCTAGAATCTCTACAGTAAAGGACTATGTGTGTTATTTCATTCCCAATGGACATTTCAGAACCAGTGCCCAGAGAGTGACAATGCCAGGCCCAAGGCACAGGACATAGGAGAGTAAAGAGGATGGGGGAGAAGTCCAAAAGAGAAAAACCTCTTAGCACAAGACCCATCCCACTCCCATAGGCATTAGAAAAGCAGCCCCCAGGCTCTTGGGACCTGAGACTAAACATATGGGACTGATTTCAAGCAGCATCCCAAGGGATATACACACACATGCACACACACACACATACACACACACACACACACACACACACACACACGAACACACAGTGATTGCATGGACACCCACTGGTTAGCTCAAAGGAAAAGTGATCAGATTCATTCAATCTACATGCCTCAAATTCTCCCCTTATTCCTGGGCTGAACTAGGCTGGCACCAACACAGAACAGGACAATATGTCACTGGCCACCCAGAAGCTGGAAGGCTGGAGGAGAGGGACAAATCACTGCAGAATGTAGTGGAAGAGAAGACCCAGAGCTATATCCCAATAAAGCAAGGGCACACAGAGGTCAAGGTCACTACATGGGGGCATCTGAACAGCCTCACTGAGATGGAACTGATGCCTAAACCTGAGACATGCAGGCCCTAATGCTGTACAGAGTTGAGTCTGTATGGCAGAATAGAGGACCAACCATTTAGAGATTCAAAGTCAATTTTTTTTAGTCAAGAAAGAGATGAGAAGGGAGAACAGAAGGCCTGGTGAGAATAAGGGAGGGGCGGAGTTGGCGAGGGACAGGGGTGGTGGCAGAACCTCACATCTGCTATAGTGCACCAGTGACCACTGATGATTGCATGGCTGCAAACTTAGGTACAACATGTAAACTTCAGTTCTCTCAGGTTCTCTGGGTCAGGAATACAGGAGGTGCTGCTGCAGGATCCACCATAGTTTCTCCTGACCACGCTGCAGTCTCAGTGGAAACACTGCTGTGGCAGAATCTGTTCTCAGGCTCTCTCTCTCTTGCTAACAGGCAGGAACTCAGTTAGTATGGAGGTCTGAGGTCACCTCTGTCTGTTAACCTTTTTCTCTGCAAAGAGTCAGCCTCTCCTCAAGGAGAATCCAGAGACAGTCAGAGATTTATAGAGGAAGACAGAATGAAACAGAGAGGAAGGAAGGAAGAACAGAGGAGGGAGAGAGCAGGAGGTTGGTCACAGTCATTTTATGGGTGAACCTTGATAATCACATCCCATTACATCTGCCATGTTGTGTTATTAAGAACAAGTAAGAAATTGGGGAGAGAGCTCAAGACAGAGCACTTGCCTACCATGCCTGAGGACCTGGGCTCAGTTTCAGCCTGGGTAATACAAACCAGAACAAACCACGCTCAAGGAATGAGCTACTCAGGAGGTGGCCATCAGAAGGTGAGCTGTAATCAGTTGAGCACCCTTGCCATGGGTGTGGTGACTCACACAGGTGTGAAGGTAGGCACAGTGCTGATAGATTTTGAAGGTGCATCTGCATCCTTAGTGCTTGCTTAGCCTGTGTGAAGTCCTGACTTGAGGCCACAACACCAATACATAGAAGAAATTGAGATGCTTAGGGAACATAATGATGGCTGATCTAATGAACTTCTGCCTCCTCATGATGCCACCAGTGAAACATGTCCAGGAGGTGAGTGTAATCTCCACCACCATACAGCAGGAACCAGGCCTGTGTGCACTGTGTTCACCTCCCTTCCACCCCTTCATGGAAGTGACCTCTAATTCTGTATACTGTGTACACATGACACCAGCCCACAAGGTTTAAAAGTGTCATCTCTCACCTCTGATGATGTCCCTAGGAAGCAGATGCCATAGTTCCGGGGGACACACTGGAAAGGAACTGAGAGGCATGGTGTCTTGTCTAAGTTGACAAGGGAAGTAGGAAGGAGGAGTTGGGTCTAAACCTAGGTACGCTCAGACCGGGGACCTTGGATTCATTGTGGTTTTTCCTTTCCCATGGGAAAGCTTTGCCTCTTGCCAAGGATCCATCACTTGGGTGGAGCTGTTGTCTTCACTCTGAAGGACAGTGGGCAGTATTCCATATGCTTCCATGGTATCCAGAGCAAGAATCTCTGGGTGATGCCAGATGACCTAGTTCCACACAGACATCATGGAGGGAGCTGATGGGTGCCTTAAATCATCAGTGTACCAGGCACTGACCATGATGCAACGACCAGAGCAGATGCAAATGCTGGTCTCTTGTGCTTCCATATTATGAAGGCCACACAGTCACCCTGGAGAAGTGACCAGGTACTACCCACCTTACTGTGAGTGTCCCTAATTCTTGGCTTCTGTACACATGGACATAAAATAGGGGAGGGGAAGGGAAGACTCATGAAGGCACACAGAATGGAGTGATGCATCCATATATGAACTGAATTTGGAGGAAAGACAGGCAGAAAGCACTCCCACTATCCACTCACTTTTCAGATAGTTATAGAGCAGCACCCTCTTGAGCCCCCATGATTAAAGTAACACTGCAGACTCCACCCTCTTTCCATAGAGGCAATATGCCACAAGGGTGGTAAAGGGAAATGCATTTCAGGCTTCCTGAAGAGTTGAGGACAGGTGGTCACAGCACTGTCCAGGGAACTCTGTCAGCAAGTGAGGGCTGATTTTGGTTAGTGCACAGGATACACTGGGAGGGCAGTTTGGGAGGGAGGCCAGACCTGTAGTGCTGCTTACAACTGTCCTCCTCAGGATTAGAGTTTCCCTTCTTGGCTCCTGGCAGATGCTGCTGAGGATGGTGGGACAACCAGCCCAACCAAATATGATTGAGTTGGGCCAAGCCTAGCTCACTGAAAATGAGAACTACAGTGAGAAGGAATTGGCCTGGGTCTGTTGGTTTCTGAGGAGAACATGGGACACTTTAGAGGGAGAAAGACTGTCAGGGGCCTCCTGCAACACAGAGTCATGCAGAAGTGAGTGGAGTGAGGCAAAATAGAAAGGTTTCCTTGGGTGCATTAGTGCACAGAGCTGTCCCTCACCAGCCCTGGGAGGCTATGGGGCTTGCAAGGAGCAAGGACAGTTGGGGATTTTTCTAAGGCAGGTCTGGTACCAGACTGAGTTCAAGGTCTCCTTATAGATCTTGTGCCAGCCTCACCTCCAATGACCTCACCATCTCTGGGATCAACCTGAAAATCAAGGTCAGATACCCGGTCTGGTGGAATTCCAAGGCAGGTCTGTTACTGGCTCCATGGCAGGGGTCCTCAGCTCCACTTAGGGCTCAAGTCTTGCAAAGTAAGAGCCCTTCATTTCACCTTCACTTTGCCTCTTCTATTTCTCTCAGTTTTCATTTCTACTCTTAAATCTATAGTTCTTTGAAACATTAAATTCTAAGATTATTTAATTTTAAGTTAAGATTTCATTAGATTCCACATGTTCAGTTGAGTCACAGGTAAGCACATTGTCAACTGGCACAATCTATATCTGTACATCTGTCTAGTTCCAGCTTTCTGCTCAGTATTGGACCCATCCATACCCCTGGTCTCTCCTGCTAGCCCCCACCCACCGCTGACCTTTCTCTCACTGTGATTTACTACCCTGGGTTTTTCATATCAGTGCATCAGATTCTGTTTGGCCAAACATTCCTGGAGGAGACTGGATGCTATTACTGTTTGACAGTAACATCCCCAAGTTCAGTTTCTGCTTTGCTTCACTCATTCTACTAAGCTGCAGAATGGACTCTGAGTGTTCAAACACATAGGGTGTGAACTGCAGCAGAAATCTGCAAAAACTTCAGTTAACTGGGTTGTGAAAATACAAGGAAAGTTTTTTGGCAAAACACACCTCTTAATAAGTATTTGAAGCACCAAAGAAACCAAGAAGAAGACAAAGATGAAGAGGAAGAGGAAGAAGAGGAAGAAGAAGAAGAAGAAGAAGAAGAAGAAGAAGAAGAAGAAGAAGAAGAAGAAGAAGAAGAAGAATACAAGGAGGAGGTGGAGTAGGAGGAGGAGGAAAAGAAAGAAAAACAAAAAGTAATGCCAACGTGTGGGGTTTTGTCTCCAATGCCTCAGCCTCATTTAGAAAGGAAAGGATCAAAATTTGCAGAATGGAAGGGTCACTGTAGAAAATGCACTTTTCCCCAAGGCACTGATGGTGTGTCTGGCCCACTATGAATGTCTAATCCATAGCAGAGCTTGGAGCCTGGTGGAGGCTGAGGCCAGGACCCAGGAGTTGAGGCCCCTGGGGCTGAGGTGGCAGAGTATTTGGTGCACCCTCATGGCTCTGCCTTATTGGCCCTGCAGGGCTGCAGCGTGGATGCAGTGGTGGAAGTGTGTATAATTCAGGAGGTGCTGGGCTCCTCTGCATGCTGCACACTCCCTTCTTGACCTGAGCACAGGAAGATTCAAGCCTTCCCTGCTGGAAAAAGAGACTCTGAAGAAGATTCTGTGTGTCCTCTAAAAGACACAGATGAGCACAGTGATTTCTCAGGTAGGGAGGGCAGGACACCCACCACAGCGGGATTTGCATGGCTTCATGTGTTGGGGATTTAAAAGTTAGTCATGAATGATGTGTTGCCTTTCTGAATAAAAAGACTCCTTATTTTATATATCTATAAAGTGATGCTTGAATGTTCTTCTATATGCTTATCCTATATTACACATAAAGAAATATTAAGTCATCCAAATCCACTCACCTATTCAAGAAAATACCAACTATTTATTCTTAAGTGAATTGAACAGAAGAGAAGTAATATTGAGTGGAGCACTATAAATAATGCAATGGAAAATAAAATGGAACAACCATAAAGGCATCCCTCCCAGGACGAGAAGTCTGCTATTGACCAGCTCCTCTCTCCTATCCTCACCTGCTGTGCAGGCCTGTGTCTCTTCACTACTGGGTGGAGAGCCAGGACACAAGCTCTCTTCAATCTCAGGAAAGATCAGGGACATGGCCTAGGACATGGCCTTCTTTCAGCATTTTCAGTGGCTGTAATTTATAATTAATTCAGCAGATGTGCTGTGGAACATTCATGGTTTCTAACAGTCCACATCTTAACAGATTAAGAAGAGAATACGGTGTCTGTCAATCTCATTTTTATAATGACTCTTAGAAGTGGAATTTCCAGGTTAAATGTATATAAGATTAATTTGAGGGTCTCAGATTTTTCACCTGAAACCTCAGCATAGAGTTAGAGCCTGGTAGAGGAAGACTGAGTCTGCTCAGATCTATGTGGAGATCTAAAGTCAGAGAGATGGTCCAGGCAGAGGTGTAGGACACCATGGCTAAAAAAGGCCTGGTTCAGTCCTCCTCATCCATCAGTAAGTTGTCAGGAAAGCATCACACACTGTACGCTGCACAGGATAGAGCTGGAATGGTTCCAGAGCTCCTCCATACATGCCTGAGGCCCCTCTCTCACTCAGGGGAGCTCTGTATGAGGTCAGTCTGTTACAGAGCCCAACTTGACTGAACGATTTCTACCCAGGTGCAGATCTGAACTGCCACATGTGGACTCACCGTAGTTATGGAGCAGGACAGGTGTTTACAGGGAGCAGGTCAGGAGATCGGTACACTGCAGGCAGGTCAGGGTATGAAGCTTTAAATTAGAGACCAGGCCCTCACCAGGCCCAGTTTCCTCCAGCAGTAACCACACCATTCAAGAATGTGCATTAAATCTGAGTAACTGAAAGGAGTTACTCACAAAATTATATATTATAGAGATAGTTTGAAGGTACAAAATAAATTGTAGCATCCATAAGTAAAATGAGATGTGACCTTTAATGGATATGTGATGTCCCCAAACCACATGCATCAGAAGGAAATAGTCTGATGAACAGAGCGATAAGGAGCACAGGCAATGGGTAAAAATCACAGCTTCTTACTAACAACAACAAAGCTGGGATACAAAAAGTGCACTGGTGAATTTTATCCAGTATATAATAAAGAATATATACTGATTGTTTTTCAATTCTTTGATCAAGTTGAAGGAAAACCCACCACCAACTTCTTTTAAGTGACAACGTTAAAGTTATCCTGAGAATGAAGCCAGACAATAATGTCTTAAAAATAATATAAATGAAAACACTCTGTTGACTAATATTCCTACCAAACATAAACAAAAGTGTTCAGCTAAATGTTTACAACGTTAACTCACCAGCATATTCAAAGTTAACCAACGTGATCAACACTGGGCTCAATCTCAGTGGTGCAAGAATGGTCCCTCTCTAACAAACTATATGTTTCCACTGGTTTTAACATGTTGTATCTTACTATATGTTACTATATGTGATAGTATAAAGAAAAATTTTTAAAAGGCAAGGAGATAATATAGAAACCATTGTTCGTTTTCTGTTAACTGGTTCTAAATACCCTGTAGTTCTTTCATTCTGTTGAATGGCTTCACACTGTCTTGATATGCTTGATGCTATTGTATATGAAGTTATACTCAAATAATTCAAGGAATGAGGCACTCTGGTGACTACTATTATGTTAGATTATCTGGGAGTGAAACACAATTATACTTAAATTGTTCCATTCTGACCAGTGTTGTTCTATTACAATATCCTCTTTTATCTCAATCTCCACCCTTTTTTTAAATTAAACTTTTTTATTTTTTTCAATTAAGGGAAAACTAAATTTAAAAATAGCGGGATATATTATAGTAACTATTTGTTTTCCTATTAACCTGATTTGACCCCAGTATTGCTCTCCACATCTTGTTGTGTTTGATTTTACTATATTGTATTTTGTTTGATAGTATCAAGTTTGAGGGTATAGACAACCACTTTGAAGACAATAAGATTTATTATGATGCCCATTATAGTTTGACTATTATCTTCTTTTGAAGTCTTGCCAGGTTTCCAGTGTAGGTTTTATTGGTCTTGTTCTGTACTGTTTTGATCAATTCTATTATACCTGATGATATAGTAACTCTTTTTAAAAATAGCAAGAGGCACAATGGTAACCATTTTTGATCATCTGATATTCTATTTTTGCATCATGTATTATGCTCATTCATAGTTTCAATTTACCATGCTCCTGTATTTTTGTTTTATCTATTTCTTCTCTAGCTATGTTGAGCAACTACTTTACTATAGTTGTTATTTCTTTACATTAGACATTATTTCTAATTCGATTTCCTCTATAGCATTATAGATTTCTTTCTTTACTTCATTTGCTATCTTTTGAGATTTCTGATTTATGACTTTTAAAGTCCTCTATTTCAATGTAGATTGGTCTTGCTCCTGATGGAATAGATGTTTAAGATTGCATTTTGCCTTTTCTTTTTGTCATTTTCCAATAGGTATAACACCCATGTTGGGACTGTTTCACTCACATTTTGCTTTAACTCTTTCAGCTGCTGCCATATTCCAAAGCTGTCTGGATTGTACACATGTATTATGCAGACAGAAGAAAAGTCCCCTGAGTCCCTCTCCTTGGGCTATGGGCTCCTTCACCTCCATCTTCTGTCAAGTAGTAGGCCTGTCATGCAATACCAAGGAACTCTCACAGGGACGATCCTAGTCATTGGGCCTTAACTTCATGAGAAGTCAGTACTCCCTGGGTCATGTGGTGTGACTTCAACAGGAGCCAGCTGTGATTCCAAGTCCTCCATGGGATTCACAATTCTATCACTTCTAAGACCTTCAACATGCCCGTGGCAGTCACATGAATGCTTCCCAGTTTCTACATGCCTCCTATCATTGTCAATTATCAGGTAAGCAAATATTCATTCCACAAGAGAAACCCTGTTTATGTTTTGAAGAGCACAAAAGCAGACTTTCTTTTTTTGGGCAAAACACACTGGTATTAGTGAGGAAGTGCACAAAGGAAATTTCTTCTCTCTTGTTTGTGGTACATTCACTTCAGATATCATTTTGACAGTTAATTTCAGATTAACTCATCTGACTATCTTAGGATTCTGTGCATACAATCTTCTCTATGTCATGAAGAGAATTTTAAAAGGTATTCACATGAACTTTGTTTCCAACAACTGAAAACTGCAATGTGAATATCCAATAACATTTGAATGAATAAACAAACCACAGAAAACCATGAAGTGAGAAGCTACTAAAAAAAATCTATAGGAAAACACTGTACAGTAATCGCACTGTACATAATCTTTAATGATTATGATTGCTGAAAGAAGGCAGAGAGGTCAAATTCTGTCCAGTCATTACATAAATTTTGAAAATGTGACAAGACACATGTGATAGAAGACAGGTCAGTTCATATAAGAGATAAACTCTGTTCTCTCAGAGTTGCTGTGTATCAGGAATCCAGGAGCATTTGCTGGGTCTGTTACCATCATATCTCTGTGAAGACAGGCTTAGGTGAGATGGCACTATGGCAGAATTTGCTCTCAGGGTCTGTCCCTTGCTTACAGGCAGGACCCAAGGCAAAAGCCTGATGCCTTTTGGACTGTTTTCCCTTTTCTCACTCAAAGCTCATCAGCCTCTCCTCTTGCAAGCTTCAGAGATAGCATTGGCTTCCCCACACCCAGAGATGCAGAGAGAGAGAAAAATAAATACTAGAATGTAAGAGAGAACATAAGTGGGAAAGAACAGAAGATGCATCACAATTATTTTAATGCTTGAACCTTAGTATTCACATCACATGATGTCTGCCATATTCAGTTATTTAAGAGTGAGTCAGGAGCTGGGGAGACCTCAGTGTAGAGTACTAGTTTACCATGCATGAGGCTCTGGGCTCAATTTCAGCTCTGCTAATGCAAAATAACAACACTAAAAATAATAATAATAAAAAAAATAATTCACTAAGTGAGGCCCATAATGTAGGGAATGGCCACTCAGCTTTTGGCATCAGAAGGTCATCTGTCAGCTATTGAGTAGGAGTCAGGTCATGGGAGTGCTATTTCACACAGGTGTGAATGTAGAAGCAATGCCAGAAGATTTGTGGGTGCAACTCCATCCATAGTGCTTGCATAGCCTGTTTGAGGTCCTGACTCTAGCCATAGCACCAGTACATAGAAGAAATTGTGATGCTTAGGGAACATAAAGATGATTGAATTGAAGAACTGCCCCATCACAATGCCACCAGGGAATATGTCCAATAGGTCAGTGTCATTTCTACCACCAGGCAGCACTGTATTCCAAATTCATCGCACCCATTCCTGGATTTAACGTCTAATTCTGTACACTATGTACACAAGACACTAGCCAACAGGCATTACAATTGTCATTTCAGACTGGTGATAATATCCCTCAGAAGTAGGTGCCAGGATGACCTCTATAGTGCATGGGGACACTCTGTGAAAGACTTGAGGCTTGGTGTCTTGTCTAGGTTTACTTAGGAAGTCAGAAGGAGGATTTGGTTCTAAACCCAGAGCTTTCCCCTCAGAGCTGTGACCCTGCCAGCACTGCTGGTTTTTCTTAGCCTTGGGGAAGCCTTGCCTGCTACCATGGATCTGTCACTTGCGTGAAGCTGTTCTCTTCATTTTGAAGGACACTGGAGAGTCATTCCATGTTCTTCCACGGTATCCACAGCAGGAGTCTCTGGGGGGATACCACAGGATATGGGTTCACAGAGACATCATAACAGGAGATGGTGAGTGCCTTTAACCCCCAATTTACTAGGCTGTGACCATGATGCAATGACCAGAGCAAATGTAGCCAGTGTTCTCTGGTGATTCCATGTTATCCAGGACACAAGTCCCTCTAAAGAACAGATCAGGTACTACCCACATTACCGTGAATGTGCCTAACTTCCTGGCCTCTGTATATGTGAACACATAATAGGGGAAGAGGTGTCCCCAGATGGCACACATAATGGAATGATGCATCACTGTATGAATTGAAGATGAAGGAATGGCAGGCAGAACACACTCCCTCTGACCACTCACTTCACAGATATTTACAGTGCACCAACCCTGTAGAGTAAGCACAAATAGATTAACACGCAGACACCATTCTCTTTCTCACAGAGACAACACCACAAGGGTGGGAAAGGAAAATGGATTTCATGCTTTCCTAAAGAGTGGAGGACAGGTGGTCACAGCACTTTTAGAGACTGCTATCAACAGGGGAAGGCTTCCTGGGCCAGCACTGTCCCATTCAAGGCAGTGAGAAGACTGGGCTGGGCTCTCTGCTACTAGAGCAGGAGGCTGGTGTCAAATTCCACAAGATGTCTCAGCTGAATTGGACCAACCTGAGCTCACTAAAACTAAGCACTGCCTTCAGAAGGTTTTGACTTTGGCCTGTGGGCCTCTGGGTAGTGCATGGAACATTTGAAAAGGAGAAAGACTGCCAGCCTTGGGACCTCATGTAACCCTGAGGCATGCAGAAATGAGTTGATTTAAGATGAATGAGAAACTTTGATGGGGTGGATTTGATCCAACATGAATGAGAAACTTTGCTGAGAAGTTCTGGGGCCTGCAAGGAGCAAGGCCAGTTGGTGATTGTTGTCCTTCTGCTGATGCAGGGCTGGTACCTGACTAACCCCAAGTCCCAATTGCAGAGCTTTGGTCATCTGCACCTCCAGTGACTTCACCAGCTCTGGGATCAAAGTAAAAACTAAGGTCAGGCACCCTGTCTTAAGGAATTCCATAACTGGCACTTTTACTGCACCATGACAGGTGTCTTGAACTCTACTTAGGGCCAAGTCCTGCAAAGAACCTGCTTTTACCTTCCCATCCCCTTGAAACCCCTCCCCTTGTATTTCTTTCAGTTTTGATTTTTATTCCTATGTCTATAATTATTCTCAACATCAAATTCTAAGGTAATTTTAATTAAAAGTTAAGATATCATGCATTTCAACATATTCAATTCAGTAGCACGTCATCCCATCACTAATTTGTACAATTTCCACATCCATTGAGTTCCAGCACTCTGCTCACTTTGGGACCCTTCCATATCCTTGTTCTCTCTTGCTACTCCCCACCCACTCTGACTTTTTCACCCTCTAATTTAGTACTGTGGGTCTTTAATATTCATGCATCAGATTATGTTGGCCAAATATTCCTAGAAGAGACTGGCTGCTTTGCTCTTTGATAGAAGACAAAATCCCAGGTAGACCAAAGTGTACAGGTAAAATGTACTGAGTATATACTCATCTTTCCATGTTGGAAAAGCTTTCCCATGATTTCAGTGATACAAGGGAAAGAGAAAGATCTGATTCCTTACATTTGAAAAACAGAAACAAGAATAATGTAGAATCCACAATAAGAAATCTTTACTTACAAGCAGCAGACAGATAATTAATTTGTATTAGAGGTGACAAAGAGGTGTCATGAGTCCATCTGTGAGAGATGAATACTTCTTGTAATTCAAAAGAGAATCACAACATGCAAACAAATGTAGAAAACGCCAAGTGTCCCAAAGCTGATTCCTGCAGGCACACATCCCTGACATGTGCTGGGTCCCCATCTGATGGCGGGTTTTAAGGCAAGTGCTGAACATCACTGGGGAGAACATGGTGTGCAGAGAAGAGCCCTGTCCAGTAGCTCCCATCACAGCTCTACACAGGTGTCCCCGGACCTTGCAGTGCTCAGAACAGAGATTTATCCCACACAGAGATCCGCATAACTTTTCAAGCTTTCTGTTTAAGACTGTGGTTCACAGCACTGTTTGAAGCAGGAGGACACTGGGAGCCTTGCTACACTCCACATAGAGAGTTCAAGGCATCAGAGTGGGTCATGAGAACCAGGTAAAGCTGCAGGGATGCTGAGCTCAGTCTCTCTGGGACCACAAGGAAAGAGGAAAAGGAATCTGATCACGAAGTAATACACTGATGAGAGAAGGATGTGTGCATGGAGGATCATGGTTTTGAAAAGGAAATGTCTCTTACATCAATGTGTGTCCACAGACAGACATGTAAGTATGTATGCCCAAGAATGGGGTCTCAGCAGTGTACTTTCTTATGCAAAGCCTGATTCAAAATAAAAAAGAAATTTAAAAACAGAATTTACTGTAGTTCAGTGCAAGGCCCTGCATTCAATTCCCAGAATTGAGTTAAGGAAAAAAAATGGGAGCAAGCTGAAGGGCTGCAGAACACCATCACCTGGTCGTTCTGGAGAGCAGTGTGCCCCAAGCAGCTTTGAGTCTCCACATCTTTCTTGGGCACTTTGATTTTAAAGAATGATCAGTTCCATGAAGGATGGGGAAAGGAGGATTTTCATCCAAGAAAACAAAGTCTCATTAACAATGGAGAAGAACTTTTCAATGATTACTAAACTGCATGGTGACCACAGTTAATAAGGATAGCTTTCAAATCTGGTAAACAATGGGATTTGCAGTTGCAGTCACTGTGAAAGTATTTGTAGGTTAGTAAGGTGGTAGACACATGGTAGACACATTAACTAGATTGATTTTTTCTACAAAGGAGCCATAGACCAAAAGCACATGTTACCTCACAAACATTCATAATTATTGTGAATTACTAAAGGAGGATATCCTATACCTGTACTCCCAGCAGTCTGGGAGGGGAAGGAAGGGGGACCACAAGTTTAAACCCAACTTGGAGAGCTGAGTAAATTATTTACATACTATCTCAAAATTTAAAAAAAAAAGAAACCAACAAATTTTTAAAGTGCATGGGCATATAGCTCATACAGGAATCCCTGGGATCATTGAACACAGTGTATTAACCACTATTCTGTTACAAAAAAAATTAATCCATTGATAAAAGTGTTTTCATTCTTTATTAATATCTACCTGTGCTACATTAAAATTAAAAAGAGTAAAAATTGGTTGCTTGTTTTATTTTCCTTTGAGACAAGGTATTGCTATGTACTGCAGGCTGACCTTGACTCAACAAATATTTCAGGCTAGCCTTCAACTCCCTGTGATCCTTGTGTCTAACCCTCCTGTGTGCTGGGATTACAGGCATGCACCACCATGCCTTGCCAGAAAGTGTGTTTTTTTTTTAATTGTAAAGAGGATAAAACCAAATGAAATAAAACAGAATCAATACAAAAGGATGAACATGGTACATCAGTTAAAAATAAAATCCAACAGTAGGTTGTGTGGCCTCACATCTGGTACAAAAAATGACTCAACACCTTGCTGAACTCCAAATTTCTCCAGATAATTGGGCAAATACCTAAATTTTGCAAGGTGTCTATTGTTAACATGCCTTGTCTACGGAGCAATTCATATCAAGTACCAGGGAAAGAACACAGAACTTTGATTTCCTATTTTAAATGTCTGGAATTTATCCCAAGAAAAAAAGATATATGCTCAATGCAGTTTTTCTAAGAGGAACTAGACTTGTGTACATGGTCAGTAACAGGATAACTAAGTAAAACTCTACCTATGCATATAATATAAATATTCAACACTACGCAAATACATAAATGATATGAGCAGAACTGGGGAGTATGGTTAGAGAAGCCGAATACGGACAAGATGGGTATTCTGCATCAAGTTCAATAATGTGGGTGAATTATTTTTTTTGTGGATTTAAATTTTTAAACTGCTGATCACACTTCCTCATCCCTCAAAGCCCCATGCCACATCCAGACTCCTCACAAAGCTTAAACACCCAAGAGGCACCAATATGAAAACAAGCAGAAAGCCCTTATCAATGGAATGGACTGGAGACAAAGCATATGCATGTAGAATAACAACTGTCTTAGTTTAACATCTAGGTCCTCTCTCAGTCTCTGCAGGGAGGAGCTCCAAGTGGAATAAAATCGTCCTATTGGGGTAAATGTCCGCGGCTCAGCTCAAGCTCACTGAGAGCACAGGCCATGTGAGACCCCCAGCTGCCCTGCCCACAGATCCCACACCAGGGCTGGGCTTCGAACAACACCTGGGGGAGGGGAGCAAGGATCTCGGGCCACGTGCCAGGCCTGGCCAAGGGGACCCCGACAGAGAGGAGGGAGGAAAGGAGGGCCCTGAAGACCTGAGGCTAGGTTGCCCCAGGGCCGCACCAGCCGCCTCCCTGGACCCCTGACCAGAACACTTGTGCTGCTAAAGTCGAGGCCACCGGGCCGCGCTGACACTCAACATTGCCTGCCGCCCAACTACCTGGCCCAGACCCCAGTCCCAGCCCAGCCACAGCCTAGATGGAGGAAGGAAGGAAGAGTGCTCAGGTCTCCAGAAGGGGTCGCTAGCTGCAAAATGGCCACTCCGTGCATCCCCTGTGAAGCGAGGCCGGGGGCGGGGTGGGACTGAGTGGGATGCAGAGGCCAGTGGCTAGGGACCATCCCTGGGCGCGGGTCTTCCAGGTTGGTCCAGGTGGAGTGTAATCTTCGCTGGCGGCCAGGGGGTGGGGCCAAGCGATGTGAGTGGCTGGTCCAGAAGCTGGGACCCAGGAGGTGCAGAGCCCTCCAGGAGGCAAGAATGAGGCGGTGGGCGTGGCAGTGGGGGTTAGGGTTTCTATGATGCTGGGTGTGGCTGCAGGTTGAGCTTCTGGGAGACTGAGCCCCAGGCTTGCTGTGAGAAGAAGCAGAGGAGTGGACTGAGTCTGAGGCTTGGAATTTATAGATGTCTGGACTCAAATCTTCCCAGGCCTGACACCTTAGGTACACTGCCTGTCTTCTGGGAGCCTCAATTTCCACTGTTCTTATTCTTGTATTATTTTGCTTTGAAATATTATGTGGTTTTTTTCTATTAAAAAAAACAAACTGTGATGAAACAATACTCATCTCTTGGCACTGCTGTGAAGATCCAATGAAAACCCTGCAGAGCTCTTCCCATGGTTCTTACCATATAGCAAGTGCTCAGATGCCATTGTTATTTGCACTGTTGCCCTTCTTTTATTACAGAGAAATGAGTGCTTTCGGTATCAATAGTATGATGTCTTCATAACTTAAAAATATGTTTACATGCTAATATAACACACTAACAAACATATGTAACACAGGTGTAAGGCCAGGGCTTCTCTGAGGTGCTTGACATATGTTAATTCTTACAAGAGTAGGGGTTATGAATTATTTTCATTTTCATAGCTCTGTGAGCCGAGACACCAACATTTAATACCTTTTCCAATGACAAACGTGTGGACAGAATTTTAACCCAGTGGGCCTCATACCAACACCTCCATTAACTAACCCATACTTGGCACAGCACTGCTACAGTTCTGCTTTGGATTTTTCACATGAGTGAGGCATGAAGTTGTTCATGGGAGGTTGCACAGGTAGCTAGAAGCAGTTTGTGTCAGGGTTCACTAGAGAGTCAGCTTTAATTTGTGTGTGTGTGTGTGTGTGTGTACCTGTGTATGTGTCACACATAAAGGATTTACAAAGTAAGATTAGAATGGCCATTTGCAGAGTCATGGGGAGAACACCAAAGGGCCATGTACACCTTGGAGATGCAGAACAATTGGCTGAAGGTTATATGGACTGTTCATGGGCACTGTGTGAACACTTGTTGGCCTGCTTTGGGAACTCAAGAAAGATTTTCTGGGGTGAGGTCCCAAGGTCAGAGAATGTACATGTTCAAGACAATAGCAACGGTGGTAGTCAGTGTGGAACAGAGCAGAGAACCACTGTTTTTGTTGTATAATTCTTACAGTTTGTTATCTCATATTTACATTCTTGTATACTGCTTAAGCAGTCCATGGTGGTCAGGAAGCAGAATAGAGGGACAGCACCAGGGAGAAAGAGCCAGGTACCAGATGGATTACTTAGCGTCATTCCTCCATGACCCCTACAGATGAGCCCAGAAGTACACTTTACTAATCCCTTGGACAGCTCTCAAGCCAATCAAGTTGACAATGAAGTCAATCATAACATAGCAGAAGTTTGGCGATGTTAAAATTATAGGTGATTTACATATGTGCATATATATATATATATATATATATATATATATAGTATTTTGGGTTTTTTCCACCTTTAAAATTCTATCCAAAGTAAAAAAATGCTGATTTTTTTGTAACAGAAATAAACTTTCCTTAGGTACATTTTATAAAATGAACTGAAAAAGACTGAAAAATAAATGAACAAGAGTTTTTAAAAGAACAGGGTTTAAAAATACTCACAGGAAGAGCCAAAAATCTTTACTCTGCTTTGAAAAACTACTTGAAAGACAGTTAAACAATTTCTAAGTTAAACATGCAAGACCTGAAATATTCAACTTCACACTGAGTATCTTCCCCTTGTAAATCAGTGCTACAGCTATACAAACACAAGAATGACTACAGCAACTTTATTTTTGAGATCAAAACTGGAAACACCACACAGGGCCTCAGCTGATGGACACATGAGGATCTGTG
This sequence comes from Cavia porcellus, assembly GCF_034190915.1. Classification (NCBI taxonomy): domain Eukaryota; kingdom Metazoa; phylum Chordata; class Mammalia; order Rodentia; family Caviidae; genus Cavia; species Cavia porcellus. The sequence goes on from NW_026947529.1 coordinate 523,702, forward strand.
GTTCATCCACACTGTGGGATGTGATGGCTCAGCCACTGACAAGGAGCAGCACTTGTGAAACCTAACATGGTTATGAGGATTGAATAAACCCTAGCAGCTCTCTCCAAAACAAAAACAAAAACCTCCTGCATCCTGTGTGGTTACAGACCTGTCACCTCTAGAAAATACAAAGTGTTTCCCAGAGACAAAAAGCAGACACATTGCTTAGAATGGAAGGAAGCAATTATAAGGAGCCATAAGGAAAATGTGAAGGTGACGTATACATCACCGCTTTGGTGACAATTTTCAAGGGGCTCATGTATGACAAGACTCCTAGAGGATTTTTGTTTGTTTTTAGTTTTAGTTTTGTTTATTTTTGACACCATGAACAAAATTCAGGACCCTCTGGTTGCCAGGGAGCACTTTGCCACTGAGCTATATTCCTGGCCCATGTCAAGATTCATCCAATTTTGTATTTAAACCTGTAAGTTCATTGTATGTCAATTATAATGAAATAAAATTGCTTTTAAATCACTTCTCATCTCAGCTATCCACAAAAGTTTACTTACTTATAGATTTACTAACAAGCAATTTTATTTATAGATTTATTTCTAAGCAGTTTTGTTTATTTATAGATTATTTTATACAAAGTTTTGTTTATTTATAGATTTATTTATTTTTTGCTCTGCTGAAGATTGAATCCAGTGCCTTGGTCCTTTTATCATAATTTATTCCCAGACAGAGCCTTGCTAAGTTGCTAAGTTGTTTACATTGGGCTGGAATTTTATTACATTTATTAGCATTTTTGTATACTTAAGTAGAACAAAGTTAACTAAATTGAGTAGTCTCAAGTAAATCAATAAATACTGCTTAATAATCAATAGCTGGGTGTGATGGTACATGCGTGTAATCCTGGCACTTAGGAAGCTGAGGCAGGAGGATTGTTGCAAGCTCTAGGTCAACCTAATTTACATAGTGAATTGAAGGCCAGCCTGAACTACACAGTGAGAGTCTTAAAAATGAATTAATAAAATAAAATAAGATAAACCCTGGACTAAGGCAAGGAATTATCTTCTAGTCCAAAGCATGGGCATCTTCAGAGGATTTACTTTCGATGGTGTTATGGTTTGTATCTGGGTGTCTCCACCAAAGCCTCATGAAGTCACAGAGGCAGCTAAACCTAGCATCTGTGATTGGTTCAATGTTTAGTGCTGTGATTGGTGATGAAAGTGTTTCACCTTCCCAGGGTTTGAATTATCAGAGTAAAAGAGGTCTCACCAGTCCATGTGAGAGAAGTGAGAAAATCTTGTAATTCAAAAGGAAATCACCACTTGTGGCCAACAGCTGCAGAAAACATTCAGCCTCCAAAAGTAGATTCACCCAGGCACAAATCACTGAGAAGTGCTGTGTCGCCATCCAATGACACATTTTTGAGGCAGGAGCTGAGCAGCACTAAAGAGAACATTGGGGACAGAGCAGAGTCCTGTCCCATAGCTCCCATCACAGCTATATACAGAGCCATCCTTAGACTTCACATGACTAAGAAGAGAGGTTTCTCCAACACAGAATGCTACACAAATTTTCAAGATTTCTTTTCAAGAGTTTGATTCATAGTACTGTTTGAAGCAGGAAGGAACTGGGACCCTCCCTAGCCTTCACGTAGGGCATGCACAGGAGAGCTGTTTGGAGAAGGCCATGCATGATTGTTGGAGGGAACTCTGGGCAGGGCCATTGAGGTGCAGGTCTAGCGGTGAAAAACTCATAGCACAGCAAGGTTTTTCATGTGTTAACCAGTGCACTGGGAGTCTACACTGCAAACCAGTTCTTCCCAACACCAGGGACAACACTGAGCAAGGGCATTTGGATGCCAGAGTGGCCAGTCAGGTGAGGGGCAGCTCTGACTGACACCCTGCGTAGAGTATCCCTCTGGAGCTGAACCCCCAGCAGGTCCACCTCACTTCCTTTTCAGGTCTGTCAGCAAGGACATCACACAGGAGCACTGCAACACAATTGAAGTTTGCTCAAACTAAATCATTTAGCTTCCTTTTGAAGAAATGTTTGAAAATGCACAAGTCTGAGAAAAACAAGGCTGAGAACAGAATTCTGTATGTTGTGTAAGTAAACTGATCCTTTATAAATCATGGAAATAATGCCTGTGGGTGATTCTGCAATGGCAGAGGTGTGAAATCTCATGCACGAAGGTTTCAAAATTGCAAAAGAATAACTCCAAATAAATGCTACATGGACATGACTTCCCTTTGGCACTGCACTACAGCAATCTAAATTTACTGAGGCACCTCAGTAAACCCAAGGCAAAACCCACCCGATGATTTAATCACCCAAATGTGAGGGTTCAATGCTGTGCTCCCTGCTTGATGCTGCTGCTGGTTGACAATTTCAAGGTGTTTCTATCTGCACAAGCCATCTCCACCCCTCTCAGCTCATGATTGCCTGGGTGTGGATCAGACTATGTCTTTACATAAAATCCCATCATGATTTCAGGATGGGTAGCAGTCTCTTGTTTACTGGAAATTATTTTTGAAGTTTGGGTGTAAGAATCCTTAGTCCATGTGCTTAGCAACTTGAGGGGAAATGAGATTGTTTGAAGTAAATGTAGGAAACTCATTTGTCAGTGGCAGATTCAGTTGGTATTGAAGCCCATATGTTATGGGTAAACAGGCATGAGTCAGGGAGTACTGTACAAAATGCTGGAAGGCACAGCAGTGTCCCCAACTTCAGTTTCTGCTTTGCTTCCCTCATTCTACCAAGCTGGAGAGTGGATTCTCAGAATCCACTTGAGCACATAGGGTTTGAACTACAGTAGAAATCAGTAAAAACTTCTGTTAACTGGGAGTGAAAAGACAAGGAAATGTTTTTGACAAAATGCAGTTCTAAATATCTGCTTAAATAAACAAAGAAGCCAGAAAAAAATAACAACAAAAAGAAATGTAATGACAATATTGTGATTTGTTCCAATGCCACTGCCTCAGTCTCAAAGATAGGCGCAAAACTTGCAGAGTAGAAGGGTCACTGAAGACAGTGGTCTTCGTGGTCTTCATCCCCAGAGGTGCAGAGTGGGTACACTGCCCACTAAGTCAAGATGAATTCAGGATAGCACCTGAATCCTGGTGGAGGCTGAGATCAGGACCCAGGAACTGAGACCTCTGGGACTGAGGAATCAGAGTTTTTGCTGCATGCTGGCTGCTCTGCCTTTCCTTGCTGCAGGGCTGCATCATGGATGAGGTGGGGGAAAAGGGTGTAAGGCAGGCAGTGCTAGGCTCCTGTGCAAGCTGCACAGTCCTTGTGCTGCCTGAAAGCAGGAGATTCAGGACTTGCTTGCTGGAAAAATAGACACTGAAGCAAATCTGTTGTTGTCCTATGGCAGTAGCAGGCACAGGTCAGCATGGTGGCTTTTATGGTAGGAAGGGCAGGGACACCCACCACAGCAGGATCCTCATGGCTTTATGTGTTGGGATTTTTAGAAGTTAGTCATGAGTGATGTGTTGGCTTGCTGAATACCAAGCCTCCTTATTTTATATTTACAGTGAAATTTAAAGTGTCTGTACTGTACATAACTTTCAGTATATAAAATGAAATTAAATCATCCATTTCCACTTACCTATTCAAGAAATTAGCCACTATTAAATATTAACTGATTTGAATAAAAGGAATATTGAATAGAACACTAAAAATAATGCAATGCAATGGAATGGAAAAATGGAAAAAAACACCTAAACGGCTTCCCCCCAGGTTCAGTGCTCTGCTCTCCAGGAGCTCCTCTCTTCTGTCCTCTCCTGCTATTCAGGCCTGGGTCTCTTCATTCCTGGGTGGAGAGAGGGCCAGGCTATGAGCTCTTCTGTCATGTCAGGTAGGATCCAGGACATGGCTTAGCACATGTCCTTCTTTCAGCATTTTCTGTGACTATAATTGTATAATTGACTCAGCAGCTGTGATGTGGTACATTCATGGATTCTAACTATCCATACTCATAACTGAATAAGAAGTGTTCATGGGTGTCTATCAATCTCATTTTTTATAATGAGGCCGTAGAAGTGGAATTTCCAGGTTAAATGTATATAAATTGAATTTCCTGATCATAAAATTCACACTAAAACTCACCATAGAGTTGGAGCCTGGAAGGGGAAGCCTAAGGCTCCTCAGATCTCTGTGGAAATTCAAAGTAGGAGGAAGATGGACCATGCAGATGTGGAGGACACCATGGCATCTACTAGTGTACCATGGGCAAGAAAGTCTCAGGTCCAGGACTCTTGATCAATCAGTCAGCTTCTCAGCAAAAAGCATACACTGCATGCTGGATAAGAGAGGGCTGTTGTGGCCCTGCTGTCCAAGCTCCTCCCTGCAGTCCTGAGGCCCCATAGCTCACTATGGAGAGCTCTTTACAAGACTATCAGCATGTTTCAGAGCCTACCTTGACTGAATGTCTTCCACCCAGGTGAGATCTCAACTGCCACATGTGAATTCACCACAGCTGTGGAGCAAGACATTTGTTTTTAGGCAGCAGGTCAGAAGGTGAGGAAACTGTAGGTAGGTAATGGTACAAAGCCTGAAATAAGAGACCTAGACCTAGCCTGCCCCAGTGTACTCCAGGAGTAACTGCAACCTGCAAAAGTGTGCTTTTAAAAACTAAATAACTTAACAGATTACTCATAAAAATATATGCTGTAGGGGTAGTTTGAAGATACAAAATTAAATTGCTACATACCTAAGTAAAATGTGACATGATCCTTAATCGGTGCATGATCTCCTATGTTGTCCCTGACCCACACCCTTAGAAGAAAACACACCATTTGACATAGCATTAACAAACACAGGCAATGAGTCAACAATCATAACTGCTTAATAATAACAACAAATTCCAGGATATGATAAATGCCCTCATGATTTGTATGAAGTGTATATTAGAACATAAATACTGGATCTGGCCATGTTGGGACTTAGGCAGCTGAACAAGAAAACAATTCTCCTGCCTCCCTGGCCAGCACCCCTGGTGCAAGCCAGGAGGAGAACCAGTCAACATCTCCCATGAGGCTACAGGTGCATGATTGTGAGCCATATATCTCACTTACCCACCCTTGGTTAGCAAGGAGAGGCAGAATTCTGAGCATCTCTTGGGAAGATGACTGTGTGCAATATAGAAACTATGGGGGATTTTTTTCTATCTTGTGTTTGAAAACAAATGTCTTTAATTTTTTGCTGTGTTCTGATTAATTGTTTGCTCTATTCAGTATTATCTTTTGACCGGTGTTAAAATGTTCTGTGTTTGTTTGGATTTCACTATAACTAATTGAATGGAGACCAATTGTGAAGATAATGAGATATACTATGGTATCTATTACTGTTATCATGGGCCCTGCTGTGAAGTTCTGTACCAATTTCACTGCATTGTCTTGATTTTCTTTGTTGTGTTTGCTCTGTTGTATTTTACTATCTTCAAAATAAAATTTTGAAAAAGAATAAATGCTAATCATTTTTCACATTTTTCAAGGGAAGGGAACCACCACCAATTCCATTTAGATGACAAAGTCACCCTGATAATGAAGCCAGACCATAATGCATTAAAAATTGGTAATGCTCTAATGGCTGATATTCTTAATGAACATACACAAAAATATTCAACTAAATGCTCATCAGCTAAATTCACCAGCACATGAAAATTTTAAATACCACAATGAACACTGGGTTCACCCTCAGTGGTGCTAGAATGGTTCCACTTGCACAAATCATTCAGTGCCACTTGCCACATTCACAGCATGAGGCACAGCTAACCCCTCAAGTGATTTGGAAAAATCACTTCGAGAAATTCAAAAGTTCACCATACGTTCATGATAAGAACCATTCACACACCATGTGCAGGAGGAATGAATCTCAGCACAGCAAAGCGCAGACATGACAAGCCCAACACTGACATCATGCTCAGAGACTGACAAGCTGCAAAATTTGCGTCCCAGGTCAGGAACAAGACCAAGTTTTGGACTCTTTTCAACACACAACTTCAAGTCTTACTCCTAGAATTTAGTCAACAATAAGAACCCAAAAGTTTACCAAGTCATAAAGGAAGAATAAGAGATGTTTCTGTTTCCTGAGTACACAACATTTCATATAAGAAACTTAAAACTTCACTGAAAAACTTTTAGAACAAATGGACAAATAACGTCAGTTTCAATGTACAATATCCATATGTCATAATCAATTCATATCTGTGTGCTTCAAACAAACTGCAGCCTCAAATACAAGGAGCACAATTCATTTCATAATTCATCCAAAAGAATTAATACTCATGTAAAATTTAAACCAAACTCACCTGTTCTTGGAAAATTGTAGAAATTGAAGCAATGAGTGAAGTTGCACTAAGAGAAGTAAAGACAGATTGTGATGATGGATGGGAAGAATTCATGTTGTTATAATGTACATGCTACCCAGAACAACCAGGTGTTTAAAATGCCATTCCTGTCAAAATATAAGTTCCATTTTGGCACTGATAGAAAAAACAAAATGAAAATGCACAGGGAAGGAGAAAGAGTCATCTTATAGCCTTTGAAAAAACATTAAAGTTAGAGGCAACAAAAAACATAGTTTTCTGGTATATAATAAAGTGACAACAGTCAAAAGGCTCCTATACTGCAAGAACAGGACCACAGATTAAAAAGGCCAACCCAGTAGAGAAAAACTCATACAGTCACCAGGAATTTTGTTTTGTTCTTCCTTTTTCCTTCCCTTCCCTCCCCTCCCCCTCCCCCTCTGCTTCCCTTCATTTCCCTTTCCTTTAGTTTTCTTTCTTTTTCTTTTTCAGTTTTTGGTCAAGTTTTTCCTATGGCCTAAGCTGAACTCAGAGTGTGTTGCAGACTTGTCTGGAACTCCCAGGAATCCTGCTGCCTCAGCCTCCTGAGTGCAGGCATTGCAGGCATTTTCAACATTCCATGCTCAGCCAATGAGTTTTTAACAACACTATGATGAAACCAGGTCTGGTGGTGTGCTTGTAATGCCAGCAGTCTGGAAGGCTGAGGCAGAAACATCACAAATTTAAGGACAGCCTCAGCAATGCAGCCACTTATCCAGAACCTGGATGAAAATAAAAAGAATTGTAAACGTGGAAGGCCAGGGAGCTAAGGGCAAATCTCAGTATTCAATCCATAGAAACTGAATGCAAAACAAAAAAACTTGGGAAGTCCAACAGTAGAAAAAACAGTATTTTACACTGCCCTGGCTTTCTGGAGGGCAGTGTGCCCCAAGTGGCATTAGGTTTCACACTTTTCATGTGGTTTGACTTCAAAAAATCATCAAAATCCATGAGGGATAAAAAAAAAATAAACAGAAATTGACTTCCGGGAGAACATGGCGGACAGATAACAGCAACTACCGGAGGCTCTCTGAAAAACTAGGCTCAGAAGCCAGGTATGGTGCGGACTAAAGAGACATAAGCAGGTGGAGTTATGCTCTGTTGACTCACGAACGAACTTGGCTGAGAGAACCCAACTTGGAATGCAGTCCTGGTGCTAAAACAGGAACAGAAAAGTCTCGCTGCTGAGGCTGGACCCTGCGCCACTGGAAGCCGCGATTTGGGTTTCCTGCCACGCAGTGGCTGGCTGGTCTACATTGGCTCGGCAAGGAGAGAGACGCGCGGAAACTCTGAGAACGGGAGTCTGCAAACGGAGTCGAAAACAGGACGGGCAGGGAGGCATGTTCTGACTTGTGGCAAGGTGAGTGAGAGAAACTGACACTCCACCACAGTTTGACTCCAGCGGACTTTCTGGGCCCAAGCAGTCCTGCGGGAGCAGGGTGTGGTGGCAACTCCAGCCACACATCCCCCTCTCGAGCGGGATTGGTGAAAAGTGCCTGGCTTTGTGACGCTGCCAGCGGACCCCGTAGGCTGGCCCAACCCAGATCCCAGAGCCCGACGGAGGAGGCCGGGAGGGGCGGGCACCTGTGTAGGCTGCCTGGTACGCAGTGGTCAGTGGGAACACCTAACCAGCACAATTCGATCAGGCTGTGGCTGACAGGGAGAGAAGCTGGGCCTCTCATATAAGCTTGCATATATAAGGAACAGAGAATATGGGAAGAGGCAGCAACAAGAAAGGCTCCTCGGCCCCCAACTCTGAGAAACAGGCAATAGCGGACACCGCACCAATACACATAAAGCACCATATAGAGAGCCTCATAGACCAATTCAGGAATGAAGTTATCAATGACCTGAAGCTAGAAGTATGCAAAATAGTTAGAGAAATGCTAAGCCCCACCCAAGAAAAAACAGATGGTGGAATGGAAGAACAGAAAAAGAGGGGAGAATTGTTTGATGGAGAAAACAGGGAAAACATAGAGTACATGAAGCAGGTTCAAAGGGACTACCAAGAAACTAAGAAGTCTATCGAAGACTGGCATAACAGCTTGAAAGAAACTAAGGACAGACTATCTGAACTGCAGGGCAGAATTGTAATATGGGAGAATGAAATGAAAAACTCCTTAAAAATAACAAAGAAACAAACAGCAATAATACAAAAACAAGAAGATGATAAGAGGATCCATAACTTAAGGATTAAGAACATAAAAGAAGAAGTAGGGACACAAACAAATGAACTACAAAAGCTACTCACAGAAATAATCCAGGAGAATTTTCCTAATTTAGCAAAAGGTAAAGATACTCAGATGTATGAGGCATACAGGACCCCAGCTACCTACAACCCAAACAGAGCAACACCCAGGCATATAATAATAAAAATTCCAGAAATTCAATACAAGAACAGAATATTAAAAGCTGTCAGAGACAAGAAACAGACCACGTACAAGGGAGCACCCATCAGAATTACAGCAGATTTCTCTGCACAAACCATCAAATCACAAAGAGCGTGGGGGGAAATAATTCAAGCTTTGAAAGATAATAATCTCCAGCCAAGATTGAGATATCCTGCACAACTGTCCCTGGAAATTGATGGAAAAACAAGGTGCTTCCAGGATAAAGAGGAACTGGGGGAATTTGCAACCACCAATTCAACTCTACAGAGAGTATTGCAGGATATTCTAAAAAAAGAAAAATACAAAGAATCCAGAAATAGTGGAGGCCACAACTAATGGAGCAGAGAACAAAGTGAAGAAGACAAACTGACAGATACTGACAGAAAAAGAGCTCAACAGAAATGAGGCAGAGAAGATTGGATGATAGGAACAGCTATTTTGGAGAAAATGACATCTTAATAGGTAATACTGATTTAGTATCATCTTGTTTTGAAGTCTCATCTAGCTTTTGTCCTTCTGTCTCCAATGGTCTAAATAGGTTGTATCTTACTGGATTTTATTACGTACGATAGTATAAGCAAAAACCTTTTAAAGACAAGGAGATTATACAGAAACCATTATTCATTTTCTGTTAGTCGATTCTAAATACTCTGTAATGCTGTCATTCTCTTAAATGGTTTTACATTGTTTTGATATACTTAATGCTACAGTATACGAAGTTGTACTCAAGGATTTCAAGGAAAGAGACAATATGGTAACTACTTTTAGGTCAGGATTATCTGGTGGTGAAACACTATTCTGCTTAAATGGTTATGTTTTGATCTGTGCTGTTTCGTTGTTATGCCCTCTTTTATCTCAATCTCCACTCCATTATTTACTTTTTTAATACTTTTTTAAAATTTTTATCCTTTTAATTAAAGGAAAAAAAATAGCGGGATATATTATAGTAACCCACTTTGACTTTCCATTACCTCGATTTAAAGCCCTGTATTACTCTCACCATCTGGTTTTTAATTGATGTTCCCCTATTCTGTTTTGCTGGATAGTATCAGGTTCGAAAATTTAGGCATCAGCTGTGAAGATAATGAGATTCATTATAACGCCCATTCTCGTTGACTTTTATCTACTTTTGAAGACCTACAATGTCTCCAATGGTTTGGTTTTGTCGGTTTTGTTCTTTACTGTTTTGTTCAATTGTATTATAACTAATGGTATAGGCAATTCTATTAGAGATAGCGGGAGGCATTATGGTAACCATTGTTGATCACCTTGTATTATGTTTTCACATTATCTATTATGTCCACCCTTTTGACTTGACCGATTCTGTTCTGTTATGTCACATTTGGTTTTACTCTCTTCCAAAAAAGTAATAAGAACCGTGAGAGCAATGAAACCCAAAATGTGTAATAGTCATTGTACAAAAGAGAGGAAAAGAAAGTGCTCTAAACTATATAACTGCATGTATATTTAAGTGTATAAGATAGAATATGATATCACAGAGTTTTATTGGATCATTGAACAGAACTGTTTGCAGTATCATTGATGGAATGTCCACTTTACAAGCTTTAATTTTGTGACTTGAACAATTATTTCTAAGATGACAATATGTAATCCATTAACTAGTGATTTCCTACTGTTCATTTTTTTTCTGCAAATCTGTATAACTTGTACCCTTTCTCTGCTTTTTTTTCTTTTCTCCTTAAATAAAATTAAAAAAAAATAAACAGAAATTGCTTCAAGGACATCAAATCTCAGTCCCAGTGCTGAAGGCATTTGCAGTGATATTCTGAAGCACATGATGACCACAGTTACAAAACAGAGAATCTACAAATAGTGTTAATGGGATTTTCAATCTTACTTACTTTGAAAAAACTGCCATTTAGGAGGTTGATATATAGCTTAACTAGACCCACTCTTTCTGCAAAGTGTCTAAAGATCAAAGCCAAATATTTCATTCTATGAATGCACAAAATTACTGCTGATTACCAGCTCAAGATAATGTACATTTGCAATCCTAGCACTTTGGGAGAGGGAGCGAGATTGAATAAGGAAAGGTTTAAGCCTCACCTGGGAATCTCAAAATCTTAGTGAGATCATGCCTTAACATTTGTAAAAAGATTAACAAATTTTACAAATGTATGAAAATATAGATCATTAAGAAATCATTGTGCACAATACAGTAGCCAATGTTATTCTCTCATTATTCTTCTGTATTTTATTCTTTTACAGACTTATCAATAGCATCTTTTATGTGGACCTTATTAATATGTACTTGAGTTACATTAAAATAAGACAAGAAATTCTTTCCAAAAACAGTAAGCCTTTGCTCAAATCCTACATCCATATATAAAGTTCGTACTAAAATAAAAAGAACCATCAAATTCTCTTTATACTATGCTCTCCTAATCCTAAGAGTATATATTCAGTAACATATCTACATTCATCTCAGTTAAAAGGTCAAAAAAATTGAAACAGTTCAACTTCTTGGCAGTAGATCAATGTCTACCTCATGGTAAACCTAATGCTCAGTGTGCTGACTAAAGTACATATGTAAGAAAAATACACCAAGCTTTAATTTGTTGATTTATAGACGGTTTGTGTCTTTTTAAACCTTTTAAATGTATCTTTTATTTTGATTTATGTATTTATTTTTGAGACAGGATTTTGCTATGAAGTTTAGGCTTTCATTAAACTCACATTGTAGCCCAGGCTGACCTCAACTCACAGCAATCTTGCTGCCTCAGCCTTGTAACTTCTCGCATTAGAGATGGTTACTACCAAACCTGGCTCTCACTTACATTTTACATATTTTCCCAAATTAAATTACCCAGGATTATGCGGTACGTCATAGTTTATCAGGTGAATTATACAAAATGAAATCAGAAAGCACTGAAAATGCAGTGAAGGAGACTCAAAATCCTCACCAACACTAAACATAGTGTAACATAACGAAACATAACATATTATAGCATAAAAACACAACAAAACAAAGCAAAACAAAATAAGAAAACAGGGTTGGAGATTTAGTTTAGTAGTATAAGTGCCCACTTGGCAAACCTGAGGTCATAAGTTCAATCCTCAGTACCAAAAAGAAAACAACCACCTAACTGTGATTTTAAAAAATGGTTGCAAGTGTACCTTAATAGTTTGTAAGCTAATCATACACAAGACATATCATCTGGTAATTTCACATCCAAGTACATTTTCTTTGAAATAAAAGTCTATGTCCCCTCAAGACCGTTTATAAGAATGGCTGTGGCAGCTGGCTTTCCAGGGCCAACCTGGAAACAGAACAAATGGAATCAGTAGATGGGTAACAGATGCATGAACAAGTTGCAGTTGGCGGGTTCAGCCCCATGAGAGTGTGTTGGCTCCACTACCAATAAGCTGCAGTATGTGGAGACAAATTCCCCAGGAGGGATGCCCATGGTTCCTCATCAGCACAGGGTTATGATGTCCACGGCCTTGCAAAGCCTCCCCTTGCCCTCACCACCTGCTTTCCCTCCTCAAAGTAGGTCAGAGTATGGAGCACTACAGGGTGTGGTTGAAGTAAACGTGAGTGAAACTTGCTATGAATCCTCCTTTCCTGGACACATGGGTGTTATAACATGAAACATTTCATATCCTTCAAGTAAAATTATTATGGGCATTATGGGAACATCTCCATGTTCCTTAGTGATAATGAAATGAAACTAACATAAGTTCAGAAAAGACCATCAAAATAAAATTTGAGAAATCTCTAAATGAAGAAACTGTGCACCTCATCCTCACGAGAAAGGTTCTTTTGGAGGGAAAAGTCTAATAACACACATATTTTGCTAGTTTTTTAACTTGCTGTTTCTAAGGAGGACACAGATTAGCTCACAATAAAAACAAAGGAGGCATCAGAGGGGGAGCTTCAACTGTGGACCGCAGCATATGACCTCACTTCCTTGGTGGTAAGTCCAAACAGAACTCTGAATACTCTGGTCACCATGCACTGTGGTCTGGTGATAGTTGGCCTTCATAGATGGCTGGCTTGAAAGAGTGAATAAGGAACATGCTACGCTGCTTTCCCAGGGCTAGTGGCCCCAGCATCAAGACCCCGTGTCAGGGAACACGTGGGAACATATAGAGAGGATGGTTCACTTGGTCCAGAGGCTTCAGGAAGCTCAACTGGAAACAACCAGCTGTCAGCATCTCAGGCCAGGACTCATTGGCACACAGAGGTGCCCAGAGGCACACAGAGACAAGAGGAAGCACAGAACACATAACCCTAGACTCAACCACCAGCCACTCAGAGACAATGAGTCCATGACTAGTTCAGATACAGGGAAGTTAAATTGTCACCTGAGCATCCCCATGAGACTTGGCCCCCTGTGTATTCAAGTCCTGGCCATGTGCAAACACCTCAGTCTCGGTTTACAACACTGAACTGTGTTGTGCTGAATGGATCCAGAGTGCAGGGTCACTGAGGATGTAATGGGGACTCCATGGCAAGGGATTAGCTGTGGCCTTGGCCCCATGAAGACCTGCTAAGGAGGCTGTCCTGATTCCCAGGGATGACCTTCCACCCACCTCACTGACACACACACATGGGGAAAACTGTTCTGTTCTTTGGAAAGGAGATTAGAGAGTCATTCTAGGGGTTTCAAGGTATGCTCAGGGCAGGAATTCTTAGGAATGACAAAGTGTCCATGGCCCACAGGTATCACTGGAAAGTGGGTGGGTGTCATCAAGCCAAATTACACATGAAGACACCCTGTGTGAAGATACTTTTCTAAGTATTGTCCATGATCTTGTAAGCAGAACAGGTGCAACCACTGCCCTTTTGAGTTTTGATGTTCTTTGAAGGCCACAGCGTCAGAATTGGCAGCAGAACAGATCTTGTTCACATCAAGGAAGTCTTTCTGTGTCCAAGGCCAACCTTAGAAGTGGTTACAGACCAAGTAAGGAGGAGTTCTACAGAGACCAAGAAAACTGGGCAGATCTTTGCCTGACCTAGACACTGCAGAAAGTCGGGATAGATACTGATGACTCCTCACTTCTCAGATATTCATGGAGCACCAGCCCTGAGCCTTTGAGTGCAAAGACATGGCAGATATCAGTCTTTGCCTTTGTTGAGCTGACCTGCAGTGGGGAAGGGCAGGGAGAAACTTTCATGTTTCCCTAAAGAAGGGAGTGGTGTCATACCCATAAGCAAGGACTGCCTCCAATGGAGCATTCTGTCAGCCTCTCAGGGATCTCAAGGCCCGCACTGCCACACTGTAGTTGGGAGAAGGTGGGAGTAGACACTGAACTTGATGGGCTAGAGGCCCATGTGCCTCTCCCTAAGGTAACCTGTATAGGTAGTGTTAGAAGAGAGGCCAGACCTCTTGCTTTGTTACCTCCCTGTTTGCTCCAGGTCCGCATCTCCTGTCCTTGAATCCTCACTGGAGCTGAACTCCAAGGTGGCGTCCCAGGCCAAGCTTCTCATGGACCAGTTTGAGCCTCCTAAGTCCCTGGTGCTTAAGTCACAGGGTAAGGAGCTCTGGAATGTGGGTTGTGGCTCTGAGAGGAGGAATGTGCTAGGGAACTCAGCAATGTGCCCAGATGATGGGAGACACAGGAACATGATCCCCTCAGCAGTCAGTGTGGGGATGCAGTCTGGGAGGCTTTCATTGGGCTGTATTCATGCACACAGCTGCCTCTGACAGGCAGTGGGAAGGTTTGGCCCTGAGAAGTCCCTGGAAAGTCAGTGATGTTTCCTTCCCCTGCAACTGCAGAGGCAATTCCAGTGCATGCTGAATTTGCACCCGCAGTGCTCATGCCAGCTCCACCTACAGCTCCCTCACCAACTGTGGCCTCACAGCAAGAGAAGGCACATGTTTTCCTTTTTTCACCAGCTGCAGAGCTGGATCTCCTGGTGGCTCAACAGCAGGAGTCATCTCTTTACCTCTACCTTCAGGCAGCTCTTGACCCACACCTGCTATTCCCCTCTCTTCCAGATTTACATATCATTCTATTTATTATTAATCTATTCTGGGATGTGAGTCATAGAATTATTGTAAATGAAATTTAAGCGTTTATTCTTGTTTCAGTTGATGAGTTTGGTACGATTTAGTGCATTCTCCATATTGTGAAACCTTCACCAGTGTCCTCTTGCAGAACATTTTCATTAACTCACTACGCAAATATATATTCTTTTATTTTGCTTCCTACTATATCCTGGTCACCACTCATCCTATGTCCTTGTAATTTACCTTTCCTACCTTTTCCATATCACTGCAGTTGTGTTATTACTCTGCCTTACCCTGCTGTAAGTAACTGTTTAATCTCACCTTGTCTGAGAAGGGAAAATCCAGACAGATTGCATTAATTTGTCATGCATGTATTCTTGGCAGGGCATACAAAAATAATTCAGGAATTTTTTGTAATTCTTATGATTCTTTGTTTTGTTAATTATGTTCCTGGCTTTATAGCCATATACACATCAAAACTGATCCATGTTTAATTACGTGTAGGTCATTTCCTATCCATTTCATACGAAAGAGACTAATACACTTTATTCTGTTACAGAGCATCACCATGGGAGTGTCACACCCATGTTGATTCTTTAGATATTTCCAATGATAAATTATTAATTTTAATTTATGAGTGCTTAACATGAAAACAATCACAAAAGTAAAGTATTGTAGTTGTAATACAACCATTAAAATATGAGGCACTGTGTGTTCCAAGGAAAGTCTATAACCCAGTATAGAAAGTGCAGTGTCACAGGCAGCATGTCCATTGAATTCCCCTGTGGTTTATCTCCATGAAATGTCATGAATATGGCTGCCCACGTCCTCTTCTCTGGACAGAGTAAATTTACAGAAAGTCAGTCTCAGCATGTCACCACCTATAAGTTTTAGTTCTTACCCAGTAGTTCAAAGAACAAAACAAATGAACACAGCCCAATTAAGAATGGGCTGTGTTCATAAGAAAAGAAACACAATGGTCAGTGAGGCAAAAAAGCTGGGGAAATGAGCACTGGGAAACAGCAGAGGCATCAAGCTCCAGGTAGTAAAAACCAGCCCAGAACTCGAATCCACCAGGCTCCTGGCCAGGCTGGGGTAGATGGTGGGGACCCAAGAACTCTCCATGACTCCTCAGTGCCTGGGGTGCGGTCTTCAATCACAGATCTGCTGTGTCATGGTGTAAACCCCTGCAGCCTTCACAGAGGCCAGCTGATTGGTTGCTCCATGCTATAAATGCTCCAGGCTGAAGTTATTCACCCAAGTCCTGGCTGCACTGTGCTGCCATTCGGGGCTGGGCAGCAGGAGAGTTTAGATAACTGATTCAGCAGCTACTAGGTTTCCCACAAAGAAATAGCTGAGCACGTGGGTGCCCCAGTATGAGCTAAGGTGTAGGTCCTGAATTCGATGGATGGTAGAAAGTTTTCCCATGGTCTTTGAACCAATTAGGCCTATAATGTGTCATAGGCTTGGGGCAAGGCATCAGTGACAGTGAGTGGAGAGTTCTAAGTCCAGGCCTTGCCCTGCCCAAAGGACTGCATGTGACAATGACAACGTGAGGTAACCCAAAGATGATGGCCTTAGGAGGAATGGTATCAAATTACAGGCATGTGTAGATGGGGACAGTGCCCAGGTGAAGAGAACCCCACGTGACACTCTAGTGCCTCACCCCGAAGCATGCTAGAATCTCCACAGTAAAGGACTATGTGTGTTATTTCATTCCCAATGGACATTTCACAACCAGTGCCCAGAGAGGGACAATGCCAGGCCCAAGGCACAGGACATGGGCAGAGTAAAGAGGATGGGGGAGAAGTCCAAAAGAGAAAAACCTCTTAGCACAGGACCCATCCCACTCCCATGGACATTAGAAAAGCAGCCCCCAAGCTCCTGGGACCTGAGCCTAAACATATAGGACTGATTTCAAGCAGCATCCCAAGGGATATACACACACATGCACACACACACACACATACACACACACACACACACACACACACACACACACACACACACGAACACACAGTGATGCCATGGGCACCCACTGGGTAGCTCAAAGGAAAAGTGATATGATTCATTCAATCTACATGCCTCAAATTCTCACCTTATTCCTGGGCTGAACTAGGCTGGCACCAACACAGAACAGGACAATATGTCACTAGCCACCCAGAAGCTGGAAGGTTGGAGGAGAGGGACAAATCACTGCAGAATGTAGTGGAAGAGAAGACCCAGAGCTATATCCCAATAAAGCAAGGGCACACAGATGTAAAGGTCACTACCTGGGAGCATCTGAACAGCCTCACTGAGATGGAACTGATTCCTAAACCAGAATGATACAGGCCCTAATGCTGTACAGAGTTGAGTATGTGTGGCAGAATAGAGGACCAACCATTTAGAGATTCAAAGTCAATTTTTTTTAGTCAAGAAAGAGAAGAGAAGGGAGAACAGAAGGCCTAGTGAGAATAAGGGAGGGGAGGAGTGAGCGAGGGACAGGGGTGGGGAAGAACCTCACATCTGCTATAGCGCACCAGTGACCACTGATGATTGCATGGCTGCAAATTTAGGTACAACATGTAAACTTCAGTTCTCTCAGGTTCTATGGGTCAGGAATTCAGGAGGTGCTGCTGCAGGATCCACCATATTTTCTCCTGACCAGGATGCAGGCTCAGTGGAAACACTGCTGTAGCAGAATCTGTTCTTAGGCTCTCTCTCTCTTGCTGACAGGCAGGAATTCAGTTAGGTTGGAGGACTAATGTCTCCTCTGTCTGTTAACCTTTTTCTCTGCAAAGAGTCAGCCTCTCCTCAGGGAAAATGCAGAAATAGTCAGAGATATAGAGAGGAAGACAGAATGAAACAGAGAGGAAGGAAGGAAGAACAGAGAAGGGAGAGAGCAGGAGGTTGGTCACAGTCATTTTATGAGTGAACCTTGATAGTCACACCCAAATTACATCTGCCATGTTGTGTTATTAAGAACAAGTAAGGAATTGGGGAGAGAGCTCAAGACAGAGCACTTGCCTACCATGTCTGAGGACCTGGGCTCAATTTCAGCCTGGCTAACACAAACCAGAACAAACCACGCTCAAGGAATGAGCTACTCAGGAGGTGGCCATCAGAAGGTTAGCTGTCAGCAGTTGAGCACCCTTGCCATGGTGTGGTGACTCACAAATGTAGCCACAGTGCTGGTAGGTTTTGAGGGTGCATCTGCATCCATAGTGCTTTCTTAGCCTGTGTGAAGTCCTGACTTGAGGCCACAACACCAGTACATAGAAGAAATTGAGATGCTTAGGGAACATAATGATGGCTGATCTAATGAACTTCTGCCCCTCATGATGCCACCAGGGAAACATGTCCAGGAGGTGAGTGTAATCTCCACCACCATACAGCAGGAACCAGGCCTGTGTGCACTGTGTTCACCTCCCTTCCACCCCTTCATGGAAGTGACCTCTAATTCTGTATACTGTGTACACATGACACCAGACCACAAGGTTTAAAAGTGTCATCTCTCACCTCTGATGATGTCCCTAGGAAGTAGATGCCATAGTTCTGGGGAACACACTGGAAAGGAACTGAGAGGCATGGTATCTTGTCTAAGTTGACAAGGGAAGTAGGAAGGAGGAGTGGGTCTAAAACTAGGTCTGCTCATACCGGGGACCTTGGATTCATTGTGGTTTTTCCTTTTCCATGGGAAAGCTTTGCCTCTTGCCAAGGATCCATCACTTGGGTGGAGCAGTTGTCTTCACTCTGAAGGACAGTGGGCAGTCATTCCATGTGCTACCATGGTATCCAGAGCAAGAATCTCTGGGTGATGCCAGATGACCCAGTTCCACGCAAACGTCATGGAGGGAGCTGGTGGGTGCCTTAAATCATCAATGTATCAGGCATTGACCATGATGCAATGACCTGAGCAGATGCAAAAGCTGGTCTCTTGTGCTTCCATATTGTGAAGGCCACACAGTCACCCTGGAGAACTGACCAGGTACCACCCACCTTACTGTGAGTGTCCCTAAATCTTGGCCTCTGTACTCATGGACATAAAATAGGGGAAGGAGAGACAAGTGAAGGCACACAGAGTGGGGCGATGCATCCATATATCAACTGAAGGTGGAGGAAAGGCAGGCAGGGAGCACTCCCACTATCCACTCACTTTTCAGATAGTTATAGAGCAGCACCCTCTTGAGCCCCCATGATTAAAGTAACACTGCAGACTCCACCCTCTTTCCATAGAGGCAATATGCCACAAGGGTGGTAAAGGGAAATGCATTTCAGGCTTCCTGAAGAGTTGAGGACAGGTGGTCACAGCACTGTCCAGGGAACTCTGTCAGCAAGTGAGGGCTGATTTTGGTTAGTGCACAGGATACACTGGGAGGGCAGTTTGGGAGGGAGGCCAGACCTGTAGTGCTGCTTACAACTGTCCTCCTCAGGATTAGAGTTTCCCTTCTTGGCTCCTGGCAGATGCTGCTGAGGATGGTGGGACAACCAGCCCAACCAAATATGATTGAGTTGGGCCAAGCCTAGCTCACTGAAAATGAGAACTACAGTGAGAAGGAATTGGCCTGGGTCTGTTGGTTTCTGAGGAGAACATGGGACACTTTAGAGGGAGAAAGACTGTCAGGGGCCTCCTGCAACACAGAGTCATGCAGAAGTGAGTGGAGTGAGGCAAAATAGAAAGGTTTCCTTGGGTGCATTAGTGCACAGAGCTGTCCCTCACCAGCCCTGGGAGGCTATGGGGCTTGCAAGGAGCAAGGACAGTTGGGGATTTTTCTAAGGCAGGTCTGGTACCAGACTGAGTTCAAGGTCTCCTTATAGATCTTGTGCCAGCCTCACCTCCAATGACCTCACCATCTCTGGGATCAACCTGAAAATCAAGGTCAGATACCCGGTCTGGTGGAATTCCAAGGCAGGTCTGTCACTGGCTCCATGGCAGGGGTCCTCAGCTCCACTTAGGGCTCAAGTCTTGCAAAGTAAGAGCCCTTCATTTCACCTTCACTTTGCCTCTTCTATTTCTCTCAGTTTTCATTTCTACTCTTAAATCTATAGTTCTTTGAAACATTAAATTCTAAGATTATTTAATTTTAAGTTAAGATTTCATTAGATTCCACATGTTCAGTTGAGTCACAGGTAAGCACATTGTCAACTGGCACAATCTATATCTGTACATCTGTCTAGTTCCAGCTTTCTGCTCAGTATTGGACCCATCCATACCCCTGGTCTCTCCTGCTAGCCCCCACCCACCGCTGACCTTTCTCTCACTGTGATTTACTAACCTGGGTTTTTCATATCAGTGCATCAGATTCTGTTTGGCCAAACATTCCTGGAGGAGACTGGATGCTATTACTGTTTGACAGTAACATCCCCAAGTTCAGTTTCTGCTTTGCTTCACTCATTCTACTAAGCTGCAGAATGGACTCTGAGTGTTCAAACACATAGGGTGTGAACTGCAGCAGAAATCTGCAAAAACTTCAGTTAACCGGGTTGTGAAAATACAAGGAAAGTTTTTTGGCAAAACACACCTCTTAATAAGTATTTGAAGCACCAAAGAAACCAAGAAGAAGACAAAGATGAAGAGGAAGAGGAAGAAGAGGAAGAAGAAGAAGAAGAAGAAGAAGAAGAAGAAGAAGAAGAAGAAGAAGAAGAAGAAATACAAGGAGGAGGTGGAGTAGGAGGAGGAGGAAAAGAAAGAAAAACAAAAAGTAATGCCAACGTGTGGGGTTTTGTCTCCAATGCCTCAGCCTCATTTAGAAAGGAAAGGATCAAAATTTGCAGAATGGAAGGGTCACTGTAGAAAATGCACTTTTCCCCAAGGCACTGATGGTGTGTCTGGCCCACTATGAATGTCTAATCCATAGCAGAGCTTGGAGCCTGGTGGAGGCTGAGGCCAGGACCCAGGAGTTGAGGCCCCTGGGGCTGAGGTGGCAGAGTATTTGGTGCACCCTCATGGCTCTGCCTTATTGGCCCTGCAGGGCTGCAGCGTGGATGCAGTGGTGGAAGTGTGTATAATTCAGGAGGTGCTGGGCTCCTCTGCATGCTGCACACTCCCTTCTTGACCTGAGCACAGGAAGATTCAAGCCTTCCCTGCTGGAAAAAGAGACTCTGAAGAAGATTCTGTGTGTCCTCTAAAAGACACAGATGAGCACAGTGATTTCTCAGGTAGGGAGGGCAGGACACCCACCACAGCGGGATTTGCATGGCTTCATGTGTTGGGGATTTAAAAGTTAGTCATGAATGATGTGTTGCCTTTCTGAATAAAAAGACTCCTTATTTTATATATCTATAAAGTGATGCTTGAATGTTCTTCTATATGCTTATCCTATATTACACATAAAGAAATATTAAGTCATCCAAATCCACTCACCTATTCAAGAAAATACCAACTATTTATTCTTAAGTGAATTGAACAGAAGAGAAGTAATATTGAGTGGAGCACTATAAATAATGCAATGGAAAATAAAATGGAACAACCATAAAGGCATCCCTCCCAGGACGAGAAGTCTGCTATTGACCAGCTCCTCTCTCCTATCCTCACCTGCTGTGCAGGCCTGTGTCTCTTCACTACTGGGTGGAGAGCCAGGACACAAGCTCTCTTCAATCTCAGGAAAGATCAGGGACATGGCCTAGGACATGGCCTTCTTTCAGCATTTTCAGTGGCTGTAATTTATAATTAATTCAGCAGATGTGCTGTGGAACATTCATGGTTTCTAACAGTCCACATCTTAACTGATTAAGAAGAGAATACGGTGTCTGTCAATCTCATTTTTATAATGACTCTTAGAAGTGGAATTTCCAGGTTAAATGTATATAAGATTAATTTGAGGGTCTCAGATTTTTCACCTGAAACCTCAGCATAGAGTTAGAGCCTGGTAGAGGAAGACTGAGTCTGCTCAGATCTATGTGGAGATCTAAAGTCAGAGAGATGGTCCAGGCAGAGGTGTAGGACACCATGGCTAAAAAAGGCCTGGTTCAGTCCTCCTCATCCATCAGTAAGTTGTCAGGAAAGCATCACACACTGTACGCTGCACAGGATAGAGCTGGAATGGTTCCAGAGCTCCTCCATACATGCCTGAGGCCCCTCTCTCACTCAGGGGAGCTCTGTATGAGGTCAGTCTGTTACAGAGCCCAACTTGACTGAACGATTTCTACCCAGGTGCAGATCTGAACTGCCACATGTGGACTCACCGTAGTTATGGAGCAGGACAGGTGTTTACAGGGAGCAGGTCAGGAGATGGGGACACTGCAGGCAGGTCAGGGTATGAAGCCTTAAATAAGAGACCAGGCCCTCACCAGCCCCAGTTTCCTCCAGCATTAACCAAACCCTGCAAGAGTGTGCATTAAAAACTGAGTAACTGAGTGGAGTTACTCACAAAATTATATATTATAGAGATAGTTTGAAGATACAATATAAATGGAAGTATCCATAAGTAAAATGAGATGTGACCCTTAATGGATATGTGGTGTCCATTGATGTCCCCAGCCACATGCATCAGAAGGAAATAGTCTGATGAACAGAACAATAAGGAGCACAGGCAATGGGTAAAAATCACAGCTTCTTACTAACAACAACAAAGCTGGGATACAAAAAGTGCAATGGTGAATTTTATCCAGTATATAATAAAGAATAAATACTGATTTTTTTTTCAGTTCTTTGATGAAGTTGAAGAAAAACCCACCACCAACTTCTTTAAGTGACAAAGTTAAAGTTATCCTGAGAATGAAGCCAGACAATAATGTGTTAAAAATAATATAAATGAAAACACTCTGTTGGCTAATATTCCTACCAAACATAAACAAAAGTGTTCAGCTAAATGTTTGCAATGTTATCTCACCAACATATTCAAAATTAACCAACATGATCAACACTGGACTCAATCTCAGTGGTGCAAGAATGGTCCCTCTCTAACAAACTGTTTCCACTGGTTTTAACATGTTGTATCTTACTATATTTTACTATATGTGATAGTATAAAGAAAAATTTTATAGGCAAGGAGATAATATAGAAACCATTGTTCGTTTTCTGTTAACTGGTTCTAAATACCCTGTAATTCTTTCATTCTGTTGAATGGTTTCACACTGTCTTGATATGTTTGATGCTATTGTATACGAAGTTATACTCAAATAATTCAAGGAATGAGGCACTATGGTGACTACTATTATGTTAGATTATCTGGGAGTGAAACACAGTTATGCTTAAATTGTTCCATTCTGACCAGTGTTGTTCTATTACAATATCCTCTTTTATCTCAATCTCCACACTTTTTTTAAATTAAACTTTTTTTATTTTTTTCAATTAAGGGAAAACTAAATTTAAAAATAGCGGGATATATTATAGTAACTATTAGTTTTCCTATTAATCTGATTTGAACCCCAGTATTGCTCTCCACATCTTGTTCTGTCTGATTTTACTATATTCTATTTTGCTTGATAATATCAAGTTTGAGCGTATAGACAACCACTTTGAAGGCCATAAGATTTATTATGATGGCCCATTATAGTTTGACTATTATCTTCTTTTGAAGTCTTGCAAGGTTTCCAGTGTAGGTTTTTTTGGTCTTGTCCTGTACGGTTTTGATCAATTCTATTATACCTGATGATATAGCAACTCTTTTTAAAAATAGCAAGAGGCACCATGGTAACCATTTTTGATCATCTGATATTCTATTTTTGCATCATGTACTATGCCCATCCTTCTTTTCTAACTGTCTCTGTTTTATTTAGTCATGTTAGGATTTATTCTCTTCAAAAAAATGTAATAAGAACTGTGCGAGTAAAAAAACTCAAAACGTGTAACTGTTATTGTAAAAAAGAGAGGAAAGGAAGGTGGTCTAAGGGATATAACTGCATGCTTGAGTGTGTAGGATGGAAAATCATATTACTGAGCTTTTGTTGGATCACTGAACAGAACCTTCTGCAATCTCACTGTATGAATGCCCACTTTATATGCTTTAATTTTATAATTTGGACAACTGTTTCTAAGATGACTGAAAGGGTTTTGGCCCAGATAGGACACTGTAGCCAGGAAAGCCACAACCGGAAGCAGGAAGCCCCATCTCCCCTGCCCCTAGGAAGTTACCTGTGATGCCATCTTCCCACCCATGGAAATTTACATAGGGCGCCAAACCTAAGACCAATGGACTACCTATGTATCCCTAATGCCCGCCTTAGGTTCCACCCCAAACCAAGCCTATTTACAGGCCCCCATGCCACATGTCCGACAGAGAGATCACTGGACGCCAGCGGTGGGGGTGCCTGTCATCTCTCTCCGTGTTCTCAGAATAAAGGTCACTTTTTATTTTATATTTCTCATCTTTTGTTAATATTTTTCATCTTTTGGAAATAACCCTAGCAATGACAATATGTAACCTATTAACTAGTGATTTCTTACTGTATTTTTTCTTGAAATTCTGTATTACTTGTACCCTTTTACTGCTTTGTTTTTTATTTCCTTTCTTCTCTTTAATTAAACAAATAATCAAACCTGGAATGGATATCTTTTATTTATTTATTTTTTTGGCTCTGGAGATCAAACTCATGACCTCACACTTGACAGGCAGGTGCCTTAAGCCACTGAGCTAAATCCCCAGCCCACCAATGGATATCTTTTACACCTTGTCATCTTCAGAGTAGTTGCCTCTGCTCTTGAACTTGATACCAGCAAGCATATCAAATGTGAATAAAATCAGTCAAGGCCAAATAACATTGAAACAATCCAGCTTCAAAGAAGATCAGTCATAGAAGACAATGTAAGTAATATAGGGATTCAGTTTTAGTTAATAGGAAATTAAGGATAATTACCATGGTATAACCTGCTATTTTTGGGTTATCTCTCTGTGCCCTCAAATCTAATATGAGTAGACAGACCAGAACAAAATATAACCAAACTATACAGAGCAACAAGACTACTGTAGCTTTTAAATCCTGATACACTTTTAACTATGTCCTCTGCCTTCTTTTTTTAGGCAATTCCTCACCTTTCTCCTTCTCAGGATACTATTATTCACTGTTCAGAGTGATATTAGTCTAGTCTCTTATGTTCCATTTCAGCATACATAAAGATAAAGACAGCTACTACAAAGACCATGAGACATTATGGTAGTCATTATCGACTTCCCCCAAATCAGTCTTGAAGATCAAAAAAGCTTGCATCATCCTGTAATTATTTGATTAGTTCTATAATATTCAGTATATATTCAATGTGTGTGAGGATGGGAACAACTATTTGGAAAAAAACTAGAGACAGTAAAATAGACAGTGAACATTTCCAGTGGACTTGCTTTGAAATCTGTGTTTCCTTAACTTGTTTCCTTATGAACTGTTTTGCTCTGTTTTGCTATGTTTAATCTTACCCTCTTTAAGAAAAAAAAGTGTGTAGGACAGATAGGCATATTAATAACTTTTTGGTGGATCATTGAGGTGAACCGTGACAGTGTCATTATTTGAATATCACTTTGTATGCTTTAAATTTGTAACTTGAACAACTACTTCTAAGATGACAATATAATACTAATCATCTAGTGATTTCTTATGGTTTATTTTTCTGATATTCTGTATTATTTCTACACTTTTTTTTCTCTTTAAATAAACAACATTACAATTCAGAAAATACAAAATTTAAGTTTTAAAGACAAAATATTAAGTATGGAGGCACTATCCATACTTGAAAGTGAAAAGACCATTTCAGTTTAGCATGTTTAATTACAAGATGCCATGTTGAAGCACAAAAACATCTAGATTAATAAATCTAGAGAGGTACAAGTGATTAACTGAAAACCATACAACATGTGCACCTAAGGAGAGCCCCACCACAGATTTGTCATTTCTGGAATATTTGTGAAGAAATATTGACATCTAACTTCTGTATCGATTATTTCTTCAGGTCTCCTTGGGATTTTTAAAGTAAACTTAGATCTAAACTGTCTGAACAGTAATGCTTTTTCTATGTATTTAACAAGAAACATGGATTGCTATATTTCTCACATTGGTAATCCACATATCATCTCTGCCTAGTGAGCTCTTTCAGATATGTAACAATGATCAAGTATGCTGAGAGTATTCCCATAACACAAAGGGTTTATCTCTTGTGTGAGTTTTTTTCATGTATTTCCCTTACAATCTGGCTGCTGAAAGTGTCTCCACTTGCTTACATAGCCAGTGCTTCTTCCCAGTGTGAATTCTTTCATGTGTTTTGCAATGACTATATGCAGTAAAAGCTTTGTCACATTGTTATACACATAGGCTTTCTCACCAGTGTGAAGTCATAGATGTTTTTTACAAAATCTATGTGTGGTGAAAGCTTTCCCACATTCTTCACATACACACAGGGTTTCTCAACCATGCAAATTTTATAATGTATTGGACAATGAACATTTCTGGAGAATCCTTTCCCACATTCCTAACATATGTAAGTTTTCTGCCCAGTGTGAAGATTTTCATGCATTATGCAATACATACCTGTACTGAAACCATTCTCATGATGCCTATATACACTGGTTTTATATTGAATGTGAACTTTCATGTTTCTTACAATCTCCCTGTGTTTTAAAAGCTTTCCCACATTGATTACACACATATGGTTTCTCTCCAGTGTGAATTCTTTCATGAACCTTACAATTTGCACGTGTGTTAAAAGCTTTCCCACATTGCTTACATACATATGGTTTCTCTCCAGTGTGAATTCTTTCATGTTCCTTACAACGTCCAGGTCTGGTAAAAGCTTTCCCACATTGCTTACATACATAGGGTTTCTCTCCAGTGTGAATTCTTTCATGAACCTTACAATGTGCACGTGTGTTAAAAACTTTCCCACATTGCTTACATGCATATAGTTTCTCTCCAGTGTGAATTCTTTCATGTTCCTTACAACGATCAGGTCCGGTAAAAGCTTTCCCACATTGCTTACATACATAGGTTTTCTCTCCAGTGTGAATTCTTTCATGTTCCTTACAATGATCAGGTCTGGTAAAAGCTTTCCCACATTGCTTACATACATAGGGTTTCTCTCCAGTGTGAATTCTTTCATGAACCTTACAATTTGCACGTGTGTTAAAAGCTTTCCCACATTGCTTACATACATATGGTTTCTCTCCAGTGTGAATTCTTTCATGTTCCTTACAACGTCCAGGTCTGGTAAAAGCTTTCCCACATTGCTTACATACATAGGGTTTCTCTCCAGTGTGAATTCTTTCATGAACCTTACAATGTGCACGTGTGTTAAAAACTTTCCCACATTGCTTACATGCATATAGTTTCTCTCCAGTGTGAATTCTTTCATGTTCCTTACAACGATCAGGTCCGGTAAAAGCTTTCCCACATTGCTTACATACGTAGGGTTTCTCTCCAGTGTGAATTCTTTCATGTTCCTTACAATGATCAGGTCTGGTAAAAGCTTTCCCACATTGCTTACATACATATGGTTTCTCTCCAGTGTGAATTCTTTCATGTTCCTTACAAAATCCAGGTCTGGTAAAAGCTTTCCCACATTGCTTACATACATAGGGTTTCTCTCCAGTGTGAATACTTTCATGTTCCTTACAAAATCGAGGTCTGGTAAAAGCTTTCCCACATTGCTTACATACATAGGGTTTCTCTCCAGTGTGAATTTTTTCATGTATTTTACAGTTTGTCTGTGTGTTAAAAGCTTTCCCACATTGCTTACATACATATGGTTTCTCTCCAGTGTGAATTCTTTCATGTTCCTTACAATGTCCAGGTCTGGTAAAAGCTTTCCCACATTGCTTACATACATAGGGTTTATCTCCAGTGTGAATTCTTTCATGAACCTTACAATTTGCACGTGTGTTAAAAGCTTTCCCACATTGCTTACATACGTAGGGTTTCTCTCCGGTGTGAATTCTTTCATGTTGCTTACAGTATCCCCATGTGTTAAAAGCTTTCCCACACTCCTTACATACATATGGTTTCTCTCCAGTGTGAATTCTTTCATGAACCTTATAACTTGCACGTATGTTAAAAGCTTTCCCACATTGCTTACATACATATGGTTTATCTCCAGTGTGAATTCTTTCATGTTGCTTACAACATTCAAGTCTGGTAAAAGCTGTCCCACATTGCTTACATACATATGGTTTCTCTCCAGTGTGAATTCTTTCATGTGCCTTACAACGTCGAGGTCTGGTAAAAGCTTTCCCACATTGCTTACATACATAGGGTTTCTCTCCACTGCAATATTTTTCATGGATCTGAACATCGTGGTGTGTTTCTGTTTCTTTCACATTCACATTACCTTCTGCATTACAAAGAAATACTTCTTTACACTGCTTCCAAGATGTATGTCCATAAGATTTCCCTAGCTTGTCATTTCTGGAAAGAAAAAATCACACATAGGATTTATAACCATATTACTAAGCTTTTTTCGAGAGTTGAGCAAATCTGTTTGCAGTCTCATTGTTTGAATCCCCACTTGATATGTTTCACTTTTGTATTTCATGACTATTTCTATGATCACCATTCGTAATCATCATCTTGCTATTTGTTACTGTTTTTTTTTCACTTTGAATGCAGTATTATTTCTACTTATTTTGTCTTATTTAATCTTTCCTTATATTAAATTTAAAAAAAGAAAAATTCACTGTGAAATTGGTCTCCGTTTAATGACTGCATTAATATCAAGTTCTGTTTTTAATGCCTGCTAAGAAATTCTGACCAAGAAGCAACAGAATGGCCTTGTAAGATATGTTGAAAACAACCATTCCCAAAAGACTGGTACACATTTGGAAATCTTAAAAGTTGGTAGTTTGAAATGCATAATCTTTACCTTCACTTTGGGAATGGGTACATATATGTATCACATGCAGATTATTCTCATATGTTTCCCGATCACAATCTTCCTTCTGTCCTTAATTTGTAGTTCCCTTTTCCATCTGGTCAGTCTTACTTTTCTCTAACAACTCTGTTTCATTTCTTTCCACATTTTGTATTTTGGTTTCTCATCTAAAAGAAAGCCAGTGACCTTTTAGTTTTTATAGCTGAGCTATTTCACTGAATTGATGGGTGAAAGACCCATCTAATTCTTATAGCAAATGAAATTATATTATTTATTTTTTGACATTATATAACACATTTTTCCCATTCTGGGCTGGGAATGAACAACAGGTATTAGCATAAATCTATATCTTTTTAAAAATCTATTTTAAGAGATTTTCATAGATCATTAAGCTGTGAAGTATGAATTTGAAATTGCCATTCTGCAAAATCTGATTCCTAGTGTGCTGAGTATACAAGAATGCACAATCACAGAGAGTCTATTAACATTTTCCTTCTCCACAAATCCAGTGAATATATATATAAGCTTCAAGGCCTTATCTGTTATAACTTGATCTGCTTTGTATATGAGTAAGCATGTATCAGTATTTTATGCAGATTTTGAGATTTTAAAAATATCCAGGACAAGTATGAGGGGATCGATTTCTAGAGACAACTGCATACTGATATTCAAAATGAGTGCACAAACATTCCACCAGCCTACTAAGAATATTAGTCAGAATCGCCGATTGTCTAGAGCATGGCTTGGAAACATGGGCACTCAGTTTTATTTCAAATTCTATTGCAATCTTAGCAATTGTTAGATAATGAAAGTGTTGTATTCACATGTATATATGGGTAGAAAAGCTGAAGGCAGAATGTCATAACTCAAAGTGTATGCCTTTCGTAATCATCTATATGCAATGTCATACATTTTCATTATTTAATTCCCTCATATATACACTAGCTTATACATCTTTGGAGAATATTACTGACATTAAATTGAATGGTGCCTCATTTCTTTGGTGGTCATTTTTCTGCTGACTCACTAATTACTCAGGAACATTCCTCTCCTTGTGAGTGTGAATTACCTTAAGTATCTCCAGTAAACTTTGCATTCTTTTTCAGCTTCCTGGATATCCCCAAGTCCTCCTGAATTGTAGACATAGAAATACCAGGACTCAGTTGAGTAATGCATACAAATTAAGAGATTTTGTTTAGATTTATGATATAATGTGTCCAGGTCTGAGCTATTTTTAAATATATTTTCATATTCTTTTTAACGAAACAGCACTAATGAGCAACAAACAATATTCTGACAGCATGAGTGCCAAAAACATTTCTTCCTTACCTATTGCAGCCATGTTTCTAAAGGTTTCGACCATCACATCTCTGTAGAGGTTCTTTTGGGATGGACTCAGCAAACTCCACTCCTCACTGCTGAAGTTCACAACGACATCCTCAAAGGTCACCACCTCCTAAAGGATCATACATATATTTCTCAAAGGAAGGTTGAGACCCCAGGTTTGGGATATCTTAAATTCTTTCCTACAAATCTGAATCAAAAGCAAAGTGCGGTGGTGCATATCTATAATCCCAGCACTCAAAAGGGGAGAAAGGAAGGCATCAGTGAGGTCAGGGCAATTCTAGGCTCAATACGGTGTTCAAATCCAGCTGATATACATACAGAAAGCTTGTCTCAATAAAACAAAACTAAACTCAACAAATAAAGCCAAACAAAACAGCTGAATGAAGACTGATTTGTTCAAATTTAAATCCATGTCTTGGTCATTAATTTTGTGTCTATACACATTTTTGAAGACAGCAAATTTGATGCTAGATTGCAACTCACTGCTAATATAACAGCCAAATTGGAGCACTGATTCTTGTGCTGAGTCATGGCAAGATTCCCTGTGCACTTTCTCTAATGCAGAGCTCACAGTGAGAAGCCTGCAGGACCAGCAACCACAAAGCACAGAGGCAGATAAATGTCTCATCAATTGCCTGGGAAGCCAAGCAAGCACCTCCCTTCCCCAGTCAGCAGTGGCATTCTGGAAAACTGCAGCCCTTCCAGGGGGATAACCAGCAGCAGCTCCTAAGGTCTGTTCTATGTGGGAACTTAGGGCTCTGTGAAACCAAACAACCAGCCTGTCTCCCTACTAAGCAATAGTGAAACTACTGATGCACCACCTGGAATCAAACATCCCACTTCCCTACCCCTCTTCTCCTGTCACCCCACATTAGCAAATGGGAACCAGAAATCTGAGCATCTGCTGGGAATTAGACCATAGCAAATAAGGGGGCTTCATTCTACTATCTCTTTGAAGGAAAATGTTTTTATTATTGTTTCACTCCATTCTGATTAATGGTACTGCTCAATTGAATATTCTGTTTTCATAAGTTCTATAATGTTCTGTATTTCATCTCATTTTGATATATGTGATTAAAGAACAACTATGACAAAGATAACAAAATATACTGTGATTCCTATTACTGTTATCCCAGTAACCTGTTGTGAAGTTGTGTACCAATTTCACTGTGTGATCTTAGTTGGCCTTATGCTGCCTGTTTTTGTTCTATTTTACCAATTTCAAAATTAAATAAAAAATCTCAGCAATCACTTTGATAGACTACAGATGATATCTGTTCGAATCTCATTTAGACCATGAATACTTTGTTGTTAATATACTTAAGCAGCATTTTGAAACATGAATTTGGTTTCATAGAACAAAACATAAATAACATCAAATATGGTATATAAATAATAACTCAAGTGTTAGTGGAAAACAGCTGTATTTTAAAAATATGTATATAAAATGAAACCAGGCCCAAGCTATAAATTATACCTCACTGTCACCAAGTGATCACTTTCAATTCAAATATAAGAAATAAATCTTGGGAGGCTGGTGAAGGATTTCTTCCTTGAATTTGGGGCTATGCTAAGTTACAGAGCTGTCTAAAATAGACAAACCCTGATTGAGACACCGAACAGATAAAGTGAAACTTAAAAAGAGACTGCATAAGACACCTTTGGTTTGTTTTTAAAAAAATTATAGCCATACAATACAGAAAAATTCCAACAATATTCAACACTTTCTCAGAAACAATGTGGATATCGTCCATACAACACAGAAAACATTTTCATAGTTGTGTATTTAGCTCAGTGGCATGAACACCTGCCTGGAAAGCATAGGTCATGCGTTTGATCCTTGGTACAAAAAAATTGAAAATTTCAGCTTCATGACACTGGGGCATAATTAGAGATAATCAAATTAGATCTCAAGTATGGAACACAAAAATTATGGGTTGACAGGGATGTGGAATACTGATTGTTTGTTGCCAAAGCTGGCGGTGATCACCTCAATGAAGCAATCAGAGCCCAACTTTACTTCATACTTACTCTAAAAACTACCTGACTTTCAGTGAAGATGCTCTCTGTTGTATGTCCTGCTATTTGCTGCCTGCATCCTGTCAGTCACTTCCACATCGTTTCCACACTCCTCTGCTCCATCCTAAGCAGAAAACCCTTCATGCCTAACTATCGATATCACTGCTAAATTTCTCTTTAGGGCTTCTCATTTACACCACTTAGATAACTCCATTGTAGAGAATTTTCATATTTAAACTGTCTATTAACAACCAAGCTACTGAATCAGCTCTTAGTTCAGAGGTGACACCGCTATTCCTTTCCATTTGGAAGGATATCACATGTATATGTCCATGCAAATGCGTAAATTTTGGCATTTTTCGATGAGAATTTAACAGGTAGCCCTTTCTGGAATTTGTCCTTCACAAATTTTTACCCTGTCCTTGATAACATTTTCATCTTTGCTTCATTTTTCTCAGACTTCAAAACTCTATGGCTGTTCTCACAAACCTAGTGCGTGAGCAGGCGTGCCACCTAAATAATTAAGTATGATCAGAAATTATTTTGCACTGATCTGTATAATATACAGGACTTCACCAGTTGTTTGGGAAGCCTTTCTCTGCTGAGGCACAGTACTACATGTCTCTGAATTCTCAGGACCTTTGTCACTACCTGTCATGAGGTTGGAAATAGGAGAACATACTATAAATTTAGGAGATCACTATAAATACAAAAAAAGCCCAAGTTTAAGTTGAGCCATTGTGGCTATGAGGCCCTGCATTGCATGCATTAATAAACTCTGGACATTCCAGATCTGCTACTCTGTGGAAAGAGAGCATAAACCTAGATCATTACTGCTCTACAAACTACAAAAGCATCATAGTCAGGGTCTTCCCAAGCTCCACCCAATGACTTAGATGGTGGACTTACCAGGCTAGCAGTGAATTTCAAAGATGATACTTGAGTCTGCTGCTGTCATAGTGAAGCTAGGGTTCTGGGGACCTCAAATTACACTTGCCAACAGCAAGAGGCAATAGGGATAGTGAATGACCCATGGCCAAACCTGGAGGAACTCAGGAGCTCAAGCTAACTAAATACCTGAGGCTCCAGACACCGGAACTACTCCTAAACACTTGTAACTGGTTTCACCCAATCCACGCTATTTCTGGGTGCCTATCCACAACTTCACCATTCCATGGCTCCAGGATCTCTCAGGTTCTTTGCCAAGCAGGCCACAGGACATCAAATGTACTAAATGAGATCCAGCAAGCATTTTGCTACCATTGTTGTACTCAGAACAGGTAAATCATGCTGAGACACCAGAACAGACAAAAGTCACAGCCAGCAGTGTCCCACCTGATTGGACAGTTCATATAGCCTGCCCCTTCATCACTGATTGACTCCTGCTCTACTGCCCTCTTTCTGAGTCAAGAATAAACAGAGAAAGGAGCCCCTCCCTGCAAGAGAGGATCCCAAATGATAGACTGTAGTGCAGAGACTTGTGGAGCTGCCATTCTTCTACAGTGGTGATCTCAGCTCGACAGAGGAGTGTTTGTACTGAAGAGCTTTACCTCAGGCTTTTAATTTTCAAATCCATTTGATTTCAAGAAAAAAAGAACACATCAACTAAAATTAAATTCCAAAACATGTCAATCAAGGGGCAACATTGGTATATACATTGTACACTGTCATCCCCAGAACATTCACCCAGAGCACAAGACATCTGTAATCAATTTTCTAAACAGTGCTGTTACAGGGTCCTGAGTTATTTAAATACCATTGGCATGACACACGGGTAGGTCCCCCAAGGAGCCCATGCAGGAGACCAGATACCTTGCAACTATGGGGAAGACTGACACCTCATGCTATGGGCCAAGGCTCAAGACAAATGATAAGCAAATTCATCCATATCCTAAGGATTGATATTCTAAATACTTCCCTAGCACTCTGAGGAAGTCAGGAGTCACCATTCAAAGAAATGTATCCTTATCCTAAAGACTGACATTATAAATAGTTCCTATCATCCTGAGAAACTCAGGAGTCACCCTCCCAAACCCCTAAGGGAAGAGACACAGCTGCCTAAGAATGGCTGCTTTCTATGTGACTCCCTTCCCCCTTTGTTCCCAATTAAATCAACTTTACCAGAACTTATAATCAAATTGGCTACCATAACTCTGTCCCATCTTATGCCCATCTGCATTGTGAGTTCCTAATTTTCCCCACCTTAAACTCACTTCACCACATGATTTTACTCTATAAAGGTCCCTAGAATGGACAGTGTTTGGCAACCTGCTCAGGATACCTTCTCTCTCTCAGGCAGCTTTTTTTCTCTGAATAAGTATAATCTTCTCTTAATCTCTGTTGTTCCTAAAATTCATTCTTTGACTTTACAGGAAAAAAACCTAACATCAGACATACTAGACCGGGGGATTCATTCCAGTATATCAATATCAGTACAAACTTTTCTTTTCTTGAAGTCAGAGAAATCAGTAGTAGTTTGTATCACACATTGTTGATCTCACCATGCCATGGGTACTTGCATTGAAGGCTTTAACCCTGCCTTTAAGTGCTGCTTCTTTTTCTGAAACTGAACTGATCTGTAATTTTGCTTATGGCATGGACCATGCATTAAGGAATTGACTCAAAATATTTCTTATGAATGGTTTACCAACAACCATGGAGGAAGACAGATAGCAAAAATTCTTGTTTTGATTTCTTCATTCAAACCGAAGGATGTACTTGAAAGAGCTTTGACCTTCAAACACTTACAGGACTTCATGGTTGTAGTTCAAGGTGGAAGAATCAGAAATCAGGGATGCTTACTCATATGGCCACTTCCTCTTTTCTCCTTGAATACAACTTCCTCTTTCTTTCCCAGGGGCCTAAAGAAAATTCCCATCAGCTCCTAGCATGACATCAATGTCCCCTCCAAGCACCACATCCAGTCAAAATCACATATACCCTATAACCCCATTGTCATTCGGGGGGGGGGGAGCCAAACCCTTGGTGGCTGTGAGCTCCTCTCCACATTCTATAAATAAAAGGCCACTTTTACATTTCTTATATTTTGCTTCTCTATTGTGCTAATTTACCTCCTTGGTAGTCTCAGTAATCTAACCCACTTTAAACCTATCTCATCACATGATTTTATTGTATAAGGTCTCTAGAAAAGACAGAGTCTTTTGGTACAGGCTCAGAATCCCTACTGTTTTTCGCAGATAGAAGCTTTCAGATAGGATTTTTGGTGTAGTAAAGAAGAGAATACAAAGTCAAAATGGCCTTTGTTCTAAGAATATGGGGAGAACCCTACGACCACTGGGGGTCTTGCTTTTTCTTCTGGAAATATGTGGGCAGCATACATATAGTTTTTGACTTGGGTGGTGCTTAATTAAAGGTGGCATTGCTGATATGCAAGTAGCTGATTGAGATTCTTTTCTGGCCACAGGTAGGTTGAATAGGGGAGAGGAAAGTGACTTCAAGGTAAAAGTCCCCTGGTTCCACCTCCCAATTCCAAAATATCCTATTTAGAGCAAAATACTTTCACTTTCTATCTCTCAATAAATATATTCTGCTCTTCAACTCTGTTGTTCCTAAAATTCATTCTTGCACGTTAGAGAACACAAACTCATACCAGACATAGAATTTCAGGAATTTCATTCCACTATATCATGGTATGGTTGCCTGTATTTCTAACTAACTCAGCTGCCTGCAACTTTAAGAATTGTTTATCAATTTGACTTGGGGTAATTGTAGCAAATAAAATGTTCTTAATGGATATAGGGAAATATATCACTAAATTGAAAAAAATGATTATCACAGTTTTTCTAGCTAGCATCAGCCAACATTTTCAACTTTCAAGTATGTGGGAAAACAAAAAATAAAAACAACTCAGAAAATAGCAATCCTGTAGGGGACAGTACATCATTCACTGTAATTGCCATGTTATCTGCAGGTATTTCATAGATCACAAAGGAAACATTAAGCCTATTAATTAACAAGTATCAGTTTCAAAATGTGCTCATAGCACTGCATCACTGACAACTGTGAGTTTTTTTTTTTATATGAGGGATTGAACTGATGACCTTGTGCTCTCCAGGCAGCTTCCTGTATCACTGACCTCAATCCCCAGAACCAACAACTTTAGATACAAAATATGACTATTAACTGTTAGGGCCGACACCGCAGGGAAAGAGACCCCAAGGACTCAACTCTTGGTGAGGGAAAAAAGTTTATTTCCATGCGCATGGGGTCCTCCAGGCAAACGAGTGCGGAGGGCCTCGAGGGGAATTTGTGCAGGGTTTTTAAGGGCACAAGCGGGAAGCAAGCAGGTTTACAGAAGCAAATCGCATTGGTTAATTCTGAACGGCGCAGGACTTGGCAGATGCTGATTCGAGGGGTCTGGGGCTGAGTAACCATGGAGACCGAGAGTCCTGGTCTAATCTAGCACATTCCTTTACTTATCTTTATCTTTACAGAGGACAGATCACCTTGTGGTTAGAGGACAGATCACCTTGTGGTTAATGACTAGCAGATGCATTCCTTCCTGTCCTGCCCCGATATCTCAAGGAGGATTTAGGGAGTGAAACATTCCTTACTGCTCTGTTCTATAGCTCGGGGGGGGGGTTATATTACAAACGGGGAGTCGATTCTCTCATAACAATGTTTAATTTGCCGTTGACATATTTAGTTATAAATTATGTAAATCTACATTTTCACAAATGAAATTATTTTCTTTCCTTGCAGTTTAAATTACTTTTGTTTATAGGTACCAGGGATCAAAGTTACAACCTAGCACTTTCCAGGCAGACGTTTCTGCTTGCTGATCTTAAAGCCCTGGCCTGTATTAATGAATATTTTAAATGTATAAACATCACTTTATCCATTCAAATACTATTGTTATTTTAGCAAAGGATGTCAATGTAGACCGAAATTGATATACAATCATAGAGGAACTGGAACCTTCAAGATTCAATGCAAAAAACTAAATACAACAATCACTGCTACAGGCACAGCTGATGAAAGCCAGAATTGAAGATGAAGATGCAGTGACCAGGTCTACATGCTCCTGAAGAGAAAAACAACAGCTTGAAATGTACTACAGTTACCACCACCTCCTCCAGGAAGTCCTGATAGGCATCAATTACCATAATCAATGACCAGAACAACTGGACTATTGTTCCCACAAAATGCCTTGGCTCTTCCCACATACCTTTTCTGGCTGACTTGTTCTCCTGATGAGTAATCTTAGTTAAGCAGCTATAAGTTTATAGGTTGAATGTAGTCTGAGACACACACTGTACCCACATTGTGGCTTTCCTGCATAAATGACCCCTGACAATAGGTCTGTGGCAAAACACTGAAGACCACTCCTGAAAATTCAAGGCTATTCTTCTCTCTTTTTTTCTAAGAAAATTTTTTAACTTCTTTTGGTTTGCGACTTCCTTTCTCAATGTTGTGAGCCATTAAACTTGGTGCATTTGACATCAAACAGGGCAGGATTATATTTTTCTTATTTCAATTTAAATATGAAATTCTGCTAAAGGCCATGTTCCAAAGCCTGGATTTCAAGCTGCTTGTTTGCCATAAATTTAACATTTCCATGAGCTTTTAAAAGTCCTCATTCTAGTGAACTGCAAATGTATTGGAGGAAGGAGGTCATTGTTGTGCTGTAGCACAGTAGGTGCCATTCCTAAATCTGTTTTTGTCACAGCCTCCTGGATGCCACTACATAGCCTTCCTTCTTCTGCAGCATCATTCAATAAATCCCATTTTGCATAAGTCAACTTTCACTCAGCTCTATTGTTAGGGCCGACGCCGCAGGGAAAGAGACCCCAAGGACTCAACTCTTGGTGAGGGAAAAAAGTTTATTTCCATGCGCATGGGGTCCTCCAGGCAAACGAGTGCGGAGGGCCACGAGGGGAATTTGTGCAGAGTTTTTAAGGGCACAGGCGGGAAGCAAGCAAGTTTACAGAAGCAGATCGCATTGGTTAATTTGAACGGCGCAGGACTTGGCAGATGCTGATTCGAGGGATCTAGGGCTGAGTAACCATGGAGACAGAGAATCCTGGTCTAATCTAGCACATTCCTTTACTTATCTTTATCTTTACAGAGGACAGATCACCTTGTGGTTAGAGGACAGATCACCTTGTGGTTAATGACTAGCAGATGCATTCCTTCCTGTCCTGCCCCGATATCTCAAGGAGGATTTAGGGAGTGACACATTCCTTACTGCTCTGTTCTATAGCTCGGGGGGTGGGGGATTACATTCCTTACTGCTCTGTTCTATAGCTCGGGGGGTGGGGGAGTTACATTACAAACGGGGAGTCGATTCTCTCATTCCCCCCTTTTTCTTGTGGATGACCTCTAATCTTAGAGGTATGTTATAGCTAGGGGTTCATATTGTTGACCTATGACCATTACTTTGACCTGAGAAACTTGTCCCCTTATGAATTGGGTAATCCGGTTAATGAGGCAAGGGACAATGGCTAGGATTAGGATTAAGGTGACTAATGGTCCTATCAAGGGAAGGAGATAGGGGAGAATTCCATTTTACATTTTTTTTTTAAAAGGGGGCTCCCATACAAAGATCTTTAACAATTGTTTTTTGCTTACAGGGGGACCAAAGCCGCCATGCGAGGTCGGCATCAATGTTATTAAAATCAAAACAAGCAAGCTAAAACAGTTCATGACCAGCATAATCTAACTATGCTTTAGTCAATTTTTAACTTTAAGAGTTACCAGTCTGTTGTGTAGTCCACTGAGTATGTCCCTCGTTGTCTGCTGTTTCCAGTGGCTTTACATGAGTGTAGTGAATCCACGCAGTTTTTCCTGCTACCTTGATGGCAGTGGGGGTACTGAGCACCACGGTGAAAGGTCCTTCCCAGCGGGATTCGAGGGAGTCATGGTGGTGACATCGAACCAAGACTGGAGTCCCTGGGGCCTTGGTCTCTGAAGGCGGGTCCAAGTGTTTTTGTCTAAACAGCTGGTGGATCCAGGCCAACACAGGTTGGAGTGTCTGCAGGGACTTAAGATCTCGATTAGTAATTTTAGCTAATTTGTTTTCTGACAATCTTGGAACCAATGGCGGGGGCCTCCCAAACATGGCTTTAAAGGGGGAAATTCTAGAAACATATGGGGTATATCTAGCTCTTAACAGTGCAAAGGGAAGAAGGCTCATCCAATTATCGCCAGTTTTTGAAAACAGCTTAGCTAAAATGTCCTTGAGACTTTGGTTCATACGTTCTACTTGCCCTGAGCTATGTGGCTGATAGGCACAGTGGAGTTTTAATTAATCTTTAATGCCTGGGCTAACTTTTGGGTGACTCGGGCTATGAAAGCCAGGCCATTATCGGACCCCATTGATAGTGGGAGGCCAAATCAAGGTATGATCTCATGCGATAGCCTTTTAACTACCACTAAGGCTGACTCAGACTTAGTAGGGAAAGCCTCTACCCAGCCAGTAAAAATGTTTATTAATACCAAGAGATAGCAGTGTCCCTGTAAATTAAGTTTTACCGTGTCCATGAAGCCTATTTCCCAATGTTCTCCTGGAACAATTTCTTGATGTCGGGTGGTCTCCAACGCAGAGCTCTTGGCTGAGTTGACTAACAAGCACTGTGGGCATCTAGAGCTCGAAGAGGTGGTCAGTTTGTAGAGTTTTGGAATAAAATACTGAGTTCTGGACAAATCCACAAGTTTAGTTTTTTTCTAAACGAGTAGTCTGGCGAGCCCAGTATAACAGCTCCTGCCCTAGTGTCTCCAGTAACTGTACTTGTATATCAGGTAACTGGTATTAGCCCCTTGGGGTAGGAGACTTTACTCCAAGTTGAGATGCCAACTGTAGGTCTTTCTTTGTGTAGACCGGTTCTGACAAGGTCAGAGGACTAGTATCAGAGCAGTTACTTTCTTGGTTGACCCCTCTGATGTGGTTGCTATTTTTCATCTCCGGTTGGGTGAGCCTTGTAAGGAATAGCAACCCATTGAGGCAGCCAGACAGCTGCCAGCAAATCTAGAATCTGTGGAGCATTTTTAGATGGCTTCCACGTATATGTACAGTAGCAAAGGGATATCTTCAGTAAAAAATGTTTACCCTCTTTTCCGTGGCTAGTTTTAGCCACTCAGTCAAAGCAACAAGCTCCGCCTTTTGGGCAGAAGTGCCAGGCTCTACCCACTTAACCCAGAGTACCTCCTTTTCGGTGGTCACTGCTGCCTCGGCCATTCGTTTGCCGTTTTGGATGAGGCTGCTTTCATCGAACAGTTGTCGGCATTTCCCAAAAGCTGGTCAGTAAGATCAGCCTGTAGGTTCTGCTGCAGTTCGAGGATGTCAGCGCACTCATGGAGAGAGGTGTCCTTTGTTCCTCCGGATCATCATCAGGCATAAGGGTGGCTGGGTTTAAAGCTGAAGAAGTCCTGAATATCATTGACTCTGGGTCTAGAAGCAGGGCTTGACAGTAGAATTCTGGTGTTTGAGAGCCTTTTTTTTTTAAGGAGGGGTTTTGATAAGAGTCTCTAAACTGTGAGAAGTTACCACAGAAATCACTTGCCCAAAGCATGTTTCTTCGCTTCCTTAAGTAACATTGTCACAGTAGCTAGTATTTTAAGGCAGGGGGCCATACTCCTGTTACTGGATCAAGTCTTTGAGAGGTAGGCTATAGGCCTCTTTCAAGGGCCAATGTCCTGAGTTAGGACTCTTTTGGCAATGTCCCTGAGTTCATCTATGAACAAGATGAAAGGCTTGGTAACGTCAGGGAGTCCCAGGGCTGGGGCCCCTGTCAAGGCCCGCTTGAGCTGCTGGAGGGCCTGCTCACATTCATCAGTACAGTTCAGCGAATTTTGAGTTTCTCCCTTATGGGAGTCATATAGAGGCAAGCTTTTCAGTAAAATTTAGCCTACAGTATCCAACTGTCTCCAGAAAGTCTCGTCTGTTTTTTTAAAAGTTTTCTTTCATAGAGCAATTTTAACAACTTGGCTATCTTTTTGTAAATTTTTTAGTTCTCAAAGACCTTTTTGTGCTATCTCTATTAACTGGCTGAGGGGCATTTCCTTAAACCTCTCAAACCTTTGTAATTTTTGTCTAACATGTGGGGCCGACTGAGTTACAAAGAGAACAACTGGCGATATTGGGAAACCTCCTTACCTCTGGATGTCCAGTCAGGGTGGCACAAAAGGAGAACATGGTTTTGGCATTCTGGATCAGAGAGCTGGCTTCATCTGGATGGCACACTGCTTTTTGTCAAAGGGTGTCACGTGACAGGTCATCATTTTACTAAAATTATATTCTTAACAAAAAGGGCTTTTTCACAGGTAACAAAATTGTGCTGCATAATCTCCCAGATGTTCACAGTACATGCAAGAACTTGTATCTTATTTCTAATATCACCTATAATCTCATTTTAATGGAAACATTTTGCAGCAAAGTACAATCTTATGTATACTTCTACCAAAACTTATCTAATACTGTCAAATTCTGAACACACTTACTTCTTGTCAAACCTGTTATTTGTAGTACTATAAATCAAGACAAATAAAATTTACATCCTCTTGAGCCTTCTACAACTTACAATAATACCTCTCAAATTAAGCTTTAATCTTTTTCTATATTCTGGCATAGCCAGACACCTTTACTTGAAGACCACTCTCTTTGTCCCTCTTTTTACTATTACCAGTCAATTACCTTTTCTCTCACTTCTCAGACAAAATCAAAGCTCTTAAAAAAACCCTTGAAGTCACCTTCTAGTATTCAAAATATACTTATTTTATGTCTTTTTTTTACCACATAAAAATGCTGTATTTTAAAAACAAAACTGTAACCTTTTACCTGGCTCAAATATAGTATCGCCTGGTTTTTACTTGGCAAAGTTGACATGACTCTTAACAACCATAGATATACATATATATGTGCACATGTTTACATTTTTCACCAGAGAGAAAAAAATAAAATACTCCTTTAAAAAGGCATGCCGAGGTTGCAAGCAATCAATTGAAGTCTTACATAATAAACAAGGCGCCACAACATTAAAGACACAAACAAAGGGAGCTTCTTGTACAGTTTGGTCAGCTAAAGGAAATAATTTTTCTTATTATGAACCTTGGATCTAATAAGCCAGATGAATCCTGCAACAGAAATGGGCAACAAGCCCCTAAGTTAGTAACAAGTTTAAACAGGCAACCAAGGAGAGGGCGGAGGAAGGAAGGGTTTTACCCACGGTGGGGGCTCCTCCCTGATGTCCTGCCATACCAAGATGTAGGCGACCTGGTTGAGATGGCCCTCTCGTCCGGGGCAGAAGATGATGTTCTTAACTGCTAAGATGAGGGGAAGGTGGAAAGTCCCCTCCGGTGGCCAACCCATGGAGAATGTGGGCCACTCAGACGAGCAGAAAGTCTGCCATTTACTTTTTTAACCTGTAAGGAGAGATTGTGAGCCCTCTTCCGCACCTCCGACCAATGGTCGAGGGTGAGGGACAATGGGGACGATGTCATTTGTCCCATGGTGTTCTGAAGACAAAGAGTGGTTAGCGTACGCGCGACACAACAAATAACCGTTCACAACAGTCACAACACACAGGACAAACAGGCCGGCCACCTCACTCTCACGCATTAGTTTCACACCAAACGAGTCACCTTAGGGGGTGCCTCCAGATTGGCCCGGATGGACCACAGATTGGGAATGAAATTCCCCAGATTGGCCCAGACGGACCACAGATTGGGAATGAAATTCCCCGAACGAGTCACCTCAGAGGGTGTCTCCGAATTGGCCCTGACGGACCACAGATTGGGCCCCAAACCGATAGGAAAATCCTATCGCAGACGGTGAGCCACGGAAAACCGTGTGGGGCGTCCCCCGGTCACCGGAGAACAGAGAACAGATAACAAAAACAGGTACCAAAAATTGCCCCTAGATCGGAGCCGTTTGGCTCGGGGCG
Source organism: Cavia porcellus (assembly GCF_034190915.1). Classification (NCBI taxonomy): domain Eukaryota; kingdom Metazoa; phylum Chordata; class Mammalia; order Rodentia; family Caviidae; genus Cavia; species Cavia porcellus. Next base: position 566,442 of record NW_026947529.1, read on the forward strand.
TAAAATACCGGTAGATTGATCCTTAGAGTAAAAATAAGAAGCGACCGGTCGTACTCACCCACGGCAGAGCCGTTGAGGTCACCTCCCGTGAGGCGTGCCATCTCGGTGGGACCTCCAAGATGTTAGGGCCGACGCCGCAGGGAAAGAGACCCCAAGGACTCAACTCTTGGTGAGGGAAAAAAGTTTATTTCCATGCGCATGGGGTCCTCCAGGCAAACGAGTGCGGAGGGCCACGAGGGGAATTTGTGCAGAGTTTTTAAGGGCACAGGCGGGAAGCAAGCAAGTTTACAGAAGCAGATCGCATTGGTTAATTTGAACGGCGCAGGACTTGGCAGATGCTGATTCGAGGGATCTAGGGCTGAGTAACCATGGAGACAGAGAATCCTGGTCTAATCTAGCACATTCCTTTACTTATCTTTATCTTTACAGAGGACAGATCACCTTGTGGTTAGAGGACAGATCACCTTGTGGTTAATGACTAGCAGATGCATTCCTTCCTGTCCTGCCCCGATATCTCAAGGAGGATTTAGGGAGTGACACATTCCTTACTGCTCTGTTCTATAGCTCGGGGGGTGGGGGATTACATTCCTTACTGCTCTGTTCTATAGCTCGGGGGGTGGGGGAGTTACATTACAAACGGGGAGTCGATTCTCTCATTATAATTCTTTTTTTAATAGTCTTTCTGTCACCTTGGTTGTTTATGTTTTTCATTTTAGTTTTTTGATTTAAAGACATAGTCTCACTTAGGACTTCTGGCCAGCCTACTCACTATGTAGGTTAGCCTGTCTTTGAATACATGGCCATTCTCCTGTTTCAGTCTCTTCATCACTAGGGAAAAGAGGTGGGCATTATAATACATGGCAGTTGTCTTTTTTCTCCTCTCCTTTTCACTATTATTCTTTCATTTCAGTGGCAATGTCATTTAATCCTGTTGTTTGCTTGTGTCAGTAAAGGTTTCTGCAGCTTGAGTTGAGTTTGTGAACAACAATATAGGAAGACAAGCAAACCAATTGAGAAATGTGGAATTTCATTAGCTGGTCTCCGGACCACTTGTATAAAAAACCCCCATCCCCATTTCAGGATCTAAAGAAGAGGCTTTGAACTGTAAAGTTACAAATATTTTAAAAGATAGAATCACAAAAAGATCCTGTTGGAAATCATTTAGCTAGAATCTTATAATAATTTTTGGATGACAACTGTATTCTGCTTCTTTTGTTGAGCAGGTTAATTATTTTCTTTGGGTACAGCTCATTTTGCTTTTCTCCTGGGTCTTCTACCCTGAGTGATTTTTCCATTTTTCTGGGTGAAATACAGGGCACTAGTTAAATGCAAAGCTCAAGATGGCATCTATTATGCCAATCTACAACACAGCTACATTACAAGCCTCAATATTTTCTAGGGTAAAACCACACATATCTATCATCCCAGCACTCAAGAGGCTGATGCAGGATGTCTGCTTTGAGCTTAGGGCAATTCTGTACTCCATAAAGTGTTCAAATCTAGCTGATGTACGTAGAGAAAACTTGTCTCAATAAAACAAACTAAACTAAACAAATAAAACCCACATAACAGCTGAATCGAGACTGATTTCTTAAAACCTTAATTCCAAATCTTGGGGATTAATTGCTTGTACATACACATATTTTGAGACAGCTAATTTGATGCTATACTGCAACTCACAGCTAATGTAACAGCCAAATAGGAGCACTGATTCTTATGCTGAGTCACTACAAGTGTCGCTGTGTGCTGGGCTTGGTGGCTCAAGACTGTAATCTCAGCACTCAGGAGGCTGAGTTGGGAGGATCCTTGCAAGTTTGAGACCAGCCTGGGCTGAAAAGTGAGCTCAAGGCCAGCCTGAACTGCGTAGTGAGACCCTGTCTCAAAAAAGACAAAAAAAAAAAAAAAAAAAAAAGAGTCACTGTGCATTGTCTCTAATGCAGAGCTCATAGTGAGAGCCTGCAGGACCAGCATCAATAAAAGACAGAGGCAGACAAATATCTCATCAATCACTTTGATGTAAGACCAATGATAGGTCTTCAAATCTCAATTAGGCCACTAAGTCCTTTGTTCTTAATATACTTAAACAGCATTTTGATATTTGAATTTGGTTTCACAGAACAAAGCATAAATAACATCAAATATGGTACATAAATAATAACTCAAATGTTCATGGAAAAGTGCTGTAGGTAAAAAATGTATAAACAATGAAACCAGGTGCAAGCTTCAAATTATACCTCAGTGTCAACAAGTGATCACTTTTCATTCAGATATAAAAAATATTTCTTGGGAGGTGATGCAGGAGAACTGCCTTGAGTTTGGGGCTAGCCTAAGTTACAGGGCTGTCTGAAATAGAGAAACCCTCACTGAGGCACCCCACAGACAATGTGAAACTTGAAAAGTGACTGCATAAGACACCTTTGGTTTGCTTTAAAAAGTTATAGCCATACAAATAAGAAAAATTCCACAATATTCAACATTTTCTGAGGAACAAGGTTGATATCATCCATAATATACAGAAAACACTTTCAGAGCTGGGTATTTAGCTAGCAGCATGAAAACCTAACTTGCAAGCTTGGGATCTTGAGTTCCATCCTTGGTACAAAAAAAAAAATTCAAATTTCACCTTCATGATACTGGGTCATAATGCAAGATAATCAAAACTAGATCTCAAGTGAATAACACAGAATTCATGGGTTGACAGGGATGTGGAATACTGATTGTTACCAGAGCTGGTGTTATTCACCTCAAGGAAGATATCACAATTCAACTTTATCTGCATGCTTATCCTAAGAACTACCTGAATTTCAGTGAAGACCCTCTCTGTTGTATGACCTGATATTTGCACACTGTGTCCTGCCAGTCACTTCCACATCCTTTCCAAGCTTGTCTGATTCACCCTAAGCAGAAAACCCTTCATGCCTTAACTAATGATATCCATGCACAATTTCAATTTAGGGCATCTCTTTACATGAATTAGTAAAGTCCATTACAGAGCATTTCCATGTTAAAACAATGTATATGATCAACCAAGCTATTAAATCAGGTCTTAATTCAGAGATGACACCCATATTCCTTTCCATTCAGAAGGATATCACGTGTATATGTTCATGCAAATGACTACATTTAGGCATTTTTCAGTGAGAATTTAACAGGCAGCCCTTTCTGGAATTTGTCCTTAGCAAGAACGCTTTACCTTACCCTTGATGACACTTTTATATCTGCTTCATTTTTCTCAAAATTCAAACCTATATGGCTGTTCTCACAAACATGGTCTACGAGCACATGTGTCACATAAAGTATGTTCAGAAATTATTTTCACTGTTAATTATCATACACAGGATTTCACTGGGTGTTTGGAAAGCCTTCCTCCATTGAAGCACACCACTACACATCTCTGAATTCTCATAATCTTTGCCAACACCTGTCATGGGGTTGGAAATGTGAGAACATATGATAAATTTAGTCAATCCCTATAAATACAAAAAAGTACAAATTTAAGGAGTGCCATTGTGGATATGAGGCCCTGCGTTACATACATTTAGAAACTTTAGAACATCAAGATTGCTGATCCCTGGAATGAGAGCAGAGACCAATCTCACCACTGCTGATCCAGCTACAAAATGCATCAGAGTCAGGGGCTTCCCAAGCTCCTTCCTCTGCTCCCTATGGTGGAGGTGCCAGGACAGTAGAGAATTTCAAAGATGATACTCCAGTCTGTTGCTATCATAGTTAATTCAGGGTTCTGAGGACACAGAATCATCCTTGCTCCCAGCAGGAGAAAAAAGGGAAAGTGGATGACCCAAGGCCAATGCTAGAAGACCTCAGGAGCTGAAGCTAACTAAATACCTGAGTCTACACACATCAGAACTGCTTCTAACCACTTATAACTGGTTTCTCCCAATTCTACCCTATTTCTGGTCTCCCATCCAAAGCCTCACCATGCCGTGGCTAGTGGGTTTCCCAGGTTCTTTGATAATCAGGCCACAGGACGTAGAATGAGTAAATGAGATCCAGCAAGCATTCTGCTCCCAGTTTTGTGTTCCAAACAGGTAAACAATGTCTACACACCGGAAGAGACAGCCTGCCACAGCTCGCCTGATTGGACATTTCATATAGCCCGCCTCTTCATCACTGATTGACTGCTGCTCTACTATCCTCCTTCTAAGTCAAAAATAAACAGGAAAAGAAACTCCTTCCTGCAAAGAGGATCCCAAATGATAGACAATAGTCAGAGACTTCTCCAGCTGGTTGTCTTCAACAGTGTAGATCTCAGCTACACAGAGAAATATGTGTACAAAAGTGCGTTACCTCAGGCTTTTCATTTCCAAATCCATTTCATTTCAAGGATAAAAAGAAAAAATACACTAAAACTAAATTTCATAACATGTGAATCAGGGGGCAACACTGGTATATACATTGCACACTGTCATCCCAGATCATTCACCCAGAGCACAAGACATTTTATTCAATTTTCTTAAAAATACTGTTATGTGGACCTGAATTAGTTAATTATGATTAGCAATGAGACAGGGCTAGGTCCTCCAAGGAGCCCATCCAGAAACCCAGATACCTTGCAACTATGGAGAAGATGGACAACTCCTGCTATGGGCTAAGCCTCAAGACAGAAGATCAACTAATTCATCCATATCCTAAGGACCAATATTCTAAATAGTTCCCTAGCACTCTGATGAAGTCAGGAGTCACCATTCAAAGAAATGTATCCTTATCCTAAAGACTGACATTCTAAATAGTTCATATCATCCTGATGAACTAAGGAATCACCCTCCCAAACCCTTAAGGGAAGATTCACTGCTGACTAAGAATGCCTTCTTTCTATGTGACTCCCTTCCCTCTTTGTTTCCAACTTAATCAACTTTACCTGAACTATTTATCTTATTGGCTACCATAGCTCTGTCCCATCTTATGCCCATCTGCATTGTGAGTTCCCAGTTTTCCCCACCTTCAACCCATCTCACCACATGATTTTACTCTATAGAAGTCCTTGGAAAAGACAGTCTTGCCAACCCAGTCAGGACACATTTGCTCTCTCTCACACAAACTTTCTTTCTCCCAATAATTATATTATCTTGACTTCTGTTTTTTTCTAAAATTCATTTTTTGACCTCAGAGAACACAAGCTCATACCAGACATAGTAGACCCGGAGTTTCATTACCCTATAGCAATAACAGTGTAAATTTTTGTCTTTCTTTAAGTCAGAGAAATCAGTAGATGATTGTATTCTTAAATGTTGATCTCACCTCTTAAGGGACATTTGCATTGAAGGACATTATCCCTGCCTTTTAGTGCTGATTCTGTTTTCTGAAAGTGAATTGATCTGTAGTTTTGTTTATGCTATCCATAACGCCTTAAGGAAATGACTGGAACTTTCCTTGTGAATTGTTTACCACTAACCATGGGAGAAGACACATAGCAAAAATTCTTTATTTTCATTTCTTAATTTAAACTGAAGGATGTACTTTAAAGAGTTTTGCCCTAGAATAAATTACAGGATATCATGTTGTAGTTCATCAGGGTGAAAGGTCAAATCAGGCTACTTCCTCTTGTTTTCCTGAATACAACTTCCTCATTCCTTTCCCAAGTGCCAAAAGAAAATTCAAATCAGCTCCTTACATGATATCAATGTCAGTGCCAGCACCACTAAATTTTGTATATAGCCTATAATCCAATAATCAGTCAGAAAAGAAGGCAAACCCTTGGTGGCTATAGGCTCCTCTCCACATTCTTTAAATAGAAAGGACACTGCTACTTTTTCTGTGAAATGGTTTTGGCCCAGACAGGACTCTGTAGCCAGGAAAGCCTCAATCAGAAGCAGGAAGACCCTATCTCCCCCACCCCTAGGAATTTATCTGTGAGGCCATATTCCCCTCCTCTGCAAATTTACCTATGGCACCAAACCTAAGACCAATGGGCTACCTGTGCATCCCTAAAGTCCTCCTTAGGTTCCACCCCACATGGAGGCTACTTACATACCTCTACCCTATGTGTCTGCCAGAGACATCATTGCACTCCAGCAGTGGGGGGTGCCAGGCATCTTTCTCCATGTTCTCAGAATAAAAGCCTCTTTTTGTTTTATACTTCTCATCTTTTGGAAATATTTTTCATCTTTTGGAAATAATACAATCATTCTGCTTCTCTATTGGGCCATAAAATCCTAACAGTACTGATTTTTGTCTATGTATGAAGGTAATTTACCTCCTCAGTAATTCACATGCTCTATTCCGCAAGTATCCATTGGAAATAAATGCAGTGGGCTTTTGCTTCACTCTATCAGTGTCAATGCAGTGGCTTTACTCCTAAAATAAAAATAAATCTTCATATAAGTTTCAAAACAGAATTATGCATCAAAATATAGCCAAGGTCCTAGAGGCCTATGGACTGGTTTCAATAATATAATAGAAGCCTTCTAGAAACTGAAAAAAATACACAGTTTATCTAACTAAAAATTGTTCAAGCAACCAGTGATGTAGAAATTTTTGTGAACAATTATAGGTGAACCTTCTCTTTTATAAGATATAACCTAGTGTCATGGCAAAGTCTAGGTCTTATTAAATAATACAATCAAAGCAATTATTTTACACTTATAATGACTGTTTTATAAAATTTACGATATTGCCAGTACTATAATCACTGTGAGTTGTATTAATCACTTGAAACTACAGAAAAAGGAACAAATATCAGACATTATAAAAGTATGGTCATGTTAATTTGGCTCATGTTAATGGTATAGGGGAATGAAATGCCCTTACCTACTATATATCCAGAATGAGTTTGTGTTCTCTAAAATTAAAGAATGAATTTTAGGAATGATATAGTTTAAGAGTGGAATATATTTATTGGGAGAAGGAAAGCTTCTGTCTGAGAGACAGGAAGGGTCTCAATGGGTTACCAAAGACTTTGTCTCTTTGAGGAACTTGTATAGAGTGAAATCATGAGTTTAGATGGGTCCAGAGGAGGGGAAAATGGGAATCTGAAATTTAAGCATAAGGCGGAGTAGAAATATGGTCAACCAATAAGGTTAATTGCTCAGGTAAAATTGATTAAATTGGGATCAAATGGGAGAGCAAGTCATAGTAAGTGGGCAGGTTTAAGAGCAGAGACTCTTCTTGTAGAGGATTGGGAAGGTGACTCTTGTGCTCCTCAGGGTGATCAGAGAACTATTTGGACTGTGGATCCTTAGCACTTGATTGTATTTAATTTACCTTTTGTTTTGAGATTTGGCCCACAGCAGGAGGTGATTGTCTCTTTCAGTCCTGCAAGCAATCTGAACTTATTTTCTGGCTCCTTTGAGGGCCACGCCCTGTTGTTATAGGCAGCTGAGTAAGGTAGAAATATATAGCCAGGGAGACAGGATCATGTCCTAGAAGTGGGACAGGCCTCAAGAGAAAATACCAAGCAAATGTGTCCATATCCTAAGAATTGATTTTCTAAATAGTTCCCTGTCACCCTGCTGAAGTCAGTAGTCACCCTCCCAGTCCCATAGAGGAGAGTTACTGCTCTGTAAAATGCCTGCTTTCTATGACCTCGCTTCCCCATTTTTCTGAAGTGTAAATGATTTTACCTGAACTATTAATTATATTGGCTAAAGATATCTCTGTCCAAAGTTTTGCCCATCTGCCTTGTGAGTTCCCAAGTTTCCCCACCTTAAACCCATCTCACCCCATGATTTTATCCTATAAAGACTCTAGAAGATACAGAGTCCTTGACAACCTACTTATGACCACTCCTGTTCTCTCAGACAGAAGTTTTCTGAGAGTGTTTTCACTGTGGTAAAAGAGAGAATATAAATTAAAATTGGCCTTTATTCTAAGAAGGTGGAGAGTACAGCATAACCACTAGACATCTGCCTTTTTCTGCTGGATAGGTGGTGAGGGGGATTATATCTACTTTCTGACTGGGGTGATGCATAAAATTGGCATTGCTGATGTGCCAGTAGCTGATTGGGACTCTTTTCATGCCACAGGTAAGTTGCCTAAGGGAGGGGTATGTGAGCTCAGGGTAAATGTGCCCTGGCCTGCTTCCCACTGCTGTAATATCCTATCTAGAGCAAAAAGCTTTCACTTTTTTCTCTCAATAGTTATATTCTGCTCTTCACCTCCATTGTTCCTAAAATTCGTTCTTCTATTTTATAGAATACAAACTCCTACCAGACACAGTAGGTCAGGAGTTTCATTCCATTATATCACTATCTGACTGCCTATATTTCTAAGTATCACAGATCCCTGTAACATTAAGAATTATTTATCTATTTCACTTAGCATAATTGTAGCAAATAAAATGTACTTAATGGATGCAGTGAAATATCCCATAAAACTGAAAAAAATATTATCACAGTTTCTCTATCTATCATCACCAATCATTTTCATCTTTCAACTATGTGGGGAAAAAATAAAAGCAGCTCTCAGCAAATAGCAATGATATAGTGCACAGTTTATTACTCACTGTATTTACCATGTTATTTGTAGATACTTCATAGATGACAAAAGAAACATTGAGCTTTTTAATGAAAAACTATCAATTTCCATAGTTGTGCTTATAGCACTACACGGTTGACAACTGTACACTGGAGATTCATTCCATGGGCTTCCATGGTACCCAGAGCAGGAATCTCTGCGGGAAACCAAGGACCCAGTTCCACACAGACATCATGGAGGGAGCCGATTGTTGCCTTTAATCATCAGTGTAGCAGGCACTGACCATGATGCAATGACCAGTGCAGAAAGAACCACTTCTCTCTTGTGACTTCATTTTATTCAGACCACACAGTCACCCTGGAGAGCAGACCAGGTACTACCCACATTATGGTGAATGTGCCTAAGTTCCTGGACTCTGTACATGTGGACACATAATAGGGACGGGGAGTCCCCAGAAGGCACACAGAATGGGGTGATTCATCAGTGTATGAACTGAAGGTGGAGGAAAGGCAAGCAGGATGCACTCCCACTGTCCACTCACTTCTCAGATAGTTATAGAGCAGCACCCTGTGGAGCACCCATGATTAGAGTAACACTGCAGACTCCACTCTCTTTCTCACAGAGGCAACATTCCATGAGGGCTCAACAGGGAGATGTATTTCAGGCTTCCCTGAGTAATGGAGGGCAGGTGGTCACAGCACTATCCAGCGACTTGTCAGCAGGTGAGGGCTGCCTGGACCAGCCTTAAAGAAGGCAAGGAAAAGGCTGGGGCTGAGCTTTCTGCAGTTGGAGCAGGAGTCTGGTGTCCAACTTCACAGGATGTCCCAGGTGGGCAGTTTGGAGGGAGGCCAGGCCTGCACTGCTGCTTACTCCTGTCCTCCCAGGAACAGATCTTCGCATTTTGGCTACCAGCAGGTGCTGCTGAGAGAGCTAGGACATCCTGCTTAACCTACCTGGCTGTGTCAGACCAACCTGAGTTCACTGAAGCTGAGAACTACAGTAATCTAGGTCTGTGGGTCTCTGGGAGGGCACAGGGCACTTTAGACAGAGAAAGACTCCCATATGTGGGGCCTCCTGCAACTCTGAAGCATGCAGAAGTGAGTGGGGTGAGGCAGAATGGGAAGTTTTGCTGGGGTGGATTTGTGCACACAGTTGTCTCTGACAGGCTCTGGGCTTTCTGGGGCCTGCAAGGAACAAGGATAGTTGGTGATCTTTTCTCTTTTTGCTGGTGCAGGGCTGCCACCTGACTGAGCTCAAGTCCTCTTTGCAGGTCTTGTTCCAGCTCCTCCTCCAGTGACCTTATCAGCTCTAGGATCATTGTGAAAACTATGGTCATGTACCCTGTCATCATTAATTCTAGAGCTGGGGCTGCTTCTGTCTTCACAGTAGATATTCTGAATTCCAACTCCAACATTAAATTCTAAGATAATGTTAATTAAAACTTAAGATTTCCCTAGTTTCAACATGTTCAGTTCAGTAGTACCTAAGTACATCAGCTTTGTAGAATCTTCACATCTGTCAAGTTTCAGCTTTCTGATCAGTGTTGGACCCATCCATACCCCTGCACTCTCCTGCTAGTCCCCACCCACCTTTGACCTTTCTCTTCCTGTGAATTGCTACTCTGGGTCTTTCATGTCAGTGCATCAGATTCTGTTTGGCCAAACATTACTGGAGAAGACTAGCTGCTATTGCCCCTTGTTAGAAGAGAAAACCCCAGATAGACAAAGTCTACAGGGAAAATGTAGAGAGCATTGTCGATCTACTCATCCTTCTATGTCAGAAAAGCTTGTCCATGATTTCAGTAATAAAGGAAGATAGGAGGGGCTGATTCTTCATGTTTTAAAAACAGAAACAATAATAATGTAGAAACCACAACAGAAAATCTTTCCTTACAAGTAGTATTGAGATAGATGATTTGTATTACAGGTATAAAAGAGGTCTCATGTGTCCACTTTGTGAGACATATGATAAATTCATGTAATTCAAAAGAGAATCACCACCCATGATCCACAAATGCAGAGAACATTCAGCTTCTTAATACTGATTTACGCAGGAACACATCTCTTAGGTATTCTATGCGCCCACCTTATGGCAGGTTACAAAGCAGGTGCTGAACAGCACTGTGGAGATCAAGGTGGGAGAGCAGAGCACTGTCCCACAGCTCCCAACAGAATTCTAAACAGGGGTCCCTGGATCTGGCAAAGCTAAGAATAGAGGATTATCCCACACAGAGAGCTGGATTACTTCAAGATTTATTTGCAAGACTGTAGTGGTTGATTGATTGTGTCATTTTGAGACATTTAGGAGCTTAACTGAATGAGTTTAACAGCTCTACACCCAAGAATGGAGAAGACCCACCCTAGGGTGGCTCATCACCTAGAGGTATAAAAGGGAAGAAGGAAGGACAAATGCATTCCATTCTTGGGAGAAGCTCCAGTCTTCACCTTTGTTTTGGAGGTTGTCTCCTGGCTTCTAGTGTAAACTCTTCAGCTTTCCATCATAGACTTTTCAGCCTTTCATCTTAGAGCCTTTGGCCTTCTGTAACAGACCCATCACCCTGCTGGTGTGGACTTGCATGAGACACTGTGGTGAACTCCAGACTTTGGATTGAATCCTTCAGCCTCCAGTGTGTAGACACCCTCTGCAAGCTTCCTCATCTGACTGTGGCTTACCATCTTAAGACTGTTAGGGCCAATGCCACAGGGAAAGAGACCCCAAGGACTCAACTCTTGGTGAGGCAAAAAAGTTTATTTCCATGCGCATGGGGTCCCCCAGGCAAACGAGTGCAGAGGGCCCCGAGGGGAATTTGTGCAGGGTTTTTAAGGGCACAAGCGGGAAGCAAGCAGGTTTACAGAAGCAGATCGCATTGGTTAATTTTGAATGGCACAGGACTTGGCAGATGCTGATTCGAGGGGTCTGGGGCTGTGTAACCATGGAGACTGAGGGTCCTGGTCTGATCTCAGAGTGCCAGGTACAACTCGGTCTCCTTTGAATAGCACATTCCTTTACTTATCTTTATCTTTACAGAGGACAGATCACCTTGTGGTTAATGACTAGCAGATGTATTCCTTCCTGTTCTGCCCCGATATCTCAAGGAGGAATTAGGGAGTGGAACATTCCTTACTGCTCTGTTCTATAGCTTGGGGTGGGGGGGTTACATTACAAACGGGGAGTCAATTCTCTCAAGACAATCTTGTTGTTTCTTTTACTTTTGTATATCTTGTGTTATATTGGTTTTCTCTAGTAAAACCCTAACACAGATTTTGGTACCGAGTAGTGGGTTCATTTGCTATGACTATACCTGACCGTGTTATTTGCGAGACTTTGGAAATGGCTCATGGGCAGAGTTTGGAATGGTTCTGTTAGACCGGTGTCGCAAGGAAGACTCCAAGGGCCTCGCTCTCATGTAAAAACAATGGGGTTTTTATTATTCTGTGTACATGGGGTCCTCCAAACAGGTGGAAACAGAGAACACCTTACTCGAGCAGGGCTGTGCCTTTTAAGGCCTAAAACCGCAAAGCAAGCAAGCATTGTTACAGAAGCCAATCATAGCGATTAGAGCAGAGCTGATGGTGAGCTGTCCTTAAGGGATTGGGTTTTTTAGTGGGGCAAGGGAGTGTCTCCCTAGAAGGGGTGGCATTTCTTAGGAATGGGCGTTTGTCTCATGACTGAGAGATCTGTCTTAGGTTAAGACTGTTTGTCTTAACTGTTTAAGAACACTGGTTCCTGTAGGGGTGGAGCTGTACATACTTTAGCACCACAACCTTTCTATTTGTAGAGGGCAACAATGGTTAGCATATCAATTAGGTAAGATTTTACAATTCTTTACAGAGAGCTTTGATTAACATATCAATCTTTTACCCAGGGGAAAAGGAAGACACACATTTACAGTTACAGGTATTACTATGATATAAACGAAGCTATTTTTGTGAAGAATGTACAATCTAATACAATCTGATGCAATTAACACAATTTGTGATGGGGCTTCTGGATAGGGAAGACCCAGGATGTCAGGAGCTATCACCTCAGGCCTTTGTTTTATGGCCTTTAGGAAGTTAAAACTTAACCTAGTTGGATTTGAAGGGAGAAGGGCAAGGGAAGCAGCAGATGGAACGAGCTTTCTTGGTCTCTTCAGTTCAGACATGTCACCTGGATGCATAGAGCTGGAGCAGCTTAGGCTGTTCTGTAGAGAAGATTCTGGTCAGAGCTCAGGAGACCAGAAGGCTGATAGTCTGATGGTAAAGACCTGGCTTGGGAGGTTTCTGCTGAGGATTGCACTGGTTGTAGGACTCCCCACGATGTGTGTTATGGTGTAGAGAAAGTTTGTCTGCATTTTGTTCATGCCCAGTGATTTAACCTGAGAATAAATCAAAGCACAATGAACTGATTAATCTGCAAAAGGAAATTTAAAAGCAGTGGAATGTAATGCTGAGGTTGTGGCATGGCTATTGTTGGGGGCTTTAGACTGCTTTATGTTGCAAATCAAGAGCAAAGAGCTCAGCAGGATAATTTACAACTCTGTGAAGTTAGCCAGAAGGAAAATTCCAGGAAAGCTGTGGATTGTAAAGACAGAGTTGAGACTTTGATTGGTGAGGAGAAACAGAGAGACAAGAAAGATGGTCATGGGAAGCACCAGGTCCCCACACTTTGCAGCTTCAAAACCACAAAAGCGAAAGAATTTGCTCAGAGGAGAAAGTTGCAGAGAATTATGCTCCAAAATGGCAATGGAGGCCATGTGACATTCCAGAATGGTGGCAACATAGAGAAGCTTTTCTTCACAGTCAGATTCACAGAGTCCAGTGATTCAGGCAATTAACCCCTACAGCCAAGAGAGAAAAAAGCCTGGCTACTGCTCCAGTTGACAGCAAACTTTGGGGGCATCCACAAGGTGTTGATTTTAGGTGCAAGGCAAATGCACAAATTCTGAGGGTAAACAGCTTGCACCATTTGCAAAGTGCCTGGGAGGCCAAGCAATATGTCCCTGAGAGGGCAGTACATAAAGATGTAAGGGTAAAATCAAATGTGCAGTGGAGACCCCAGAAGTTTGGAAAATCCAGGAACATGGATCATCCAAGAAAAGCTGCAAAAACTGAGCAGAGAACATTTAAGAGCAAAGCTGCAGGAACTGATATCCCTGAAAGTGACATGGGAGTGAAACCATCCAAGCATTTTGGAGCTTCCAACCAGATTGCTTCAAATGCTGAGCATGACTTAATGTTCGCCAAGCTGCATGTTGGACTTGCTTTGTTTCCAATGCTTTATATTCCCCTTCTTGTAACTTTTGGAATGGTAATGTTTGTCTTGTGCCTTTGTATTTCAGAAATGTTTAACCTTGTTTCATTTGTACAGGGTGTTACAGTTAACAGTTTGTCATAGATCTTGGAGGAGAATTGGGACCTGGAATTTTCATCAATTCTGCAACATCAATGCTGAGACTTTGCCAACTCTTGGAGATGAAATAAATTTTTTTTGTATAAAGGGTATATATAGTCCTGGGGTCCAGGGGTGGAATGTCATGGTTTATGTCTGTCACCCCCAGGCCTCATGCTGAAAGAGTTAACTTTACAGCTGCAACCCCCGAGCTATCTGTACAAAACAGGAAGGGACTTTCCACGGGTCCGCAGAATGTTCTGTCTCAGTGGGTTAGGCAAGATAAGACTACTGTTCCGGGAACACAGTGACCGGGCTATGACCCCCGGGCACCAAAGTTACCCAACCCTGAGGCCCTCCAATCAGCTCCTGCCAAGCCCTGCACCGTTCAAAACTAACCAATGCGATCTGCTTCTGTAACCTTGCCTGCTTTGCGGTTTATGCCTTTAAAAACCCTGTGTAACTTCCCTTCGGGGTCCTCCACACTAGTTTGCTGGATGGACCCCATGCGCATGGAAATAAAGCTTTTTTCCCCTTAGAGACGTGGGTCCTTGGGGTCTTCTTCCCTGCGACACCGGCCTTACATTTGGAGGCCCCAGCGAGATCGTACGTCTCACGGGAGACGATCTCAACGGCTCAGCGTCCCTCTTCGGGTGAGTAAGACCGACCATATTTTTACTTTCATTTTGGATTGATCCGCTGTTTTCTTTTCGCCCCAGGCCGAACTCCGGCTCTACTCCAGGGGCAATCTCTGTTCCTTGGTGATCGGGGGATGCCTCACACGGTTTTCCGTGACTCACCGTCTGCGATGGGATTTTTCTATCAGTCTGGGGAATTTCATTCCCAATCTGTGGTCTGTCCAGGCCAATCTGGAGGCACCTCTTAAGGTGACTCGTTTGGTGTGAGACTAATGCGTGAGAGTGAGGTGGCCGGCCTGTTTGTCCTGTGTGTTGTGGCTGTTGTGATTGGTTATTTGTTGTGTCACGCATATGCTAACCACTCTTTGTCTTCAGACATCATGGGCAGACGACATCATCCCCATTGTCCCTCACCCTCGACCATTGGTCGGAGGTTCGAGAGAGAGCTCACAATCTCTCCTTACAGGTTAAGAAAGGTAAATGGCAGACTTTCTGCTCGTCTGAGTGGCCCACATTCTCCATGGGTTGGCCACCGGAGGGGACCTTCCACCTTCCCCTCATTTTAGCAGTTAAAGACATCATCTTCCACCCTGGACGAGAGGGCCACCCCGACCAGGTCGCCTACATCTTGGTATGGCAGGACCTCAGGGAGGAACCCCCACCATGGGTAAAACCCTTCCTTCCTCCGCCCGACTCTTCCATACCCAAACTCCTGGCTCTAAAAGGGCCCCCTGCCCCGGTCCTGCCTGACTCCCAACCTGACCTCCCTCTGCTCGATTGTGATCACCCTCCTCCTCGGCCTACTTTGCCTCCTCCTTATGCACTTCCACCACCCGTCTCTCCGCTGGAGTCAGAGGCCTCTCTTCCCTCAGCTCCAACTCTCTCTCTGTGCTCCTCACCTCCCTCTGTGGCCTGCTCCGAGACCAGTCCCCCTGAGCCTAAGGCCCAGCTCGGAACACCCGCAGTAGACAGCGGCCGGATGACCCGGTCGTCACTCTCCCTCTCCGTCCCTATGGGCCCACTATACGTGATGGGACAGCGGAGGGAGAAATGCTGGCCCTTCAGTACTGGCCATTCTCATCCTCAGATTTATACAACTGGAAAAATAATAACCCCTCTTTCTCTGACGACCCCTCTAAGTTAACAGGCCTAATGGACTCGCTCATGTTCTCACACCAACCCACAATGGATGACTGCCAACAACTATTGGGGGTCCTGTTCACCACCGAGGAAAGAGATCGAATCCTTCTCGAGGCCCAAAAAAATGTTCCAGGAGATGACGGCAGACCCACCCAGAGACCTGATCGAATTGACGATCTTTTCCCACTAAAGCGCCCCGACTGGGACCCCAACTCTCCTGACGGTAGGCAGCATCTTTCCATCTATTGCCAGACTCTAATGGTGGGTCTCTGGGTGGCCACTAGGCACCCTACCAATTTGGCCAAGGTAAGAGAAATAACTCAAGGGCCCACAGAGACTCCCTCAGTTTTTCTAGAACGCTTGATGGAGGCTTACCGACGGTACACGCCTTTTGACCCTGAAGATGAAGGCCGACAGGGCTCAATCGCCATGGCCTTCATAGGGCAATCAACTCCTGATATAAGACGTAAGCTCCAAAGGCTAGATGGTCTACAAGACCTAACTCTGAGGGATCTCGTTAAGGAAGCTGAGAAAGTCTACTATAAATGAGAGATAGAGGAAGAAAAGGAGTTAGCTAGAGACAAAAGACGAAACAAGGAATTGGCAAAGGTGTTGGCCACAGTTATTCAAGGTAAGCCTGAGACCGGAAAGGGAAAGCCCAATCGCCCCCCATTAGACCCTGACCAATGTGCATATTGCAAGGAGAAAGGACACCTAATTAAAAACTGTGAGAAGCTTAAAAGAAAGAGAGCCAAAGAAGAACGAGAAAGGCAGTCCTCACAGCGGCAGTGAGCCCCCATGCTCGCCTTAGATGAAGAGGAATAGGGACTTCAGGGCTCGGTTCCCCTCCCCGAGCTCCGGGTAACGTTTAAGGTGGAGGGGACTCCCGTGGAATTTGAGGTCGACACGGGAGCTGTTTACTCGGCCCTTCAGGCCCCCTTGGGAGCCCTTTCAACCAAGAAATCGCTAGTTCAAGGGGCTAACGGAAGCAAATACCGCTCATGGACCACCGAACGCACAGTCGACCTGGGAAAAGGAAAAGTAAAACATTCCTTCCTGGTCATCCCAGAATGCCCTGCTCCCCTGTTAGGAAGGGACCTGTTAACTAAATTAGGGGCAAAGATTTCCTTTGAGCCCCAGGGACCTCAGGTGACATTCCACAACCCGAAGGTTGAACAGCCCATAGTCACAATATTGACTCTGAAGTTGGAAGATGAATATAGGCTCTATAATGATCAGAGTCTTCAGCCTGTTCCTCCTGCTTGGTTAGCTAATTTCAAAGACTCCTGGGCTGAAACTGCTGGATTGGGACTAGCCAACCAACAGCCACCTGTGGTGATCACTCTAAAGGCCACTGCCTCCCCCGTCCGAGTTAGACAGTACCCCATTGGCAGAGAAGCCCACCAAGGAATCAAGGTACATATACAGAGACTTTTAGATCAGGGGGTATTAACCCCCTGTCGATCTGCATGGAATACACCACTACTCCCTGTTAAAAAGCCAGGAACCAATGATTATAGGCCAGTACAGGATTTGTGAGAGGTCAACAAAAGGATGGAAGACATCCACCCCACTGTGCCAAACCCCTATAATCTCCTCAGTGGCTTAAACCCATCCAGAACCTGGTACACTGTCCTAGATTTGAAAAATGCCTTTTTCTGCTTACCCCTTCATAAGGACAGACAATCTCTGTTTGTGTTTGAATGGACAGACCCAGACTCCAAAATAAATGGACAGTTGACATGGACGCGCCTCCCACAGGGATTCAAGAACAGCCCAACTATCTTTGATGAGGCTCTCCACAAAGATCTAGCTCCATTCCGGGCTCAACACCCAGACCTCACTCTACTTCAATATGTGGACGACTTGCTGCTGGTGGCAGATACAGAGAAGGACTGCAACAACGGGACCCAAGATCTCCTACGTGAGTTGGCCACTCTAGGATACAGGGCATTGGCAAAAAAGGCTCAAATCTGCAAGCGAGAGGTAATCTTCCTGGGCTATACCCTAAGGGAGGGAAAGAGATGGCTCACTGAGGCTAGAAAACAGACTGTGGTCCAGATCCCCGCCCCCAAAAGCCAAAAACAGCTTCGAGAATTTCTGGGTACGGCGGGGTATTGTCGGCTGTGGATCCCAGGATTCGCATCCTTGGCAGCTCCCCTTTACCCATTGCTTAAGGGAGGATCACCCTTTGTCTGGGGGAAGGATCACCAACAGGCCTTGGATGCCATCAAGCGAGCCCTCCTATCTGCCCCGGCCCTAGCCCTACCTGATATAAATAAGCCCTTCACTCTCTTCATCGAAGAGAAAAAGGGAATAGCTAGAGGAGTGCTGACCCAGACCATTGGGCCATGGAAACGACCGGTGGCTTACCTCTCAAAGAGACTAGATACCGTGGCAAACGGATGGCCACCATGCTTAAAGGCCATTGCAGCAGCGGCCCTGCTCACTAAAGACGCTGACAAACTGACTTTGGGACAAAAATTAACAATTATTGCCCCACACACGCTAGAAAGCATCATCCGCCAACCTCCCGATAGGTGGCTCTCAAACGCCCAGATCACACGTTACCAAAGCCTCTTACTCAACAAAGACAAAATAACCTTTGGGCCCCCGGTGACCCTCAATCCAGCAACCCTACTACCAGAAGAAACTCCAGAACCAATTCTTCATACCTGCCAAGATATCCTGGCAGAGGAAACCGGGGTGCGATCAGACCTGTTGGATTACCCCTTGCCCGATGCTAAGGTGACCTACTTCACTGACGGGAGTAGCTTCTTGATTCAAGGTAAGCGATATGCTTTTGGGGCGGCCGTGACTGATCATTCCAATGTTATCTGGACAGTCAGACTAGAAGATGGGTCCTCGGCCCAGAAGGCCGAACTGATCGCTCTTACTAAGGCTCTAGAGCTCGCCACGTGAAAGTGGGCAAACATCTACATGGACAGCCGATATGCTTTTGCAACGGCCCACATCCATGGGGCCATATACCGCCAGCGGGGACTCCTGACCTCTGCAGGCAAAGAGATAAAACACAAACAGGAGATTCTTCAACTATTGGCTGCAGTCATGTTACCCCAGAAGGTGGCAATAACACACTGTAACAGCCATCAAAAAGGAACTGATCCCATTACAAAGGGAAACAACCTGGCCGACCAGGCAGCGAAATCTGCAGCTATGGGTAGCTCACAGATGTTGGTAACTGATATCAAAAATCCTCCTAAAGAGGAAGCTCAAATTAACCAAACCTCTGAGGTGTCAGACCTCACTGCTTACATTCAACAGGCCCACCAGCTCACCCACCTGGGGGTTAAGAAGCTATGTCTATTGGCCCAACGCCAAGATTTTCCTGGGGTATCTCCCACTGCCATACGTCAGGTTGCCACACGGGTTGTGACTAACTGCAAGGCTTGTCAATTAACCAATGCCTATTCTACTAAGCTGGCCCCAGGCAAAAGACTATGCGGTTCCAGGCCTGGACAACACTGGGAAGTAGACTTTACTGAAGTTAAACCTGCCCGGTATGGACTAAAATATCTGTTAGTCTTTGTGGACACCTTTTCCGGATGGATTGAGGCCTTTCCTACCAAAAAGGAAACTGCTGCCATAGTCACGAAGAAGTTGATAGAAGAAATTTTTCCCTGGTTTGGACTACCAAAGGTAATAGGGTCTGATAATGGGCCGGCGTTTGTGGCTGAGGTAAGTCAGGGATTGGCCAACATATTGGGGATTGATTGGAAATTACATTGTGCTTATAGACTGCAAAGTTCAGGACAGGTAGAAAGGATGAATAGAACTATTAAGGAGACCCTCACTAAATTAGCTCATGAGACTGGCTTAAAAGATTGGATGATGCTCCTGCCTTATGCTCTTTTTCGCACGCGGAATATCCCATCAGTCAAACCTCCTAACCTCACTCCCTTTGAGATCCTCTTTGGCACTCCACCCCCCATTCGGGATCTCACTCCCTTGACTAAACATTCCACCCTGTTACCAACCTCCTTGTCTGACAGGCTCATCGCCCTTGACCTCCTACAAAGGGATTTGTGGACACAACTAGCCTCAGCCTACGCTCCCAGCGAATCTCCCATACCACATCCATACCAGGTGGGAGACTTCGTGCTCGTCCGGCGCCACCAACAAGAGACCCTACAACCTCGCTGGAAAGGACCATACCAGATCCTACTAACCACCCCCACAGCGGTAAAGGTTGACGGCATCACCTCTTGGATCCATGCGTCGCATCTGAAACCGGCTTCGGCACCAGAGGACGGTCACTGGGAACTCAAACGGTCTGATAACCCCCTGAAGCTAAAGCTGCACTGCTTAACCCCCTCCCTCAACAGGACCTTTAAGATTAAAGGTTATTCACAAGAAAAGGGGAAAATGAAAAAGTTAACTTTACAGCTGCAACCCCCGAGCTATCTGTACAAAACAGGAAGGGACTTTCCGCGGGTCCGCAGAATGTTCTGTCTCAGTGGGTTAGGCAAGATAAGACTACTGTTCCGGGAACACAGTGACCGGGCTACGACCCCCGGGCACCAAAGTTACCCAACCCTGAGGCCCTCCAATCAGCTCCTGCCAAGCCCTGCACCGTTCAAAACTAACCAATGCGATCTGCTTCTGTAACCTCGCCTGCTTTGTGGTTTATGCCTTTAAAACCCTGTGTAACTTCCCTTCGGGGTCCTCCGCACTAGTTTGCTGGATGGACCCCATGCGCATGGAAATAAAGCTTTTTTCCCCTTAGAGACGTGGGTCCTTGGGGTCTTCTTCCCTGCGACACCGGCCTTACAATGCGTTTACATTATGCATTTGTGATTGGTTCATTCTGCAGCACTTGGATTAGGGGTGTGAGTGCTACACTGGTCTAGGGGTGGAGACAGCATCTGATGTAATGGCAGGAAGAAGGCTTGTCTTTCTCTTTTGCCTGTTTCCTCCTTGCTGTTTGCAGCTACCATGAACTATAACCCCACCATGCCAGCCTGCCTTGGAGCCAACTAAGTATGGACTGAAATGTCCCAAAATTGTAAGAAATAAATGTTTTCTTTCCCAACTTTTGGCATCAGGTATTTTTTCTCAGCAACTAGTAAAAAGTACCTAAGACAGTCCTGCATTCAATTCCCAGAATTCTGTTAAGGAAAAAAAAAAACAAAAAACAAAAACCAGGGAGCAATGTGAGGGGCTGCAGAGTACCATTGCCTGGTCTTTCTGAAGAGCTCTGTGCCCCAAGTAGATTCAACCTCCACACCTTTCTTCGTCACTTTGATTTTAGAAATGATCAGTTCCATGAGGGAAGAGGAAAGAAGGATGTTCAACTAAGAATACAAAATCTCAGTTACGGTGGAGAACAAATTTTCAGTTCTCTACTAAACTGCATGATGATCACAGTTAATAAGGAGGATAGCTTTCAAAACTGCTAAACAACGGGATTTGTAGTCCCAGTCACTGTGAAAGAATTTGTAGATTAGGAAGATGGTAGATAAATTAACTAGACTCATTCGTTTTATAAAGGAGTCACAGATCAGAAGCACATTTTATCCCATAAACATACATAACCATTGTGAATTTCTAAGTGAGGATAGCCTGTACCTGTACTCCCAGCACTCTGGGAGTCTAAGGAATGAGGAACACAAGATTAAACCCAAATTGGGGAATTGAGTAAATTATTTAGACCCTATCCCAAAAATTAAAAAAAAAACAAATTTAAATCAAAACAAATTTTAAAAGTGCGCAGGTATATAGCTTATGCAGGTATATACTATGCAGTTTCATAGTATATAAAGTTATATAATATATATTATAGTACATAATGTATACTATAGTTTCATAGTATATAAACTGCATAGTATGAAAACTTTGTTTATGTTTTCATATTTTCTTTATTAATATCTACTTGTGCTACATTAAAAGAAGAAAAGAAAAAGGGTTTATTCGTTTTGTTATGAGACAAGGTCTTGCTATGTACTGCAGGCTGACCTTGAACTCACCATGTATTTCAGGCTAGCCTCCAACTATCTGTGATCTTCATGTCTAACCCTCCCGAGTGCTGGGATTACAGGCATGCACCACCATACCTTGCAAGAAAGTGTTTTTTTTTTTTTAATTTTTTATTGTAAAGAGGATAAAACCAAATGAAATCAAGCAGAATAGAGTCAATCAAAACAAAAGGATGAACATGGTACATGACATAAAAACAAAATGTAATAGTAGGATGTGTGGCCTGTCTCTCAGCCTGCACAGAAAATGACAACGCCATGCTGAACTCCAAATTTCTCCAGATAACTGGGCAAATACCTAGGTTTTGAAAATGTCTACTGTAAACATGCCTTGTTTAAGAACCAATTCATATCAAGTGCCAGGGAAAGAATAAAGAACTTTGATTTAGTATTTTCAATTTCTGGAATTTTTCCCAAGAAAAAGAAGATATATGCTCAATGCAGTTTTTCCAAGAGGAACTAGACTTGTGTACACGGTCAGTAACAGGACAACAAAGTACAAGTCTACCTATGCATGTCATATAAATATTCAACACCCTGCAAATATATGATATGAGCAGAACAGGGTAGTAATCATTAGAGACAGCTGAATATGGGCAAGATGGGTATTCTGCAGCAGGGTTCAGCAATGTGGCTGAATTATTTTTATTTGTGGATTTATATTTTTAAACCCTAATGGTCACATTTCGCCTTGTCAAAGCCCCATGCTGCATTCAGTCTGCTCACAAAACTAAACACCCAAGTGGCACCAATATTTAAAGAAGCAGAACCCCCTTATCAATGTGGGACTGGAGCCAAAGCATGTGCAGGTAGAATAATAACTGTTATCTTAACTGTAACTACTGGGTCCTCTCTCAGTCTCTGCAGGAGGAGCTCCGAGTGGAATGAAATCGTCATTTTGGAGGTAAATATCCGCAGCTCAGCATGGCCAGGTTCACTGACAGCAGAGGCCATGTGAGACCCAGAGCCACCGTGCCACAGGTCCCACATGAGGGCTAGGCTCTCAGCAGTGCCTGGCAGGGCCAAGGAATTCGGGAAACGACCTAGGACTGGCCACGCAGACCATCAACAGAAAGCAGGGAGGAAGGGAGAAGGGCCCTGTGGACACGCGGCCAGGTCGCCCCAGGGCCACGCCCTCTGTCTCCCAGGCCCATGACCCTGGGCACCCTGCCTGGATACCCCACCAGGGGCACTTGCAGCTGTAATGTCAGGGCCACCGGCCCGCGCTGCCACTCTCTGCCTGCTCTCCCTCGCCTACCTGGCCCAGACCCCAGCCCTGGCAACTCCACAGCCTAGGCCGCCAAAGGAAGAGTGCTCTGATCTCTAGACAGTCGACAGTCGCTAGCGCCAAAATGGCGACTCCATGCACAAGACCAGCATCCACTGACAAGCAGGCCAGGGCAGGGCAGGACTGAGCTGGGATATGGAGGCGCGTGGCTCAGGGATGTCCATGGGTGTGGCCTGCCCAGGTTGGTCCAGGAGGAGTGTAACCTTCCTTTGAGGCCAGGGGTGAGGCCAAGCAGTCTGAGGGGCGGGGCAAGGGGCGGGGCCAGAAGCTGGGACCCAGTAGGTGCAGAGCCCTCCTGTGAGGCAACAATGAAGCAGTGGGCGTGATAGTGGGGGATTAAGGTCCCCCTGAGGCAGGGTTTGGCTGCAGTTGGAGGTCTCTGATAAGGCTTTTGGGAGACCCAGCCCCAGGCCCACTATGAGAAGAAGCAGAGAAGAGCACTGAGTCTTAGGCTTGGAATTTATAAGATGTCTGGACTCAAATCTTCCTGGGCCTGGCACCTTAGGCACACTGCTTCTCTTCTGGGAGCCTCAATTTCCACTATTGTTATTCTCCTATTATTTTGCTTTGGAATATTGTGGTTTTTTTTCCATTAAAAACACAAACCATGATGAATGGCAATACTCATCTCTTGGCACTGCTGTGAACATCCAATAAAAACCTTAAGAGCGTTTCCCATTTTTCCTAGCATATGCCAAGTGTTCTATTACCATTGTTATTGGTGTTGTTATCCTTCTTTTATTACAGAGAAATGAGGGTTTTCAGTACCGCCCTCTGATTTCTTTATATCTTAAAAGTATGTTTACATGTTAATATAATACACTAACAAGCATATGTAGCACTTACTGGAGTCAGGCCGGGGCCTCTCTGAGGTGATTCACATATGTTAATTCTTACAAGAGTGTGAGTTAGGAATTATCTTCATTTTCATAGCTGTGTGAGTCTAGACACCAACATTAAATACTTTTTCCACTGACAAAGCAGCGTACAAAATTTTAAGCCAGTGGGCCTGGCACCAACATTTCCATTAACTAAACCATACTTTAGCACAGCACCACTGCAGTTCCGCTTTGGATTTTTCACATGAGTGAGGCATGAAATTGTTCCTGGAAGGTTGCACAAGTAGCTAGAGGCAGTTTGTGTCAGGGTTCACTAGAGAATCAGATTTAATTTGTGTACATAAGGAGTTATGTACATAATTTGTGTACATAAAGGATACTTATGTAATTTGTGTACATAAAGGCTACATAAAGGATTTACAAAGGAGCTTAAGATGGCCATCTGCAGAGTCAGGTGAAGAACTCAAAATGGCCAGGTGCTCATTGGACATGCAAAACATCCACTCACAAGCCTGAGGCCTGGAGCTCACTGCAGAGTCACTGTAGAGTCCCTGGCAGGAAGCAGAACCTGTGCTAGGAGCCTGGAAATGACACATAAGGTGATGGCAAGAACTCAAACTCTTCTGAACAGGCAGAAGCCAGACTTTCTCCTTTCCCTTTTACTGCCTCCAGGATGCAGGCCTATTGGTTCCCCACCACACTCAGGGAAGGTCTTCCATCTTCAGCGAGTCAGTAATTTTCATACAAATTCAAAACTGTGCTGAACCAATCAGATAGGTGTTCTTTGTTTTGTGAGACAGGGTTTTGCTATGAAATTCAGGCTGGCCTTGAACTCACTGTGTTTCCCAAGCTAGTCTCAAACCCAGAGATTTTTATGCCTCAGCCTCCCAAGTGCTGTGTTTACAGGTATGCACCACCACACCCAGTTCCTTCTTCCTTTAAATACACTTATTCCATCATTCATGCCATTTTCTTCTGAATCAATTCTGGAAGTCCTCTTATATGGGTCTTTAGTTTTGTTGTTGTGGCTGCCTCACTGTTTTTAATTAGTTCAAACTATTTAACTTTCATGGTAATTTTGATTTTGGGGAAGAATCAGAAGTCACAAGGGTCCAGAACTGGTGAAACAGGTAAATAAGGGCACACCATGTTTTGGATTAAGAACTGGTGGTCAACTTAACACCAGCTGGATTACATCAGCATGAGTGACGATGCTCCACCTGAGGAAAGTTGCCAGGATATGTAGGTGGACAAGAAGGGAGATGTTGAAGGTTGAGGCATTAAGGAGGCATTGTGGGTTTTCCTAGGAGTTGCTGTCTGAGCTGCTGGTTCTCTTGGAAGGGGTTTGGTCCTCATATTGAGCATTGCTTCCTGTCTCTGGAGAGGAAGACATGTGCTGCTTTATCTCCAGGATCAACTCCTCACACTGCTTCCTGGCATGTACCTTACTATGTTTGTCATTGGAGGAGCTCGGGGCCTCCCTGTCACTGAGGACAGCTGCGGTGACTTTCAGGATAGCCCTGGTCTTTGTTGTGAGTGTGACTCCTCCACTTCAGCATAGAACCCTCATCCCACTAGCACAGCTCCTTCATCCTGCTGGCATAGACTCTGGCTTCCACCACTGACCCTTGGGTCATCCTGGCATGGATCCGTAAAAAAGACTGGGGTGAGTCCTTCTTGTGGGCTCTCGAACTCCACTTGGCCTCATGGGAGGCATTGTCCTGAGCTCTGGGTTTTATATGGACTTATGTGGGACATGTGCTATGGGGTTTAGGCTCTTGACTACATAATCTGTGTCTTTGGTGTTGTGGATAGATTTCCTACATTTTCCTGTGTTAACTTCCGGTGACAATTATAAAAAATATAAACTCCATGTCCTAATCCTAGTTGTTCTCTGTGTACAACCCCTGACTACTACACACCATAATGTATTTATGAGCTTTCCTTTCCATTGGATGGCACTCAGCAGCAACACTCACTATATTTTATCTCAATTTGTAAGGACACTCACAAAAGAGGACTTCCAAAACTGCTTTCAAATTTGCAAGAACAAATGGAGAAGTGTGTTTGAAGCAAGGAGGTGCATTTTATTAATTCATTTTTAAGGAGGAGATTTTTTTAAGGAAGATTAATGGACACATATCTTTTATTTTAGTAAATTTAACAAGTTTGAATATTAGCTGTATATTTTGATCTGCCCTTGTACTTCTTCCTTGAAGTTGTTAATTAAACATCTGCATATTCACTGTCCCTTATACAAAATGATTGGGACCAAAAGTGTTTGGAATTTCTGAATTTTTCATTTATTTGAGAAATTGCGCAGACATAATAAGTTGTCTAGAGGGTGGGACCCATGTCTAAACCTGAAATTTATTTATAGTTCATATATACTTCATACTCATAGCCTGAAAACAATTTTATACAATATTTTTCATAATTTTGTGTTTGACATGTGTAGTGTGTTGTTTCTCTGGTGTGGGACTCTGAAATGTAGAAAAGGACTAAAATAAAACAGATATTGTGAATATTATCTAATGAGATTGGGAGGTAGGGAAGGAGGAGGGAGAAAGGAACAATGGGAAAAGATTAAAAAGGATGAGAAATGAGGGAAACAAAGCTTTCATAAATAAGGAGGGGAAGGGAGTTGAAGGAAAGGTAGGGGAATGGAGAAATGTATGTTGCAAATTTCCCATGATTAACATGATCATTATTTACATCTAAACTGTGCCAATATTCTTAATTAAAAAACATTTTGTATTTGAAAAAATTTCTTGTTGAGGCATTTACCACTTTTGGCACCACAGCAGTATCCAAACCGTTTGGACTTTGAAGCATTTCAGACTTCAAATTTCAGACTAGGAATGCTCAGCTTATATTTGGATAGTGATTTGATAAATATCCCCTCTACCTCAGCAGACTGTAAGTTTTATGGTGAGAGTATGAGAGCAGGCTCTTTGCCTCTACGGGTGTCATTGTTTATCTCAGTGGCCCTCCAAAGCCTCATGCAATCATGGATGTGGCTAAATCCAGTATTTCTGATTGCTTCATTGTCTAGTGCTCAGATTGGTGGTATGTCTGCTATACCTGCCCAGGTGGAGCCAGCCTACAGTGTACCTGAGAGAAGAAGGTGTTTCTTTCACTTTTGTTGTTCATGCTTGCTGTTTGCAGCCAGAATAAACTGCTGCTCCTTAGCTATGTCATTTTTCCTTGGATCCAGCTGATTTTGGACTGAAACCTGCAACCTGTAAGAAATAAACCTTTTCCATCTTTCATACTGAGTGTCAGGCATTTTGTCCTAACAACCAGTGAAAAGTAACTAAGATAACTGATAATCAGTGTTTCTGAGTACCCAACTCAATGCCTGACAAAAGAATAGTGTGCTCTTGTTGACAGAAAAAAAAAAAAACAAACAGTATACAATTATAGATTTGTGGCACACAGAATTTCACTACTTCCAAGGCTCTGCAGTGAAATATGGTCTCATCAGTTCTCCTCTCTGAAGGCACTAAACTTGTCATTTCTTTTGCTTTATTATAGCAAATAATTCTCCTTTATCCAGTTTTCATTCACCATATGGTTTTAGAATTCAATTGTGAGCTTTTATACAATCTTATGCTGGGCATGGAACTCAGGACCTCCTGCATGCTAGGCAAGTGCTGTACCTCAAGATACATTCCAGCCCTCCCTTCCTTATTCCTGGAGTTTAGGCCATGGGAATGTACTATGGTGGATGTCCAGCCCAAATGACTCACCAGGGAATTGCAGTTTTAGCCACAAGCTCAATGAAGTTATACAACAGTCTACTGTAATCAAGAACTACCCAACTGAGCCTAATCAAACCAGAAAATTGAGTAATAATTATAAAATTTTGCAATGAGGCTTTGTTTTACAACAATGGCCAATGAGCAAGAAAGGAGCAAGAGAGGCACTATTCACAATAACCATGGCAAGCAATCAGTCTAGGTATCTGTGTGCAGGAGAATGGGCAAAGCAAACATGGCATGCACTTGTGCATACATGCACACACACAGATGCACACACGCACACACACACACACACACATCCTGTTCAACCATAAAAAAGAATGAAATCTGGACATGTGCAGAAAAATTCAAGGAAGTGGAGGATATCATGTTAAACAAAATAATTCAGACACAGACCAATATTGCATGTTTTCTCCCATATGTGGAAAATAGAAAAAAAAATAGAAGAGGGTCTACACAGGCCTGAGAAGACAGTTAGGAGAGAGGGAGAAGGTAGGAGCAGGGTTGACAAACTTATCAATGCACAGTATATGCATATATGAAAATATCATAATGAATCTCCTTACTCTATACAACTAGTATGTGTCAATAATTATTTTTTTTTATGGAAAGGAGATTGAACAAATTTTAAAGCATGTGTGCAATTACATGCTAATGTAGACTTTGTTTATTCCCTTACTAATTTCTTGCCCCTTTGGGGGTTTGCATGCATAAGGAGAGCCTAGATTGCTGGGAAAACATCACTGGCTGTATTCAAGGCTCAGACTCTGGCAAGTGGGAAATGAATCAAGAGGCCCAAGGCTAAGAATCTTGTTATCACTGACAGAAGTTTTCTTTTGTACCCAAGCAATGTACTCTAGCAGAATGACCCCCTAACTTCAGATGGCAGGAAGGTGGCTGTCAGACACCAGGAACAGGGTCTGCATGCTGACTCTCCTATTGCAGAAATGACCTTGAACAGATCCAGTCACTTTTCCACACTTAGTTTTCTCACTTAAAAATGATCACTTATGTTAGCAGCTGTGTAGAGAATGGAGGTAAGAAATAGAATTTCCATGGAGTTCATGAGTGAGAAGTGGCCAGAGGAAACCATTTTGCAGCTGCTCCTTCAAACTTGCATCTCTGGCCTTCAAAGATGAAGGAAAAGGCTCTTGTGGTTCCCTAAGGAAAACAATAGTACAAGGTCTTGTCCTGCAGTGGGAGGCAGCAGAGGCCTAAATCAGGTCACCTCACAAGGGAGCTTTGAAAGTTTCATCACTCAATCCTCTCCCCATCTTCTAGTTTTTCTTTTTCTGTTTGCCCCTCAGTCATTCTTTAAGTAATTATGATAATATTTATATATTTCAAAAAGTGCAGCAAACAAGGAGAAAAAATTAGAAATATTTGCTTTTTCTATGTAGACAGGTAACTATCATTGGTACATTATTAGCCTCCAGTTTCCTTTAAATAATTTAGTGTAGACATGGTTCCAGAGTGATTAATTAGGTTTACATTATTTTAACAGGAGTCATTGAAGACAGAGTTAGGATTCTACCAGGCATTAAGGATGGCAGCTCCAAAATGGAGTCAGTATGTTCAAAACTGAGCCTGCTGAGTTGTGACCCTACAGGAACCTTACAAAAACATCTGCTGACTGTCCTTCAGCTGTTCAGGACCTTTCCAGAACATGACCAGGCAGGCCATTGGCTAAAGGGTACATGGGCTGTACATGGGCACTATGTGAGCACTTTTCGGCCTGTTTTGGGGACTCAAGGAAGATTATCATGGGTGAGGTCCCAAGGTTAGAGAATGTACATTTTCAAGACATCAGCAACAGTGGTAGGCAGCAAGGAGCAGAGCAGAAAGCCAATGTTTTTGTTGTATAATTCTTACACAGGTTGTTATCTCATATTTACATTCTTGTGTAGTGCTCTCACCAGCACATGGGAGTTCACCTGTGTTAAGTCATGGTTATGTAACTGTACCCCCACTGTGTGCCTGTGCAGACAAGCAGGTCATGTCCTCAGTTGTCTTTAGATGTCTCTGAACTGTGAAGCAGTCTGAATGTTTCCCCACAACACTACATAGATTGAACCCTGAAAAGTAGGCAGTCTTCCATAGGGTAGCTCTTTTCTAAACCCATTAAAAACTTTAGATAAATCCTCCCTCATAGGCATCCTACTCAGAACCTCCTCCTTGCTCGTGGGAACTTTACTCCCTTGCATTCATATCTATCAGAATTGAGAAAGCTAAGGGCTAAATTGCTTGTGAGGTCCCCAGAGACAGCAGGGAGACAGACATCAGCACAGCAGCAGCAGGCAGCAAGCAGAGAGAGCAATTGTGTCTTTATCGTCCAGCCTCTGTATGTGTTGTTATGTTTACATTCTTGCATGCTGGCCTCCCAGTGGTGCCACAGGCTGATGACCACGCCTCTACCACAAGGATCTCTGAGGGACAATTACAATCCAAACCATCAGACACCCCCCCAAAAAAAAAACATGTCACATGTGTGTCCCTCAGGGGCCAACAATGGTGTCTAACTCACATCGCCTGCACTTCCTTCCCCTCAGTAGGACACTGCCCTTCTTACAGCAGAGCAAAAAGAATTTTTACTAATTGTTCAGTGTAACCTACAAAAAACAGAAGTCAAAATAAATAGTACATGGGAAACCCTGTTGCAATTCAGGTGCACCCCCTCAAGGCAGCTCCATAAGGTAGATGCTGTGAAATCTGTTGTAGGGGATTCCCACAGAGTTATTTTCAGAGACAGCTCCCTGGCTAGGCAGACACGAGTCACACATGCATGTGACTGTAATTTAACAAGGATCTTCTTGGGTGAGGTGTTGGAGGAGGAGGAGAAATCTTCAGTTGTTCTCCAAGTCTAGGGAACATTCTGCAGTTTAACCTTCAGCAGGTTAGCGTACTCTGCTGTAGGCATTTCCTGACTTTCCTCACAAAGTCTTAGCTTTCCTGATTTCATTTTATTTTCTTTCACAGCCCTGACTCTTAAGGCTTCTAGTGGGTAGTGACATGTGTCACTTGCATTTGTGTCTGACAACTATTCTCTCCTTGCCCAAACCCTAATCAGGATCCTTTGGTCCCCTGACAGGGTCTGAGCAGTCTGCACAAATAGGAGATGGCGACCTCCACTCATCCTGGGCCTGGTGTATAAGTTCCTGTCTTGTCATGTAGGAGAATTGCTATGTATATATCCCTGTGAGAGGCTCAGGTAAATTTAGTAAGCAGACTCAAAGAGGCAAATAGTCAGAAGAGAGTGCAGGTGCTCAGAGAATGAAGAACCTTATCATCTAGGTCTAGGGTGCTTCTGTGTTCTGGGGATGGACATCTGTGGAATTTATGAATCTATAGAAAGCAGGAGTCAACTTACAGGTGACAGGTAATGGCCCATTTTCTAGGTAAGTGGCAAGAGAAGGCCAAGTTTAAAGCTTTATTTTATCTTTAAGACACTGGATTTTTTTTTGAGTGAGTTTCTGAGAAAGGAAAAAAAGACATTGTAACTTTGGATACATTTGTATCCTGAAGCTGGAGTTCTTTCTTATAAATGAAATTTTTAAATTATGATTTTTTGATGGGTCTCCTTTTAACCTATGTTTCTTTCTTTAAAAAAAATTTTTTTTTATCGGTACTGGGGATTGAACTCACAACCGCCTGCTTGCAAGGCAGGTGCTTAGGCCGCTGAGCTAAATCTCTAGTCGCTCTTTTTTTTTAATTTTAAAGAGGAAAAATTAAAATAAAATTTCAAGACATGATAAATACATGGTAAGAACGGTTAATATGTTACATACTGTCATCTTTAAATGAGTTACTCAGGATACAATATGTCTGCATTTAACTGTCTGAGCAATGTTAGCACAAACATTTCTCCTAAGTGAACTAAAAGAACTCAGTAATATGACTATTAGCTATCATATATATATATATATATATACATATACAAATATAAATATATATATTTATATATATATAAATAATTTCTTTCAGCTTCTCAAACTAGGTAGACATTTGGATGTTTACATATGCAAGTCTGGTTCATTTCCTTTGTGAGTATGGTCTCTAGGTGCATCCATTTACTTATAAAGTTCTCAAGTTAATCCTCCTTTGTGGCTGATTACTACTCTATTATATAAAAATTCCACATCTTTTTAATTCATTCTTTACTTCATTGGCATTCATGTTGTTTCCAAGGTCTGGCTGTTAAAAATTGTGTTTTATGAACATGGGCACACATATAGTACTGTGGTACGATGTTTTTAATTCTTCTAGGAAACACTCAGAAGAGTAAGAGCTGGTGTTGGACTGTATGAGGAGACAAGTCCCCAAAACAAGATGTGGTGATGAAAAGAAAACAAGAGACCAACTTATGGGATAAGGGAGGGGCAGCAGCCTCTAGGACTGAGCCCAAAGTACAGTTTTCTCTGGCTTTTTATCAGTCTTTTCTTTAAGAAGAACAGCTGCAAATGTCAGAAGAATAAAGGTCAGATAGGTGGTAACTAATTGTTTAACTTTCCAGGGACCATCTCTGGCTCTACCTGGCCTTCACATTTACTAGTCCTTTGGACACATCTTAGCAAAGCTTGTTGTCCTGTCCCAGCAGGATTCCACTGAGACTCAAGGTTCTGCATTCAGTACCTTAAACACAATGCATCTATAATATTTCCTCTAGTACAAACAGTGATAAGGCTTAGCATAGCATGAGGGCCCTGTGATGATCAGAAGTTAAACTAGTTTAAGTTAAATTGTTATCCACAGCTTGAACAAATTGGAACTGCAATTCTAGTTTTTTGAGAAATCTCCACAGTGATTTTCACAGTGGCTGCACCAGTCTACAGCCCCACCAGCAGTGGAGAAGGTTCCTTTTCCCCACAGCCGCTCCAGCATTTGTTATTGGTTGATCTCTTGACATAGTCATTGTTTCTGTGGTGAGATGGAATCTCAGGGTTGTTTTAATTTTTCAACCTATATTTATTTCGTCTTCTTCATGCAGAGTTCTTTTTTGGCTTCTGTGTTCATATCTGCATTGTCCAGTTTTATCAAGTGTTTTGCTAAGGCAGTTGGCTGAAGCCTCCATCCCTGAGGTCTGATTACCCTTCGTATCCAATTGGCTCATCCTCTACCAGCCTGAAGCTCACCCCTGTCCAGCCTGGCCTGCCCTCTGCAACCATCCTATTAGGCTGCATTAGGAAGCAGCTGCCTTCCATCTGCTACTCACTCTTAGTGTTGTCAGCTCCCTGACTTGGCCTTGCTCTGCAGCTGTGCACCCGTAAATTTCCTAGGTGCCTGTGGAGTTCTCTGTCCTCCACTGTTCAACCCCTGCAGTGGGACCTGGCTCTCTCAGGATGGTCCCCATATTGTTAGAAACTTCCTGACAACAGAAACAGGATGCAAATGGAGGCAAAGAGGACTGTGGGAACTTCTTGACTGAACTAATGCAAGAAAAGCCCTGGGAGCAGCTTCCTACTGCTTTGGTGGTTGAATGTTCTGTCCCCATCCCAGGACAGTTTTTGTTGAGATCAGGAGAATCTCAGGTACATTTAAGATTGCATACGTTTAGTGCATACAAAAATAACAGGTACTCTCTGTCACACAGTGTACATCAAAAGGTTAAAGAGTGGTAAAATATTTTTACATCTCTTTAAAGTTGGTCCTAGTACTTAAAGCTTGATCTACATGTACTGGAATTTGTTAAATAAGCATTTTGTTATTGCATAAATAAGATACAATTGTATTGGTTAATGAGTCTCTCTCTCTCTCTCTCTCTAAATTGTACTCTATACTTATTAGATTTCTAGAGATGTCTGTTAAAAAATCAAAATTTTTCCTTAAGTGTCAAATCTAAGTAAATGCATGCAAAGTTTTTAAATGGTGTTGAAATTAATGATTGCTAATCTCAAGTATATTAAATACATCTCTTTTCATAAGGTTGTAAGGTTTTTTTAAAATGTAGGATGTGTGGAAGACATCTTATAACATTGATGGCTCTAAACTAGGGTTTAGGTGGGATTTAGGGTGCCTCAGAGAGATGGTGACCAGAGGGTGATGACTAGGTTGTTGACTTTGTCCCACTCTATTTGAGTCCACATGCAGGTTTTGGGTCTGAGAGATGCTGTGTGCTTGAACAAAAGGCCCCTAAAGTGGTTTTTGCACCCTGAAAAGGCTCAGCTTGTTGGCTGGCTTTGTTTCTTCCAAAAGTATTAACCAGCATCCATCCCTCTCAGTCAGCCCAGCTGCATCAGGAGCCCTCTAGTCCAGCACTGCAGTACACAGATGGGCAGGAGGTGTAGAGGGAGAAGCGAGTCAATTTTGGGAAGTTTGTAGAAAGGGCAACAAGGAAAGTGAAGCTTTGGTAACAAGGAATAAAAAAGAAAAATGTTGAATTAAATGAATTTTCATAAATGAAATGAACACCCACCTCTTATTCTCTTTTCGGCTGCTTCCTCTCTCATCCCTCAGGTAAATCTTATCCAGAGTTTAATTTGTTCTATTTAATCAGTTATACATATGCATGTGCATTTATATCCATGTATGTGCTCTTACAATTTGTGTTTTTTGAGGGTCTGACTTTTTCACTTATCTTTGTATTTGTGAGTTTTACACATCAATTCATTCACAAATCCATTACATTATGACCTGTTTCATGTAGTTGTGGATGTCTTTCTTCTGATGGCTCTGTGTTTCTCACCTTGATTTGTTTCTTCTCTTGGCTGGTCTCTTCTAACCACTGGTTGATGTGTTTTAGGGTAATTGCTAGTTTGGGTCAACTATAAGTTCTGTGGTGATGAACTCCTACATGTCTTTTTAGTGAATATATATATATATACATACATACACACACACACACACACACACACACACACACACACACACACACACACATATATATATATATATATATATATACATACATACACACACGTATATGTATATATATATATCTCTGAGTGGCATTCAGGTTATACATATTTCTTCTATATTATCTGATATTGCCTGTATATTTCCCACACCATAGAGTATATTCATGACCTCAGAAAGATCTCTTGTGATTATTTGAGATTTATTGTTTTTTGAGAGGCAAGCTTTACTCCTAAGCTTGAGTTATATTCCTGCCTCAGTTTTCTGAGCAGCTGGGCCTCCAGGCATGCAGTAGCATGCCAAGTTAGATTTGCCCTTAACCTCTTTCTTCAGTAGTCTTTAGGCACTTGTTTCAGGCACCTTGCTAAGTAATACAAGTGATGTTAAAAATCCCTGACAGTGCTGGGCACATTGCTTAGTGGCAGAGCTCTTGCCTAGCATGTGCAGGGTGCTTGGCTTAGTAAGCCTGACATCTGGTAATCACAGCTTAGAGGGAAGGTCGGTGTGTGGGTGTGTACCTGACCACTGTAATCCTAACTCAGCACAGGCACTGAGCACCATGCCCTGTGTGGTGACACAAAAGATCTCAGGTTTTCTGAATTTTTAACTATAAGTGGGGTAGAGGGATGTCAAAGCACAAAACCTGACAGGGAGATGAGCAGAGGGCTGAGCTATGATGCCTGACCATGCACTCCCTGGGAAAAGAGCTTTGTTTTCACACCAAGGATGGATGGGGACAGGTCTGCCTCCCCCAATGAAGGGTCTTGGTTACTTTCTACTGTTGCCTGTAGTACTTGGTACAGTGCCTAACACCCCATGAATTGTGATAGTAGCTTTCCAGAAATAGCTTAAAGAACCACAAACCAAATGGTGTAAAACAGCAGAAATGTGTTTTTTAAAGGTTGGGGACTCAAAATCAGAATCAAGGTGTTAAGATGGTCATTCTCCCTTTGAAGTCACAAAAGGAGACTTGTTCTGTTCTTCTGGTGACTGCTGGTCTACTGGGCAGCTCTTGACTTATACCTGTCCAATTTCTTTCTTTGCCTGTTGCCAAGGGGCACTTTAAGCTTGGTCTGTGACTTCACTCACACTGAGTGTGAGTTTCAGTCCATCTGTTTTTACTAAT
Source organism: Cavia porcellus (assembly GCF_034190915.1). Taxonomy (NCBI): domain Eukaryota; kingdom Metazoa; phylum Chordata; class Mammalia; order Rodentia; family Caviidae; genus Cavia; species Cavia porcellus. Next base: position 601,885 of record NW_026947529.1, read on the forward strand.
GGAAGATTTTAGCTTTGAGTCTTCTTATGAAAAGTTGAAATTTAATATCTAAAATTTAGTGAAGGGAGGTTCTAATTAAGAGACTGACTCCTTTCATGTACATATATATTTGCTTGTCCTCTCTGTGATGTTAGCCAAAGCTCCATAAGGTAGGAAATGCACTCAGAGCAAGTCAAAATATGGTGGTCAGAAAAACATTGCTTCCTTGTGCTGATGGCCAGAAAATTTCAGAGAAAGCCCAGCTGAAAATCACTACCATAGATTATTCATTAAGGCAACACCCAATTATTTAGTGTTAACTAATAGTGTTAGCTATTTTTGGTGTAGGGGTAAGTTTTTATTTGGGCTTCATTTTTTAAAAAATCTTATGTGTTTGTAGACACCAAGCCTTATAAAGCAAAATATGTGTACAATGGGGAAAAAAAACCTGATAATGGATAGTGGAAGATCACCCCAGGATGGCCAGAAGAGAGTCCCTGGAGTGACTGCACACAGTGGGACAGCACTGTGCACTCTGTGTGGTGAAAGTGCTGGGTGCTGTACATCAAGTGTCAGATGGCACTTTGACACCAGCCAGAAAAATATTGCTAAACTTGGTGAAACTGAAAGGTGAGAGCTTTCTTGAAGAAAAACTGTGAAACCATTCCCGGTATCTTAGTTCTCATAATCATCATTCTAAAACAATAATCTGACAGTTGCCTGATTTTAGATTTCACTGTGCACAGCAAAATATGGTCCAGTGTAATGATTTACTTAGGTATAATGGTGCTCCAGGGCTGAGCAGAGGATGAGTCTGGGAAGATTTGCAGCTGCTTAGATGAAGAAAGCCTGTTTATTAATGAAAAAGGACAGAAATATCCACAGGTCAGTGATGTGGCCTGGCATAACAATCTCAGGGTTGTCATAGATTTTATGCTACACTTTAGATTTTTCAAAGAGATCTTGAAAGTAGTCAGCTGAATTATTCTCCAAATCTAAACATGCATTTAGAAAATTCTACAGCACTTGCTGACAATCCTACAAACCTTCAGGAAACCTATAAAGAATTTGCTATCATTGTAGTAGTCCCAAAGGAGAATTTTAGTAACAGACTTTCACAGTTCTGTAAGATGGAGACAGCAACTGGGTTTGTTTGTTTGTTTTCATTTTTTGACACTATGTCTTGCTGTGTCACTCAGGCTAGCCTTGAGATCACTTTGTAGCCCAGGCTGGCCTCGAATTTGCAAGGATCCTTTTGCCTCACCTCCTCACTGCAGGGATTATAGACATGAGCCACTACACCCAGCTAACACTATGGTTTTTTTCTTCTCCAGAAAAAGCCAAATTTGAAGAACTTGATTGTTTATGGTAACATGGGTTAGATTTTTGAAATATGGAAATGGAGTTATTGGAATTTCAAGAAAACCTTTTTGGAAAAGTAAACTCTATGACATATGAGAAACACTTGAAAAGACAGAGTCTGAAATGATGATAAAGGACAGCACATTTGGTAGTTCTGTAAATGAAATCCTGAGAGAAAACTCAGTGCCTCCATAGAATGGGCCATGCTGTTACTGGGAGGAACCAACCAAGAACACAGCCAGCCAGGCTTTTTGCTAAGTTGTTCAAGCCATGCAGGGACAAGGAGGGGAAAATTCAGCTCCTCCTGTGAGCCCACAGGCATGTGGGCTGAGAATCAACACCTCCTTCTCCCATAAGCAAGCGGCTGGTTGGGAGGACAGTCTTAGTGGATAGCAACTGAGGTCCAAAAAGCACCTGAATGCTTGTATTGTTTGATTGACTTTGCATTTCTGAGACCATAGTTCTGAGCAACTACTGTGAGGATAAGAGTATGCAATCTAGCAAATATGGGTGATTTTCTTCTATCTTGTCTTTGAAATCCAATGTTGTTCTCATAGTTTTGTTTTGTTCTGATTAATTGTTTTGCTTTATTCAATTTCTGTTTTGATTAGTTTTATTCTGTTTTTTTTTTTTGGTTTGATTTTGCTATATCTTATGAAACGGACAACTATTGTGAAGATAATGAGATATACTATGGTAGCCATTGTTGTTTTCCTAGTTTCCTGCTTTGAAGTTCTGTACTAACTTCACTACTTTGCTTTGATTGAGTTTATTCTGTTAGTTTTGCTTTGTTGGATTTCATTATCTTTAAAATGAAAATGAAATCCTTGAAGTGTGGAATTTTCTGCAAAATAATTTAAATCAGCCATGGTTGTGGCACAGAACTTTAATCCCAGCACTTGGGAAGATGAAGCAGGATGATTGGTGCAAATCTGAGACCAGCCTGGGTTGCAAAGTGAGCTCAATGCCAGCTTGAACTGTACCATGAGACCCTGTCACAAAAAGACAAAAAAATTAATTCAATGAAAGCATTGAGGATTGCTTGTGTTACTTTGGATCATCTTATGCTGTGGGCAGCTGTTTTCAGCTTTGAATTATATTAAATCTGATATATGAGACAGACTAACAGATGACTTGAGTAATGCATGTGTTGCTCTGAAACTAATGCAGTATGAGCCAACCTCTGACAAATTACCAGTGTGCATACACCAGCAAAGATAATATTGTGTGAAAGCATACCAAATGCACACTTTCACTTTTCAATATAAGGTTGTTTGTATCATTGAAAGCTTTGTGATTGTTTTTCTCTCAAGACAAAATATGTCAATGGATGAGTTGTTTTTTCTAAACTAAAACCTAAGTTCAGTATTTAGATTTAACTGCAGTGTTGTCACTGCAATAATTAAGTTGGTTTTGGGCCCTTGGTCTCTAAAAGGTTTCCCATCACTAATTGAGGAGGCTGGAGGGGCAAGGATTCCATTCAAAGCTCTCCCATCAGGCCTCTAGACATCTGGTCTCAGGCATGGACAGGGCATATAAACAGGGTATGGTTCCTCCAGCTCACGCAAGGCAGACCACAGGCTGCAACATCAGTTCCCTGGGAACTGTGAGAGTCAGGAACTAAGTTTGGGACTCAGCCAATCAGTGCTCTGCTGACTGAGTAGGAGCAACATCTGATTCATCTAACTCTTTCCTCTAAAACACAGAAAGTGGAGCATCCATACACTCAACCTGCAAAGGCAAGGTTGGTGGGGTATCCGGGCTTCACTGGGGAGTGGGGAGCTGCAAGGTGTGGTTCACAAACTACTGGTTACTGTAGTGCAGAAGGGGACAGTCCCGAAAGAGTTCACATCACTGCAGAACCCACCCTAACTTGGGTGCAGCTTGGGTCCAGTCCCTCTCTGTTCCTATTGACCCATGTGCCACACTAATCAGTGAGGTGAAGTGTTAGTCTGAGGCTCTCAAGGCCTATGATCAGTGCCAGCAACTTGATTAGATTCTGTCCACACTTTGTTCTAGAGGATTAAAGTGAGAAACCCACACATCATGTCCTGTTGCTGGAGTTGTAAAATGGTCTGGTTGCTGTAGGGAACAGCATAGCTTTCTTCTCCAAATTCTATAGAATTATCCTGTGATTCAACAATTCTACACCTGCTTATAGACCTTAAAAGAAATCAGCAGCTCAAGCAGACACTTGCATTCCCATGTTCACGACAGGATTATTCTCATGAATCAAAACATGGAAACAGGATTTCTGGGAGAACATGGCGGACAAATAACAGCAGCCACAGAGGCTCTCTGAGATTACCAGTTTAGAATCCAGGAGCAGTGCCATGTGAGGAGTCCTATGTGAGGGGAGATGTATCCTGCTGACCCAGGAATGAACTAAGCTGAGAGAAACCAACTGGAAATGCAATCCTGATGCTATAACAGAACAGATAAAATCTCAGTGTGGAAGCTGGATTCTGTGCCATTGGAAGCCGTGATTTGAATTTCCTGCTGCCACTACTGTGTCCCAATCCGCACAGCAGGGAGAGAGAAGCACAAAAGCTCTGAGAGCTGGAATCCATGAACCAAATGGCATTGAGAGTGAGACTGGCAGGGAACTCTGCATCGACCTGTGGTGATTTAGAGAAATGGGGACCCTTTAATAGACTAGGATGCTCCAACAGAGGACATTCTAGGAATGAGCAGAATAGCTGGAACAGGGCCCTGCAGTGACTTTAGTCGCATATCCCTCTCTCAAGCGGGAGTGGTGGGGAGCACTTGGCCTGGTGATGCTGTGGACTAAGATCCAGTAGGCTAGCCTAAATCAGGTCCCTGTGCCCGGTGGTGCACCCTACCAGTGAAGGATTCAGTAGGTTGACCTGGAGGGGCAGGCCCAGCAGAGGCTGTCCAGGTCTGTGTCTCCCTAGTACACTGCAGTGGGTGGAAACACCTAGCTGGCAGATTCAAACAAACTGTAACAGATAAAGAGAAAAAAAAAAACTGGGCCTCCTACATACGCTTGTATGGAAGGAACAAAAAGTATGGGAAAAGGGAGCAAGAAGAAAGGGTCCTTAGTCCCCAATCCTGAGAACACTGATCCAGGAAAGGTAAATGCAAAAGAGAATGAAGACAGAAAACATGCAATATCGAACATGGCACCTATAGACATAAATTGATATCTCCGGAGCCTCATAAACGAGTTCAAAAATGAAGTATTTAATGAAATAAAGCCAAAAATAAGTAGAATAGTTAGAGAAATGCTAAGCACTGCCCAAGAAAAAACAGATGGTGGAATGGAAGAACAGAAAAAAAGGGAAGAACTGTTTGATGGAGAAAATAGAGAAAACATAGAATATGTGAAGCAGGTTCACACAGATTACCAGTAAACTAAAAACTCTATTGAAAGCTGGCATAACAGCTTGAAAGAAACTAAGGATAGATTATCAGAACTGGAAGAAAGATTTGTAAGGTGGGAGCATGAAATGAAAAACTTCTTAAAAATAACAAGAAAACAAACAGCAATAATACAAAGACTAGAACATAATAAGAGGATCTGTAACTTAAGAATTAAGAACATAAAAGAAAAAGTAGGGATTCAAACAAATGAACTACAAAAGGTATTCACAGAAATAATCCAGGAGAATTTCCCTAATTTATCAAAAGGTAAAGATTCTCAGATGTATGAGGCATACAGGACACCAGCCACCTACAACCCAAACAGAGCTACACCCAGGCATATAATAATCAAAATTCCAGAAATCCAATATAAGAATAGAATATTAAAAGCCATCAAAGACAAGAAACAGATCACTTACAAGGGAACACCCATCAGAATTACAGCAGACTTCTCGGCACAAACCATCAAATCACGAAGTGTGTGGGGGGAAATAATTCCAGCTTTGAAAGATAATAACCTCCAGCCAAGATTGAGATATCCTGCACAACTGTCCCTAGAAATTGATGGAAAAACAAGGTGCTTCCAGGATAAAGAGGAACTAGGGGAATTTGCAACCACCAATTCAACTCTACTGAGATTACTGCAGGATATTCTAAAAATGAAAAATACCAAGATTCCAAAAATAGTGGCAGAGCAGCCACAATGAATGGAGCAGAAAGCGAAATGAAGAGGACAAACTGACAACTAATGACAGAAAATGATCTCAACAGAAATGAGCCAGAGAAAGTTGGATGGTAGGAACAGCCATTTTGGAGAAAAGAAGACATCATAATAGGTAGTGCTGATTTAATATCCTCTTGTTTTGAAGTCCCATCAAGCTTTTGTTCTTCTGTCTCCATCAGTTTTAACATGTTGTATCTTATTGGATTTTATTAATGTGATAATGTAAAAAAAGCTTTTATAGACAAGGAGATTATACAGAAACCATTGTTCATTTTCTGTTAGTTGATTCTAAATACCCTGTGGTACTGTCATTCTCTTGAACAGTTTTACATTTTCTTGGTATGTTTGATGCTACAGTATACGAAGTTATACCCAAAGTTTTAAGGGTAGAGACACTATGATAACTACTATTATGTCGAGATTATCTTGTGGTGAAACACTATTTTGCTTAAATGGCTATGTTTTGACCTGCACTGCTTTGTTGTTATGGCCTCTTTTTTATTTCAATCTCCTTTTTATTATCTACTTTTCCATTTTTATCCTTTTAATTAAGGAAAAAATAAATAAAAATAGCAGGATATATTATGGTAACCCACTTTAATTTCCTATTAAGTTGATTTGAAACTCTGTATTGCTCTCACCATCGTGTTTTGTCTGATTTTCCTCACTTTTGTTATGCTTGATAGTACCAAGTTTGAAAGTATAGGCAACAACTATGAAGACAATAAGATTCATTGTGACACACATTCTGGTTGATTACTATCTTCTTTTGAAGTCCTCTAATGTCTCCAATGTTTTGGTTTTGTTGGTCTTATTCTTTACTGTTTTGTTCAATTTTATTATAACTGATGATATAGGAAATTCTTTTTAAGAGAACAAGGAGCATTATGGTAACCATTGTTGATCACTTTGTATTTTGTTTTTACATTATGTATTATGTCCATTCTTTTGATTTGACTGACTCTGTCCTGGTATGTCACTTTTGGTTTTACTTTCTTCAAGAAAAATGTAGTAAGAACTGTGGGAGTAATAAAACCTAAAATGTGTAATTGTCATTGTACAAAAGAAAAGAAAAGAAAGTTCTCTAAAAGATATAACTGCATATATATTTGTGTATAAGATAGATAACCATATTACAGAGTTTTGTTAGATCATTGAACAAGGCTGTTTGCAGTCTCACTGTTTGAAAGTCCCCTCTATATGCTTTAATTTTGTAACTTCAACTATTTCTAAGATGACAATATGTAATTAACTAGTGATTTCCTATTGTTTATTTTTTTTGAAATTCTGTATGACTTGTACCCTTTTTCTTTTTTCTTCTTAAAAAAAAATTTTAAAAAACCATGGAAACAACTCCCAAAAGGTGGATGAACAAAAGGTGGTAGCTATATGTCCTAAAATATTATGTTAAGTGAAACAAAACAGAGAGAAAAGGAAAATATTATATGATTCCATGTATGGGATGACCCAGAAAAGTCCAACTCATAGAGACAGACAGTAGAATGATGTTTCCAGGAGTTGAAGAAAGGGAAACAAACTTATTAATGCGAGAGTTCTCAGTTTCAGTTCGGAAACAGAGTTTTGGAGCAGGATGGTGCTGATAATTGCACAAGGTAAATGTTATTAATGACACATAACTGCTCACTGACTAAAGCAGTGGATTTTGTGTTGTGCATATTTTAACGTATTTTAGACAGTAGATAGGAGATGATAAAGTGGACAGAAGAGATGAGTGGATTCAGCGACAATTCTGTGACACTCTGTTCACTTTTGATGAGTGATAGTCTCCTGGGTCCTGATCATAACACACATCCCATATATTACTCAAAAGACAGAACTTAAAGTTGAAACTTCCAGCCTACTGACCATGTACATCTGATTCTTCACCTATACTCAGTAACACATCTCTGATTGCTTCATTCTGAGCAGAGGATGGAGTAAGAGAAGCATTTGGGAAAGGTCTCCATGGCCAGTGCTGTCCTCAGTGTGGTCCCAATCTACAGGCCTGTGGTGGGGGGTCAGGAGACTCCTCATCTGTGGTTCTTTCTTTATTAAGGCAATTTTCTATCTAAAATTCAGCATATGTCCTGGACACACAGTCCAGTGGCATTTTATGCACTCAAGGGTGTGAGAACCTCATCATGCCTGGTAAAGAACACATTCACCATGCCCATTGGTAACCTAGGTTCATTAAACTGTCATTCTCCATTGCCCATGCTCAGCCATGGACCACTATTGTGCTTTCTAAGGATTTGCCTATTCTGGATATTAATATAAATGGAAACATAAAAATAAGTAAATAATTACATTTTATAATAATTTGATTTTTTTAGTCACAGAAGTTCTAACTCATGAAAGAATACATTTAACAGTATGTTTTTGTACACATCTCATTTAAAAGGATAAAAGACAAATGATAACAATTCCCACATCTGACCTGAAAGTAAGGGTGACATTATGGTAAATTCTATAAAAGCTGTGTAGGTTGAAGCACATATATAAACATAAATACAATTGTCTTGGTCAAGCTTGCCCATTAGTAGGACACAGAATCCAAGACCTACAACTGGGAAGAGGAGATGTTTAATCTGGCTTATGCTTTCAGGGGATTCAGTCCTGCTTGTTTCCAAGCCAGGGACACCACAGCAGGAGGGTGTGATGGAGCAAAGTTGCTCAGTTCATGGTGGCCAGGAAACAGAGCAGAGGGACAGTGCCAGGGAGGAAGGGGCTACAGACTAGATGGAGTACCTAGGGTCACTTATCCATGACCTGTACAGGTGAGCCCAGAAGTACACTTTACTAAGCCCTTGGACAGTTCTCAAGCCTGTCAAGTTGACAATGAAATTAATCATCACATAGCAGAAGTTTTGTGATGTTAAAATTATAAGTGATATACATATGTGCAGATATACAGTATTTTGGGGTTTTTCCATCTTTAAAATTCTATCTATAGGCAAAAAATGCTGAATTTTATGTAATAGAAACAACCTTTACTTAGGTAAATTTTATAAAATCAACTCAAAAAACTGAAAATTATAAGAAGAGGGTTCAAAAACATAGGAAAAGACAGAAATCTTAACTCTGCTTTGAACAAATACTTTGAAAGACAGCTAAAAAATTTCTGAGTTAAACATGCAAGACCTGAAAGATTCAACTTCACACTAAGTATCTTCCCCTGGGAAATCAGTGCTAAAGCTATACAAACACAAGAATGACTGCAGCAACTTTATTTTAAAGGTCAGAACTGGAAACACAACACAGGGCCTCAGCTGATGGACACATGAGGATCTGTGTTTCATCCACACAGTGGGATGTGATGGCTCAGCCACTGACAAGGAACAGCACACGGGAAACCTAACATGGTTATGGGATTGAATAAACCCTACCAGCTCTCCCAAAATGAAAACAAAAACAAAATCCAACAAAAAAATCACCTTGCATCCTGGGTGGTTACAGACCTCTGACCTCTAGAAAATACAAAGTGTCTCCCAGAGACAAAAAGCAAATGCATTGCTTAGGATGGAAGAAAGCAATTGTAAGGAACCATAAGGAAAATGTGAAGGTGATGTGTGTATCACCACTGGGGTGACAATTTTCAAGGGCCTCATGTATGTCAAGATTCCTAGCGGATTTTTTTTTTTTTTTAGTTTTCATTTTGTTTTGCTTTTGGTAACAGGAACCAAATTCAGGACACTGTGCTTGCCAGGGAGCACTTTGCCACTGAGCTATATCCCTGGCCCATGTCAAGGTTCATGCCATTTTGAAGTTTAAACCTGTGAGTTCATTATATGTCAATTATAATGAAATAAAACTGCTTTTAAAACACTTCTCATCTGAGCTAACCACCATAGCTTTGTTTACTTATAGATTTACTTACAAGCAATTTTGTTTATTTATAGGTTTATTTCTAAGTAGTTTTATTTATTTATAGATTTATTTATCAGAAGTTTTGTTTATTTATAAATTTATTTATTTTTTGCTGTGCTGAGATTGAAACTTTTGCCTTGTTCCATTTAACATAATTTATTTCCATACAGGGTCTTGTTAAGTTGCTAAGTTGTTTACATTGGGCTTATATTTTATCACATTTATTTTTGTATTTTATCACATTTTGTATTTTATCACGTATATTTTTGTATACTGAAGTATAACAAGGATAACTAAACTGAGTAGTCTCAAGTGAATCAGAAAATACAACTTAACAAACAATAGCTGAGTGTGATTACATGCATGTAATCCTGGCACTTATGAGGCTGAGGCAGGAGGATTGTTGCAAGTTCTAGGTTAGCCTACTTTACACAGTGAATTGAAGTTCAGCTTGAACTGCACAGTGAGACCTTGTCTCCAAAAATAAATTAATAAAATAAAATAAATAAGATGAAAACCTGGATTAAGACAAGTTATTATCTTCTAGTCCAGAACAAGGGCATCTTTAGTCCATTTACTTTAGAAAGTGTTATGATTTGTAGCTGGATGTCCCCTCCCAAAGCCTCATGAAGTCACAGAGGCAGCTAAACCTAGCATTGTGATTGGTTCATTGTTTAATGCTCTGATTGGTGATGAAAGTGCTTCACCTGACATCGATTTAAATTACTGGAGTAAAAGAGGTCTCACCAGTGCATTTGGTGAGAGGAATGAGAAAGTCTTGTAATTCAAAAGGAAATCACCACTTGTGGCCAACAGGTGCAGAAAACAGCCTCCCAAAGCTGATTCATGTAGGCACAAATCACTGAGATGTGCTGTGTCCCTATCCAGTGGCACATTTTAAGGCAGGAGCTGAACAGCACTGGAGTGAAATCAAGGGACAGAACAGAGTCCTATAATGCAGCTACCATCACAGCTATATACAGGGCCGTCCCTAGACCTGACAGGACTAAGAAGAGAGGTTTATACAACACAGAATGCTGCAAACATTTTAAAAAATTCTTTGCAGTTTGATTCACAATACTGTTGAATCAGGAAGGAATTGGGATCCTCCCTAGCCTCCATGTAGAGCATGCACAGGAGAGCTGTTTGGAGGATGTCGTGCATGACTGTTGGAGGGAACTCTGCCCTGGGCAATAAAAGTACAGATCTAGGGGTGAAAAAATCATGGCACAGCAAGGTTTTCCAAGGGCCAGCCAGTGCCCTTGGAGTCTACACTGTAAACCAGTGCTTCCTGGAAACGAGTGAGGGCACTTGGATGTCAGAGTGGCCAGTCAGGTGAGGGGCAGTCCTGCCTGACACAGCTGAGCAAAGAGTATCCCTCTGGAGCTGAACCTCCAGCAGGTCCACCTCACTTCATTCCTCAGGTCTGTCAGCAAGGACGTCACACAGAAGATGGCAACAAAATTGAATTTTGCTCAGACTAAATCCTTTAGCTTCCTTTGAAGAAATGATTGAAAATGCACAAGTCTGATAAAAACAAGGCTGAAAACAGCACTCTGCATGTTGTGTAAATAAACTGATCCTTTACAAGTCATGGAAATAATGCCTGTGTGTGAGTCTGCAATGGCAGAGGTGTGAAACATCATGCATGCATGTTTCTCAATTGAAAAAGGAAAACTCCAATTAAATGCTACATGTACATGATTTTCCTTTGGCACTGCACTACAGGAAGAAAAATCCCAGCAGCAACCTAGATTTACTGAGTCACCTCAGGAAACCCACCAGACAATTCTATCACCCAAATGTGAGGGTTCAGCAGCTCTGCTCCCTGCTTGATGGTGCTGCTGTTGGTTGACAATTTTGAGGTGTTTCTATCTGCACAAGCCATCTCTGACCCTCTCAGCTCATGGCTGCCAGTGTGTGGATCAGAGTATGTGTTTACATAAAATATCATCATGATTTCAGGATGGGTGGCAGCCTCTTGTTAACTGGAAATTATTTTTGAAGTTTGGGCATAAGAATCCTTAGAAAATGTGCTTAGCCAGTTGAGTGAAAATGAGATTGTTTGAAGTAAATGTAGGAAATTCATTTGTCAGTGGCATATTCAGGTGGTATTGAAGCCCATATTTTGGGGGTAAACAGCCCTGAGTCAGGGTTTGCTGTACAAAATGCTGGAGGGCACAGCAGTATCCCCAAGTCCAGTTTCTGCTTTGTTTCCCTCATTCTACCAAGCTGGAGAGTAGATTCTCAGCATTCAAGCACATCAGATTTGAACTACAATAGAAATCTGTAAAAACTTCTGTCAACCAGGGAGTGAGAAGACAAGGAAATGTTTTTTGGCAAAATGCAGTTCTAAACATATGCTTAAATAAACAACAAAATTAGAAAAATATAACAAAAAGAAATGTAATGACAATATGTTTTGTTCCAATGCCACTGCCTCAGTCTCAAAGATAGGAGCAAAATTTGCAGATTAAAAGGGTCACTGAAGACAGTGGTCTTCGTGGTCTTCATCCCCAGAGGTGCAGATTGGGTGCCCTGCCCACTAAGCCAGATGAATTCAGGATAGCACCTGAATCCTGGTGGAGGCTGAGATCAGGATCCATGAACTGAGGCCCCTGAGGCTGAGAAATCAATTTTTGCTGTGTCCTGGCTGCTCTGCCTTCCCTTGCCTGCAGGGCTACAGCACGGATGAGGTGGGGGAAAAGGGTGTAAGGCAGGCAGTGCTAGGCTCCTGTGCAAGCTGCACACTCCCTGTGCTGCCTGAAAGCAAGAAGACTTAGGATTTCCTTGCTGGAAAATTAGACTCTGAAGAAAAACTCTTGCTGTCCTATGGCAGTAGCAGACACAGGTGAGCACAGTGGCTTCTAATGTGGGGATGGCAGGGTCACCCACCACAGCAGGATCCTCATGGCTTTATGTGTTGGAGTTTTTAAAAGTTAGTCTTGAACAATGTGTTGGTTTACTGAATACCAAGCATCCTTTTTTATATATACAGTGATATTTGACGTGTCTGTATTGTGCATAATTTTCATTATAAATGGAAATTAATCATCCATTTTCACATACCTGTTCAAGAAATTAGCCACTATTAAATATCAACTGAGTTGAATAAAAGGAATATTGAATAGAACACTATAAATAATGCAATGGAATGTAAAAATGGAAAAAATAACACCACAAAGTCTTCCCTCCCAGGATCACTGGTCTGTCCACCAGGAGCTCCTCTCTCCTATCCTCCCCTGCTATTTGGGCCTGTGTCTCATCATTGCTGGGGGGAGACAGGTCCAGGCCATGAGCTCTTTCATCATCTCAGGTAGGATCCAAGACGTGGCCTGGGACATGGCCTTCTTTCAGCATTTTTCTGTGACTGTGATTTCATAATTGATTCAGCAGCTCTGCTGTGGTACCCACAGGTTCTAACTATCCACACTCTTAACTGACTAAGAAGAGATCACGGGTGTCTCTCAATCTCATTTTTTATAATGAGGCCATAGAAGTGGAATTTCCAGGTTAAATGTATATAAATTGAATTTTCTGATCATAAAATTCACACTAAAGCTCAGCATTAAGTTGGAGCCTGGAAGGGGAACCCCAAGGCTGCTCAGATCTCTGTGGAGATCTGAAGTTGGGGAAGATGGACCATGCAGATGTGGAGGACACCACGGCACCTAGTAGTGTATCATGGGCAAGAAATGCTCAGGTCCAGGACTCCTGATCCATCAGTCAGCTTCTAAGCAAACAGCATACACTGCATGCTGGATAAGAGAGGGCTGTTGTGGCCCTGCTGCCACAGCTCCTCCCTGCAGTCCTGAGGACCCATGTTTCATTCAGGGGAACTCTGTACAAGAAGATCAACATGTTACAGAGCCTACCTTGACTGAATGTCTTCCATCCAATTGAGACCTCAACTGCCACATGTGGATTCACCACAGCTGTGGAGCAGGACAGGTGTTTACAGGAAGCAGGTCAGGAGGTGGGGACACTGCAGGCAGGTAAGTGTACAAAGCCTGAAATAAGAGGCCTGGCCCTAACCTGCCCCAGTGTCCTCCAGGAGTAACTGCACCCTGCAACAATGTGCTTTAAAAGACTAAATAACTTAACAGATTACTCACAAAAATATATACTGTAGGGATGGTTTGAAGATTCAAAAGTAAATTGCTACATCCCTAAGCAAAATGTGACATGACCCTTAATCAGTACATGTACTGATTGATCTCTTATGGTGGCCCTGACCCACACCCTCAGGAGAAAACACACCATTTGACATAGCATTAACAAACACAGGCAATGCGTCAACAATCATAACTGCTTAATAACAACAACCAATGCCAGGATATGATAAATGCCCTGCTGATTTGTATGAAGTATATAGTAAAGAATAAATACTGGATCTGATGCCTTGCTGGAAAGCACCCCTGGTGCAAGCCAGGAGGAGAACCAGTCAGTATTTCCCATGAGTATTTTCCATTTCTCAGTAGGTGCATGGACTGAGAACCATACATCCCACTTGCCCACCCTTCGTTAGCAACGAGAGGCAAAGTTCTGAGCATCTCTTGGGAAGATGACTGTGTGCATTATAGAAAATATGAGGGATTTCCATCTATCTTGTGTTTGAAAATAAATGTTGCCTTTAATCTTTTGTTTGTTTTGATTAATTGTTTTGCTCTATTCAATATCATCTTTTGAGAGGTTTTTAAATATTCTGTGGTTGGTTGGATTTCACTATAACTAATTGAATGGAACTCTATTGTGAAGACAATGAGTTATACTATGGTACCTATTACTGTTATCATGGAACCCTGCTGTGACGTTCTAAGCAAATTTCACTGCATTGTCTCGAATTGCTTTGTTCCGTTTGCTCTTTTGTATTTTACTACCTTCAAAATAAAATTTTGAGAAAGAATAAATACTAATCATTTTTCAACATCTTTCAAGTGAAGGGAATCACCACCAATTCCTTTCAGATGACAAATTCACCCTGATGACAAAGCCAGACCATAATGTATTAAAAAAACGGTATTACTCTAATGGCCAATATTTTTAATGAACATAAATAAAAATATTCACTTAAATCTCATCAGATAAATTCACCAGCACATGCAAAAGTTAAGCACCCCAATGAACACTAGTTTCACTCTCAGTCGTGTTAGAATGGTTCCACTTGCACAAATCACTCAGTGTCTCTTGCCATATTGACAGAAAGATGCACAACAGAGATTTGGAAAAATCACTTTGAGAAATTCAAAAATTCACCATCCTTTCATAATAAGAACCATTCACACACCATGTGCAGGAGGAACGAATGTCAGCACAGCAAAGAATACACATAACAAGCCCATCTCTGAAACCATGCTCAGAGTGAGACAAGCTGCAAGCTTTGCTTCTTGGATCAGGAAGGAGACCAGGCTTTGGACTTTTTCAACACACTACTTTAAGTCCTAGTCCTAGAATTTAGTCAACAAGTAGAACTCAAAGGTTTACAAAATCAGAAAGGAAGAATTAAGAGTTGTCTCTGTTTCCTGAGGACACAACCATTCATGTAAGAAACTTAAAACTCAACCAAAAAACTTTATAACAAATTCACAAATAACTTCAGTTGCAGGGTACAGAATGCACATGTCATAATCAATTCACATCTGTGTGCTTCAAATAAATTGCAGCTCCAAATACAAGTAACACAATTCATTTCATAATTCATCAAAAAGAATTAATGCTTAAGTAAAATTTAAAACAAATTCACCTGTTCTTGGAAAATTGTAGAAACTGAAGCAATGAGTGAAGTGGCACTAAGAGAAGAAAAGACAGACTGTGATGGTGGATGGGAAGAACTCATGTTGTTATAATGTACATGCTGCCTGAGCAACAAGTTGTTTAAATGCCATTCCTGTCAAAATATCAGTGCCATTTTCTTAGAAATATAAAAAAAATACAAAAATTCACAGGAAAGGACAAAGAGTCATCCTATAGCCATAGAAAGAACATTAAAGATAGAGACAACAAAATACATAGTTTTCTTGTATATAATAAAGTGACAGCAGTCAAAATGGTCCTATACTGCAAGAACTGGACCACAGATTAAAAAGGCCAGCCCAGTAGAGACTAACTCACACACTCACCAGGAATTTTGTTTTGTTTCTCCTATTTCCTTTCCTTTCCTTTCCTTTCCTTTCCTTTCCTTTCCTTTCCTTTCCTTTCCTTTCCTTTCCTTTCCACCATTTGACATAGCATTAACAAACACATGCAATGAGTCAACAATCATAACTGCTTAAAAATAACAACAAATTCCAGGATATGATAAATGCCCTCATGATTTGTATGAAGTGTATAGTACAGCATAAATACTGGATCTGGCCATGTTGGGACTTAGGCAGCTGAACAAGAAAACAATTCTCCTGCCTCCCTGGCCAGCACCCCTGGTGCAAGCCAGGAAGAGAACCAGTCAACATCTCCCGTGAGCCTACAGGTGCATGACTGAGAGCCATACATCTCACTTACCCACCCTTAGTTAGCAAGGAGGGGCAGAATTCTGAGCATCTCTTGGGAAGATGACTGTGTGCAATATAGAAACTATGGGGGATTTCTTTCTATCTTGTGTTTGAAAACAAATGTCTTTAATTTTTTGCTGTGTTCTGATTAATTGTTTGCTCTATTCAGTATTATCTTTTGACTGGGGTTAAAATGTTCTGTGTTTGTTTGGATTTCACTATAACTAATTGAATGGAGACCAATTGTGAAGATAATGAGATATACTATGGTATCTATTACTGTTATCATGGGCCATGCTGTGAAGTTCTGTACCAATTTCACTGCATTGTCTTGATTTTCTTTGTTGTGTTTGCTCTGTTGTATTTTACTATCTTCGAAATAAAATTTTGAAAAAGAATAAATGCTAATCATTTTTCACATCTTTCAAGGGAAGGGAACCACCACCAATTCCTTTTAGATGACAAAGTCACCCTGATACTGAAGCCAGACCATAATGCATTAAAAATTGGTAATGCTCTAATGGCTGATACTCTTAATGAACATACACAAAAATATTCAACTAAATGCTCATCAGCTAAATTCACCAGCATATGAAAATTTCAAATACCACAATGAACACTGGGTTCACCCTCAGTGATGCTAGAATGGTTCTACTTGCACAAATCATTCAGTGTCACTTGCCACATTCACAGCATGAGGCACAGCTAACCCCTCAAGAGATTTGCAAAAATCACTTCGAGAAATTCAAAAGTTCACCATACATTCATGATAATAACCATTTCACACACCATGTGCAGGAGGAATGAATCTCAGCACAGCAAAGCGCAGACATGACAAGCCCAGCACTGCCATCCTGCTCAGAGACTGACAAGCTGCAAAATTTGCTTCTCAGGTCAGGAACAAGACCAAGTTTTGGACTCTTTTCAACACACAACTTCAAGTCTTACTCCTAGAATTTAGTCAACAATAAGAACTCAAAAGTTTACTAAGTCAGAAAGGAAGAATAAGAGATGTTTCTGTTTCCTGAGGACACAACATTTCATATAAGAAACTTAAAACTCCACTGAAAAACTTTTAGAACAAATGGACAAATAACGTCAGTTTCAATGTACAATATCCATATGTCATAATCAATTCATATCTATGTGCTTCAAACAAACTGCAGCCTCAAATACAAGGGGCGCAATTCATTTCATAATTCATCCAAAAGAATTAATACTCATGTAAAATTTAAACCAAACTCAACTGTTCTTGGAAAATTGTAGAAATTGAAGCAATGAGTGAAGTTGCACTAAGAGAAGTAAAGACAGATTGTGATGGTGGATGGGAAGAATTCATGTTGTTATAATGTATATGCTACCCAGAACAACCAGGTGTTTAAATGCCATTCCTGTCAAAATATCAGTTCCATTTTGGCACTGATAGAAAAAACAAAATGAAAATGCACAGGGAAGGAGAAAGAGTCATCCTATAGCCTTTGAAAAAACATTAAAGTTAGAGGCAACAAAAAACATAGTTTTCTGGTATATAATAAAGTGACAACAGTCAAAAGGCTCCTATACTGCAAGAACGGGACCACAGATTAAAAAGGCCAGCCCAGTAGAGAAAAACTCATACAGTCACCAGGAATTTTGTTTTGTTCTTCCTTTTTCCTTCCCTTCCCTCCCCTCCCCCTCCCCCTCCCGCTTCCCTTCATTTCCCTTTCCTTTAGTTTTCTTTCTTTTTCTTTTTCAGTTTTTGGTCAAGTTTTTCCTATGGCCTAAGCTGAACTCAGAGTGTGTTGCAGACTTGTCTGGAACTCCCAGGAATCCTGCTGCCTCAGCCTCCTGAGTGCAGGCATTGCAGGCATTTTCAACATTCCATGCTCAACCAATGAGTTTTTAATAACACTATGATGAACCCAGGTCTGGTGGTGTGCTTGTAATGCTAGCAGTGTGGAAGGCTGAGGCAGAAACATCACAAATTTAAGGACAGCCTCAGCAATATAGCCACTTATCCAGAACCTGGAAGAAAATGAAAAGGATTTTAAATGTGGAAGGCCATGGAGTTAAGTGCAAATCTCAGTATTCAATCCATAGAAACTGAATGCAAAACAAAATAACTTGGGAGACCTGCCAGCGCCCGCGCCCGACCTCGCCCTCAAAGTGCATGCCGGTCTTGTGCTTGGAGTCGCCATTTTGCCACTAGACATGCTGTCTGAAGACCAGTGCTCACTTCCTTCAGCGGCCTAGGCTGCGTCGGGGCCTGAGCTGGGATCTGGGCCAGAGCATGAAAGGTCTCAAATGTTCTGATGTGGACCTGGAACACAGCTCCCCAAGCAGCAGACATGTAGTTTTTGAACAGACTGCCTGGACCATGGTCTGAGGGCCCCCAATGCCCCCTCCAATCTTCCCTGGACCTTTGAATGGAATCACAGGAGGAGGCAGTGTATGTGTAGCTGCCCAAAGTCAAGTGTCACTGTTGTCTGCTGTCACCCAAAAGCCATGGACAATTTGCCATTCTCAAGATTTCCTGTCACGGAGTGACTCTCCAATCTTCTTTCTGATGAACAGAACTGCATCCACCAAGTGTTGATCACTGGGTGGGATGGAAGATCATCAATCAGAATTATGACAGCCTCTACAGCAGATCTTCATGGGGCCAAGGCCACAGCTAACTGCTTGGCATGGAGCCCCCATTTCATCCTCAGTGACCCTAAGCTCTCAATCCACTCATTCCCGACCTGTTTGGCACTGTAAACTAGGGTTGAGTGAGGCCCTTGCATAGGGCCAGGACCTGAATCCACAGGTGACCAATTCCCACTGGGCTGCTTAGGTAAGAACTCCCCTTCTCAGCTTTGGTGCCTATAGGGTAGAGAGTTTAGCCCTGGAGAAGTCCAAGGAGGAGAGGCTGTGCCTGGGGTATCTATCCAGAAGGTCAGCTCCTTAGGCTTCTTCAGGCTGTGAGGCCCATCTGCCTGCACTGTGCTTCCTGTACAGACCTCTACCAGTCTCTCTGCTGCCTGACTTTTGAGACTGTGGGTTGACATGGAATTGGTGTCCTGCACATGGCTTCTCAGGAGGTTTTGGGACTGAAGCAAAGCCCACACTCCAATTAGTCTGCAGAGGCTAGTGGTAATGGGCTCACAGGAGGGCCCCTGCAGAAAAGGGATTCTCTTATTAAAACTTACATTTCACAAGGGAAACTTAGAAATACTAGCATGCTCAAATCACCTCAATAGAGAGGTTGAATAGAAGTCTATGTATGGTTCCGGGAGAACATGGCGGACAGATAACAGCAACTACTGGAGGCTCTCTGAAAGACTTGGCTCAGAAGCCAGGAATGGTGCGGATTAAGGAGACATAAGCAGGAGGAGATATGCTCTGCTGACTCAGGAACAAACTGGGCTGAGAGAAATCAACTTGGAATGCATTCCTGGTGCTAAAACAGGAACAGAAAAGCCTCGGTGTAGAGGCCGGACTCCGCGCCATTGTAAGCCGCGACTTGGGTTTCCCGCCGCGCGGCTGCTGGCTGCCTCTACACTGGCTCGGCAAGGAGAGAGACGCGCAGAAGCTCTGAGAACGGCAATCTGCGAACGGCAGGGAGGCGTGCACTGACTTGTGGTGAGGTGAGTGAGAGAAGCTGACACTCTACCACAGTTTGACTCCACCGGAGGACTTTCTGGGTCCGAGCAATCCTGCGGGAGCAGGGCGCTGTGGGGACTCCAGCCACACATCCCCCTCTGGGGCGGGATTGGTAAAAAGTGCCTGGCCTGCGTGACGCTGCTGGAGGACCTGGTAGGCTGTCCCAACCCAGATCCCAGAGCCTGACGGTGGCCGGGAGGGGAGACGCGTAGGCTGCCTGGTCCGCAACTCCCTGGTGCGCAGCAGTGAGCGGGAACACCTAACTGGCGCAATTCGATCAGGATGTGGCTGACTGGGAGAGAAGCTGGGCCTCTTATATAAGCTTGCATATATAAGGAACAGAGAAGAAGAGGCAGCATGGGAAGAGGCAGCAACAAGAAAGGCTCCTCGGCCCCCAATTCTGAGAAACAGGCAATAGCAGACACCACACCAATATACATAAGGCACCATACAGAGAGCCTCATAGACCAATTCAAGAATGAAGTTATCAACGACCTGAAGCTAGAAGTAGGCAGAATAGTTAGAGAAATGCTAAGTACCACCCAAGAAAAAACAGGTGGTGGAATGGAAGAACAGAAAAAAAGGGGAGAATTGTTTGATGGAGAAAACAGAGAAAGCATAGAATACGTGAAGCAGGTTCAAAGGGACTACCAAGATACTAAGAAGTCTATAGAAGACTGGCATAACAGCTTGAAAGAAACTAAGGACAGACTATCTGAACTGGAGGGCAGACTTGTAATATGGGAGAATGAAATGAAAAACGTCTTAAAAATAACAAAGAAACAAACAGCAATAATACAAAGACAAGAGGATGATAAGAGGATCAATAACTTAAGGATTAAGAACATAAAAGAAGAAGTAGGGACACAAACAAGTGAACTACAAAAGCTACTCACAGAAATAATCCAGGAGAATTTTCCTAATTTAGCAAAAGGTAAAGATACTCAGATGTATGAGGCATACAGGACTCCAGCTACCTACAACCCAAACAGAGCAACACCCAGGCATATAATAATAAAAATTCCAGAAATTCAATACAAGAACAGAATATTAAAAGCTGTAAGAGACAAGAAACAGACCACTTACAAGGGAACACCCATCAGAATTACAGCAGATTTCTCTGCACAAACCATCAAATCACGAAGAGCGTGGGGGGAAATAATTCAAGCTTTGAAAGATAATAATCTCCAGCCAAGATTGAGATATCCTGCACAACTGTCCCTGGAAATTGATGGAAAAACAAGGTGCTTCCAGGATAAAGAGGAACTGGGGGAATTTGCAACCACCAATTCAACTCTACAGAGAGTATTGCAGGATATTCTAAAAAAAGAAAAATACAAAGAATCCAGAAATAATGGCAGAGAGGCCACAACGAATGGAGCAGAGAACAAAATGAAGAAGACAAACTGACAGCTACTGACAGAAAAATAGCTCAACAGAAATGAGGCAGAGAAGATTGGATGATAGGAACAGCTATTTTGGAGAAAATGACATCTTAATAGGTAATACTGATTTAGTATCATCTTGTTTTGAAGTCTCATCTAGCTTTTGTCCTTCTGTCTCCAATGGTCTAAATAGGCTGTATCTTATTGGATTTTATTATGTACGATAGTATAAGGAAAAACCTTTTAAAGACAAGGAGATTATACAGAAACCATTGTTCATTTTCTGTTAGTCGATTCTAAATACTCTGTAATGCTGTCATTCTCTTAAATGGTTTTACATTGTTTTGATATACTTAATGCTACAGTATACGAAGTTGTACTCAAGGATTTCAAAGAAAGAGACAATATGGTAACTACTTTTAGGTTAGGATTATCTGGTGGTGAAACACTATTCTGCTTAAATGGTTATGTTTTGATCTGTGCTGTTTCGTTGTTATGCCCTCTTTTATCTCAATCTCCACTCCGTCATTTACTTTTTTATCTTTATCCTTTTAATTAAGGGAAAAAATAGCAGGATATATTATAGTAACCCACTATGACTTTTCATTACCTTGATTTAAAGCCCTGTATTACTCTCACCATCTGGTTTTTAACTGATGTTCCCCTATTCTGTTTTGCTGGATAGTATCAAGTTCGAAAGTTTAGGCATCAGCTGTGAAGATAATGAGATTCATTATGACGCCCATTCTTGTTGACTTTTATCTACTTTTGAAGACCTACAATGTCTCCAATGTTTTGGTTTTGTCGGTTTTATTCTTTACTGTTTTGTTCAATTGTATTATAACTAACGATATAGGCAATTCTAATAGAGATAGCGGGAGGCATTATGGTAACCATTGTTCACCTTGTATTATGTGTTTACATTATCTATTATGTCCACCCTTTTGACTTGACCGATTCTGTTCTGTTATGTCACATTTGGTTTTACTCTCTTCCAAAAAAGTAATAAGAACCGTGGGAGCAATGAAACCCAAAATGTGTAATAGTCATGGTACAAAAGAGAGGAAAAGAAAGTGCTCCAAACTATATAACTGCATGTATATTTAAGTGTATAAGATAGAAAATGATATCACAGAGTTTTATTGGATCAATGAACAGAACTGTTTGCAGTATCATTGATGGAATGTCCACTTTACAAGCTTTAATTTTGTGACTTGAACAATTATTTCTAAGATGACAATATGTAATCCATTAACTAGTGATTTCCTACTGTTCATTTTTTTTTTCTGTAAATCTGTATAACTTGTACCCTTTCCCTGCTTTTTTTTCTTTTCTCCTTAAATAAAATTTAAAAAAAAAATAAAAAAAATAAAAAAAAAAACAAAAAAGAAAAAACAAAATAACTTGGGAAGTCCAACAGTAGAAAAAACAGTATTTTACACGGCCCTGGCTTTCTGGAGGGCAGTGTGCCCCAAGTGGCATTAGGTTTCACACTTTTCATGTGGTTTGACTTCAAAAAATCATCAAAATCCATGAGGGATAAAAAAAATAAACAGAAATTGCTTCAAGGACATCAAATCTCAGTCCCAGTGCTGAAGGCATTTGAAGTGATATTCTGAAGCACATGATGACCACAGTTACAAAACAGAGAATCTACAAATAGTGTTAATGGGATTTTCAATCTTACTTACTTTGAAAAAACTGCCATTTAGGAGGTTGATATATACCTTAACTAGACCCACTCTTTCTGCCAACTGTCTAAAGATCAAAGCCAAATATTTCATTCTATGAATGCACAAAATTACTGCTGATTACCAACTCAAGATAATGTACATTTGCAATCCTAGCACTCTGGGAGAGGGAGGGAGATTGAATAAGGAACGGTTTAAGCCTGGCCTGGGAAACTCACAATCTTAGTGAGATCATCCTTTAAAATTTGTAAAAGCAAATATTTTACAAATATATGAAAATATAGATCATTAAGAAATCCAAGAAACTATTGTGCACAGCACATTAGCCAATGTTATTCTCTCATTATTCTTCTGTATGTTATCCATTTATAGACTTAACAATAGCATCTTTTATGTGGTCCTTATTAATATGTACTTGAGTTACATTTAAATAAGACAAGAAAGTCTTTAAAAAAACAGTAATCCTTTGCTCAAATCCTACTTCCATATATAAATTTAGCACAAAAATAAAAAACCCATCAATTTCTCTTCATACTAAGCTCTCCAAACCCTAAGAGTGTATATTCAGTAGCATATCTACATTCATCTCAGTTAAAAGGTCAAAAAAATTGAAACAGTTCAACTTCTTGGCGGCAATCAATGTCTACCTCATGGTAAACCTAATGCTCGGTGTGCTAACTAAAGTACATATGTAAGAAAAATTAACAAAGATTTGACTTGTCTATTTATGGATGATTTTTGTCTCTTTTTAAACCTTTTTTAATGTAATTTTTATTTTGATTTATTTATTTATTTTTGAGACAGGGTTTTGCTATGAAGCGTAGGCTTTCATTGAACTCACATTGTAGCCCAGGCTCACCTCAACTCACAGCAATCTTGTTGCCTCATCCTTGTAACTTCTGGCATTAGAGATGTTTACTACCAAACCTGGCTCTTGTTTCCTTTTTAAATTTCTTCCAAAATTAAATTACCCAGGATTATGTGATATTCTTGTAGTTTATCAGGTGAGTTATACAAAATGAATGAGAAAGTACCAAAAATACACTGAAGGAGACTCAAAATCCTCACCAAATAAAAACATAGTGTAACATAATATAACATAACATAGCATATAAAACACAAAAAAGCAAAGCAAAACAAAATAAGAAAACATGGATGGGGGTTTAATTCAGCAGTATAAGTGCCCAGTTGGCAAACTAGAGGTCATAAGTTCAATCGCCAGTACCAAAAAGAAAACAACAATGTAACTCTGACTTTAAAATTGCTTCCAAGGGTACCTTAACAGTTTGTAAGTTAACCATACACAAGACATATAATCTGGCAATTTCACAGCTAAGTCCTTTTTTTTTTTTGAAATAAAAGTCTATGTCCAATCAAGACTATGTAAAAGAATGGTTGTGGCAGCAGGCTTTGCAGGGCCAACCCAGAAACAGAACAAATGGAATCAGAAGATGGGTGACAGATGCATGAACAAGTTACAGTTGGTGGGTTCAGCCCCATGAGAGTGCGTGGTGGCTCCACTACCAATAAGAAGCAGTATGTGGAGAGCCCAGCACCGAGACACTGCTTGAAGGAGACCAACCAAAAGCATCAACAGTGAACAGGCTCAGTGCCATCACCTCTGGGAAACACAAACTACCCAGCAGGGACACAAAGCCCATGGTCTGTTTGGGATGGGAGGACAGGAAGTGATAGCAGTGGCTATGAGACAAGTTCCACAGGATGGATGCCCATGTGTCCTTCATCAGCATGGATGATGATGTCCACAGCCTTGCAAAGCCTCCCCTTGCCCTCACCACATGCTGCCCCTCCTCACAGGAGGTCAGAGTACAGAGTACTACAGTGTGAGGCTGAGGTAAACATCTCAGAATAAATAAGTGATCATTCATAGGCATGTGAGAGCAAAATTCGCAATGAATTCTTCTCCCCTGGACACATGGGTGTTATAACATGAAACATTTCATATCCTTCAAGGAAAATTATTATGGGCATTTTGGGAACATCTCTATACTCCTTAATGAAATCAACATGAAACTAATATAAGCCCAGAAAAGACAGTCAAAACAAAATTTGAGAAATCTCTAAGTGAAGACCCTGTGCACCTGATCCTCAAGGGAAAGGATCTTTTGGATGGAAAAAATGTGTATGGCACCCTGTCTGCCATATCTGAAGCATCTGCATGTTTGTTGCATTAAAATCTTCAAATTTCAGCAAAGTCTAAACACACACACACATTTTTGTGCTTTTTGGACTTGCTGTTTCTAAGGAGGAGACAGATTAGCTCACAATAAAAATGGAGGCATCAGAGGGGGAGGCTCAACTGTGGACCCCAGCATATGACCTCACTCCACTGATGACAAGTTCAAATGGAGCTCTGAAGGCTCTGTTCACCAGGTACCATGGTCCGGTGACAGCTGGCCTCCATAGATGTCTGGCTTGAGAGAGTGAACAGGGAACACTGTGCAGCTTTCCCAGAGCTTGTGGCCCCAGCATCAGGACCCCGTGTCAGGGAACCAAGTGGGAACGTATGAAAGGATGATTCACTTGGCCCAGATGCTTCAGGAAGCTCACCTGGAAACACCCAACTATCATGGGAAGAAGCTCAGGCCAGGACTCATTGGTTCCAGGCCAGAGTTGCCCAGTGACAAGAGGAAGTCCACAACAGGTATTCCTAGGCTCAACCACCAGCCACTCAAGACACTGATCCAGGACAAGTTCAGATACTGGGAAGGAAAGTTCTTACCTTAGCAGCCCTGTGGGACTTGGCCACCTGTGTATTCAGGTCCTGGCCATGTGCAAGCACCTCAGCCTTGGTTTACAACACTGAACTATAGGGTGATGAGTGGATCCAGCGTGAACTGTCACTGAGAATGAAATGGGGGCTCCATGGAAAGGGATTAGCTATGGCCTTGGTCCCATGAAGTCCTGCTACAGAGACTGTGCTGATTCCCAAGAATGACCTTCTATCCCTCTTCACTGACCCACACTTGGGGAAAACTGTTCTTTTCATTGGAAAGGAGAATGGAGAGTTATTCTATGGGCTTTGGGGTGTGCCCAGGGCAGGAATTCTTGGGGGTGGCAAAGTGTCTATGGCCCACAGGTATCATTGGTATGTGTTTGGGTGTCATCAAGCCACAAATACACATGAAGACACCGTGTGTGAAGACACTGTTCTGAATATTGTCCATGATCCTGTAAGCAGAACAGGTGCAACCACTGCCCTTTTGAGTTTTGCTGTTTTTGGAGGCCACAGGGTCAGCCCTGGCAGCAGAACAGATATTGTTCACCTCAAGGAAATTTTTCTGTCACCCAGGCCTCCCTAGATGTGGGTACAGACCATGCAGGAGGAGTTCTACAGAGGCAAAGAGAACTTGGCAACAGATCTTTGCCTGTCCTAGACACTGTAGAAAGCCATGATAGACACTAATGACCCCTCACTCTCAGATATTCATGAAGCACCAGCTCTGAGCCCTCAAGTGCAAAGACATGGCAGATATCAGTCTGTGTCTTTGTTGTGCTGACCTGCAGTGGGGAAGGGCAGGGAGACACTGTGTCAGGCCTCCCTGAAGTGGACACTCCCTGAAGGGAATGGTTTCATACCTGTAAGCAAGGACTGCTTCCCACACAGCATTATGTCAGCCTCTCAGGGATCCCAAGGTCCACACTGCCACACTGTACTTGGGAGAGGGTGGTAGCAGACACTGCACTTGCTGGGCTAGTGAACCATGTGCCCCTCTCTAAGGTAATCAGTTTAGGTAGTGTGAGAAGAGAGGCCAGACCTCTCACTCTCCTGCCTCCCTGTCTGCCCCAGGTCCATATCTCCTGTACTTGACTCCTCACTGGGCCTGAATTCCAAGGTGGATCACCAGCTCAAGCTTCTCATGGACCATCTGGAGTCTCCTAAGGCCGTGTAGCCTAAGACACAGTTTAAGGAGCCCTGGGATGGGGGTTGTGGCCTTGAGGGGAGGGAATGTTCTAGGGAACTCAGCAATGTGCCCAGTTGATGGGAGGCCCAGGAATATGATCCCCTCAACAGTCAGTGTGGGGATGCAGTCTGGGAGGCTTTATTGGGGGTTTGTTCATGCACACAGCTGACTCTGACAGGTAGTGGGAAGATCTGACCCTGAGAAGTCCCTGGAAGGACAGTGATGTTTTCTCCTCCTGCAACTGCAGAGGCAATTCCAGTGCATGCTGAAATTGCAACTGCAGAACTCACCAGTTCTGGCCCCACAGCAAGAGCTGGCACATGTTTCCAATTCTCCACCTGCTGCAGAGTTGAACCTCCTGGGGAATCACCCACACTTGCAGGAATCACCTCTTGAGCTTTTCCTGAGGGTAGATCTTGACCCACACCTGCCATTCCTCTCTCGTCTAGATTTACTTATTATTCTATTTACTGCTACTCTTATTTTCCAGAGATATGCCAGTAATAGAATCATTATAAATAAAATTTAAGACTTTAGTCTTGTTTCAGTTGACAAGTTTGGTAGAATTAAGTGCATTCTCCATATTGTGAACCCTTCACCAGTGTTCTCTTCCAGAATATTTTCATCAACTCGCTATGTAAATTTCTTTTCTTTTCTTTTCCTTCCTACTAGATCCTGGCTGATCCAGCCTGCAGATCAATCCGTGGAGATCTCCTGGAGGGTGACTGGGGATTAAATAAAAGACATGGGGGAGACAAAGAGAGATGAAAGCAAGTCAAAATAATCCGATCAAGCCTCTGTTTATTCTGGAAGTGATTACATCTTTTATAGGCCAAGGGCAGGAGGTGGGACAGGAAGAGTTTAAGGGGTGAATACAACAGGGTCACCATCAGATCCAGATACATGACATAAGCAGGAGAGGATTATGGTTAATGTAGGCAGATGCAGTGCCCATAGGTGAGAGAGGCAGGGAGGCAGCAATGAGCTGTCACTTGGCTCCCTACATCTCCTCCCTTTTTATATTATTTAATCAAGAATATGGCAGGCCCTGTTGGACAGTGTCTGTCTTAGGTCAAGGACCTCATTGCATGAACCCAACCAGGCCTTACCTGTCATGGGCTTGCAGAACAGCAGTTGGTCCTGTGCCTGTCTTAGGTGGCCGTTGGAATTAACATGCATGTCCTAGTTGCCCGTCTCTGACTGCCTGTCCATTGCCCCAGGGCAGTTAGGCTGCATCATCATATGGGCCACTCGTGGGAATTCCATCCCAGTAGATTTATTGATCTTCCATCTCCAGCTGATGATAGTGTACCTGAATGGGCTTTGCCATAAACGCATCTATCTGGTTATTAAGGAACATCATAATTCTCTGAAAAATACAAGGACTCACAGAAAGGAGAAGCAATAGGGCAGCTAGGGGACCCAAAAGGGGCACTAGGTAAGGGAAAAACTCTCCCCCACACACACATATCGAGGAGAAGGGGTTGACAGCCATTTGTTCTTGTCTCTGTATGAAGTTATTCTCCTATGTCTTAGACCATGCTTCGCGTAACACTGGACGCAGTCTATTTGGCTGCTATATGTTTCTCCAGACCAAGAAGAGCTTCTTCCACAGTCATGTGGTTCTATGCATGGCTGTCAGCACTTGTAGTCTGTTTGGCAGGGGTTGAAATCCACCATAGGTGTGGTACAGCTCAAGGAGAAGGCTGACTAGGCAGCATAAGGCTCCGGGGAGTTGTGTAACCTGTAAGAGAACACAGGGGATTGTGCCTCAGGAAATGACATTATTCCTGGGCGTTGCATCGGGTCTTTGAAGAACTGTCTGCTTGTTTTATGAGGCATTCAGGTAGCCATCTAGCTTCTCTATCTTGTTGAGAGTAAACACACACTGAACTGAGTCTCCATATGAGAATGGGATCAGGGCCATGCCCTGAATTAGTTAGGGGGTCTCTCTATAGTACAGAAGCAAATTGCTTTTGTGTTTCAGTACGCCAAAAACGCATGGCTGCTGACTGTCCAGAAGCATCCAAATTTTAAAAATTAATGATGAATAAGGCATGAGATAGAATATTTTAGGTGTCCTCCTTGTGGAGTACCATTTCTCCTTTTTTATTTTATCAATAGTGAATTTTAGGGAGACATGTGCCCTTTTAACTATGTCTTGACCTTAAGGGTTATAAGGTATGCCTTTTATATGATCAATATTAAGATGTTGACAGAAATGAGCAAAGGCAGAACTAGCATAGTCTGGACCATTATCTTTAATTGTTGTGGGCATCTCAAAACTGATTAGGTAGTTAATATATGGCTAATAACGTTTGGTAGCTTTTCCAGTCTGGGGAGAGGTATAAATGAAACCATTAAAGATATTTATAGTTACATGAACATTTTTTTTTGTCTTTTTTTCATTTTTATCGGTACCGGGGATCGAACTCACGACCGCCTGCTTGCAAGGCAGGTGCTTATGCCGCTGAGCTAAACCCCCAGCCCCTTACATGAACATTTTTAAGATTGCCAAACTCAGGAAAGTGGGTGTCATCCATTTGCCATACTGCATTGAGGATTGTCCTCTAGGATTAACCTCAAAGTGTGGAATTGGGAGGTGCATTGCACAAGAAAGGCAATTTTTTATTATCTGTCTGGCTTGTTTTCTAGTGATCTTAATACAGAATTACAGAAAAATAAAAGGTAAGAAATCAACAGTTAATAAGTTACATATTGTCATCTTAGAAATAGCTGTTTAGGTTACAAAACCAAAGCATGTAAAGTGACATTCAAACAGTGACACTGCCAACAGTTCTGCTCAATGATCCTACAAAAACCCAGCAATGTGGTTATTAGTCCTATACACTTGTTCCTCATCCCAAAGAGGGCAATACCAAACATAACAAAACAGAACAAAACCGTTTTTAAAAAAAGATTTAAAGAAGTACAGATTTCAAAGCAAGTCTACTGGAGATCTTTACTGTTTACTTAATTGTCTCTAGTTTCCACCAAACAGTTGTGTCCATCTTTAAGCACATTAAATACACACTGCATATTATAGAACTAATCAAATCATTACAGGATGATGAAGGCTCCTTAGGTTTTTAAGATCTGACATTGGAGAACACAATAATAACTACCATAGTGTGTCTCATTTTTTTAGCAGTTGTCCCCATCCTTACATATGCTGAAATTAAACTTAAGAGACCAGACCAATATCACTCCGATCAGTTAAATGAGTCAAAGTAATTGACATTGGAATCTCCACCTCTGGAGTCTTTTTTGTAAAATGACCAGTCTCTCTACAGACAGAACAGTCCTGTTCATGCTTCTGAGACAAGAATTGTCCAACTGCAAACCCCTGCAAGGCAGCAGTCACAGCAAAAGTGTATATATTCTGTCAGGCCTGTTCTATTTTTATGAGGTCTGATAGCGGCCGAGCAGATGGTGCCGGCACCTTTAAAAGCCAGCTGTTCAACAAAATCAGTGCCTGCATCAGCGTGGCCAAAGGTTCCACTAGCAGCAGCAATCAAACAATCAAACTCTGAAAAGGTTTTATCTGGGCCTTGCTTAATGCTAGTGAGAGAGAAGCTTATATTATCTTTTGTAGGCAGCTTTCTCCATGATCAAGTAGCTGCTGTTTGAATTTGAGTGAAAAGTGTTGGATTAAGCTCTTTTTGAGTTTCTCTGCACACATAGGTATCTTTTACTATTAACATATTAAGGTCGAACCCATTGCTGGCTTGTGTATTGCACCTGGCAGTTTCTTTGCAATTTTTTGTATATTCTGATTTTAAAAAAGATGATCGCCACCCAATAAAGTCACTCCGGCCAATCTTTGCCAATCTGTAGGTGTGAGCCAGCCATCAGCCAGATAATTTAAAAAGCAAGAATGAAAGCAGCTGTAAGGCCATATTGGGCAACCGCTGTCTTTAATTTTTTTAAAGCAGCCACTGTGAATGGCGTATGAGTCTTTTGGCTGTATGGCGCCATCTTGGGGAGGTACCTTTGTTTCCATCACCGGAAACGCAATTTTGGGGAGGGACCCATGCTGATGTGGTGAAAGTGAAGCAAGTGCCATTTTAAGAGCACCATGAGGCTTGCCGGAGGCAGGCACTATCGAAGTAGCACTATAAGGCCTTGTGCAACTGTCTCCTCAATCTGAGGATCTGCATGCCTCTGGGCAAGCAGCACAGAGATTAAATTCTAATATGCAAAGGTGGTCACAGGAACCTTTTCTGGACCGAAAACTCTATAATAATCTTTTAAAGCATCTCTTACTCTATTCCACCTCTTGGTATCTATAGAACCTTCTAGGGCAAACCTTATGGATAAATTGAAAATACTGCAATAATTCTTTTGTTCTAACCCTTATCCCTCTTGTCTTTCATGCCTTTATAAGGCCTCCCATGAACACTTTGTATTCGTTCAATGCTTGACCTATGTCCAGGAAAGGGAAGGGGGTCACCATTCACTCACCGTGACTCGGGCAGAACGCTGGGTAGTCATCTGCACAGGCCTCGGTATTTGATTTAATGTCTTGTTGCTTTAAGCTTTAATCCTTGATTCATTTTGCTCACTCCTCAGCCAAGGTCTCTGGTTCAATATGGTTTCACTTTCAGTTTAAGCTGGCTATCTCGAAAGGCTCCCTTGTTAACTCCTCCGTGCCAGGAGCCCCCATGCTGAGCGCCACTTGATCCAGCCTGCAGATCAATCCATGGAGAACTCCTGGAGGGGGAATGGGGATTAAATAAAAGACATGGGGGGAGACAAAGAGAGATGAAAGCAAGTCGAAATAATCCAATCAAGCCTCCATTTATTCCAGAAGTGATTACATCTTTTATAGGCCAAGGGCGGGAGGTGGGATAGGAAGAGGTTAAGGGGTGAATTCAACAGGGTCACCATCACATCCAGATACATGACATAAGCAGGAAAGGATTATGGTTAATGTAGGAAGATGCAGTGCCCATAGGAGAGAGAGGCAGGGAGGCAGCAATGGGCTGTCACTCAGCTCCCTACACCTGGCCACCACTCATCCTATGTCCTTGTAATTTACCTGTCCTGCGTTTTCCATATCACTGCAATTATGTTTCTTCTCAGCCATAGTGTGTTGGAAGTAACTGTTTAACCTCACCTTGTCTTAGAAGGGAAAATCCAGAAAGATTGCATCAATTTCTCATTCATGTATTCATGGACTCTTGGCGGGGCATAGCAAAGGTATTCAGGAATTTTTTGCAGTTCTTAGGTTTCTTTATTTTCTTAATTATGTTCCTAGCTTTATAGACACATACACCTCAAAACTGCTCTACGTTTAATTACATATAGCTCATCTCATGTCTATTTCATATGAAGGAGACTAATACACTTTCTTTGTTAGATAGCTGCACCATGGGAGTGTCACACCCATGTTTATAATTTAGATATTTGTAATGATAAATTACTAATTTTAATTTATGAGTGCTTAACAGGAAAACAATCACAAAAGTAAAGTATTGTAGTTTTAATACAACCATTAAAATGTGAGGCACTCTGTCTTCCAAGTAATGTCTATGGCCTAGAATAGAAAGTGCAGTGTTGCAGGCAGGGTGTTCATTGAATTCCCCTGTTGTTTATTTCCATACATTGTTATGAATATGGTTGCCTATGTCCTCTTCTCTGGACAGAATAAATTTCCATAAAGTCTGGCTCAGCATGCCACCACCTATAAGCGACAGTTCTTTCTCAGTAGTTCAGTAAAAGAACTAGACACATGAACACAGGCCGATTAAGAATAATGAGGCCTTGTGTACATAATTAAAGAAACATAATGGCCATGGAGGCAAATAAATGGGAAAAATGAGCACTGGGAAACAGCAGTGGCATCAGGTCCCAGGTAGTAAAAACCAGCCCAGATCTCGAATCTACCAGGCTCATGCCCAGGCCGGGAAAATGGTGGGGACCCAAGAGCTCTCCATGACTCCTCAGAGGCTGGGGGGAGAGGTCTTCAATCACAGATCTGCTCTGCCTTGGTATAAAACCCCTGCAGCCTTCACAGAGGCCAGCTGGTTGGTTGCTCCATGCTATAAATGCTCCAGGCTGAAGTTATTCCCCAAAGTCTTGTCTGTTCTGTTCTGCCACTGGGTGGCTGGGCATCAGGAGAGTTTAGGTTGATCACTCATTGAGAGGCCACTGGGTTTCCCACAAAGAAATAGCTGAGGACTTGGGGTCCTCAGTGTGAGCTAAGGTGTAGCTCCTGAGCTCGATGGATGTTATAAAAATTTCCCATTGTTTTTGAACCAAGTGGGCACATAAAGTGGCACAGGCTTAGGGCAAGGCATTGGTGACAGTGAGTGGTGAGTTCTAAGTCCATGACTTGCCCTGCCCAATGGGCTGCAGGTGACAATGGCAGTGTGAGGTAACTGGAAGATTACAGTCTTAGGAGGGTTGGTATAAAATTAGAGGCCGGTGTGTATGAGGACAGTGCCCAGGTGAAGAGAACCCCATGTGACCCTCTACTGCCTCATCCCTGAGCATGATAGAATCTCCACAGCAAAGGACTATGTGTGTTATTCCACTCCCAATGGACATTTGGACAAAGCACTGCAGAATGTAGTGGAAGAGAAGACCCAGCGCTATATCCCAATAAAGCAAGGAAACACAGAGGCTGAGGTCACTGCATGGGATATCTGAACAGCCCCATTGAGCTGGGACTGATACCTGAAGCTGAGACATGTCAGCCCTAGTGCTGCACAGAGCTGAGTCTGTGTGGCAGAAGACAGAGGACCAACAATTTAGAGATTCAAAGTCAAAATTCTGTTTAATCCAGAAGGATTTGAGAAGCAAGAACAGAAGTCCTGGGAAGAATAAGGGAGGGGAGGAGTGGAGCAGGGACAGGGGTGGAGGCAGAACCTCACATCTGCTATAGTGCATCAGTGACCACTGATGAATGCATGGCTGCAAACCTAGGCACAACAGGTAAACTCCAGTGCTCTCTGGTTCTATGGGTTAGGAATTCAGGAGGTGCTGCTAGGGGATCCACCATAGTTTCTCCTGATCAGGCTGCAGGTTCTGTGGAAGCTCAACTGTGGCAGAATCTGTTCTCAGGCTTTCTCTCTTGCTAACACTCAGGAACACAGTTAGGATGGGGTCTGATATCTCCTCTCTCTGTTACCCTTCTGCAAAGAGTCAGCCTCTCCTCAGGGAAGATGCAGAGATAGTCAGAGATTTAGAGAGGAAGGAAAAACAAAACAGAGAGGAAGGAAGGAAGAACAGAGGAGGGAGAGAGTAGGAGGTTGGTCACAGGCATTTTATGTGTGGACCTTGATAGTCACATCCCATCACATCTGCCATGTTCTGTCATTAAGAACAAGTAAGGAATTGGGGAGAGAGCTCAAGATAGAGCACTTGCCTACCATGTGTGAGGACCTGGGCTCAATTTCAGCCTGGCTAATACAAACCAGAACAAAATTCACTATGTGTGACCCACGCTCAAGGCATGGGCTACTCAGGATGTGGCCATCAGAAGGTTAGCTGTCAGCAGTTGAGCACCCTGGCCATGGGTGTGGTGACTCACACAGGTGTGAGTGTAGGCACAGTGCTGGTGAATTTGGGAGTGCATCTGCATACATAGTGCTTGCTTAGCCTGTGTGAGGTCCTGACTTGAGGCCACAGAACCAATACATAGAAGAAATTGAGATGCTTAGGGAACATAATGATGGCTGGTCTGATTAACTTCTATCCCCTCATGATGCCATCAAGGAAACCTGTCCAGGAGGTGAGTGTCATTTACACTACCACACAGCAGGATCCAGGCCTGTGTGCAGTGTGTTCACCTCCCTCCCACCCCTTCATGGATTTCACCTCTAATTCTGTACACTGTGTACACATGACACCAGCCCACAAGCTTTAAAAGTGTCATTTGTCACCACTGATGATGTCCCTAGGAAGCAGATGCCAATATGATCTCCATAGTTCAGGGGGACACACTGGAAAGGACCTCAGAGGCATGGTGTCTTGTCTAAGTTGACAAGGGAAGTAGGAAGGAGGAGTTGGGTCTAAAACTAGGTCTGCTCAGACCAGGGATCCTGGCTTCATTTCGGGTTTTCCTTTCCCATGGGGAAGCTTTGCCTCCTGCCAAGGATACATCACTTGGGTGGAGCTGTTGTCTTCACTCTGAAGGACATGGCTTTCTCTCTGTCATTCCATGTGCTTCCATGGTATCCAGAGCAAGACTCTCTGGGGGATGCCAGATGACCAAGTTCCACACAGACGTTGTGGAGGGAGCTGGTGGGTGCCTTAAACCATCAGTGTACCAGGTATTGACCATGATGCAATGACCAGAGCAGATACAAACACTGGTCTCTTGTGCTTCCATGTTATGAAGTCCACACAGTCACCCTGGAGAGCAGACCACGTACTACCCACATTACGGTGAATGTGCCTAACTTCTTGGCCTCTGTACACATGGACATAAAATAGGGGAAAAGGAGACTCACAAAGGCACACAAAAGGGTGTTGTGCATCAGTATATGAACTGAAGGTGGAGGAAAGGCAGGCAGGATGCACTCCCACTGTCCACTCACTTCTCAGATAGTTATAGAGCAGCACCCTGTGGAGCACCCATGATTAGAGTAACACTGCAGACTCCACTCTCTTTTCTCACAGAGGCAACAGGCCACAAGGGTGGAAAAGGGAGCTGCATTTCAGGCTTCCTGCAGAGTGGAGGACAGATGGTAACAGCACTGTCCAGGGACCTCTGACAGCAAGTGAGGGCTGATTATGGTTAGCGCACAGGATACCCTGGAGGGCAGTTTGGGAAGGAGGCCAGACCTGTAGTGCTGCTTACACCTGTCCTCTTTGGGATCAGAGTTTCCTTTCTTCGCTCCTGGCAGGTGCTGCTGAGGAAGGTGGAACAACCAGCCCAACCAAATCTGATTGAGTTGGGCCAAGCCTAGCTCACTGAAAATGAGAACTACAACACTGCAGCCCTTCCAGGGGGAGAACTAGCAGTGTCTCCTGAGATGCACGCCATGCTGGAGCTTAGCACTCCTGGAAGCCAAGCCAGCACCTCCCCTCCCTGTAAGCGGCAGTAGTTTAGCCCACTGCAGCCCTTCCAGGGGGAGAACTAGCAGTGTCTCCTGAGATCCACGCCATGTTGGAACTTAGGACTCTGGGAAGCCAAGCCAATACCTCCGAAAAAAAAAAAAATCCATGTAAATTATATGTAAGTTGCAGTACACCAAAATGTAATCCACTATTCTGTGCAATTTATATGAACTTATAAAATCATTTTCAGATTCTATAAAATAAAAAAACTAATATGATTGATAGTATCAAGTTTGGGATTATAGGCAACTACACTGAAGAAGACAAGACCCTACGATATACATTCTGGTTTGATAACTGCCAGTTTCTGAAGTTCTATACTATATACAAAGTTGTATTTTTATTAATTATGTTATATACTGATATATTCAGTTATACTATGTCTGATATAGCCAGTTCTGTTGAAGATAACAAGAGACAACACAGGAACTATGGTAGAAGTCCTTGCACAATGGTCTTATATGTCTTTTTTGTTTCATGTGTTTATAGGAATATGTTTTGTTCTGTCTTGCTTTGTTTCATTTCTACCTCTAATATAGAAAGAACAGAAATACATGTTAAGACTCATGCATGTGTAGAATCTATAAACAGTTTATGAGAGCTGATCTTATGACACACGATGAAATAAACAGATACTTTGAGGAAAAAGAGTCACTAAAGAACCCAGTGCTGATTCTGGTGTGTCATAATGTGAAACCCAGCAATAGTATTACTCTCTGTTTAGAGTGATATTAGCCTGCTTGGGTTTTTTATATCTCAACACAATTGAAGATATGGATAACTGCATGTATAAGTGTATAGGATTTATAACCATATTTCTAAATTTTTATTAAACAGTTGAACAGAACTGTTTGCAGTCTCGCTGTTTGAATTCTCACTTTACAAGTTCCATTTTTGTATCTTGAATAACTATTTGTAAAATGACAATATGTAAACATCAACCAGTGATTTCTTACTGTTTATTTTTTCTCTGAATGCATGTATTATTTCCACCTATTTTATGTTTTGTTTAGTGTTTCTTTAAATAAAATAAAAAATGAGAACTACAGTGAGAAGGAATTGGCCTGGGTCTGTTGGTTGTTGAGGAGGACATGGGGCACTTTAGAGGGAGAAAGACTCTCAGACTTGGGGACTCTTGCAACCCAGAGGCATGCAGAAGAGTGTGGGGTGAGGGAGAATGGAAAGCTTCCCTGGGGTGCATTTGTGCACAGAGCTGTCACTGACAGGCCCTGGGAGGGTTTGGGGCCTGCAAGGACAGTTGGTGATATTTCTAAAGCAGGGCTGGTACTGGACTGCGCTCAAGGTCTACTTACAGATCTTGTGCCAGCTCCACCTCCAATGACCTCACCAGCTCTGGGATCAACCTGAAAATCAAGGGCAGATACCCGGTCCGGTGGAATTCCAAGGCAGGTCTGTCGCTGGCTCCATGGCAGGTGTCCTGAGCTCCACTTAGGTCTCCAGTCCTGCAAAGCACCTGCCCTTCACTTCTCCTTCCCTTTAACTCTTCTATTTATCTCTGTTTTCATTTCTACTCTTAAACCTATAGTTCTTTGAAACATTAAATTCTAAGATAATTTTAATTTTAAGTTATCATTAGTTTCCACATGTTCAGTTGAGTCACACGTAAGCACATCGTCAATTGGTAGAATGTTCACATCTGTTGAGTTCCAGCTTTCTGCTCATTGTTGGACCCATCCATACCCCTGTTCTCTCCTCTTAGGCCCCACCCAGTGCTGACCTTTCTCTCACTGTGATTTACTACCCTGGTATTTCATATTAGTGCATCAGATTCTGTTTGACCAAACATTCCAGGAGGAGCCTGGCTGCTACTGCTCTTTGATAGAAGAGAAAATCCTAGAGAAAAAAAGTCTACATGGAAAATGTAGAGACCATTGTGTATGTACTCATCTTTTCATGCCAGAAAAGGGTTTCCATGATTTCAGTGATACAAAGGGAGCTGCAAAAGGCTGATTCATTGCATTTGAAAAACAACAAAAATGCAAAAACCACAACAGGAAACTTTTCTTTACAACCAATAGCCAGATAAATCATTTTTATTACAAGTGTGAAAGAGGTCTCATGAGTCCATTTTGTGAGGGAAATGACAAATTTTTCTAACTCAAAGAGAATCACTAGACATGGCCAACAAGCACAGAAAACACTGAGCCTCCCAAACTTGATTCATGCAGACACACATCCCTGAGATGTGCTGTTTCCCCATCCACTGGCACCTTTTAAGGCAGGTGCTGAACAACAATGGGGAGAACATGGGGGGCAGAACACAGTCCTGTCCTGCAGCTCCCATCAGAGCTCTACACAACCTTCCCTAGAACACCTAGGACAAAGAATAGAGTTTTCTCTCACACAGAATGCTGCAAAAATATTCAAGTGTTTAATTCACGGTCCTGTCTGAAGCAGGAAGGAACTGGGACCCTCCCTAACCTCCATTTAGAGCATGCACAGGAGAGCTGTCTTGAGCATGCGGTTCACTGCAGATGGGGGACACCCTGCCCTGGCCCCAGACCCACAGAGGTGCAGGGCTAAGGATGACAAACTCATGGCATAACAACTTTTCCCCAGGGCTAGCCAATACTCTGGCATCTCCACTCCAATCCAG